>NC_136692.1:12533560-13231894 GCF_947650265.1 Symphodus melops | reverse complement strand
ACATGTCTGATATGATGTACCTATCACTGCTGCCAATATGACCTTCAGTATAGTATAAAGCTGCTCCTTCCCTCTGCTATATAGGATCAGGGGTTAAGGCAACATTCGCCTGTTTTTAGATACGAGGAAAAATAATGTGCTTGAGAAAATAGGGCCAGGAAACATAATGTAAATGCAAATGGGTTCTTTACCTGATGACCCGCGGTTCTTCTTGCCAACTGTCCGTTAGCCAAAGAGAATGAAATGAAAAGAAGCAGGACAAAAGCAAAGAAAGGGAGTGGGAAGAAAAAAAGGGGAAACAGGAGAGATATAATTAAGATTTCAAGTGTTTCCTCTGGGTACAGCAGAAAGACACATGTAGTAAATACACATTTGAAAAAAGCAAAAAGGGAACAAATGCTTTAACAAATCAGCAGCTCGAAGGCGTTTTACAGTTTCGTAGGCACAAAACACAAAAGACGACTCCAACCCTGAGAAAAAAGGAAGAACGGTGATAAAAAAAAAAAGAAGAGACGACAAGAAGAGAACTGAATGTTATCAAGGAGTCCAGAGGAAGATGAGCTTTTTGTAGTCCATCCATCAAGTGCCAGCCACCAATTGTGGTCAACCTCTTCCACCCCCCACCCCCCCCACACACACACACACACCTTCACCCTGACTGTTTAAAAAGTCTGCGGCAACATCACAGGAAAGTAAACAGTACCATTAAAACTCCAAGAGCAAAAACCATTCACCTATCACTCCAATGTTGTTGTGTTCTGGTACTGAAAGATGTGTCTCAGGACCTCATATTTTAAAATCAGCACAATAGCAGCGCACGTCCAAACTGAACAATTTTTCAGGTCAAAAATGTCTGACATTCAGGTCAGGGTTTTTGACAGAGGAGTGGATGGTGGGTCCTAAGACATGATGGGTTGAGAAGCACTGACTTAGAGCTAGCATTGGATGGATAACAGAGCGTTAGATGATCGATAAAAGACTGACAAAATCACAGTTCAAACTTTAACTTAACTACAAAGTACTACTTAGTCTAACTACTTTCGAGAACACACCATCGTGGTTTAGTAATTATCAGGGTCGTTCTGCACTTTTATGGACTGTATCCCAAATTCAATGTGGGGTGAAATGTTACAAAAACAGTTTTCGCTCTCAATGCTCAACTCGAGGAAAACGGACATTTCAAAAGATTTGTGTATTGATGCTTATTAAGGCTGTTATTGAGGGAAGACAAAATCCACATCAGTACAACAGAAGTATTCTAAACTTTAACACAATATCAGACAATATCCACACACATTGTTTCTTTTTATAAAACAAATTCTAAAGCAGGTCAGAACACACGCACACACACACACACACACACACACACACACACACACACAATCACGAATGGCCGCTGGCAAACAATGAAACACACACATGCTCTGCTCCGGGGGGCAAACAACTGAATGTGTGTATTCAAATGAAGTGTCATACTGAGTCATCTTCAGTTTCAAATGGGAGCAGAGAAACAATGGGGACATCCGGGGACAACAGAGAGCTTGTGAGTGTGTGTGTGTGTGTGTGTGTGCGCGTGTGTGTGCATGTGTGCACGCGTGTGTGTTCAAAGCATCTGACGTGCACAGAGCTGACATCACTGGACACATTTTCCGGTAACTTTCACTTCCCTTGTTTGTTTTTTTTTTCAAACCATAACCGGTGCCTTGGAGCGTTTGTTGTCTTAATGGTTATTGATTTGCATTCCACAGCACATATAACTACTGTCGTGCAGGTCAATGATGCTTTCCTGATCACACTGAATAACGCTGAATTTATATCAAACAGACCACGACTCAGTATCACAGCTGATGTTAGTGTAATGTGTTTAAAGTACAGTCTGAGGTGAGTGTCTCAGCCTGGAGTATGATTTGTATTCATGAATTCAGTATTGTGTATTCAGCTGCCTGAAGGACCTACAAACAAGCAGGTCACCATGTCCTTTGTGTGTGTGTGTGTGTGTGTGCGCGTCTTTGTCCGTTTAGGATTAGGTTTGGTGTCTGCTGTCCAATACAAAAATTCATGCATGCTGGGCCTGTCCTTGTGTTGGTAAAAAGGCTGTTTTGTTATGTCCTCAGTGTGTTACAAGCTGAGACCTGTGCAGGTGCTCACCCTTTGGTCTCCAGCTGTGGGTCACCTATTTACTGCAACAGCCCCCAAACCCCCCTATGACTCACCCGTCCTTCTATCCTCTCATCTAATAAACATCCCCTGCAGGGCAATCCTTCTTCCATCCACACACAACCAGACACCCCTTTGCCCATGGTGACAATCTCTTTCCCTGCCCCGTCCACCCACATCTGCAGCCACTGTCACGTTTTCCATAGAGCCTTAAAGAGTCCTTTTTAGCGACAGGTTCTTTCCCTCTCTTAGATTTTCTAAAACCAGAGTTCAGCCTAAAAAGCCCCAACCATTCCAGTTTAGCTTTTCAGTCTTTCACTTTCTTTGGCTCTGAAGTACACATGGTGAGCACACATATCTAAAATTCATAAAGCTGCACAAATGTTTCACTCCTATCTCCAAATCTGACACATTTGCAAAGACAAACACCCCCCCCCCCCCCCCCCCCCCCCCCCCCCCCCCCCCCCCACACACACACACACACACACACTGAGTTGTGTCCTGCAAAAGAATGCGGTTTGAGTGTTGACTTTTGATCTCAAATAAATGTCTTTGGGACCCTAATGAATCCTTCCTCTCTTTAAACAGGTTTAGACTGTCTCACTTTGTGCTATGAGCAACACGTATCATATTTATAAACATAATCCACATTTCATTTCATTTTTTTTTTTTTTACACACTCCCGACATGCTCCACCTCTCCATATGGCTAAGTCCTGTCTTCATCTTCTCCTTCATCATCATAAATGTAGGCTCCTGGAAGGTTACAGCTGCCTGCTATCTGACTGTCTGTGCCAACACGCTTGCACCAGTTGACCTTTCCAATTTACCATGTCAATCATCCTTCCCCACCTCCCTAACCACACACACACACACACACACACACACACACACACACACACACACACACACACACACACACAAACACACAGCTAGTATTTCAACCCAGTCTTGTAGTACACATGCAGGTAAAAGTTGGCGTCAATCATCCTGGCATAGAATCCCAAATGTCACCAGGTTCTGACATTCTCTCTCCCTCTGCTTCCTGTCTGGGAGAGAAAAAAAGTTAGCTTGTGGCTGCTTTTCTTGCTCCTTTGCCTTTCTCTTCCACGCTCACATGATTCGTACTCCCATCTTTTTTTGCATCCCAGCTCGACAGACATTATGTTGATTATGGCCCTAACAGATTCCTGCACTGCAATTTTCACTTGAGATGGAAACTCAGCAATTGTGTTTAACTCCTGTCAGCTTGGGAGTCAAATAAAGAGGACACGAGTGAAAGCATAAATATAAATATTCCACTGAAATGATAAACAAACCTTAACGTGTAACAACAGAAGAACAAAGGAGATGTTAAAAAAAGAGTGTCATGTCATGAAAATGGAAAATAGATGAAGATGTTAAATTCAGTCTAATGATGGCTTAAAAAAAAGGTGTAATTTCCAATACAAAAGGAGAGTGCTGCATGTGCAAGTCGTAGCTCTGACTGAGGAGAACGACAGAAGAAATATGAAGCCTGTGATCCTGTGGGAGAAATATTAAAAGGCAAGAGGGGGGAAAAAAATGAAGGATGAAAGACTTGGGTAGACGGGGGGAAGGAAAGGTGGGGCTTCAAAAGACACTGATGTGGGGCAGCTGTTTGCACCATTACCTCTGGGTAACACCAGACATAGAAAGAACCAGGAGGACTAGAAAGAAGAGATGCATCATTACTAACTCATGTTGTAACCCTGTTCTTTATCCAGACTGCTGCAGCACCATCCTCATTGTTCACACTCCTTTTTCACTGGAACTAAATACTTTTATTCTGTTTTGTGATCAACATTTTTTTTTATTGATTTTCATGCTCAAGCAGCATATATACATTTATATATCACATGTCTGAGGTGGATTTCAGTCGTCAGTTGTCATGTGAGCACATTTATATTCCCTGTGTCTAAATACTGTTTGTAGAGAACATGAGTGCTAACTGACTGACTTTGAGGCTTATTTGGATTCATTTTTGTTGGGCAGCACGAACGCTCCTTGATTTCTTGATCATAAAGGCTGTCCACGTTGTAAACTCGTGTTAGTGCTCGTGCATGAATTATTCTGATCTGAAGCACACCTCTTCCAAGCCTGCCAGTGCCAAAGATGTGTACAGTGTTTAAGCACGGATCGGCGCTCTCACACTCGTCAAACGGACTGGACTTTCGGGGTGAGGCGTGCTTAGGGACGGTACGGATTGCCTAGTGTGAGTGAGCCCTAAGTGCCTTCTCTAGAAGCAAGCAGTAAAGTAGCAACGCGTGCACTGCTTCCTGTGTAGCTTCTGCTTTAGACGCAGTCCATTCTTCTTTACTGCACACGAGCGGGTGGAGGGACGAGGCATGGAGGAACGTGTCAGATCAGTGGAGGGCAACACGCCCTGACATTTCTTCAGGCACTTCCTTAAAGCCTTAGACACTCTCTCACATGCTCAGTCTTCGAAACGGAGTAGAAATGGTGATACTGGATTAAGAATTTATTGATCCCCTCTGGGAAACTCGCTTGGAAAAAAGCATGCAATACTTTCACCACATTATCACAGCGTTCAGAGTCTTCTTCAGGGCTGTATCAACATCAACGCTGAATCCAGATACTTGACTCAACAGTATACTTTTAGTAGAGATGCCTCTGAAACCAAGTCAGGCCAACTTGACAGTGTGAGGCCACACCATTGTGTTTATTAAATGTAGATCAAAATGTCACGGTTCTTGGTCTGACAACTAAGATTGTTTGTTTAGTCGACCAACTGTCCAAAAGCTCCAAGACAGTAAATGCTAAACGAAGCTGTGTAGTGTTTTCATGCTTGTATGTCCACTAAAAGTTCTTTCACACTTCATGTGATTTTAAACCATTCAAGCACTGACGACGGAGGCTGTCCCATACTCACTGGTGCTATCCTCTTCACCCACATTCACATGCCCCTTTGGGGTTCAATGTCCTGCCCAAGGACCCCTCAACATTTGACTGTTGAAAGTTGGTCGACTCTACCACTGAGCCACAGCCACACTGTCAATTCAAGAAAAAAATCCCAGTCCAATTTATGATAAGCAAGTCTAATTATTTTGTGATTACACCCCCCCCCCAAAAAAAAGATGTTCTGCAGCATATCATCAACAAATATGTATTCAAAAATACTAATTACTTGCAAAAGCACATTCAAACCTGCATGCTAATGTCTTTATCTGCTTCTTTTCTGCAGCTAAAACAAGGCTGGCCTTGTTCTGACAAAAAAAAATCTCCATGTCCATGCGGGCTCAGTGAATGGGTATGTCACGTCTTTACATCTGTGTATACGTGTATATAAAGCGATCACTCACAGGGTCAACAACCATTGGGGGTTGCGTCTGATTAATGGCTTAATTGATGAAGAGGCGCAGAGATCAATTGTTCAGGCCTGGCTATAACAGATTCATTAAAACAGTGATAGATCAGTGAGATCTGGCTGCAGCTGTTCCGCCTGGCTCCGGACAGCATGGCCTGGTAATGGACATCATCAGTCTGTCTGTGCTGTGGATCACAATATGTCTGTGTGTGTGTGTGTGTGTGTGTGTGTGTGTGTGTGTGTGTGTGTCGTGCATCTGAAGGCTTCCCACATTTCCGCTATTTTCTTCAATCACTCCAAAAAAAAAACTACACAGGGGAGGAGTGAGTGTCAGGGAGGTAAGTAGGGATGAGGAGGAAGGAGGAGAAAGGCGGAAACTATTTTTGGATTAAGGCCCTGTTGATGTATTCCTGTTTTCAGCATCCCCTCTCAATCTTCAGCTTTTAACATCCTGCCTCTCTTTCCATCCCTACCCTCCTCAAAGCTTAACCAAGTTTGCACTTGCTCACTCCTCTTTTTTTCTTTCTCCTACTCTCTCAGGCTCCAGATCACTCTCTGTCCCCACCCTCCCTCTCCTTCGTTCTTTATCTCGCCCTCTTTCCCTAAGTCTTTGCGAGGGCTTTGTTTACGCTGAAACCCCGATAAAAAACTCTGCCTAACATCCTTACTGATAGCGCAGGGGACAGGAGGACGAACGCGCTCAAACACTTGTGTAAGGCTGTGAGAGTGAATTTGTAAAAGGGTGTGAAAGGTCTTTTAGCGAGGCTTTAACTAATGAAGTCTGTGCAGTAAATATCCCCGCCCACTCAGTCTTCCAGAAACCATGGTGTCAGTTCAGAAGCTAATGAACGTGTGCTTAAGAATGACTGTGATAAGAGTGTTTGTTTGCGTGAATGTGTGTTTGATTATCGGTGTGAAGATGTGAAACAGTACTGGCTTTACACATTTCGACATTTTCATGCTAGCGTCACCTGCTCTTGTTTCTGTTGGCTTTAAAATGAAGGTGGATGGCTCTTTTTTGACCCGTGACATCTGAGCAAACCTCCATCTGCTTATGAGAACCATAACATATGGCTTTGCACCTCGAACACAGCCAGCAGAAGGCTGTTAAGCATGCGCCTGGTTCTGCTCAAAGTTTCTTCCTGTTTCAATGAAGTTGCTTTGCTCACTCTTGATTAATGTTGGGTCTAATAGTATAACAGAGAGTTAGGTCTAGGACTGCTCTTTTTAAATTGTCTTGAGATAACTGCTGTTCTGATGGTCAATATGAACAGATTGTTTCTATGGATCAATCCTAACAGGATATTGCGAGCTGTTTCTGTGATCATTGTTGAATAAAATGAGTGATTTTGTAGTAAAAAATAAAGATGCAATAAAATCTGCAATGTTTTTCTTTTTGTGTCACAACTCCATATTCACTGTGAGCAGCTCTGTGATCACATTAGGACGAGGATTGAGTCTATTATATTACACTTACTGTAGAGAGTGTCTATAAAGTTTGCAAAATCACAATCAAATCAAGATATACTCGGGTTTTTTTTTTTCTGAACCAACACGTGGTAAACAACGATGGAGGATCATGGTTTTTATCAGCAACAAATAAAAACAATATCAATGTTGTGATTAAAGTAGTATTATTATCTGGAATCTTACAGTGCATTATTGAAGTACACATTAACATCATTTTAACATCATTTCTCCTTCAGCAGCAGACTGAGACATCCACCCTGCAAGACTGAGCCCTACCGCAGGTCATTCATCCCATCGGACTGTTTAACAGCATCACCACATGACTCTGTGTTATAATCATCAACATCATTCATGTTACACACTGTGTGTGTTTTTAATACCTGATCTGTCTTTCCACGAGCGAAAGTGTACATCGTGTTTATGCCTTGTATGTTTTCATTCTATTGTATTTTTTCTCCTTTTTTTTAATCATGTAAATTTGCTCATACTGTAGCTGTTTTTTCATACTTTTATTATACTGATGCCGTTTATATTTCCTGTTCCCTGTTTTTTTTTGCTGCTGTAACACCCACATTTCCTCCATGGGGGGGGGGATCAATAAAGTGTATCCTTATCCTTCTATTACAGTATGGCTTGGTGTGATGTCTTGCTGTTACACAAGATTTATTAGTTTCCTAACCAGAGCCAACAGAAAAAAAGAAGACATCAATTTTCTCGCCGAGGGCATTGGGGCAATAAACCGGAGGGTCAGGGAAAATTGAGAATGCCCTCTGCTAAAGGAAAAAGAAAAGCTGTTCACACCTACCCCATGTTTGTATGACTCTAACAGAAGAATTGTATTGATACAGTTTGTTTGGATGTACGTTAATATTGGAGGTTGTCAAACATGTAAATTTGGGTTAAAAGGGTTGATTGGCAACAGTGATATAGTCTCCACCACCTTATTCTACGTTCTGAGCCATCAGGAATATTTTTTACAGTTTCTTAGTTTTCACCATGACAGAGCTTTTTAACCATATTGCCGTTCACACACACACATTTGAAGAATCAGGCAAACCATCAAAACAATCAACACTGTCTGTTCACCTCCTTACCTCTTTCATTGAACATATTTCCCCTTCTTCAGGACCACATCATCTCTCCTCCTATTTACTCATCTTTTACCTTCCCTCTGTTCCTTCAATCCAATCTCTTCTCCGCCGCCCCGCCTCATCATTCACCAGCTCTTTCCCCCTTTTCAATCTCTTCTTTTCTCTTCCACTTCTATTGCTTCAAATTAACATCTGCTGACTGACTGGCTCCTCCAATAACCTGTTGGAGCCAGCAGGGAGCACGGACATGCAGAGCCAATCTGTGTGTTCACATGCACACTAATATTTCATTTATATTCGAGATACTCTGAAAGCTGTTTATAAAAGCCTGAGTATATCCCGTGTGTGCTTATACAAGCTGGCATGTGAACTGTGTATCCCGTCGTGTAGCTCAGTTTGGAGGCTTAAAGCCTTGTGCATATTCACACAGTGATAACTATCAAAATAAAGCAGCCCTTCTGAACACAGTGGGAAGACTGTAATACGTCTGTTGCCATGTACGACGCATGAAGCATGAGAGGCCTCAGCTGGAAAAAAAAAAAAAAAGAAGAAGCTCCTATTCTGAATACAAATGTTGATGTACACTTACTCAGTGATTCACACACACAGTCTTAGGTTGCAGGGTGTGTAGCAGCAGGGTGGTGATAAGGGACATCTGTGTGACGGCTAAGATCATTAAAACCTTCAGCACCATGACACTCATCCAGTGTTCTGTTGTTTTTCCCGTGTGTGTGCCGGTGCATTTTATCTCCTTAAGGCAGATGGGAAGGTATCATTTCCCAAGTATCTATGTGTAGATGTGTGGATTAATCTGTATTGACGGTGCTTCAACCATGTTTCAGCCTACAGTATATGCCTCACAATATCAAGGCTGTTCTGCATCCTTATCGTACTGTCTGCTTTAGTCCCTTCTTGGTGCAGACACAAAAACACTGCAGTCATGATCATCAAAAAACTAATCAAATAAGATTCACCACCATTAAATCAGTGAACCGAAATGGCCACCATGACATGGATGCTGTGGTCAAGTTTCCCATTCTAATTTATCTGATAAATTAATGCCAAAGTGCTCATCAATGATCTCAACTTGGTAGTGATCAATTATGAAGATCCATTGCTAGTCTTTATGGACAGAGGAAACGTCCTATCACACAGTGGACGCAGCCAGAAAAGACACTAAGTCTACTCTTTGCGCTAACAGACAGACTGAATTTCAAACTGCATTACAGTTTAGAAATGAGAAATGTCTGTGGATATTTCAGCGACAGTCTTGTGTCTGTTGTCAAGCCCTGGAAGGACACTCCTATTTAACATGTTTACAGGTTTTCACTACCTGCTCTTCAATGTGTTCAGAGCAGGATGAGACACATGTTGATTATTTGTCTCCCATTTAAAAGCCTGGAAATTCAAAACACGAAAGAAATCCAACGAATCGCTCAAAGTTAGCGGCAGCTCAGATTGCAGTTCATCCAGACAAGGTCGTATCTAGAACTCGCGTTGTAAACAGTCTGAAGCTATTTTCACATGAGCACAAACCGCATGTGTACACACAACCGGCCGAATAATTTACCCTGACAATTACACAACTCTTTCCTGTCAGCCTTCTAGTATGACGTCCTCAAAAAGGTGGTCATTCAGGAGATGATTTTGATGATCGCATAACACGTGGGATCTTTGTACACACACATACATTAACCCCTGAGCCTTGAATACAGGCGGCATATTGCAGTTAACAAGGTTGACGTTAACCTTTGTAACATTAAAAAAGAAGGGTGAGTTTCTTCCTGCTTCTTTATCTGGCCTTTTAAGCTCCTCTGCTTCTGCTTGTTCATTAATTCTTCAACACCTGTTTCATCCAGCGCCTGTGACTTGGACACCTTTCTCTCCTCTTCTGTCGCCTTTGTTCTCATCGACTTTCTTACTTGTTCGTGGAAGAAGATTTGCAGACTGCTTAGAGTGGGTGTAGAGGGGTAACGAATCATCTGTCAAATCAGAATACATGGGTATCTGTCTTAATCCACTTCATCGCATTGTAAACACGCCTGCAATTACATCCATAACCAGGTGGAACAAGCAGAGCGTGCACACGCAGGGACACACAGTGGGCTTGTCATACTGAACCAGGCCATGACGTCAGTTTCCTGTCCATCCTTTCCTGTCACTTTGTCTCTATCTCTCTTCTGCACTCTTCGGGGGGGGGGGGGGGGGGGGGGGGGGGTTAATTACAGCACCAGAGAAGAGCCTCATTACACTGAGCCAGAAAGAGAGCAAGGACCCAGAGAGAGAACAGAGAGAAGAGACAGAAGAAATAGATAGAGACGGGAGACATGAATCAACAGAGAGGCGACTGATCTCCCTGCAACGAAAATATTGAATATAATCATCCCAGACACGAGCAGTTGTAGCAGGAATTAATCAAAGCGTGGATTCATTAGCCAAAAAAACGCTGAATATTAGTGTGATGGTGTGTGCGTGAATGTTCTACATCTGTAGACTTCAAATACTAAGGCTTGATACAAAAAGCATGATCGCAATGCTTATCAGACCTGAGACATGAGGCTGCAGATATTTTATTTTTTTTAAATACAACAATAGTGCAAAATAGTGGTATAGCTCATTCTTCAAGGATAGCATGCAATTAAATGCATCAGGGACTCTGTTAAGTGACCTTCTGGATGATTATCAGCATAACTCGTCTGTGGATGGATTCAATTTAAGCCTCTTACACAATCTCTACTTCAAGGGGATCATCTCATTCTGTATAATAGTTTCTTTACATTATGAGAACAAAGTGTGGGACTTTAAAGATTAAGGGGAGAAAAAAAACACTGATCAGGCTTTAAATCACGTCTAGTCAAGAAAAAAAACAACAACAAC
Source organism: Symphodus melops (assembly GCF_947650265.1). Lineage (NCBI taxonomy): Eukaryota > Metazoa > Chordata > Actinopteri > Labriformes > Labridae > Symphodus > Symphodus melops. Next base: position 13,220,954 of record NC_136692.1, on the reverse strand, counting down.
TGACTAAACTGCTCAAGTTCCCCCCGTTTGTGCTCATTAAACAGCCAAAGCGGCAAACTAGCCATGAGTCACAGATGGTCACCAATATGAGAGCTGGAGTGCAACAATGTGGAAGTTATTTAGCAAGTACTGAACACCCTGCAGTTTTTGAAACCCATGTGGTGTTTCCTCTTGTCTTCAAAATCAGTTTTCAAAAGGAATCTGTTATAACAGTTTTTAGCAAAGCTGCTGGATAAGAACTGACAGCGTCAAAAATAACAGGACTTGAAGAAGAAAAGCGCTTCACTGCTTTCAAACTCTTCTGCACAGTTGAAGAACAATGCTCAGAGTGAGGTGAACTATACGAAGAATACAGTGTTGTTTAGCCTCGACATTGTAAATAAAATAAGTCCTTTGACTTACTGATACTGATTTTACAAAGAGGAAGAAAAAAACCACCTTCCCCATTATCAGCACATTTGAGTTGATAATAATTCAAAGGTATATGTGGATGCTTTTTTTCTGCTGGTCCAATCAACAACAACAAGATAATCCAAAAGGTGTGACCAGCTGCTCCAAAAGTTTGACGAGTTTCAGTTCAGTCCTGTGGAATCAGATGCAGAGACAATTAAAGTGGCTCTCTCCTCTGTGTGAGAAAAAAAAAAATCAATCAGCTTTAGCGTGTGTCACCCAGAAGTACTAATGAAGTCATCACCCGAAGGTGCACCAAGAGGCCTACTTGTAATTTGCGGAGACCTGCGCGTCTCTTCCTTGTGTTTATTTGAGTGTAATTTAATTGTTAAACTTTCAACACTATCGTTGAATCAACTTTGGAAAGGAAAGCGTTATATTAACAACAACTTATCTACACATGGTCATATTTTATATGTTAGTTTTGAGATCTGCAGCGCTTATAGCAGTTCAGCACTCTCAAAGAAAGACGTTTCATGCAGGCTGTGGCCCGGCTTGCTAAAAGGAAGAAAGATGGACAACATGTGACTTTAGCTGTGAAATCTGAGAGCTTTTTTTTTTTTCTTTTTCTTTTTTTTTTTATCTAGCTGTTAAATGAAAAATATTGGCAGCTGCTCCCAAACACAGCCACACATTCTGCCGGTTGTTAATTAAACGGCACCATTTGAGAGGCAGAGTGGTCGAGAAAAGATTTAGTGTCACTGTTCAGAGCCTACACCTGTGCTTGTATTAGGAGGGTGGCGAGTTGCTGTACTGCATCCAATTTGGCTCCGGTTTTGTTTTTCAGGGTCACCGGACAAAAAGTGTGAGGGGAAAACCATTATTCCTCATGTCTGCTGCTGTTCTGATCTCAATAGTTTTTTTCCCCCAAAATCTCCTGAGACATATTCCCTTACTCACTGTAGAGGCAGCAGATTGTCTACCCAAGCAGAGCACACTGAAGCAGATTGTGGCACAGATCGTTATGTTGCCATGATGGTTAGAGAGGTTTCTATGGAGTTTTTTTTTTTTTTTTTAAAGCCAATTGAGGGATGATGCAGCGAAATGCAAAAGAATTCTGGATGTCGTGATGCAGCCTTGGTAACAGCCTGACTACTGCAAAGGGATTCTTTGAAATCTTTAAACATTTTTAGACATGGGGCTGCAACAACACTGCACAGTGACACAAAGAAATGTGTGCAAACACACATACCGCACAGGTTCCACCATGCTAAAATAACAGCAAAGTCATTCTCTCCTGGGACACTAAAATACCTCCAATTAGACGCGCCACAGAACAACTGGGATGGGACCTGGGGCTAAAACACACAGGGACTAGGATGTTTCGACAAACACACACACACACACACACACACACACACACATACACACACACACGTGCAGAAAGGGATCCACAGCAGTCTCTCATTTAAGAGTCAGTGATGTGGAAAGGAAACATCTGGAGGGGAGGGAAGATTAGAAAAAGCAACAAATGACACAGGGACACAGAGGCATGCAAAAAAAAAAAAACAACAACAACAGCGCACGTTATCAGCCAGCACAAATGTGTCCGCAAGCACGTTTCATATTTTCATTGCAATACTTCAAAGCAAAAAAAAAAAAAAACCTCTCAAGAAAATTGCCATATCCTGTTCTGATTTTTCAGGAAAAATATAAATTTTCCTGTTGTCTTTTCTGACGGATACAGTGTGCACATAGTGTGTAGATATCTGAGTGTGTGTTGTGTGGGTTATCCTGAGGTCAGCTGAGTCATATGCTACACGAGTCTATTCTTCAGCTGGACCACCACTTGGTCACTTGTTAGAGCTGCAGGTTGACAGGCCCTGTGGGGGGGGGGGGGGGGGTGATGTAAAAGGTCAGACACCAGGGGAGTCATTTCACCAGGAGGCGTAATCAAACTCAGACAGACTCTCCCCTAACCAACAGGTCGAGGTAATCAAACTCAGACTCCCACACCATCCCCGTCGCACAAATACGGTGATTAAGGTTATAAAGGATAAAAGCTGATATCACAATGCATGAATGCACTTGAAACCAAACCCTCCCTCAACTCTTTTCTGCCCCTCTCTCTCCTCTGTGTCGTGTCGTCTCCTCCCCTCTGCTTTGTGATTGTTAGTCTCTGTATTTGCGCTCTCCTCAGCTGCCTCGCCGTGTACACGACTGCCCTCGTCTCTCCTTTGTTCTTTATTCAGTAGGATTAAATGTAAAACTCAACTCATTACTGAGCAGAACTATGCAGTTTCAAAGGCGGGCGGCGAAATGTGAAACAACTTTTTCCCCAACTTTTTCGTGTTCAAGAGAACTTATTTTAAGACTCTGTTGCCAGACGTTTGCATTGATTGCTGCCGTGCTCTAATTATTGAGGTACACATTTGGAGCTTCTTTAGAGGGAACTCCACATGTTTGATTTGAGCTCTAAAAAACACTCCAGCAGCAGCTACGGGCTGAGAAATAATCAGCCTGATGCCACAGAGGTCGTCTCAGCTTGAGTTTGGATGGCTGTATTATGTGAGTCTTTACAAGGCAAGAAGAAAGAAAAGACACTTTCTATTGTGTTTTCGGGTCTTGAAGTCAGAACATCTTAGTCTCCAATGCATCAATGTGTAAAAAAAGAAAAAAGAAAAAAAAGTAAAACATGTCTCGTAGGTCTCGCAACATTACGCAAGCAAAATGCTGAACAGCTGGCGCGCTCTCTTTAAGTGTCAGCCCTTGATAGGCAGGGATGCTGCGTGTGCTGTAATAGCTTAAGCTCTTTTTGCAGTTCAGCAATTATTAACAAGCCTGACATTACAAACTCTATGGAAAAGATAAAGGCAGCTGATCAGCTATTGAGCCCAAAGCTGAGATTGCATTTTAAGCGCTGCGGTAATTATACCATTGTATCACACATATAGCCACCCAATCCTCTCTTTCTTTTCATCTCTTATTCTGACTTCTGTTCTCTTCTTCTGTTTACCCTGCATAACCTCCTCTAATCTCTCCTCTGTTGCTAAATATATAAACTCCATGCCCAGTGGATCTTAGACACTTTGTCTCCTTTATTTAAGTTTATTCATAAAGTCCAGACATGCTGAGTGTGTCAGCTATGTTTTGCATGTGCACATGTTTTAATCTGCGTGTTCCAGGCTCCATACATGTGTACAGTGAGAACTCTTTTGTGGTATATTTCTCTTTAAGGTCGTGCACAAATCTGCAGAGACCTCAACGACTGTGAACTGAAGAAAAGCACACAGACATACACTCTCCTCGGTGTGACTGGGGAGGCAGTCTGCTGCTTTAATTGAGTGTGTGTGGATTTAATTGAGGAAAGAGGGGGAGAGCTGATAGCAGGTATGCATGGAGCTTAATTAATTGGAGGTTTCTGGGATTCACATCTACTGTCACTAAAAAGAAATACTCTGAGGCCATTAGAGTCACACACACACACACACACACACACACACAATCAAGCATGTGTGCTGTAACTGCACTGCATTATTAAATCTGACCTTCCCTCCCTAAAACAGCTGTGTTGACATAATTTGCAATGTTTGCTTTACAATTTGAGCTTCTAGTTGTACATTTTCCCCTGTGAAAACGTATAATTCCACTTCTATCACGCTCAATCTGCAGTAACCGGAGCGTCTCCTGTAATACTTGACGTTATCTGAAGTGGTAAAAAGCTCAAGGAGCTGTGTTTTTAAGAGGCGGTCTGTACTTCCTGTAATTACTGTGTACGTGACCTCTCACTGAGCTGTTGAGCCGCCATCAATTGTGGCTGTTCCTTCTCGACCACGGGCAGCAGTTAGTGCTTTTTATTTGCAGCCATCTCGCCCACATTTACTAGATAGCGGTCCGAGACGTGCAGATAATTGATTTGTCAAGTGGGCAGGTCGTGTAGCCGTCCTTTCACAAGTTAACTTGCCTCTAATAGGTCTGGGGATAAGCTAAGAAACAGGAACAAGCAGGTCCAACAATTGTTACAGTAACTGTTTAAGGCTGAACACTTTCTTTGGAAAAATGTTTAATATTTAAAATGTAACTACGTTTGAAGAGCTGGATTTAGATCATGGGATGGATGCTTAATGGAATAGGAAAGTGAAAAGAAACAGGCAAGAAAGAGATGGAGTCAGGAAAAGCTGAAAAAATCAGATCTTTGTTTTGTTTTTGTTTTTTTTTGGGGGGGGGGGCACTTTTGTCCCTTTTCCTCTATTTCCCTCTGATCTCAATACAAAAACCAGAGAATCATATATGTGTTGCTTTAAAGCAAAATATATTCACCCAAGAAATGTTTATTGTTAAAAATACACACTCATAAAGAGAGACAAATACACACACACAAACACAGAGGCACATTTACGGCCTCAGAAAGACTGATCAGTGAAACCTAACTATACCCATACAATCCCTTAAAAACACCCAAGGGAGCTCTCCACTCTGACAGCAGTAACAAGGTGCTGTGGGTATATTTATGTGATTACGTGTGTGTGTGTGTGTGTGTGTGTGTGTGTGTGTGTGTGTGTGTGTGTGTGTGTGTGTGTGTGTGTGTGTGTATTTGCACCATGCCAAAGGATACAGCCCTGTAAAGAGAATCTAATTAAAAGTCTATATAGCCACAAGCGACAGAGCGATCCCTCCTCCTCTCACTGAGCCACAGCGTGCACTTCAGCTGAACGACTGTGAGACAGTAGAGACTCTCTTTTGCCCTCCACGAGAAACAAAATGTTAGGAATGGATACGACGATAAAGTCATATATACAGTGAGGACCATGACGGAGGCAAGAACACAAGATGATGTGTGTGAGAGTTTAGTCTCTTACTTCTAAAATGAAAGGAAAGCATGTCTTTCACTGTCTGCTAAATGTTTTGATTTGATTGAAACTTGAAGGACGTCATCCTTAGGAATGCACATATTTTATGTTAAACAATTTAATGTGTGTTTGCATTGAAAATCATGATGACCAAAGTGTATTCAGTCAGCTGGCCCCATGTTTTCCAGACTGTTTAAACATGGAGATTATACAGTATACTGTATCAAAGGAAAACATGTTTTAATGAAAAGTTTTGTCTCTTCAGGCCATTTATTGACAAGCGTCTTGTTATTCAGCAAGCATCATCTCTCATTTTGCTTTTTTGTTAACTCTCAGCATGTTATACACAGTATATATATATATTTTTTTCGTATATATTGATTTTTGCTTGACAAAAGGTTGGAATAAAACCTGACTCTCGAGGCCGGTATTGGTGAAAGATCGAAATAAAATGTTTCTCACTCAAAGTTCAAACAACACTAAATACAAGTCGGAAAAAAATAGGAAAAATGAGGGACAGTAACCCCCAAGAAAGTTGAGTCCTGTTGTCAAGTATTTGGGGGGAGGCTTGGGGTCTGGCAGCAGTTGTACATGTGGCGCATTAAGGGGACGGCTGGGCTGTAAATGCTGAGTGTCGCTGATCTCAGAACTGCTGGTTTCCTTAAGTTCCTTCATGTTTGACCGCCAACCACTGTCTCTGTGGTTACATGTAATGTGACTGCAGTTTAAAAAAAAAAAAAGATCTGGAAAATATCTGTAATGCTGTCACACTATGGGAGGTAAACCTAGGCCTGGAGGACACCAGTCTTACAATACACTGTTGGGAACCCTGCTGATATTATGCATCTGTGTAATGAGTCATCTCAGATGGAACAACCAAGCTGTGTGATGTCAATTTACCCTGTTAACCCATTAAACTTTCATTCACATCATGTGAATAATTGAAGCCTCTCTGCCTAATGGATCTGAGTCAGGATCTCCAGTATTTGGATCAAACAGCTTACAAACAATAATGAGTGAAACATTTGGACAGCTACATCTGTTGTTTTGGGGTTTTTTCCTGATGTGTCTGACACATATTTAATCCACATGTCACATCCTCTGCTGTTCGTCATCATTTGCAGGTTTTATCTACGAGTTGTCAACAGTAATTAGACTGCCAATCAAACTGCCTTCTGCCTCTTCAGCTCGAGAGGAAATAAAAAAAAAAGGCACGCTTCAATTCAATCTTTTGAGTTTTACTTTCATTGAAGTGAACCGCATTCATTGAACACAAGGGGCTCAATCAAGCGTCCGTCGAAGCTTTCAAAGTGTGAGATGATCAAATCAAATGAAGCGCAAGCAGCAACACTTAGAGCCTCAAGGCCTTTTAATCCACTGTGATTCATGTTTGATGAAGGGATAAAATCTCTGCCTATTTTTAAGATGTTGTGTGTTTCGATTACATTCGTCTGATTCTGACTCCTCTCTCAACAGTTTACGATCTACACAGAACTTCTTTGTTTTTGTTTTTTCTTACCTGAGATGCTCAGGTAGATGGCAGAACTTGTCGCGTTCTCTCCCGTCATCTCGTTCACCGCCTCCACGTGGTAACGTCCTGCGTCAGCTGCGGTGGTTGCCAGGACGACCAGCTGATTGTCCGAGGTGATTGTTCTGCAGCGGATAAACAAGACAAACCCACGACAACGGATTAGGGAACACAGTAACAAAAGCACAAAGATGTCGCGTCTTCTCACACACTCCTCAAACTTTGAGTCGAACAAGAGGAGAGTGTTCGGTATGGATCTTTTGGAATTCAGTTTTGGGGGGAAAGAAAACATTGAAAACAATCATCAGGAGGAGAGGAGGATTCAGGGAGCTTAAATGAAATCTCTCCTGCTGTCTCTGATTGATTGTGGCTCCTATTGTGTCTCTTTGGTTCTTTTTGGCCATTCTTGTTGTTTTCTTGTCTCTTCACACTGATCATTTCCTGTTTGCCTACTTATCAATACAAACAGAACACGCCGACACACACGCTCATGAACACAAAAGCTCTTATGCTGATCTTACCTGAGCAAACAGAGTTAAGAAACGCTGCTTACAGAGTTTGAGTTGCTGCGGCTCTGAAGAGGAGCAGGTATAGATTTTTGTTCAGGTGTGTGTGAGAGGATTGCAGGAGGGAGTCAAAGAGCGGAACAAATTCATTAGTTGCCCTCATATTTTTCATGTGGTTGAGTCTGCGTGTGTGGAAACAGTCCCCGCCAGGCAGGAAGTCGGATTCATGTTTTTAGTAATGCAACTTGGGATTTCTGCATGTCAGTGAAATCCTCCAATATTCTAACCCGACATCTGACACTGAAATAAAAATCAATACGACCAAAGGGAGGGGGGGGGGAAAATCCCATTAAAAGGAGATGAGACTCTTTTATTTTCAGAGTCTGTCTGTTGACGTGTCCCAGCTGAGCAGCTACACACATAGAACGTGTGATTTTAGGCTTCACTGACAAAGAAAGTTTTTTTTCCCCACAACCAAACATTGGAGATGGTAGAGGTGTTTGCAGATGCAATACACAGTAAATGGGTAATTTGAATACTAAAATAACTGCAAAACAAACTGCAGACATATATCAACCTACTCAGTTATTGACACATCATGCCTCGATGATACAGTTGAACAGATTGCAGCCTTGCTGAGTGTGTTTAGTTTTTCTGCGTTTTTCGTTTCCTTAAGAAGAATTCTTCAGAACGATGACACTTGCCCGGAGAGGACCTGTTGATCCTCAGTGGTGCTGGTCTTTATTTGGTTGTTCTTACTTGGCAAATGAGTGATTTCCTGTCAGTGTGTAATTCAAATCAGCTTTATTGGCAGTTGAATATACAGAAAGGAGAGAGATGTCTAACACTTGCCTATTCTGCAAACGAAAGAACACAAAACCACTTACGCTGATTTGAATCAATACAATGCAATGTGCACAGAACGACTTTGCAAACGACACAGACTTATGATCACAAATGTTACTGACTTGTATCCAAACACATAACTGTAAAAGGATTGACTGTCTTTAGACGCTGCAATAGAAGAAATGAAAGTTTAGCACAGCAGTTAAAGCCACTACAGCTGTTTGATTAGATCATTCCGTCCTTTTAATGCCGACTTCACATTCAGGCTGGAAGCCAAACCCTTACAAGCTGCATGCTGCCATCACCAAATTCAATCTCATCGATGTGATCTGTCAGTGTGACCTTACTGTTCAGAGACGCTGCTGTGACGCTGCACTTCATTGTTCTTCACTGATCTGTACTGTACATCCAGAGACCAGGTAAAAAGTCATCTGTATTTGTAATAAATGAAGACAGGAACTACTGATTAAACCAAAAATTGATTGAGTAGGGAAGAGGCTTGAGGAAAACATGGGGCTGCTTGACACACATTCCAACACACGCACGCACACGCACACACATGCACACACACACACACACACACACACACACACACACACACACACACACACAGCCACAACTTTTCAGGTCTGATTTTATTCAGTGTGATTTCCCAAGAGGACATCCACAAGAGCTGGAGCCTGAACCCCAACACTAAAACACTGTGTGTGTGTGTGTGTGTGTGTGTGTGTGTGTGTGTGTGTGTGTGTGTTTGTGTACATTCAACTGTATCTAACTGCCTGAAAGAGGCTTGTACCAAATCTTTCTGCTGCTCTCTCGCCTGTTTTACACTGAAGATAGTTTCCTCATCAAAGTCTATAATGCAATATACAGCCGTCAAGCTAATTTAGCGCACTGACCAGCCGTCCTCTATCACATATGTTGATTAATAGACAGTGCAGGCATGCCTCTGCTTGAATGTTTGAAGGAGAAGAAAGCCTGGGAGCTGCAAAATGATTTTGATCCAAAGTCAAAGGAGAGCGAAAGTTTTGAATGCTGAGTCATGCATTCTAATCTCAAACAATATTTACACGCGAAAGACTTCCTTCAACCTCCCATATGTTGAGATATGAAGGTCTTCCGCTTGGTTTACATAGAGCCCTTTCATGACACTGTCATATCAAAACTAAACACAGGGTGAGCGAAATGAAGTTTGCCAATGAAAAGTCAGCCAACGGAGATTCGAGGACCTCAAGTTGTGTGAAAAATAATAACATTTCACTTTTTTTTCTGATTAGCAGGAGGATGGTTAAACCATCTCGCTCAAAACAAAAATGCAATATACTAAGACCATCCCTCAGGCATTCAAATAGACACGCATATGAGCTGCTTATGTCTATTTCATTTAGACTGGATAGCAATGGAGAAGATTTAATTTAACATATATTCAACATGCAATTTTCTGCTCTGTGTTAGTTCTACATTTAATCAAACTTGACAAAATTGTTCTGGATTTTAATTAAAGACCTGCTCAGTTGTTAAACTCTGCACTGTTGTGCGTGTGTGTGTGTGTGTGTGTAGGTGTGTGTGTGTGTGTGTGTGTGTGTGTTTTATCCACTGGGGGAATTAGAAAAGCATTTCCCTATTCCCTTCTCCGTCTTCTTGACTCCCTGTATCACTCATGGCCTTTCAAATAATGAAAAACAGCCCCGTTCAAAGCCCATATTTCCATTCTCTCTCAGATTAAAATCAGTCCAATTCTTTCGTGGTTTCATCCAATTTTCTTTGAGTTTTCCTCCTTCAAGCTTTTTCTCGATCTCACTATCCGTCCCTCTCGCGCCACATGACGGTCCTGTCTTACCTTTCCCCCCTCTTCTCCCCCCTATGGCTCGTTTCCACCAAATCACCAAACCAAATTGGTCTTTCATTAGCGGGCCTGTCCTCAGGACTGATTAAATAAACACTCATGGGTGTCCTTACTGTAAGACTGACAGCAAACACACACACACACACACACACAAATGTGCCAGGGGCTAATTAGCACACACGTCGCAGGCCAGAGGACGAGTGAGTGAGGCAGCTCATGAATGAGCATGTTTTTACTCATCTTTAAGTGCGTGTAAGAGTGTTTGCGTGCGTATCTGGAGACTGCCTCTCCAGCCAAAAGAGCCCACCTCAACACTGTCTGCCCTCCCTCAAAATCTGTGATAGGCAGCGAGCCACCATCTTGAAGCACTCTGCGTCTGAGACACACACACACACACACACACACACACACACACACACAAACAAGCCTGAGGTGGAGCAGTGTGGCGGCCGTGCAGAAGGAGAGATCATCCAGTGTAAACCGAGTCCAGGCAGCACGCACTCTTGGCAGCTTCATCCTCAAATCACGAGTCTGCCAGACACCCACACGTTACACCATATACATAACGCAGAACTTCTCCCACAGGCACTCACACAGTTGGAAGCATTCACCGCTCCTTGCGGCCGTTTTAACCGGATGTTTGTTTTGGTGTTTGAAGTCAGCACACACATGATTCTCTGTTGAAATGATAGATAGGTAACGCACGCAGGTTTATACCAGCTGAATGCTGCATTATATATGTGACTGTGGACCGTTATAAATTCTTCATTCACTTTTGTTATTGCAAACTTTACACCAGGTTTAGGTATTCAAATGGTTTAAGCATCCCGCTCTCAAAATTGCCTGTCAGCATGAGTTGTGGTGTAGCGTTCTCTATCCCACAGTAATTGGTAACTATAAAACTGTGCTGCAGAGGGAGCTTTGTTTAAAATGCAGAGAGGAGGTGGGAACATTCATCAATATGCAGCGCTTTCATAGGTGTTGTCTTTTTTTGTCTTGTGTTTATCTGCACTACTGCAAGCAGAGGTTGATATGAAAACCAAAGAAAGGAAGGGTACTGTCGAAGCATGGCATGACAATATTTAATTGTATTGATTTACAGACACTAAACTTTGGGGGAAATCATTTTGGGGCTGATATTTCAATTTGAAAACAAATACTGTAAGAAGCTTTCCGCATAACATTTTTTTTAGACTATGAAGATAAATATGCAAGTCATCAATGAAGAAGAGCATTTCTGTCCAGCCTGCAGTGACTCATTGCTTACACAGAGCTCCCAGTGACAGATGATTTTTTTTTTTTTTATTAACTTATTTTGAAGATGCAATCTTCTGGGCTGAAGATAATTCCTGACAGCTACTTGCCGTGATAATGCTTCGGGGCAAATTGAGTAGAACTCGAAGTCTAAGATGACGAGTTTGGACACATAGTGAACTGAATAAAAAAAAAGACACAATGAGAACTTTGCCAATTTTCTCCAACAGTGTTTTATGTAGTTTGGAAAATATGACAGATCTGTTTTTGTAATGAGATTAAAGAGCCTAATTGAGTTAAGACTGAGAACTGGACCGCTGCCAGGGGCTCTTGACATTCTGCTGCCAGGAGCGTGACAGTGGCTGCTTTAGTGATTTTCCATGCATAGTTTAAATTGAACTATTGTTAACACAGCCTGGGGTTGGAGATTTGTTTTACAGTATGAGCTGAATATTCTTTAATCCTCCAGCTCAGTCAAAATGCAATGCTTGGAAAAAATTATCTTTCAAAAACATTTGTTCAAGTTGGTGATTGCTAAAGAGGAGAGGAGAAACGGCTTAAAGCTAAATTGAGATTTTAACTTGGCTCAAATTAAAATATCATTGTTATTACTGTGAGGTTTGTTCAGTGTGGAAACCAAAGGATAGAGGTTTTTTTTATTTTAGAAAGTAGGAAAAAGAAAGTCCAGTAAGATATGAAGATTTTGTTCTTCCATCATACAATCATCTCTCACTGCTCAGATGATATAAATGAGTCCAGTCTCCACTCATTGATAGCAACATCATCATCATATCCTAAACCTGCTGTTACATTAAATATAACTGACAGATCTTTTGAAAAGCACACTAGTCTAGTATATGACCAGTCTCAAGCCTGACAGCGATGGATCATATGTTGAATTTCAGCACATGTTGTGATCCTTTATAGTGTATACCTAACGCTGCATTTGGAACTATTACAGCTGCTGCACAAGCAGGGTGGTATGTCAGTGCCTCAACATGTATCCTAACTGGCAATACTGTTACAGGACACCTTAGTTAGAACTATTTCCAAACTTGACTCGTTGTTCCCACTATCTTACTGTTCGAGAGGGCAATGTTGGCAATTGGTTTAATGCTGAAAGTATTTATGAAAATGACTCACGATGTCCAGACAATCATGTTTTACCAGTGGCGCTGTTTAAAAAGAAAGATCCTTGAAATATTCAACAGGATGTTGAAAAGAAAAGACGGAGACCTTTTAAAAAGTTCGGGGGAAATAAAGATAATCAGTTCATCTATATTATGTGAGACAAAGACACATTGTTATTGTTTGACTAAGCATAGACATTATTATTGTTACACTTCTCGTTACTAGGTTTGACATTTTTTTTGTCCATGTTGCTCAAGTTATTAGTCAAAGTCCGACATTTAAAGTTGTCAACTTGCAATCACAATCTGCAAATCTTCATATACTTGGAAGTTGCAGCAACAGATAACTGATAATCTAATGTCAAAGCCAAATAAGCTGCTACAATGTCATTCACTGCTGCAGGCTTTTCACTAGATTTTAGGTTCTAGCTGCAGGGATTTGTGCACATTCAGTGTCAAAAGCACCGGTGAGGTCGAGCGTTGATGTTGATACGGCTTGGCTTGTAGACTGTCGCAACTCCTCCCAAAGGTGTTGGATGGGGCTCAGGTCAGGGCTCTCTGCACGCGAGTTGTCCTTCACCAAACATTTTCTATGTAGACTTCACTTTGTGTACAGCGGCACTGTCAACATCAAAATGAAGAAATGCATTTCTGTAGTCACAAAGTTGAAGGCACACTGTTATCTAAAATATGAGTGTATGCTGTAGCATTCAGGTTTCCTCACTCTCCAAGGTGCCTCTGCTCACCTTAAAGAAGACGTGTAAATATCAGAAGGTGGAGCAGACTGGTTAGTGTTGACGACAGGCTTCGTGCTGTCTTTGCTTGAGGCAACTGCTGTCCAAAGTCAAAGTTGTTGAAGGACACATTTGTTGGAAATAAAATGAAAGTAGATATGTTTACGTAATATGTTTTTCTTTGCCTGGAAGTTTTCTTCATGTGATGCAATATGACGCTTTTTGCATCACATGAAGAAAACTTTCAAGCAAAGAAAAACATTTCTCTCATCTCAGGGCAAAATGTGTGAATGATTCATGACCATTCAACACTACTACCATGTTTCTAATGATACACAGCTTCATTTAAATGGGTGAAGTATCCCTTTAAGTGTGAGGAAAAGTCCAAATAAAAAGGAAGGTGGTTAAGGTTAAGAGTAATAAATGCTCATTTGTTTGTGAGAGATTTTAACGGAGCCTTTACTGACTTCGGAAAACATTTCCCTCTCTCCTACCTGACACACTCTGCAGCTCAGTGCAGCACAGTGACTTATGACACCGTGCCTAAATTGCAGGCTGGCTTCCTCAATCACCTTTACAGTTCCTTCAAACGGTCAAACAGACACAGAAAGAAACTTTCTGTGGTAAGTTCATTGGGCTGGCAGGTTGCCACAGCTAATAAATCCTCCATTAAAAAACACACACATGTACACAGGGTGAAGCAAGAGCATGCCAGCACACACACACACACACACACACACACACACACACACACACACACACACACAGGCGAGTAAGGTGGGCACACAAAGCCTTGGGCCTGCTGTTGGAAAGTCACTGGTTTGTGTGAGTGTGTGTTTATATGCAAGAGTTAGGACGGGCTGCTGGACAGACTGCGTTTGTTTAATGTCCCCTGGCAGGGCCCGAGGGACAGTCAGAGAGAAGTGGAACGGCAACGGTACAGGAAAGGAAAGCAGAGCGGGGCAAGATTGAAGTGAAGGCAGGAAGGGAGCGAGGACAGAGGGATGAAGCCAGACGCTGGGTGAGAGGTTTTCTACTCCTCTCTGTTTGTTCAGCTATAGGAGCTCCATGACTAACTTCCTCTCTACCTCTGATTTACGTCTGCCTGTCACTTTGCCAAACACACACAAACAGAGCTTTTTCAGTTACAAGTAGGAAAGTCAAACAATTTCTTTTATGGCAGAAATGTCTTTAATAGCAGGTCGTAGAACCAAACTAATGTACAGAAAAAAAATGTTCTAACAAGGAGGCTGGCTTGATGGTAACAGCTTCATGTGTGCCGTTGTGAGTGTATATGCAGCTCAGTGACTGTTGTAGTCCCATTAGGCGGATGGATCTCTAGACGAATGGCGATTATCCTAATTACTACTAATTATGTCTGCTTCCAATTAACCACACAACTGGCTCCGGCTTCTCTCGCTGTCTTTCCATCTTGTGCTCTCACTCTCGTCGTCAGTCAGAGAAACACACCTCATTCAGAGTGTCTCCCAGCTGCTTAGCGAAAGAGAGAGAGAGAGAGCTGCTGAACAGAGAGGTTTTAATTTCACACTCAAAAATGAGCCCTTGTTTTCTAATTGTCATTCACATGACTGTTTGAACCTTAAAGAAATACTGTGAGTCAAGACACAACGATTGAATGTTCCTTTACAATTCAGAATTCAGACTGTGGATCTGTTTGCAGGCAGTAGTGAAGTAGTCAGTGTTTTAACTAGGGTGGCTGTGCTATGGAGACCAACCAATTTCTCTAACCTTTTTGACCGAGCGTATTCACCTTGTCCTGTAGTTAACGGTGAATATGTTACGTCTTCACATAAAAAGAGGCGTCTGGTCAAACCAAACTGGTCATGTTCCAGTTACAGAATGTGGCGTGCACTCTTACTGTATTGGCCAGCAAGGAGTCTCAAATGAAACTCATCAGCCAGTTTTCTGAGAATGTGAGAGCACGTTCAGTGACCCTAACACATCGGTGACTGCTTAATGATGATGGTTTGATTTGAGACCTGTCAGTCAAACAAGCCACGTCCTAAATATTGCAAATGTATGCATATCTGCATACAGATTCACTTTTTGTAAAGGATGTTCAATTAAGAAATGTGGCATTCAGACCAAAAACATGTTGTACCAGTCTGTAAACATGTTTTATTCTACTCTAATTATTTGAAACTTTAGAATGGGTGTAAATGGGGCTTCCTGTGCTTTGGAGTCTGCCTCAAGTGGACAACAGAGGAACTGTTTTAAACAAAGGAAGTCGCCCCTTAAGGACTACTACTGCTAGGCAATGGTATCGATGCTGAAAATCAATGAATAAATCATCAATATTTTTGGCATTTAAAAGCTTTAGAGGTTAACTAAGCAAGATTTTTTTTTTCAAATACCTTTGCAGTCATTTAAGCCTGTTTTTAAACACAAAGCTTTCTGGGTCTCTGATGTTTTGGGGTAATGAGTTTTCTCTGACTTCCTCACTGCTGTAATTGAGAAAGCAGATTGACCATACGTCATCCCTATAAACCCTAGTGGATGCTCGAGTCCCAACAGCTCTGCCACAGCTGGCTTGGGTTTGGCCTTCTGTTAGGAGGAGAGAAAGACTGTAGATCATTTTAAAGATCAGGCAGGCATCAGAGTAAACAGGTCAATCAAAGTTCATCAAATCATATTTATTCCGGATATTACTGTGAAGATAATCCCTTAGCTTTTCATCCAGTACATGAGCTGGAGTGAGTGAGTACACAGGTTTGAGTGTAGTGACAGCAGATTGTGACCAGGTTGTAACACAAGAAGGCAAATGAGAACATTTGATGGATTAGGATCACTGGTGCCTGGTGCCTTTAAAATGAGTCAGCTTAAACTTAACATACTCAAGGTCCTGTGATGGTTTATTTTAAAGGTCAGTAAACAAGCACAATGTTGCTGCTTTATTATCACGGCCAACACAACCTCACTCTCACAGCATCTCCAGTAAAAAAAAAAATTCTTTAAAGTCTTTAAATGATACACCAATCAAACATTGTGATAAGAAATCAATGCAATACAAAAAAATATGATTCTGCCAAGAGGGAGAAAAAAGCATTCGAATGTAAAATATCCCGCAACAAACGCACACAAAGCTGCCTTCACAGATCTTCGTACGTGAACAAAGCAAGCAACTAAACTGTCAGTGAACACATTTCACACATTCACCTTTAAAACATCTGGTCAAACACAAACTTTCATTCGCATCTAAATGACGCTAAAAGCATGAGGAAATATTAGCAAGAAAAGGCCAGCATGAATGTTTGTACGCTTTTTTTTTTTCCTGTGAGATCACCGAACAGTGCAAACCCAACGTACACTTCTTTTCAAAAAGAAAAATAAGAACATTTATTCTTGTAAAGTGACCACAACAAATTGCTTTTTGCACTTGCTTTTGTGATAACAGGTGGAAATGTAAAGTTAACGTCATGCTATAAAAAGGTGCCAGAGTTGTGGCGTGCAACCTGCTTGGCATAAACACAACTTCTGCTTCAACCCTTTGTTCAGAGCCCAGACCAAACAGACCCCAGTGCAAAATGCTGACATAAAGAACACCCTGAATGCTTGTTTTGCAGCTGAACAATATTCAAGACTGAAGTGTGTGTGGGCAGTGTGTATCAGACTGTGTGTGTTTTTACAGTACGTGTACTGATGTGCCTGTGTGACTGAGTGTGAATATGTTTCTTCTACTGTGTAATTATCTGGTGGGCCAAGGTGATAATGACTCAATCCATAGAAAACCTGTAGCACGACCTCGCAGCGTGTGGATAAGTGTGTGCAAAAAAAAAAAAAAAAAGGAAATTGGTTCACCACCTTCGCACTGTGTGTGTGAATGTGTTCATTTCTTGACACAAGGCCACAAATCAAAAACTACGAAACTCCCAAGTAAGTAAACAAGGAGAGAAGTTTTGAAAGAGAAAGTCTAATTTCCTGAAATCACACCTTTGGTTATCTGTGAGAGAAAGAAAACCTGTGAACTTCATCCTATTGATGCAGCTCTCTGATCTTGAGGACGTCATCCTGTGGCTCTGATTTTAAATCACCCGAATTCTGTCTTTCTGTTTGGAGATTCTGAGGAGAAATTCAAAGACATATTTCCAAAGTGGGAGGCGAGCAAATAAAAAAACAATGCATATAATCTGCCGAGACATTGTTATTGCAAGCCAGTTTCTAAAATTGTTTGGAGGTCTCTTCCGTCCCTCCTGTGCTTATCACCTCAAACAGAACTTCAAAGTAAACTTCTATCAGTCACTCCTCACAGCACTGTGTTGTCCCTCTCTCTCTTATTTATTCTCCATTATACTTCCACTTCTTCTCACCGATAGGTTAAGAACTCTTCTAAATGAGATGTGAGTGTGATTGTACTGTATGTATATGGGTGTGTGTGTGTGTGTGTGTGTGTACAGTCTGGTCAGTTATGGATATGTGTGTGGCAGGTAATTTAAAGAGGGATAAGTGGATAATTAAAAGAGGTCTCTGTCCTCAGAGGATTTAACAACTTCAGACAGAGGACACAGGCACACACACACACGCACACACACACACACACACACACACACACACACAAAAGGTGTCAGGTGTTAGAGGAAAAGTTCAGACTCTAATGAGAGAATAATGATTCTTGAGATAATACAGGATACAGGCAGGGAGAAATATAGAGACAGAGAGAGGATGAAGGAGAGGTGGAGAATCAGTAAAAGTGGCAAATCAGACATTTAAAAAAGACACGACACCTTTCAAAGATAAACATCCAGAGAATTAATCTTTAGCAGCAGTTAACATACACACACACGCGCACACACACACACACACACACACACACACACAGAGTCAAACACTTCTCTTGCTCTCTCTGTTGTTTGTCAGTCTTTGAGTCATCCGTTCAGACGGACGCACCTGCTTTCTGGCAGACAGAAATAGATGAACAAAGAATGACTAAACCCAGAACCCACTGTGGATAAAAAACGCGAAAGTCGAGATGCAGGAATAGGCTCGATGTTCAGTTTGTATTGGCATGAAATCTCAGCCCGTGCTCATTAACAAGTGTATCTGTGTGCACGCGCAGCAGGAGCAGTCAGAGATACAGACACGTCTGATAATGAGCAGGCTGATTATATGAAGTGTCTAATGTTGTCAAAGATAAATCAAGAGAAAACTTGTTTTGTGGAATAATAAAATCTTATTCTCTGATGGATTTTAGTTTTTAGTCTGTAATGTTGAAACGTCAGAGGGGAGCAGGGGGGTCTGGGAACTACCTATCTAAAAAATAAAGGTGAAATGCACAGTCTGTAACAGATGTGTATGTGACACAAAAACACTAATTTGTTATTTCAGCTGCTAAAAAAAACAAAAAAACATGTTTGGTCAGTGAATTTTCTCATCTTCCACCTTTGTGAGTCAAACAGTTAATTTCGGACCCTGATGGTGAGCAGCAACAGCTGTAGAGCAGAGGCGGCAGCTGCGGAGACCAAACCATACTAACAAGCAGGTGTGGAGCCCAAATGCTAGTCAGGGAATTTTATCAGATATTTGGAAAATCAGGGAATAAATTCCTTACCGATCGATTTCTTCTCAAACGTGTTCATAAAGGGGTACCCTGACTTTGAGCCGCTCTCACGGATTTTCTGAAAGGAGTTGGATTCAAATGTTTTTTATGTGTTATAAGACCTCTTTATGAACACATTTGTGAAATAATCTATTGGTGAGGAATTTATTCCCTGATTTTCCAAATAATAAAATTCCCTAAGTATCACTCAAACGGAGAGATTACGAGGTGCATTGGTGTTTTCGTTAAAATAAGAGGAATCTTTTTGAGTCACATTTTTCTCCAGTCTCATTTTGAAAAAATTAATCGTATCGTGAACCCAGTATTGTTACATCCCTACTTTATTATCCAAATGTCCTCCTGGGATTAGCCAGGGTTAGGGATCTGTTAGGGTTGTAGGAATTCTTGAACTTGGAAATCATCAGTAACTCTACTCTGTATTGTACCAAATCATCTTGAAGATGTTTGGATAGCTCACATTTGAACAGGCTGAATTTAAGGACTATATTAATCAGAAGGATTCACGTTTTGTGCCATGAATGACAAATGACTGTTCACTCAATTCATGAAAATCTATCAAATAGTTTTAGTGAACTTATTGTTCCAACCAAAGAGTCAACTCTGCCTGTTGTAAAGTTAGCAACTAGCATAAAATAAGAAATACATAACCCTGTGTGGATTAAGACATACTGGACATGTGCTAGCCTGCTCTCACTTTCTATGTATGGCCGACTGATCTCGGAAGTTTCTTGCAGGAGCAGAAAGAAATCTTACATGGCTGCTGTGAAAACCAACACTTCACTCTGATAGTGGCAGCCAGCCTGTGTGCAGCTGAGTGCAAGGCGAACTTCAGAGTGAGTTATGATGGTGCTGTGACATAAATCTGAACTTCCTGCATACATCCACTGTACATGACTTCGCTCAAAATGAGAGCGCTTGTGAATCCAGCCACTTCACTGTGTTAACGTGTGCCATCATGTATGTTTATGTCCGGATGAAATTCTAATATCAGAGCCGATTGTGAACCATGTCCTAATAAGGCTTATGGCAGTCCAGTCTGTTTTTATTTAATGCAGCAGAAACAGAGATTAGTTGAGGAAATTTAAAGTTTGTTTCAGGAAAAAATATGAACATTATAGTCACATATTTTGCAACTGTGATGCAATCCTCTGTATAGCACTCCTGCAGTTTGGTGAGCTTTTTGTTTCTATCCCTCCTCCTCCCTCCCCCCTCTTGCGGCTTGTCTCCCTCCCTGGAGTGTGTACACAGAGTAAGCCGCTGTCATTCAGGAGAGTCACTAAGTACAGCCTCAGAGTTCATGTGTTTTCTGCTTTAAAACACAAACTTTTCTTCTTACCTTTGTTGTTTGAGAAATGGGAGTGGAAGAAGACGGCAAAAGGAGCACAGATACAAGTAAGGGATGCAAGTAAAGGACAGATGAGAGGAGTCTCAGGATCACCTGGTGTGTCCCAGAAAATGTAGTTTGTTATCTCAGCAAAAAAAACAAAAAAACACCCCCACACACCCACACACCCCCACACACCCACACACACACACACACACACACACACACACAACCAAAACTGTGAGCTGTGGTTTTCAGTTAATGGTGCTATCACCTTAAGAACATGCACTCCACCCTGTGCCAAATGAAGGAGAGACAAAGGAATTAAATCAAACTTTTCACCTCGTGGTGCGCATGTGGGTCTACCTCTAGCCTACAGACTTGGAAAACACATCAACAGTTTCAAACAAAGCTACAACAAATTGCTTTAGGCAGAATGAGCAATGCATATTCATAGCCCAATTGTAAGCCCTAAAGTGTTGTCTTCATAATGCAATTCTATCCCACTCCACCTTGACAATGAATAACATTACCAAAGCAATGCAATTAAAGCAACTCCTTGTTCCTCGTCTCCCTTTGCCACATGTGTAGCTCCCCCACTCCCCATGCAGTACAGTGATGACATTAAAAATTGAACTAGTCATCTGATTTCTGTCCTGCAAGATTCATGCACATGAGGGCTTTTGTGGAAGAAGGCGCTTCTGGCCATTCTTTCAGAAACAACATGTATTTTGCAAGCACATAAATAAGCAGAGACACTGGACTGAGTCCTGCAGCTCTCAGGATTCCTGTGGGATTCCCGAGGAATGGGAATAGATTTCACTTCTTATCTTGGAATTGGGATGACATAATTGTGACCAGAAGCAAAAAATACAACAGGATCAGACAGGAGCGGGAAACAGAGTAACAATATAGTCTGTTTGCTGGTTCAATGTGTGAGTGACAGCAGCCTTCACATATATGAAATAATGGATTCAGAGAAAGCAGGTGTAACTGATGGGGGAAAGGCAGAGCTGCAGCAATAAGTTCAAAACAATGACCTGCTGGTTCAACTCACCGAGCTCTGGAGCAAGTCAGACAGACTAAAAATGTGCAAGAGTCAAGAATGACGGTCGTGTGACACCGTGCAGTAGTAGTAGTAATTTTGCGGAGGACAAGAAAATATTATACATTATTAACCTTTTATTTACCCAATTGCCCTTGAATTACCTTGAATTGCCCCCCAGGGACAAATAACGTTTTTTGAATTGAATTACCGTAAATTCCGGACTATAAGCCGCTACTTTTTTCTCACACTTCGAGCACTGCGGCTTCTACTCCGGTGCGGCTAATGCATGGATTTTTTATGGGGGACAATGAGCTTCTGCCGCAAAAACATTTGACTTCGTCACGTCGGATCTTAATATCAGTCATTTTGCGCTTCATTCACGCACCCTCATGATGGAAAACACACGGAGAAATACATATGATGCAGCTTTCAAGTTAAAGGCGATCGACCTGGCTGTCAAAGAAGCTAACAGAGCTGCTGCACGTTAAGATGACACTGACAGCGACAACAGAGACTGAGGAAGTGAGTAATGAAGTCATTCTGAGGCAGTGAATGGATGGACTTTTTCTTGTGAAATATATTACGGTCATCTTTTTCATCAGCCGTGTTACAGACACCGTCGGCTAGGCTTCGTATTGTAACGGTTCATGTTGTAAAGTCAGTAGTTGATAATGTGTTCATAATTCCGATTATGTGGAGAGTCAGTGAATGCACCAGCGAGAACGTGTTGAGTGGCTGTATGAGAGAACGCTGGGGGAGAGAGTTGGATTGTTACGGTAAGTTATGTGTTGTTCTCTGCTGTAAACGGCGTGGTCACGGCCGACAGTGATCGGGTTATTAAAAGTTATTATTTGAACGCTCTCGTCGTCCTTTAACGTCCGTACGGACGCTACAGTATTTGCGGATGTTACCGGTAGCCTACGTCTGTGTAAATAGCTCTTGTTATAGCGTGGACACCTGCGGCTTATAATCAAGTGCGGCTTATATATGTACAAATACATTTATTTACTTATTTTTAGCCGGTGCGGCTTATATCCAGGTGCGCTCAATAGTACGGAATTTACGGTACTTATTTCATTGTCTTGATCTTAGAATTGGGAGACACTGGACTATCTCTCTCTCTCTCTCTCTCTCTATATATATATATATATATATACACACACACACACACACATACATACATATATACATATATAGTCATGTTTCTATTTTCGTTTGAAATCAATGAATTGTTTAATTTGTGTACTTATGTGCTTTGTTTAAAAGTCGTTCACTTTTTCAATGCCGTGATGTTTGAAAAGAAAATAGTTTCAATAAAAAAATAAACCAAAAAAATCAAAGAGATGGAAAACGAGAGGCCTCAAGAGATACGCTTGCAGAGCCGGTTGGGTAGAAAAGCAGCTGATAATCACCGGTTTTGTTAAACGCAAGAGGCCAATTGGAGAATGTTAAGCATTTAATAACTGAATAAATAATTGGCAGCAGGATGGGAAGGGGAAGAGAGTCATTCAATTGGGATTGGGAGAGGACAGATTTTTTTAATTATTATTATTTTGTGCGATGTGACCAGAATGAAAAACCACTCCCATGTCAGCCTCTGCTTTGAAAAAACAGGAGAAGAAGACATATGTTGTCAAGAGTTGATTAAACAGTTTTAAATGTGTGGTAACAAAATCTCTCCAGTGACAGTTTTGTCATTTAAAGGATGTCACTTCAACTGAATGCATTATGCATGTTTGCATGTAAAAACACAACTACACTCAAACAGACAAGTCAATGTTTTAAAAATGTGACCTTTTTACTTAAAAATGAATTAAAGATTCATCCCAACACTCCAATGTGGGATTAAATGAGCAGCGTCTGTGAAAAATCTTTGATGTGAGGTGAAGAAAACCTTGTATGATTCCAACAGCACAAAAAGCGTTGATATTGCAAAGTCAACAAGAGAGGTCAGTAAAAGGGCAAACCTCAAGTAACAACACATGGAACAGAAAGAAGAAAAAAAGCAGAGAAAAGCTAAAAACATTTCATAAAAAAATGACCCTTGAGGCGCCGTAAATAATTAATTAATTGTAAAAGTTGTATTTGTTCAAACGTTTATGAAAGCAGCCCTGTTTTTTTGCTGGAGTCTTGTGTTTACACAAGTCCTCTGTGGGGCACAACTGAGCATCAACAGAGAGGCTTCTTTGAATACTGTCTGAGCCTGACCTGTCTTTTCAAACTAAAGCCCAGCATACATCGTACACCGGTATGACATTTGTGGCAGGAAATGAGCTCACACTTACAACTTAATTGCCTTCGACGCCACACCAAAACTCACGATTTATGTGCTAACACCGTTCGACCCGACTGTCCAGCAAGACCTGAGAGCTCACACTGTGAGTAAAATCAGGACGGGGCAAAGTTTCCTTTTTAAACTCCCACAGACAGAGGTTGAGTTCAGTGTTACTGTAGGAGTTACTGTAGGAGTGTATATATATATATATATATATATATATATATATATATATATATATATATATATATATATATATACACAGATATATATATATATATATATATTTTTTTTTTTTTTTTGAGTTTTCTCATATGCACTGCTCAGAAACAAACACCAGCACACACATTCACTCAGTCACATACAACACACACACACAGCATTAACAATAATTACATGCTAACCGGCAGCTAAATCATAACAAATAAGGAGACGCATCAAACAGGCACACTTGCATAGCAGCTGTCGCCATGGTGCTTTCAGATGTGGTGTACCCCTTTGTGCAGACACAGGGGCATGAGGGGAAAGGGAGGAGAGGTCCAATGGAAAATAATTCCAGGTTCTGAGAGGCATACATTTCTTGTCGCAGTATTTTCTATTATTCGTCCTCTATGTTTAAAGTAAACAACGCAGCAGGATGTCTTTTAGGCAATGCCCTTCACTGTCACTACTGACCGGGAAGCAATTAACTTCAACACAACTCTTTTATTTGCCTTATGTACTGTAGACATTTCCTATTGTACTTTTTTATTCAAACCAACAATCTTTAATGACTTTATTATGTTTAAAATAGAAAAGCAGCATGGTAGAATTGCGTAGGTGATGGAAGACATACAGCAGGCATCATATACTGGCACCAATCACACAGTGAGTGAGGATTACATGGGTATGTTCTGCCAAGCAAGCCAGACTGCCGTACATGGCCAGTTCATCACCAGAAAATGTCTGTTTGGAATAACTTCATGTTAACACGTCTGACAACATGCTGTACTATGAATTATGTATGGGGGCTGAATTGTTTTGATACCTCATGTGTTTGAATTTGTGAAGTGGTATTGTGTTGTAATCATATATTGAAATGAGAAAACACATGAAATATGAATGAATGTGTTTTTATAAAGGATAAGAGTTATTCTTAATAAAGGGGAGTGACGGGTCAGCACGGTGTCGCTGTTTGTCAGGAAGCTTAAGCCATGAAACAGCTTCTGTTCTTTGCCTGCTGTTTGGTTTGATTTATTTTACAGTCCAAATATCAGACCTTGACTTTCACATGGGGAAAACTTTTCCATTCCTTAATGCGATTCAAAAGTTTGGTCCCCTAACCTGATAATAGTCATTTCATTTTATCTAGCCAAGTAAACCTATAACTACAGCAAAGCGATACTGATGCACTGACATCATTCTGCTAAAAAGGCAATAAGATCAGTGAAGCCTTCGTGCTTTTTTTTACAGATCATAAACGTATTTTGGAATTTCATCCAGATGGAAAAAGAAACTAAATATTGACGCTAGTGTCCCCAGTTAGGCTCAGGTTTATTCGGCGGTTGTCGAATGTACGGTAATCACAGCACACAATTCTCTGATCCTTCTCTGCCTTGTTTGTAGGTTCGGTCTTCCCAAAAGTTACGTTTCAGTAGGGGGGGAAAAAAGTATGGTAAGAAATGCATAATGGATTAATGTTTTGATCAAATCAAATCAGAACTGCAGAGGATACTTTTGAATATGGCTTGCTTTTACATTAATAATGCACTTAGAACAATACATTATGCAGAAAACATTGTTTATCTAGTCCATCCAGCCAGACACTAAATTGAGTTAGGTCTGAACTGTTGACTCAGCTTGTACAAAAAAATGCTTGCAAATGTAGAAAAGTTAGAGAACCACCTGCAGTGATTAAAATTATTATTACAAACAGACAACATCAACATCCGATAAATAAGTAAAAACTAGGACTGAAGTCGTATGACTATTTCAGTCAGTTCATGCAGTTTAACATAGAATACAGGATTAAAGAATACAAATACACACAAGGGGGGAAATCTAGCGTATTGCTCTTCTTAGTGCAGCCATGTGATTTAAAATCCGACATGTCTGGGATGTTTTTGTGATCCCAAATGTAGTAAACCATATTGAGAAGAAAGTCACATACAGTATCTTAGCTTCTGGTTGCTCCAGAGATTAGGTTCCAGACACAACGGATTCAGATGAGCTTAAACTCTTTACTCCATATTCATTTCCTGCAACTTTTCTTCAAGTCTTCTACAGCCTCTCTCTCAGTCACTTTGATCCTCCCCTTTGGCTGCCGTGAGAAACGGAGTCATTATGAACTGCAGCAGAGCGGTCGCTGTAGATGGAAGACCTTTCAAACGGCCGGTTGTTGGGTTTCTTTTCTTTTTTCAACATGTGGTGAGATCTGAGTCCACACAGCCTTTGAGTCTCCTTCCAAACGACGTTCCATTTCTCTTGATCTGGCAATCAGTCCAATACATACATATACAAATGTACACACCTCCACAGACACAAACACACACAACATCTGCTTCCAAAGTTCAGGCGGTGAGGAAGTCCCTTCTGTTCAGACAAAGTCTGTGTGTGTGTGTGCGTGAGAGAGAGATCGAGGCAGATTAACCAATCTCTCTCTCTCTCTCTCTCTCTCTCTCTCTCTCTTTGTTAAAGTACTGTTTGACA
The DNA here is from genome assembly GCF_947650265.1 of Symphodus melops. Taxonomy (NCBI): domain Eukaryota; kingdom Metazoa; phylum Chordata; class Actinopteri; order Labriformes; family Labridae; genus Symphodus; species Symphodus melops. The sequence goes on along the minus strand of NC_136692.1, from coordinate 13,194,960 downwards.
AATTAAAATAAATGCATTTCACACACCATATGGCTGCTTTGGCCAGGTCCAAGAAGACAAATTATTTCCCATAATGCCCAGACCTAACATTGACCACCTGTGACACCAGCACCGTCTACACCCACCCCTCTCCTCGGCAAAATATTCACTGTCCTCTCTGCCATGCTTCTGCATAGATCACAGCCTTTATTTGATCAATCTGGGCTCCCTGTGTCCCTGACGGACGAAGAAGGAAGACTTCTAATTCTCCTCATCCTGGCTGTCCTCTCCAAGCTGCTGGCTACCAGAGTCATTTCAGGTCCATCTGTTACAGGCCTCAGAGCTAATTAAAAGTAGCATTGCGTGTTTCTCGACCTGGGCTGTAGGTGAGAGCCCAAAATATATGTATATCAGACTCAGCCCATGAGCTATCCAGGTGTAGTTTTGGACAGCGAAAACAAACGTGTATTTTTATCTGAAGGTCTTACAGAGCTTGACGAGTGCCCAGCTCTGTAAGAAACACACACAGTGTATTTGGAAAGGGGAAGATAAAGATTTTATGGAATGGATGAAGAGGAGGGGCGGAGTTGTGTGGACATGGAATTAGAGTTACGTTTGAGTTAGGAGGAGAAGAAAGTGACCGCTTGTAGGTTCTCTTCTGGGAAAATAATTTGAGGTCTGAGCAGTTTGGAAAGGTCCATGCACAGCCGGCATGTTTGTTTGGGGGAAGTATAGAGTTGACTGAGGGACCAGCAAACGGGCAAAAATTGAGCACGTCTGGAGACGCAGAGAGACAAACAGTACGATGGAGCAGGGGAGTGTGGGAGCGATGCAAACCCAATCGATAAACTTCATACACAACATCAGCTGGGTCAACCACGAAGACAAGCCTAACGCCAAGGTGCCATCTGGCCCCCCGTCTCACCGGACTGCCGCATTAGCCAGCGCTACCTCACGTGCACAAACGCTGACACGCACAGTTACACACGTAAGGAGCTGTGCAAATATTCAGCGACTCTGGCTCTGATACACATGAGCTCCCGAAATGTTCGGAGCCAGGTAGACGCAAACTGTGATTGGTCTGGAGAGACAGATTGTGTGTTTGAGTGTGCGTGACTCTATTTGTTTGTTTGTGTGTGTGTGTGTGTGTGTGTGTGTGTGTGTGTGTGTGTGTGTGTGTGTGTGTGTGTGTGTGGGTGTGTGTGCAGCAGTTAAACAATTTATTAAGGGCCAGAAGTTTATTGAAACTGAGGCAGTATATCTCGTGGCATGATAATGGCCAAAAAAAGAAGAGACAGAGTGAGGGAAGGAGAGAAAATGGTGATAACAGAGCAATATGAAGAATACTTCAGAGGCAGGATAGAAGGGGTGAGAGATGGAGCGGGGGAAGTGAGAAGGGGAAAGGAAGACGAGGACATGTCTTGAAGTGACAAGAGGGGAGCTGTGAAGAAAGGTGTAAATTAGTATTTTCTGAGCGTTCAAAGAAAGTGTTAGGCATGAATCTTCATGACACTGTGAATGTGGGACGAGAGCAAATCAGAATATTTCATCTCACAATATGGAGATGAAACACTTCATGCGGATCGTATTAATATTTGAAAATGATGTAGAGATTCTATTAAAGTCATCTTACAGGTGAGAATGACTGTGAAGAGAGGTTTTAAATAAGAAATCAAATGGCTCTATGTTTTTTTTATCCATCTACTAGTATTGTTGAGACCATTTTGAGTAATACAAAAGTATTAACCATAATCAGCTGCTGCAGGTCTGAGAAGCAGCTGTCTTGTTGCCATAGAGATTGGTGCAGATGCAAAAGCCTTGAATTTGAAACAAGATAAACCCCCAATCAGAGAGATAATAAGACAAGTATATCAACTGGGTCAAAATGTTCTTTTTTTTTTAAGTGTACTTCATGTTCTCATTGAACTTGTGTTATTGTGTTTCAAACTGGGAACCATTGGCTGCTGTGGTGGTAGCCAATGCAGAATGCAAAGTTGTGTTACAGAATAAAGATCTACTGAGCTGGGTGTGGGGTTTTCAGCCCAGAAGAGTCAAACACTGCCTCCAACACTGGACAGTTAAAAAAAACATCTTTCGTTTTTGGAAATGAACTCATCCGGACCTTTTCAGACTCTCATAGATCTGCAGATAAAATATGAGTAAACAAACATTGGATTTGAACAGCTACATGGAAGTCCATGGTTGTTTTTATTGATTCTATTTATTTTATTGATTGATTTATTGATATTTCTAACATTGATTTTCATCGAGATCTGAGGTCATCAGGTATACAGTAGATATTGTGTATACAGCTTGAACACCCTGGATTTGATTATAAAGTGCATGGAGTGTGCACCTTCTAGTCCAGATTCTCAGTTTACACATCTTAACTTAATCAGGATAAAAGGGAGAGATTTATGGAGCCAATGCAGCTGCTGTGTACATGAGCGACACACACAGGTCAGAGGTCACAGCATCATCCGTGTTGTGATCAGGAGGACAAAGCTCTCTGCTCAGCTAAGAACACCTGTCGTAACCAATCAGCAAATTGCTCTCTGTCAAATCATGTTGTGTTCTAAACACTCTGCGAACCTCCTGCTGCAACTATGACATCAGCAATTAGTCTGCAGTCTATGCAAACACCTCTGCCTTAACTCGACAGTGACGTTACAGGAGGGTCGACTTGGGTTAGGGCTAGGATAGGGTAGCCCTTCAAATTAAAATCAAAAGTCAAACTTGATGAGAATCGTCAAAAACAGAATAGGAGCAAAAAAAGGAGCTTTTTCTAACCTGACTGTACAAAGCTTCCTCAGACATTCTTTGCACATGGAGTTTTTGGCTGTCATTAAGGGAGTAAAAAAGATTGCTGTCGGGCCGTTTACTTGTACAGCAAGGCCACTGAAAAAGCCGCTAAACAATACACCGGGGAGCAGTTGGTGCTCTTAATGCGATATAAGTTATCTCAGGGTGTGAGAGCAGGGTAATAAAATCAGGGACGGTCTTTATCTCAACACTTACTCTCCTTGTTGACCGAACACAAACAGGTACAGTTTCCAAAATAGAGTAACACTCTGCCTCAAACTGGGGCAGACACTTCTGCAAAACCTGCATTTCCTTTCACTATCTCAATAGTTCCATTATGAATTCCCTGTATGAACATTTTTCAAAATACGGACGCTGAGAGGATTATCATAGCAGACACTAAATAATATGCAAATTACAGGCGTTTTTTAAAAGGAACTCGACAACAGCATTAAACAAAGGAGTGTGAAATAGAGCTTACACAAGACATCCAGGGACCCTCATATCTCTGCTGTACGATTAATATAAAAGAACACCTCCCCTCAAATTACTTAATAACCTTGTAGATTAGACAGGGGAAAACGATTGGATTCATTGAAAACTCCTTTTTATCCCCTCTTTATAGCAGCTGAAGTATTTTGTACCGACGTCTAATAAAAAGGGTCAGTTATCTAAATGGATTATTATTCATAACAATTGCTTTGCAGAAATTAAAAAGAACTTCTGTGCATCCAGATCACGTTAATGAATAACCCAAGGAGAGATAATAACTGTAAAAATGTTAATGTTATCTCAAGCTGCGTTTTGTGCTACTTAGCACTAAAGAGGGAACATATGTTACTATGTGTAACCGTGGCAGCGGGCTGAAGAAAGAAAAAGAGTCAGACTACAAAAGAGAAACCTACATTCGGTTGTTGGGGATTATCTTGTTTCCATCTTTATACCATGTGACCAGGGGTCGAGGGAAGGAGGCGAGGGGAGGCTGGCTGATGATGGCTGCTCGGCCCTGAGTCACAGTCTTCCTCTGCTCGTCAGCGGAAAAGATCCCCAAAACTGGAGGGAGAAGAGGAAAAAGGAGGGAGGTGTAAAAAGCATCAGTACCAAGGTATTCAACTAGATTTAATTCCGTTGGAAAAGAAAGGCAAGCAATTGAAATCTGTAATGATGAAATGTCAGCAATAATGTGTTTTACACAAGAAAGTGGCACAACAAAACTCATCCCTGTCCTCATGAATTATACGGTTTGGAAGCTTGTTCACACAGTCAGCACACTCACAGGGGGAGTTGGTGATAAACTGGAGCCGGCAACCTAATTACCAAGGCGGTGCTTATTCATGGACATGACAGTGCTGGTATTCTTTGAGCTGCTTTCTAGTTCACCTGCTCTCGTTGACTGGTCAACTGTGCCCACGTATGCCAACGTTTGCAGAAAAGAACTCTGTCATTGTAAGCGCATTCACTTGTTTGTTTAAACGTGTCAGAAAAAATTGTGTCAGACGTTTTTTTTTTGGTTCGATTCTTCTCAGGGCAACAGAGCTATAACTGAAAACGTATAAATGGGTGTTTGGATGCAAACAGAGGACTTAAAAAAATGTCAGCTGGTCCTGTTTATGTTCCAAGTTGCATCTGGTTCAAAAACGAAACAAAAGGTTTCTAGGGTACTTACAGGCCACCTGCACCTCCGCCCTCCTGTTTATGACCGCGCCCATCCTGTTCCTCACCATACACTGATACAGTCCAGCATCAGTCCTCTTCAGAGACGCCACAGACAACCTAAACATCAGCACACAGAAAAAGCATGGTGAGGTCCTATCTGTGAGCTGTACAGAACAGACAGTTTAAGCAGTCATATTTGGAGAACAATGAGACAGAAGGTGGGTTGGAGGTGTGTTATGCAATATGTAGACCCTCTTGTGTACTTCTCTAAATGACCTTTATGTGAAAAAGCATTGGGCTGAGGTTTTTAAAGTTCCCCTCATAAACAGAAGGCAAGGTGGAGGGGTGCATATGTGTAGAAAGTGTGCAAATGTTTGTGCATGAGAATGTTTTTTTTTTCGACTGTGTGCCTGTTGTTTTCTCACTGAGAGGGGTTGTTAATGGGGCTTTAATGGACTGTGCTTCACTAATGGGAAGCTTGGCATAGAATCTAGGTTGGTGCCGTGTTGGATAAACACATAAATGCATCCACACACATGTACACGACTATATTACACACACAAACCAAACAGACACAGTCGAACTGGACATCGCTCTGGGGCTCATTATGAATAGCAGGACAGCCAAGTATTTAACTCCCAGGCTGTCTTTGGAGGCTGCCAACACACACACACACACACGTTGATTACACACACTCTTTTCCATTTGAATCATGAATGACACATCACACAGCAGCTCTTATCCTGAAACAGATTTGGAAACTGGACACTTTCTAACACAGCCTCTCCCTCTCTCTGCCTGTTCCTTTTTTGCTTTTTTTTTTTTTTTTGGACTACCGTGCGGATTGAAGATGTCACAGCATGATTTTTGTAATGCCACCCAGTTTTCATTTATTTTTCCCCACTCAACACTTAGTTCGATGTTGACAGGTCCAAATCAGAGCAATCATTCCTGAGTAATTTCTCTGACACAGTTTCAGCCGAGCGTGTAATGTTAAATTCCCTGCGTGATTCGAGATAAGAACCATTTCAGGCTGACACGTTTTACCATGAGACAAGCACGATACCTTTCTACAATGTGTTACGTTGTCATGAATACATGAATAGAATGAACACAAGGCGGGAGACAAATTCTTCCGCATTAAGCCGACCGTTTCTTCCCGACGTGATCAGATGGAAACATACTGTGTAACGCGTCCCATGAGTCATTCGCAGTTTGCCAAGACATCGAGGGCATTCTCTGAGTTGTCACTCGCCTGTAGAGTCTGTGCAGAGCGAGAAAGCAGGGGAGCAGCATGCCGCTACCGTTTAACCACAAATTAAGCATCATTAACCAAAGCTTGGGTTCGAAAGGGCAATCTTTGTGGAAAATAACTTTAAATGTGATACAGTTTGGAAGGAGATGCAGCGGCCTTGTCACCAGCGTCCCTGAACTAAAGCGTCGCCTCTTTCTTGTATTTTAAGTCGAGCTTTTCAAGGTTTTTTTTTTCATTGCAACTCAGAAAGTGCATACATACATAGGTGACACACTGATAGAAAATGCAGGTTTCCACTGATATAGATTATCTTGACTTATTATTTCCTGTCCAGTGCATTAAACTGCATACATGAGACATTATTCTTAAGTGAGTCTGCTGAATGTGGTAAACTGATACCTTTCTGTATAGGCCAGGCTTGTGTTTTCATATGAGGACACACTTCTATTTCTATTAACACTTTCTCTCAAGCCACACACAAATGAACGGGACAAGCTGTGAAAAGAACCATCGACTCTTCCACTGCTCCGCCTGGCTACATTATACTTACTGTGGGAAATAAATAATGCAGATGGTCACACACGTTCACACACACACACACACACACATTCACACACACACACACACACACCCTGCCAATTCAGTACAGTCTTGGCATCACTAAAGTGGAGTAGCCAGTGCGCAGAGAGCAGTCCAGAGCTTCACAGCGCCTCCTGCCTTGAACAAAGGCTGCCTGCTAAGTGCTGGTCCAAGCACGTCCTCTGTCAGTGTGCAAACCTTCCCAAGATTCTGAATGATGTGAAAAACTATTTTGTTTCTCATCTGCAGTTTTGCGAGAGAGGGATCGAGGGAAGAAAAGAGACAGAAGCTCAGACATATTGATTGGTTCTCCTTTGCCCAGACGATATACATATTTATGGTGGTAATGTAATTATTAATCTCACTTAGGCTCCACTGTCTAAATGTTCTGACCTTTTCGAAACACACTTTGTCACTCATGGATAGTTGTTTTTCCCTGGAAAAAAGGCATGACAGAACACAGGGAAGATTCTCGGAGGCAGGGATGGAAAAGAGGAATGTCCAATAGACAAACAGGCAGGACATGCTCTTAGAGCCAAAAGAGGGATCCATGACATGACACATAACAAGCCAGTGGGTGGAAATAACTGACCTGTACTGTGGTGTCCAGTCTGTGATGTTGCTGTTGTTGAGAGTCCAGCGGTACTGCAGAGGCCAGCTGCCTCCAGCTAGGCAGGTCAGCACCAGTCTGTTTCCCTCCAACACCAGCTGCTGCCCCGGTCCACCTCCTTGTAAGTAGGGAGCCACCTCTGTCAGACAGTGAAGAAAAAAAAGACCTCATTGTTTTGTTTGTTTTTTAGCCGGAATGATCTGTATGAGACATGCTAGAAGAGTAAAACACATTTTATCTGTACTTATATAAACCATAAAAATACATTGTCATATTATACTATAATCACAAAATATAATACAAGTTATTGTCCACTTTTTTTTCTGAATTATACTTTCCACTGTTTGTAATTAATATTGTTCTTTTTTTTGTCTGATGTTACATGTTCGGATTAAACAAATCAAATCCAATCCACCACAAAAATAATTCAGTAAAATAATTGGGTTCCATTCATGCTCTGTACTTTGTGTCTGCACAAAGACTTGGAGGAAGAAAACCGCAACATGCCAGTGAAGCTGCATTTCGTTGTAGAGAGTTACAGACTGGAGAAGACAACAGAAGAAGTGGCGGCAGGCACCATTTAGGAAAATGTCAAAGCAGATACGAAAACAGATTTCAGACTTAAAAAAGACATCTGGCATCAAAGGAGCACCAAAAAGAAACGTTAGTGCATCGAGTACTTTGCTTCTTTTTTTCTTTGCTTTTTTTATACTACACTGTATTTCTCTTCTGCTCCAGCAGCCAAACCGATGACTTCTTCACCTTCATCACTCCAGTCATTTCTACCATCATTAGTTTGGAATATTTTTCAACAGGGTGAGTGTGTGAGAGAGAAAGGAGCTGAATTTGTCAAGCCTCATCTAACAGGATTAAGCAGGACTTTCTCAGGAGACCCGCGACACCATTAGTAAGGTCTGTCAAAGCATTCCTCTGCTTCTCTTCCGGGAGAAAACTTTGACACACATACATATTTATGTAAAGTTTCCCCTCAAGAACTCTCCTGAAAACAGCCACTGTCATCAGGCACGACTAAAAGAAACAACCCAGACAAGTCAATAATGAACACTCACAGGCCTATATCACATCAAAACAGCGGTTTTGAACCAGTTAAAAAACGTCTTAACATTAAACAACTGTTTCAGGTTTTAGAAGACGTCACAGCACTGAGACAGCTCTGGTTAAGATGTTTAATGACATCAGTTTAAACACACACAGAGGCAGCATCTCAGCGCTGCAATCGACACAGTTGAACACAATATACAGTATATTATTATTAATACAGCATATTAATAATACTCGACCGACTTGGAGAACTTGGTTGGAGTCTCTGGCACAGCACTAAACTGGTTTGAGCCCTACCTAAAGAACAGGGACTTCTTCGTGTCTATAGGTGACTTCAAATCTGAGCAAACAGAAATGACTTGTGGAGTTCCCCAAGGTTCCATCCTGGGGCCTCTTCTGTTTAACATCTACATGTTCCCAGTAGCTCAGATTATATAAAAAACAATAAAATAAGTTATCATAACTACGCAGATGACACACAAATATATATATTACAATTTTGCCAGGCGACAATGGTCCCATAAAAGCACTGGGTAAATGCATAGAGTACATTAATGAGTGGATGTGCAAACATTTTCTCCAGCTGAACAAAGACAAAACCGAGGTTGTTGTTTTCGGAGCAAAGGAGGAGCGGCGAAGAGTCAGCACAAAGCTTGAGTCAGTAAAACTCAAAACCACAGACCAGGCAAGAGATCTGGGCGTAGTGATGGACTCAGACCTACATTTTAAAAGCCACATTAAGACAATTACAAAATCAGCCTTCTATCACCTGAAGAACATATCAAGAATTAGAGGACTTATGTCCCAGCAGGAGCTGGAAAACCTTGTCCATGCTTTTGTCTTCAGTCGTCTTGATTACTGTAACAGTGTCTTCACAGGTCTGCCTAAAACATCAGTCAGACAACTGCAGCTGATCCAGAATGCCGCTGCTCGAGTCCTCACCAAAACCAAGAACATGGATCACATCAGTCCAGTTCTGACACTGGCTTTACGCTGGCTGCCAGTCTGTCAGAGAATAGATTTTAAAATCCTGCTGTTGGTTTATAAAGTGCTTCATGGTTTAGGGCCAGAATACATCAGTGACCTCCTGATTTACTACGAACCGTCCAGACCGCTCAGGTCGTCTGCTACAGGTCTGCTGTCTGTCCCCAGAGTCAGAACCAAAAAGCAGCGTTTAGTTTCTACGCTCCTTATATCTGGAACAAACTGCAGGTCAGCTGAATCTCTCAGCTCTTTAAAATCCAGATTAAAGACTCACCTGTTTACAGCTGCCTTTCACTAAACTATTTGAATAAAGATTTGAATCTTTCACTCTGCACTGTAACTTTGAACTCTTTTTATATGTTTTTTAAACTATTTATTTCAATTAATTGCACATCCATTTTAATGAATCTTATTTGAACACATTTAAAATCTAATAATTTCAGTGATTTTGAAATGTTCGATTTTAATGTGTCTTTTTTCATGATTCTTTTGATGTCTTGTGTGAAGCACTTTGAGTTTGCCTTGTTGTAACGTGTCAACATATACCTGTGAGAGCAAGAGAACACATATCTGATGCTGTCTCTGTCATATAAGGCATCTTTTGCAAACTGTTTGATGTTAAACAATCTTATAATGTATTCCCACTTTCAAATTATACATACCGGTGCATCTTGAGGGGCGACAAATAAATGGCTTATGCTGCATGCCAAAACCATCGTACCTTTATTCTCTATGTAAGCCCACAGAGCATGACGACAGTCATTGTGTCCAATTTTCCAGCGGTGATGCGCATCAGCGGTCCAGAAAAGCAGCAATTCTATCACATGTACTTCCTGAAATGAAGCGCCATGACTTCACTGCCTCCTCTGTCTTCACAAAGCATCTGCTGTGTGCTTCTGGCATCAAGTGAAGTGCTTCAAATGCCAGAGTAAACAGCACCGTAGGCTTTCATAAGACAAAGGTCAAACTCTACTTTGCTGTCACTTTGAATCTTATGCATAAGAAGCCAACAGGCCCGCCCAGCTGAACCCCAGCAATAGCTCTTCACTGCCATCCATCTATTTTCATTCATCGTGTGTGTGTGTGTGTGTGTGTGTGTGTGTGTGTGTGCGCTTTACTTTAGGGTGTTTTTCTTCCTGTTTGGATATAAACCTGCTTTCATTTTTTTTTAAAACAAGGGATTTTTCTGATAGATCAAAAGTTACGACGTTGACCTAACGGAACAAAGGGACTTGTCAGAAAGTTAAAAAAAAAGAAAAGAAAAAGGGCTACAGTGGATCGTAAAAAAACGACATTTTTCATGTCACAAGGTGGATATTACTTTTGACTCGTCAACCAAGCTGCCTGGGAGCTATTTGTAATCATTGAAATTAGACATTCAAGAGCGTGGTAGCCGAGTGTTCAACATGTCCCCCGTGTACAGAGGCTGCGACCCTCCAAGTTGACGGCCAGAATTGGAATCAGACCTGTGGCTCCTTTCCCAAATGTCATCTCCCTCTCCCTCTCTCTCTCTCTCTCTCTCTCTCTCTCTCTTCCTCATTCCCTGATTTCTGACTCTATTCACTCTATTCATGAAAATCAACCTTTAAAAGAAGAACAAATTAGCCGCTAAAATGTGCAGAGGTAATCTCTGACCTTAAATCCTAAAAAAGAAATAACCAACATAAGCTTTGTTGTATACTGCACAGAGAGTAACAGTAAAAGATCTCAAAATAAGGCTGTAGAAATCCCAAAGCCCTCCTCCTCTTTGGAGGTGTGTTTGGACTCGAGCTGAGCTGCAGCTGCTGTCGAAACAATGCCATCCAATCTTAAACTCTTGGCTGAGGGGTTCAGACCTGGCTCAGCACCACTCAGCATAGAGGCATCAAGGCTAAAGAGTCTGTCCAGAGCAGCTCGCTGCAGGACCTGTCAGCATGTGTTGAAGCCTGGATCAACATAACAAAACTTAGCATCTGTGGAGTGGGGTGTAAAGTGGAGCTAAAGTCGGGGAATTAGGGAGTTGAAGACAATGAGATTTATTCAGGCCTTCAACCATCTGCACACACATACACACTCAAATTGGCTGACATGGGGGGGCCAGGCTTATCTGCTTGCCACAGGATGTATAGACAGGTCCATAACTCTGAGGGAGAGAGTTAACATTTCTTTCTTTCGCCCTCCTCTTTCTACCCTGTCATCTCAATCTCTTCTCCAGCCTGCCTTTTCAGATTTTGCAGGTTCGTTCCCACACTCCTTCTCACTTCATCTCCATCTTCTTTTTCCTTATTCCCTGTGGATGACTCAGGGCCAACTTTTTCCTCCACTTTCCTCCACTTCACCCTTTCTCTCTTTTAGATTGATAACTGCCCGCACCCGCCCCTTGCACAAGAAAGAGGGAAGTGTTCCATAAGATAGATTTACGTATATGGGGCTTGAGACAGAGAGAGAGAGAGAGAGAGAGAGAGAGAGAGAGAGAGAGAGAGAGAGAGTGTGTGTGTGTGTGTGTGTGTGTGTGCGCGCGTGTGTGAAATGGAGAGGGGGGCTGGTGTGAGTGTGTCCATGCTTCAGGATTTATTTAGAATATTTCCTTTCTACAGTTGATGGCTGGCAAAGCTGAGTGCAATGTCATACTGCTGACCAGTGATATAACTCACTGCTGCCTGCCTGCCCACCTTTGTCTGGTGTGTGTGTGTGTGTGTGTGTGTGTGTGTGTGTGTGTGTGTGTGTGTGTGTGTGTGTGTGTGAGACAGAGAGAAAGAAGAGAGAGTGAGAGAGTAGGAGGACTCAGTCCAAACAGCCTGACCCTCATTAGAAAGGCTGATGCTCTGTAGAAACTGTACAAATGGAAGGAAGTGGACGTCTCACCTGCCCTTGTGCTCCACTTATCAACCACTTCCTTCATACTTTGTTCAGCCGTTTTATTCATTTCACCCACCACCCACCCCCCCACCACCCCCCACCCCCACCACCACCACTCAAGTCCTCATTGCCCTCTTATCCTATCCACTACTTTAAAAAAGACTCTATTACAGATCCAGACACTTCTGATACGTCCAACATCCAGGCAGAACAAGGTCAGTGAACAGCATGTTTTCACTCACTGGTTTGCTCTCTTCCCTGACGTCTGTCTCTGTCACTTAGTGTCACTCTCTCTCTCCCCTTACAGTCCTCCTCTTATCACAAGATGTACTGTCCAGCCACCTGTCCATCAAGACCACATCCCCTCTCTTTGTTCCTCCCTCTGTTTGTGTTGCCCTGTGGTCCATCTCCGTCAAAGTCTGAGGCAGCTCAAGGTCTCGACAAGAATGTGGCCTAAGAGAGATCTTGGCCTCTAAATGTGACAGGAGAGTCACGAGGCAGCTCTACACGCAAACACACACACACACACACTCTTCCAGATGTAACATCTGTGTGTGTGTGTGTGTGTCCTGAGAGACAGGCCTCGTGAAGCATCTTCGGCAGATTCTTGGGTGGCGTTCAATTAGCTGGGGAGATGAGCTCTGTGATGAAAAAGGAGAGGGGAAGGGAGGTTGATGAAAGGACAGGAGGAGAATGAGAGACGCGTCAAAGCTCCGGGGATGATTGTCCACTACCATCCCGTCCTCTCACCACGCCTCTCTGTACTTAAAGCACTGAGAGAGAGAGTATGTTGTCGGTGCAAAAATGGGATCTTAAAAGACTTGTCCCTTTTGCGCGTGTCCTCGTCGTCACAATTATTCTCACAGCAGCGTTAACGTCCTCAGAAGAATCCTTCAGCTGTGTTAAGAGGCTCTATCTGGCTTGACATGAGGTCATGGTGCCATCCAAAACAATACCAACAAGGTTTAAAGCCATTTGTTTTGTGCTGCAATCTCGCTCGGATTGTCCAGTTAGCTTTTAGAAATAAAGAGGAAACACTTTGGTGTACAGGCATTTCTGTCGACTGGAAAGAGTGTGTGAAAGGATAAAACAAGTGGAGCTGTTGATCTCATTCTACAGGGCCTAATTAATTTCTTTTATTTTTTTATTTTTATTTTTGTATATACTTTATTAATCCCACGAGGGGAAATTCGGTTTTCACTCTGCATTAATGGAGAGGTCTCAGAGTGAGGTTGCTGCCCACAGCGGGCGCTCCAGAGCAGTTTTTGGGGTTCGGTGCCTTGCTCAGGGGCACCTCGGCAGTGCTCAGGAAGTGGACTGGCACCTCTCCAGCTACCAGACCAGTTTCCAGACTTGGTCCGTGCCAGGACTTGAACCGGCGACCCTCCGGTTCCCAACCCAAGTCCCTACAGACTGAGCTACTGCCGCCTAATTGTATGTGTGTGTGTGTGTGTGTGTGTGTGTGTGTGTGTGTGTGTGTGTGTGTGTGTGTGTGTGTGTGTGTGTGTGTGTGTGTGTGTGTGTGTGTGTGTGTGTGTGTTTCTTCAAAGTAGGTGTGTGTAGTTGTTCAGAGTGGGTTTGAGTGTGCCTGTGTCACTTCAGAATTAGGGGTCACTCGCTCCAGAAAAATCACTTTATCTTCATGGAGTTGAAGCCCCCCCACTGTGAGGCAGGGCTGGCTGAGCACACTGCAGCCTATGAATACTGATGCATTGATAGCATGACTCTCTCCCATCACTCTCTGACTCTCATACTAACACGCACACACGCGCACAGACACACACCATGCGTTTTATCATGAAGGTCTAAGGGGAAAAAAATAACTTAATCAGACTTTTTTTTTATGATAAGTAATTTTTTCTGCGAATAAGCGGGTAAAAGTTGCAAGGCTAAGCACTTCTCTTTTCAGGGTAAGAGCAGTCTATTTGATTATGGGGTGCAAATGAGTTCTGTTCCTTTTTAATCTAATAAGTCTGCCAGCGCTTGTTTCAACAGGCATTTAAAAACACTTAATTGGACTGACAGTGTGTGAGGCGGGAGGAAGAATTATGGGACCAGTTTTTGGCATGTTGCTACAAAATAGAAATCGAGGGGCCGAAAGGCTAATTAATTGAACAATATAAAGTGGAAGGCCTAAGAAATGAGATTTCCTGCCCCTCAATTCAAATGTTGAGCCAGAGGAGGTGGGGGAAAAAAAATTCTTGCGACATGAGGAGTCTGCAATGACGATAACAGCCGGTATTAAAGACACCAGGCTTATTCTGCACAACTCGAGGAAACCCGCATGAAAGTGCCTTTACATCTCAGAAGACACAGAACCGGTGTGGTTCTAAGTTGTCTTTCTCTCCTGCAGAGGTGTGCTGTGCTGCTGCTCGTGTGACCATGATAAAAACAGCGGCTCAACAGCTTGACAGGTGGAGATGTTGGTGAAGAGTTTACATAGAACGTGTTCATCATTTAAGCTTCAATTAGCTGATGTTTTCAACAACGCTCTGCAGGCAGATTTTTAGACTTTAAAGGCGCTCCTTTTAGGAGACACACGTCTTTCAACCATTTCTGGACTTAATACTTCATATGTCGGTTTAATCACAACGTAACGCAGGTCGACGTGTTACAATGGAGATCAAAATGTGAGACGGCACATTGCTGAATGTCGGAGAACGTATACTGCGTCCTTGCCTTCTCCAATCACTGTTTAAACAAGCCTTTACCGTTACTGTTGCTGAGTTAATTGTCAGATAAGATAAGAGACATGCTACATGTCAAACAAGCACGCAAAATCAAAGGCGCACCATCACATACATCAAAGGAAAAGGTGAATATTCCTGGCTTAAATACATTTACAGTCATGGTGCTTGATGATGTTTTACAGAGTTTGAATAACATCCACGACAAGATGTATGAAGAGAAAACAAGTGTTGTCTGTGCAGGATGTTTTTTTTGTTTGTTTGTTTTTTTTAGTAAAAATAAGAAGATCATTTTGTCTGAATAATGTGTTTCTAAAAGAGTAGTGTTTTAACCGATCATGTCTTGGTAAAATGTTGCGTGAATGCCAAGGGGTCATGGGAGTTGCGGTCCGTGGTGGGGAGGTAAAGAAGGGTAAAAAATGGGGCAGAGGAGCTGTAGGAGTGGAATAAAAGAGGACGGGGTGGGGGTGGGGGGGTGGGGGGGTTGTAATCAGGTGGAAGAGACTGTGATCAGTGACATTTAAAAGGTGGGCCACACTGCAGGGCACATCTGCCAGGACACACACACACACACACACACACACACACACACACACACACACACACAAACAACTGTCAGCTCCTATCTCCTGATGAGCAGACACACGGACACAAGGAGAAAGGAAGTGAATAGGCAAGTAGAGAGGGAGAGGAATAAATAGCTCCCACTTAAACAGCTGCCTCACACAGTGTCTCTGTGAGGAAAGTTGGATGCTCACGTGGCTGTGACAACTCCTCCATACAAACAACAATTATCCTTCTGTTTTACTTTCTGCGCTTTCTTTTTATCCCCCCGCTCCTCCGCTCCGCTTCTTCTTGACTACTTACATCCTCTCAATTAAAATTGGAGTCTCACTGCAGGTGGAAAAACACAAAGAAACAAACACCTCGGTATCAATCCGTTAGCTTGAATGGATGTGGAAAAAGGACAACAGAGGAGGACAGTTGAGAGGTGTGCGTGCCTCGACATGTTACGCTCGGGTTTGGGCAATACCAGTTTGTTCCTGAACCTGTCAGATATGATCACTGCACCACCTTCACATCACTACCACTGGGCTTCACACACACACACACACACACACACACACACACACACACAGACACACACACACCCTCTCTTAAAAGCTCACACACATACCCGACCCAGATCTACACTGATATCGGGAGACTTGTCAAACACAACTTCCTTCAGACATGATGTGATAGTATGACAACATGACTCCAGGCTCCGTCTCCAGACACGCTGATCACACGCACAGAGCTCCACACACGCACACAAAGAGGCTGCTAAAGCCTCGTGTAGTCCTCTTTAGTCTGAATGGACCTCTGAGAAAGTAAATCACAGCATCACTTAACCTCCTCTTCCTTCCCTTTTTTTTTTTTTTTTTTAATGTCAGCTCACCACCTCTCTCTGGCCCTCGTACTTTCTGCCGGACTGTGATTTTTAATCATTACCCGTATCTATTCTCACCTCCTGGCCTTTACTGGAAAATGTCGGAGTTTAAGTGGCTTTAAAAGCTACACTCGTCTTGACTGTCCTTCACTAGAGCACAGCTTCTGTCTTTTGTGTACGTGCGGTGCGTGCGCTCGGCAGCTCACACACCTCACACCTGTCTGTGCGAGCCATCATCCCTTCTGACAGCTGCCACCGTCCTGACCTTGGCCATTGTGGCCTACGTGGTTTGGAAGTGATTGACGAATACCTATCCTTTCATTCATTATTGAAGGCGCAGATGAAAAGCGCTGCAACCTGGATATCGCCGTTTAAACACCCCAGCAGACCAGACCGGGTACAGGAAGAGGACGTTTGAGAAGGTCAGTCTGAGCAAAAACTCCACTTAAGAAGTAAAGGTGAGGGTAAATGTGAAGGCAGCAGGAGAGTTTGATGGGAAAATGGAGGTAGCATCATAAACAGCAGCAATTTTATTTTTATTTTTTTTTTATTAAATTGTCTATTTTTATCACAGTAATGCATTAGTTCAAAACTCCTGAGGCTCAGTCCTTCATGGCCTGAACTGAAGAGGAAAGAAAAAAAAAAAATCTAAAAATAATATCCAAGAGAGAATTAAGAGTAGGAAAGGTGATTACAGCTCACTCCACTAATCCTGCTCTATTAGCAGCCCTGATTAAAACTGAGGAACTTAACATTCACGCCACATAAAACCGTCAACTGAGACGTCCCACGAGAGCCGCTGAGGTCACATGTGAGTGGTTTAGTTCGCGTCATCTGGGGAGGAGACATCACACTCACCAGGTGTCACATCTTCGGGCCTTTTAAGAACAGATTATCAAAATATGTTGGCTTTCGGTTCCCGATATGATGCGTCCTTGAAGGTCGTTTTCACACCTTTTTAAGTTTTGTTCCTTTCACATTAGTGCCGTGCGTGACCCGGAATATATGTGACTTGTTCTGATTTGATTTCGTGGTGGTGAATTAACCGCAGAGGCTTCGATTCAGAGAAACCCAGCGGACAGAAAGAATTCACGCTCGGCTTTCGGGGTGAATGCGATCGTTCGCCATGGACGCTACAACAGTCTATTTTTAAAAGCACAAGAATGAGACATCAAAGCGTAACCTTTACACCTGAAAAGACAGTCGTCGCTGACAAGTCTGACGTCACCTAACAAAGCTAATGTATCCGTAGAACAAAAACCCCCGTGGGGGAAGCACTTGCGTCAGTGCCGGTGATGAGTTATTTATGCTCTGCTCATTTGCACGGATGCCAAAAATATTCAGGACAGAAAGCAGGAGCACGTCTCCAGTGTCCATCCTCGCCACACTCTGAACTCTGTCCCACAGTCTTCGCCGTTTCATCTTCCTTTCCTCTCTTTTATTTAATGAGCCTTCATCAGGCTCCACCAGTCTCTGCCCTGTGTTCACCTCCATCCACTTTTCATCTCCACCTGCTAGGATTGATTTTTTTTTTTTTTTTTTTGGACCGAAGAGTCGTCCTCTTTATAAAAGGATAGCAGGTTATATCCTCCTGAAATATCATTTATCTGTATGCAGTATGAGTGTAGGTATGAAACAATTACTAACTTCTCAGTTGTACTTCTTTTACTAACTCATTCAGCATTTTTGTCCATCTGCCCTTTCATTCACACATTTGAATTGTTTGTAGTTTTCAGGAACATGGGAGGCTTTTGAGCATGAATATCCTGTCTGTACGCAAGAGTCCATATGCTCTGTAAAGGCAGGTGTGTGTGTGTGTGTGTGTGTGTGTGTGTTTGTGTGTGTTTGTTTACTTCCTGTTCCGCCTTTCCACACTGACAACATCTGCCACCAGCAGCGACTTCCTCCCTGGTTTCTCCCTCCCTCCATCCTCTCCCTCCCTCATCAGACGGGCGGAGAAGTGACACACTGTTTGAAGGGCAGACTCCATTTCTGTAAGCAGTCCCTTTTAACAGAATCAAATTAATCCACCAACACTGACAAATGTCCTTGCCAAGATGCAAAATGACTTTCTTTTCAGACTGCTCACTTGCAGCCCAGACACAAATACATATATACGTACATAAGGTCAGAGGCAGAACCATTCCAGCAAAGGATGTTTTCCAGTAATAGCAAACAAGTCAGCTGACGGCGAGGACCAAAGCACAGGCAGAGACGTGTTTGAGGCGGAATGTGCTCATTGTTTCCCCCGAATAATTCATTGTTTAGGTTTTCAATTTGCCTGCATGTCGGTGAGCTGATGGAGTGGATATTTTTAGATTTTTTATTTTTTATTTTTTATTTTTTTTCGAGGGTGGAAATTTGACAGAAGCTGGCGAAGGTGGTTATAAACAAAGACGCTTGTGGAAAATATCTTTAATTATCTTCTTGTCACGAATAGTCTTTGAGAGAAACTTGAGTTGTGCTTTTTTTTTCTCATTCCGAAAAGAAAAGAAAAAAAAGAAGAAAAAAAAAAAGTTAAGAGGCAGGATGCTCGGTGAGTCTGCCTTTCTTTCTTCAACAGTCTTTAACAGTAGAAATAGCACATGTGTCTTAATACGCTACATGCAACTTTTCTGCAGTGTCTGCGAGAAAACTGCAGCTCATTGCACTAATGTTCATTATCAGAGAAGCATAAACATGCACAGATAGATTCCAGAGGGGAACAATGAACCCTTCCAGGGTTATTGAGCAGATTCATTTTCCTGGACTGACGAGGAAAAAAAGGACATCTTAGAAGCCTCCCCACTCAGAGGGAAGCAAAACAGTCATCACGACGCAGAGAGACAGGACGACTTGTTCAAACTCTGCGTAAGCTGAATTCTTGTCACGCTAAACTCAGAAACACACTGAGACTCAGTGTGTCCACTGAACATGCCTCGCTGAATCACAGGACTAAAATAAAACAGCACAAATAGAATCAGAACGAGATGTTGCGTGGTTTATTTATTTCTTGTGAAGTCTTGTTAAACTGCAGCAGTGAAGTGGACGTTAAACCCCAAAAAAGTGGTACACACTTTTTTTGTTTTCAGCAGCCTGACACGACTGTATATATATGTAGGGAGGAAATAAACACACACGCACACATACACACACACACACACACACGCGCACACACACACACACACACGCACACATATACAGGTGAGGGACATGAGAGAACTTCAAAGCCAGTCAGTTCAATTCAAAGCTCCAAGCTTCCTCTCCTGATTTGTAAGTCAATGTGGTGTGTGTGTGTGTGTGTGTGTGTGTGTGTGTGTGTGTGTGTGTGTGTGTGTGTGTGTGTGTGTGTGTGTGTGTTTATTTCCTCCCTACATATGCAGTAAATCTGTAACTTCATTCTCGTGCGCCCTGCATAGGCTGAGTGGCGCGTCAACAAAGTGGAGCTCAGAGGGGGAAGACGGGTCATGGCGCATACCGTCATTGACCGCAGGCTCAGCAGTCACGTTCAATGATTGGCATTTGTTTACTTTGATTTACAATAAAACTATCAGCAACTTTAAGCAACATCTCTCACTGGATTTATTTTTGGATCAAGTCTGCGCCTTTGATGAACTCTGCCCGTTTCTTCCAAAAGTGGTAAAAAGGATAAAATGCTGGAGAGGTTACAGGACAAACCTGTGTGTGTGTGTGTGTGTATGAATGCAGGCGTCTTACGGCCCATATACAAGCTTGTGGACTGATAAACTCTATAAAAAAAGAGAGATACACACACACACACAGATATACAAACAAAGCTTCTGTTGCCGTCCTTTTGAATTCCAGCTCAGTTGATCTCACAGGTGAAAAGTTCGAGTGGTTAATAGTGAGTGCACACACACCTTCTCTGGCCTCACTCTTCTCATTTCACACCCTCTCACTCTCCTTCCATTCCTCCTCCCGCTCCTCTCTTTCTTCTGCAATGAAGTGCTCAAACTCTCCATTAGTCCTCACTCTTTTTCGTTCCTTATTCGTATCTACCTCCACAATTAGGACGACACAGAGCGAGACTCGGAGAAACACTGTACATGCACGCAGCACAGGGCCGAACGCTCCAAACACTAACATTCACTGACACAGATCATTTATCTTCTGTTAGCCATACAAAGCAAAGTGGTGCAAGGCAACGCTGGCCTTTTTCTGAAGTCTGCTGACAAGATAAACATGTATTTAATCTCCCTCTCCGCCCCGCTTTCTCTCCAGCTGACATCACATGCCTGAATGTGATGTGACATTCTCGTTAATCCACATTCAGAGTCAGCCTCCTGAACACAACCCACGCCTTTCCAGGTAGACACACAGACCTGTGCTCATGAATAGCTAATGGGAAAGACACAACAACACTCCGGTTCATAGAAAAATGGCCTCGGTGCCATCAGCTCCACCATTGGCTGCTTGTAAGAGAGAGAGAGACAGAGCGGGGATTGATTGAACATAAAGGGCGAGAGAGTAAAGAAAACATGTGTCTGAGAGAGGGAGTAATTGATTGAGTGTGCGTGTGTGTGTGTGTTTGGTTTATGTGAGCGTGGGGGGGGGAGAAAAAGAAAATGGAAGATATTACATGAAGTTGTTGAAAAGCGAGAGAAAAAGTAATTTCACACGAGGCCCATCTGCCAGCGCCTGTGAAAAGCTTCTAAGAATGCACGATAAACAGACTGTGTGGGCTCCTGGGTTTGTGTTTAACATCGTAATAATAGTGAGGTTGGCGGAGGAAGCTTGGATGAAAAAAGGGAGGCCACCCCCTCTGTGTGGTCTACAGCAGAGTTTGTCAAATTAGGCTGCTAATAAAACCTACATTAACTTGGAGTTACAAAGAAAAGGGCGCCAATTTATAACGTTAAAAAAAAAAAAAAGGAAAACAGACTTTTGGTGGAATTGTAGTGGGTGTATAAAGAGGAAGGGTGGTGGGCAGGGGAGAAGCAACAAAAGAACAAATGAACTATTGTATCTCGAGTTGCAGCAACAAACAGCAATGTGTTTGTCTGGTTAAAATTTCGGATTATTTTCAAAGTCCTGCCAATTTTGATTTCCTCTCTTCAAAAACTTGAGCAAACAAATCAAATTTTAAAATTGTCTTCAATGGAAATTCCATCTCCTGTTATTGTTGTTGATGTTTTATCTCTGCTGATGGGCGCTTCGTGACCACACTGCCCACGTGTGTGCTTGAACGTGTGTGACTTCGCTCGGGGCACTGAAGTGCTGCTCGTGTGTTATTCTCTTATCGCCAAAAGAATCGGGACATTTGTATCCCCTTTATGGCGAACAGGCGGGGGTGAAAAAAATGCTCAGTTCCGGTCCTCAGCCTGTTCCTTTGGTGCTCTTCTAGATTCATCTACGCTCATGAACGTTATGGGACTAAACAGTCGTTGCTTTAACGGAGGAGGAAAAGTAAACAGGCCCAAGCGCTGCACAAATACGGCAACAACTGCTGTGGTTACCGGGGGCCTCTTTGCATGCAAACTCTTAATATCACTCTGATACAGTCTCCATCTAATTAATCAAGCTGATCAGCAGGGGAAGCTGGCAGCCAGCCCTCCATGCTCTGCAGTCTCTCTCTCTCTCTCTCTCTCTCTCCCCCAGCTGGAGCTTTGCAGCAGTTTGCTCGCTGTGGAGAGCCACTATAGGCTCCGGAGGTTTTCTTGCATAATAAATCAGCTCTAAAACACCTAAAGCTAAAACATGAAGAGTCGAGCAAAATACTGTTCCTCTTTTAATAAAAAAGCAGAAACTAATTTAAACCTCATGGGAGTGGGGGAAAAAAAAGCTTTAAGAGAATGTCCAACTTCAGAGGAGAATTCTTACATATGGGAATTATTTTCACCTTAACCATTTCAGAGTGAGCGTAAGACCGTCCATTTGTTTGAAAGCACAACAGTGAGTGACACGACAAAGTAGCCACTAATCTTCTGTCTGCCAAGAAAGCCTCAACAGGATAGCCTTGAAGAGAAAAGCATGTGTTCATTGATTTAATACGTTTTATTTTTCATTCACAACGCACCTTACGTTGAGGAGAAAATCTCAAAGTGATTTACCGATTGGCTGTAAGGATAACAGGGACGCTTCACTGGTATGTACAACACAACATGCAAGAATCATCTCTTTTTTTTTTTGGTTCACGACTTGTTCTGAGACGCTGCCTCACAAGCATTATCCTCGAGTACTCAAAATAACCAAACAGCTCAAGCAGAACAGACATAACCAAGTGTAACTCCTCTGGTGCTCGTGGAACAGATCAATGATTTATGCAGCACAGTGAGTTGCCACATCTGTGCTTAGTAATGTGAAACGCATGCGCCTTCATTCCCCTGTTAGGCAAAGGGTCTGCTTTTTTTTTTCTATTAATACCTTGCCTTGACATGAAATGAAGTTATCCATCACAAAAACGGTGTTGTCAAAGTTTTCTCTCTACGTGTCTCCATTTTCTCAAAGATATGAATGTGAAGGAGCAGATATTTCAGATGACCTGACTCCTTATATACAGTACAGTCATCTGGAGAAATCAAGAGCTAACCATTGTTGGATTACTGCTTTGTATGTCTGACTAGTGTGAAACTTGATCTCAGAGCTCCCTGCACGTCACACTGCCTAACATGAGAAATGCAGCAGTGAAAAGTGTCTATAAATCTTCAAATCCTCCTTCCTCTATCTTACCTTGGGAAAAAAAAAAAAAAAAAAAAAAATTAAATAAAAACTGGAAATCCACAGCAGAAGGAGTCGCACCTCTGCATCTGCGCTGCTAAAACTTTCAGCAAACCTTCATCTCTCCTGGGATCTTTGCAGCAGACGGTGGCATATACAGCGGGAATGTTGCAATCACTCTGGTGCTGTGTGGGTGCTGAAGTCGGAGCTCTGGTGACAGGGACAACATTTTCATTTCGCACAAGAAGCAGACAAATTCTGCACTGCACCCGCCACCACCACCAAAATGATTTCTTTTTCCCTCGACGAGACGCACAAAATGTCAACCCACTACTCACTCACACACAGAGGGGCTGCTAAGGATATTTCAAAGACAGACAAAGGTTGTGGTTGTTTCGCCGTAGCTTGGAGAGTTTTGTAATTCTGCATGGGTTCAGTTCAGTTAATAGCACACGTAGAAAGAGAGTGACCTCATTATGTGTCAGGTCCACTGCCCAATTAGCAACCCCACCCCCGCATTCTGCTGGCCTGTTTACTGAACTCACATTTAGATCCCTATTAAAGCTTGTGTTCATATCTCATATATTCATGGACATCTTTTTCTCGATAGCCAAAAAAAACGGCTGAATAAAACGAGAGCGGAAGAAAAAGGGAGATGGTAATGTTGTGATTAAATTGCTATTTGACGACGTTGTTTCTATGGCAATGTAAGCCACACTGAAAGGTCCATCGTTCTGTAGTTTCCTTTAACTGGACTGGAGATTATCATCATCATTGTTGTGTTTTTAAATTCGGCCATAATCACAAAATATTCAATTTCCTTTTCCCAGAAGCCAAAAAAAAGAGCAGCGAGTCTAAACATTTGAGGAGCATAAACAAACAGATTTGTGTTAGTTTTGCTGACTGAGTCACCATTTAAACTTCAGCAGAAATCCCTGAACGTATTTAAACGAGTAAATGAAATGTGGTCTTGGAGACAAACGCAGTCAAGTGCGTCTTCCTTTGATGTGAACTATTCCTTGAGTTCACGCGTTCTCAGCTCACATCACAAATCCATAAACTGTCAAAACAGTCAAAATACGACGTCACGCATTTTGCCTTAAACTTGCTAAAACGCACAGTCTGTAAATTCTGCCACCAAGGAGCTCTCTATCGGAACAAACAAAAAAAAAAGATGATGTCGAGGCTGGCGGGAAATCTCGGGAGTGATTCTCTCTTCAACTCCACCCAAATCCTGAATGAAAAGTAAACTCAGAGTTGACCGTAGTCTAGTGTGATGATGTGTGAGAATGTTGACCATCAATAGTGTCCAAGTATAATCTACATGACTTTTTCAACCGCAGCAGCACATACAGCAACAGAACAGTAGATTCTAGTTGCAGTTCTCGCTTCCTTATGCAGCGGTCTATGACGTAACAGCTGGTGTTTCCTTGGCGACGATAAACATGTCGATAAACTTACGGCTTTCTCTGGCTTTGATAACTGCTGGAAATATTCAAGGTGATGTAAGCACTCAACAACAAAACACATAGAACACATTTATAGGTTTAGTGACACACGTTGATAGACATGCAATGAAAATGCTCAGTCTGATGAACTGAATGGACAGACAAATTGATCAAAATGCACCAATCGAACAATTTTAGTCGTAATCTTGCATCTAGGTAACCCTTGGGTGGTCTCTCCAGCAGCCTAAGAAGGCCAGCGCTGCTCTGTCCCACACACGGCAGCTCCCTGAGTAGCAATATCCCACGGCCGACCCTCGGGACCGCAGAGAGCGGACAGGTAATAAGCTGCAATCCTACTGTGAATGCTGCAGCGCAGGCAGGACAGAGATAGATGGTACAGTAGAAACACATAATACATCTCACAAACACACACTCGCAAAAAAAATCACACAGCAGCCAACGCACACAAGCACATCTGGTTGTGTGTGGTGGAGTGCATCCTAATTGGAACATTCATTATTGTTACACTGAATTACAGCGCTGTCCCTGATTCTATATTTTTATTGAACTGGTGTGTGTTTGTGTGTGTGTGTGTGTGTGTGTGTGTGTGTGTGTGTGTGTGTGTGTGTGTGTGTTCCTTGGAACTTCTTATCAAATCTCAATCATTAAACAGATACTTCACTGCTCTCGGATTTAACTCTTGACTTTGACCTTTTAGACTGCTCACAGTCCTGACTGCCGCAGAGATACAGACGCAGGCCCTTATCACAGTCTTTCACACACACACACACACACACACACACACACACACACACACACACACACACACACACACACACAGTGACAGGCCCTGTCTTGAGTTGGCAGGGTTTTATATCTGCAAAGACATCAAGCCCCCCTGCCCACCCGTCCTCCTCACTGACCCTACAACCATGCCATGATGAGAGATTGGACAATCTGCTCGGTGACAGCTTCGCTCATACAATGAGCCACACACACACACACACACACACGCACGAAAAAACACACACACGCACACACTCCCAAAAGTAGACAAATTTCTTGTCAGAACACAAAAAGGAGAGCGGATAAGTTGCCTTCTAATGTACGGTTACAAAGTGTGTTGTGTGTGTGTGTGTGTGTGTGTGTGTGTGTGTGTGTGTGTGTGTGTGTGTGTGTCAGTGTCTTCTTCCTATATGAGCACACACTTGTTTGTTTGTCTGTGTACATGGAGGACAGCCTCTTAAGTGAAGGCTTTGTAAAACTCGAGTTCATCAGAACGGAGATGTTCTAGCCTGAGGGCTTAGCAACATAAAGCAATTCTTACACAAGTTATATATTAACCTCCAGAAACTGTCTGATACACAAACAACTCAAACACACACACACACACACACACACACACACACACACACACACACACAGCCCTTATGCCGTTTATCTCTCTTGTCAAGCAGAGTGGGGACTTTTCTCCTGAGTGGGTTGTTAATAATGTGTCTGTGTACTACCTTAGCAGCTTTCTGGTCTACTGAGAGAGTCCTGTCTCTCACAGTGGGCTCGGTGAAGGTTGTTTCCCAACACTTACTGAATGTAAAGTCCAACACACTCCTGAGGCAGCGCGAGGCCCGCCTGCCACAGACTCTGCTGTGTTCGCGTGTTGTGTTGTTGATGGCTGATTTATGCGTCATTGCAGCACACCTCACTGAACTCTTGCAGCATCGTAAACCTCAGGTTCACTCTTCAGCTTTTCCAGTCGGCAAACATCTGTTTTTAAATGGAAGACTGATTCTTTCGAAACGTCGTTGACCACAAACGTCACATCGGGAGGTCAAGTCTGCGGGCTGTAACAAACCGTCGTCCCCAGCAGATGGACTTTGATTCGACTGATATCTTCCGATTTTCGTTGTTTTGACATTTGATAGTCAGGTCTAAAAGTCAATCTTCGTCATACGTCCCAAGGTCACAATGATTTACACAAGGTCTTACAAAAACCTTCACAGGACAGGATCCTTTTCAGACACCACGCTCATGAACGCTTTCCTTATTCTTGCGCTGTGATTGGGCCAGAAGAGAAGCCGTAGCATTACAGAAAGCCAGTACGATATGTCCTCCGAGGAAAGGGCAGCGTCTGTTCAGACTTTCTTTGTGATATATATATATATAGTTGTTGTAGAGATTTTTCAGCAGAATGTTTTAACAACAGACAGATCAACTCTGACATCCCCCAAAGCCTATAACTCGTACCTCGACTAATAGTTTCAGCCGAGAAAAACTCAGACAGAACAAATGCAAGAGTGATGAAATATTGACACGTATGGAGCAAGAGGAAAATATACAGAAATTGACAGGCAGAGGGAGGTGTAGCGAGCGGTCAGACTGCTCAGACACAACACACAGAAACCTCAGCGGAACAAAGGGGACGGATTGTCTATTAATACTTTGTGATAAACTTCTTTGCATGTGTGGTGCCAATCCCACACGATTGCCTTTTTCATTAACCTTAATGCTTCCTTAATTCCTTTTGAGACAAGATGTTCTGATATGGCGCGCTTGCTTTTATCGTTCAATCAAGACAGACTTTTAAGCAAATTATCTTCTCGGCTCAGTCTGAAGATGACGTCTGTGACACATGATGAAAACACTGATATGTTCTTTTATGTGCTAAACGACTCATTCTACATAGCTGTCGAAATCATAATCCTCTGCGCGACATAATGTGAGACATCTCAAACTGCTTTTATGCTTTTGTTGAGTTCAAGCCTCTTTAAAAAAGTGCTGTTGGAGTCATTCAGCCTGCAGCAAACAGTTGGAGCGGGGTGTGTGTGTGTGTGTGTGTGTGTGTGTGTGTGTGTGTGTGTGTGTGTGTGTGTGTGTGTGTGTGAGGATTGAAATTTGTGGAGATATCTGACAACACCTCTCTAATTCCCACAGAAGGCCGAGTGTGGGTAGGAGGGACTTACTACTGTTACATTCCCGCCAAGCTGATTACCTAGCGACTGGTCTAAACATCCTGGCAAAGCCACTCTCTCCCTGTGTGTACCCATGAACAAGTGTTTGTCTCTTGCAGGAGCACCCACACATCAACCCAGATATCAATAGAATTACAATTCTCGGTGTATTCCTGTCCTCGTGAGCATGTTTCATTTTTTCAGACGTAAACAAACACACACACACACACACACACACACACACACACACACACACACACACACGCAGTAAGCCAGACTTAACACTGCTGGTTTATTAGGACGGATCGGCCGGGCAGTCAGACAGCCTAAAAAAAAACAACCAAAAAAACCGATGCTGTGAAAAGAGGATGACATCGCTGTGTTCAAAGAACCGAAGGTTAACACTTGTCGGTCCAATCAGCTGCTCAGCTGACATCACAACTTCACCCCTAATAGCCCTAAAAGGAGGGGGGGGGGAGTACTGTAGAACAAACAATAACACAAGTGAGTGTCTTTTTTTTTCCACACCATTTCTACCATTCTTGAATAGACAATCGCTAAAACATTAGTCTCCATTCAGCTGTTCTCTTCACATGAATACCCAATCGTCGGCTTGTGAAATTTGAATGTGCCCAAGGTACCCTACAGGTACAAAAGGGATGATGGCTTTTATCTGCAGACTAAATTGACTTTTAGATTCAATTTGACCTGAAGGACAGCAAGTGAGAACAAAGTGTGGGAGAGCAACAGAAAAGTACGTCCGTCATGATCGGCTAAAATATCACATGAGAGATACCCATACGTTACTGACCAATGAGAGAATCAATCATTCAATTACTATAGAAGAGTAGTAAGTGATTAAATAAGGGACCATCATGGCGTTCTAAGTAACTTACTTGTAAGGTCAACTTCTTCGAATGCAATGTTGTTATCAATTGTTTAATTTTTATCAGTGTTGTTATAATTAATTGTTACATAAATATATATGATTGTGTAACAAATGTGCATGGAGCAACAAAGCCTAATCCACCTCAGCCCTTTCAGAGAGGGGGCGTGGTCAATCACAGCTCTCTTGCATTTAAAGCTACAGGCACAGAAACAGTGTGTTCTGAGCAGGTTCTGCTTAAAGGCATGATCAAATACAGGATGTGAGTGGAGCGGATGTTTAGCGAGAAACTTCACAGGCATGTTTTGGGGAGAACTAAGAATTATTGAAACTTGTTGAGAAGGAGTATAATATGTGAGCAAAAAAATATACAAAAATCCCCATGTGGCTGAAACCTTGGATGGTGAAGATGAATGCGAGACGTTCCAGGGTGCCTTCTCTTCAAATGCTCTCGCTTTCCTGACGTGACAATCAAGAGCCTCTTTATAAAACCTGCAGACTCTCAATTCCTTTTTAAATTATAGGCGGTAGAGCGAGTTAGTGAAAAGAGGGAGTAAAAGCTGGTGAGTGTGTGTGTGTGTGTGAGTGTGTGTGTGTGTGTGTGTGTGTGTGTGTGTGTGTTGTTGTTGTTGTTTTCATGACCAGAGCAGCTGACAAAGAGCGATCGTTAGCTGTCAGAAATAGCAGGATGGATGAACAGTTTAAAGTGTGTGTGCAGCAATAAATGCTCCAACTTCTAACTAGCTCTAATGTTTATTATTGCTGCTTGCTGCTAACGAATTCAAATGATAGCTCTGAAGTTAGCTTCAGCTTTAGCCTTGGAGTAGACCAGTAAGTGTCCCCTGAGCTTTCAGACTACAGTCGACACTCCAAAGCAGGAAAAGTTGAACACTTTCACTTTCAAAGGGTGAAATGTGCTGTTTAGATGTGTTAGGAGGTGATGGTGTTATATCTGCAGCCTCCATTATGCTACGTTTTGTTTTTTTCTGTTGCTTTCCGGCTGCTGCTCTGCAAACTCTCACAGAGATCGGAAGTAGTCAATATGGCTCACTCGCTGTATTAAATAACTCGTGGGCAATTACATGCAGCAAAGCCAGGTAACATCTTGAAATGTAAACTGCAACCAGAAGCAGAAAAAACGTCGACACCAAGTTTGACTGAAATCCTGTTCCACAAAAATGAGTTACTTCCTGAGTCACACGGTTTGACCAAAAAAAAAAACAACTGTTATCTCTACTCAGACAATTTAGTAAAACCGAATGACTAACAAACCACAAAAAAAAAAAAGGTTACCATGACAATACAATGAAGACACTGTCCAACCGCACTACAACCGAGGGGGAAAAAAAGAAAATAAAATAAAAAGGAGGACCGAAGTGGAGAGAGGGAAATTTGAACTAGGAAAAGTTGTGCATTAGCAAGCAGTGGATCAACGGGAGCAGAGACCCTTCCATTTCTCTGACTATATAACCCATTATGAGCTCCCCATTTGCACAAAAACACACAATTTACTGCAGCATTAGCATTTACCTGTTAATGGAGCGATAAAGGAAAAGACAAACAAAGTGAAGGAGAGTGAAGCGAACGTCACTCCAGCCCTGAAGAGCGTGGCGAAGGTGGAGGAGCGGAGATGGAACACATTGATCGACTTGGAGGTCAGACAGACGCGCTGCTTTTTTGAAAAGGTCAAAACACTAAACCTCTCATTCAGAAATCCTCTCTCACGCATGCAAAAATTGTGTCCAAAGCAGACACACAAGCGCACGCGTCCCCTCGATTCAATCAAAGCAGCTGCCATTACGCTGGCAACACACTATGAATCATGGGATTGATGATGCGCCCTTGCAAGAGGACAAGTAATTTCTACTGGCCTGGTGATGAAGGGAGCGGGAAATGGATGAAGAGAGCGAGGGGAAAGACAGAAAAGAGGTAGCAGGGAGGAGGAGGAAGGTTAACAATATGAGTGGTATCATCTGAGAACCTGCAGTCAGCCCTCCTCCTCTTCCTCCTCCTGCCCTCATCGACCTGCTAACAAGAGCGCAGAGCACTCCAACGGGTGAAAATAGGGGTGATAGGAAGGAGTGCTGGATGAGGCTTATGACACACAAGAGCTCCATATATCACTCACACTCTCCCTCCAACAGGGTGTGTGTTTGTTGTGTGTGTCCTCGTTCTGCAGCGGCAGAAAAACGAATTCAACACAGAACCGTTGAGTCTTCTTCTTCTATATTCACACCGTATATCTCCCTGTTTCACACAGACGGCAGGCAAGCACAAAGCTGCTCACACTCACGCACACATACAACTCTTCCATTCAGGTGTTGCATTAAACTATTGTTCAGTGAGTCCCAGTAAGCAGAGCGATACAGTCTTGGTCGGATTAGTGGACGAGATGGAGAAAGATGAACTATAGAGCGATGAGACTGGAAGGAGGAAACAGGAAATATAAAAGGGAAATGGTTTGAATACAAGGAAGAGGGAGGGAAGACGGGTAGATTTTCTCGACATTAAAACGTGGCTGCAAACACAAAGTTGTGAAACAAACTACTGTCTGTCTGTCTGTCTGTCTGTATTGATAATATATATATTATTATTATTATATTATACATTGTGTGGATAAATGTATCTGTCCAACAAAAACACTTAAAAGGACACTGTAACCTCATTTAAATGATGCTGATTCAGCACATAAAATCAACAGATCACCAAAAGATCATTTCTGACCACAGTGGTCTAAAAGCTCATAAATATCCTCCACCTGCATAAAGGTTTCACAATATTCCAAACAGGTTACATGTCATAGCAACTCTTCTCACTTTCCCAAACAATGGTAGGAATTTAGTACCCGACACCCTCAAAAGTAGTGTTGTTTTTGTTTGTTTGTTTTGTTTGCAGTGGTGGGTAGATTTGCTCCACCCTCTGGCCTTTCATTGGTGGATGAATGAGAGTAATGCCACAGATGGATTTGTGTTGAACAAGCGAGGTTAAATTAAATCCCAGGTCTCCTGCTTGTTCCACTCTCATGAGCGCAGGCAGCCAGTCCTGCGCTGACCACACGGCTCCGTCTCTTCCTCGTGCCAGTATTTACAGTGATAGGCTATGTGCTGAGTGAACTTGGCCCGGTGTCACTTCAGAGAGGCACGGCGCGGATTAGCCTCTCTGTCACAGCGGTTCTACCTGCTGAAGGTGTTTAAAGCGATGTCTCGCTCTCTTCAGTCCAAGCTGATGAAAAGAAGCGGGCTGTGCTTGTGAGTCATGCGACTGTAAACGCTGATCCTCCCGACACAAAAATCTCTGCTTGTGGTCTTCTTCTTCTAAAACTGAGCTACCATCAGAAACACATTCGTTTCTGACAAGTTCTTCGCAATAGAAGTTCCTGCTTTGTTTGTTTTATTGTCAAACATCCATATCAGAGAAAAAAATGGTTCTTTTCAGCAGCGGCAACTTAACAAAACTCGGGTGTCTGAAACACTCGAGGAGAGAAACGAAACAAATACAGTGAGAAGCTAAGAGATCCTGAGACGTGCACACGCAGGCTGATTTAAAAAAAAAAAAAAAAAAAAAAACCTTTCCAGTATGAACCTTTATGACTGTGACGACCTTCTCAAAATAGCTCACATGCTTTTAAAAACAATAAGTTGATTATCTTGCCCCTCTCTCTCTCCCTCTCCCTCTCTCTCTCCCTCTCTCTCCCTCTCCCTCTCCCTCCCTCTCCCTCTCCCTCTCCCTCTCTCTCTCTCTCTCTCTCTCTCTCTCTCTCTATTAATGCCCCCCTTTATTAAACCCACACACTCTCCCCTGCAACGGACTATCACAGCTCTCTGTCCGGTCAGAGGAAAGATTACGTCAGCAGAAAAAGTGCTCTCAGAGAGGGCTGCTGTAATATCCTGCAAACATTTGGCTCCCTCGCCAGAGAGAAGGTAAAGTCAATAGCCATTAACATAATGACTGCAAATTAACATTTGGGTCTTCAGGCTCATGGTGCCAGACAAGTAAAATACTTAAGATGCCATCCCACAATCTCGAACAAAATGTCCATGGAAATATATTAAATAGGAGAGCTCATATCCCTGCAAACACTCTGAGAACCATTGAACAGCTCTTATGGCTTCACTTCTGAAAGCAGCAGAGATTCATTGACCTCATGCGAGGAAAAGGGGGGACAATTCTGTTGGCACTCCAGGGGAGAGTGCTGTGGTTCACATTTTGTGATGTGATGTCATGGTGAACAATGACACTAATAAGTGCTAAATGGGTGCCACGGGAAGGGGAAAAAATAAATGTTTTTCAGACATACATGCTGATTTCGTGCTGTTTTTCACCACTGTAATTTTCAGTAGCATGAATGCTCTAAGACTGTTCGAAATCCTCATTTGCTCGTGCCCTGACATCTATACGTTTTTATTTTGTTTTTTAAGGTTACTTGTTTACAGTCTAAGGCCAAATGAATCTTAAACATTGTAAATCTATCACCAGGAGCTGATGCATAGATTCTGCTTTTATGTCGAACCTGGTGACGAGCAATGTGAGCAGCTCAGAAAGTGCTTGAGGTAAGAATAAACAGAAGAGAAGTCGAGATAAAAATATGTAATCACTGACCTTGTCTGTCAGAGTCATTTTGAAAAATCATGATATGATTAAATTGCTGCAGATGGTACTTTATCTTTCTTTTCTGTCAGGCCAGTCAAATGATGAAGCGTATAAAGATCAGCTATTTGGATCAGAAACACCTTTTTTTTTTCTCGGGCTGGAGGGCTTCCGTTTTTTCTGTCACGTATTACACGCAGAAGAAGTATGGAGTGAACTTTTTGTTTGGGCTTCATGTGCACTAAATTTATCTTCCACTGAACTTTCAGAGTTTATGCAACCAAAGTGCTAATCTAATCATAAAAGTGACGGGAATATGAATAACACCATGATGGGAACATAATGGCTGCAGTAGTTCTCTCCCTGATCCATTCTCAGGATCTCTTCCCGCATAAAATCACTGAGCTATGGCAGGACCACCCGCTCC
Organism: Symphodus melops; assembly: GCF_947650265.1. Classification (NCBI taxonomy): domain Eukaryota; kingdom Metazoa; phylum Chordata; class Actinopteri; order Labriformes; family Labridae; genus Symphodus; species Symphodus melops. The sequence goes on along the minus strand of NC_136692.1, from coordinate 13,162,123 downwards.
TATCAATCCTCATCAGAAAAACTCTGACTGCAGGAAGTGTATCAGCAGCATCTGCTCCTTTTAAACTCCTCTCTTTGCACCATATGAACAGCGTTTGTTTTGTTTTGTTTTGTTTTTGTCAGGTTACAACAACGACCTGCTTCTCATGGCCAATACAAATGGTTTGTAATCATTTTATAGTTTTGACTGGAGCAAAGAAAAAAAACGGCTCTTTTTTTGACCATGTACTACGTAGGCTTCTTAAGTTATAACCCTTTAAGTATGAGACGAACCTGGTTTACGATTCATTCCTGAACAGATGGATCAAAAACTGTCAGCACATGGCCGCTTGTTTGCAACTGTCAACGATTTCATTTCAGCTGTCAACATTTGTTTTTTTTAATTTTATTTCACATCCTTTAATCTTCCTGTTTCCCGTCTGTCTCCGTCAACCATCTTTATGTTTTCATAACAACATATTCTTCTCAGGATGAGACGAATGATATGTCAGAGCGAAGCTGTAAAACAGGACAGTTCTCTCCAAACCCCAAAAAAAAAGGCAGTAATTGTGTCTCCATAAACTGGAAAGGGTTTTTTTTCTTTGGGGGGGGGGGGGTTATTGCTGATTGTGGCATCAGCTCAAACTTCTGTGCTCCAGAGGGGCTGCGGGGGGGATTATGCCTAAAGTCATAATCACAATTACCATGCTGATGTTGTGATCACAATTATAAATCAGGGTTATGACTGCTGGTAAACGGACGGGGCGCGGGCAGTTTACAAGAGTTTGGAAGCAACAAAGACGGACAGATTGGAGGAAGCATTTGATCCCGGCTCAGCGGGGACACATGTCATTTTAGAGGCGGTGGTCATAACGTCTGAGTAGTGTGAGCACAGAGGAGCCAGAGCGGTTTGGATTCACTCCTCGCTGCTCCAAATGAAGTTGGATGTTTTTTTCTAAACGATGGGAGTGCTGAGATTTTAATGGTGACTTATTCGAAGTCAAACTATGATAGAAGTTTACAGATGGTGTTTGTACTCAGGCACAACACACGAGGAGCCGAGACCTTTACATTAGGCTTGTCTCCTTAGTTTAGCAAGCAGTTTATATCAACTCAACACCAGGAGCAGATGTGTCCAAACAGACCAGCAGCTGCACCAGGAGCGTGTATCAGTGGTGTGTGTGTGTGTGTGTGTGTGTGTGTGTGTGTGTGTGTGTGTGTGTGTGTGTGTGGAGGGGGAGATTGTGTCAGAGCATCTTTGGGTTTTGAGTCTTTTGGTTAGTCCGAGAAAAGAGATCAAGGTCTGGCTTCCTCACTTATCAGAGCTGCCTATCAAACAGCATCCTGCAGCTGCAAACACACTCTGCCGCCTCTCCACTTCACTCTCTCTTCCATCACACACAAGAAAGAAACGAGACACAAAGTGAAGCACTGTAAAGGAGCTCGAGTACAGACTGAAATAAGAGAGCAAATGATGTGTGCGCCTGCGTGTGTAGGTGTGTGTGTGTGTGTGTGTGTGTGTGTGTGTGTGTGTGTGTGTACTTGTGCTTGGTGTGTATGAGCTGTGAGCTGCAGCATCTGGGCTTGCCATTCGAGACTAGGTCTACTGGGTGCAGAGCCAGGACTTGGCAATCTACCAACAACATGCCTCACACACCAAGTGAGCTGGAAAATAACACACACACACACACACACACACAACACACACACACACTCTCAGGGTCACACTCACAAAGAGGCACAGTAGGTGACGCACAAAATGGCAAAGACATTTAAAATCAACTGAGGTAGCAGCACAAAAAAAGGGCACAATTTCAACAAAGTCACACACACACACACACACACCTAAAACCCAAGCCTGTACCTGCACACAGACACACACACACACACACACACACATTTTACACCCACATTGGACACATCTATTTCAGCTACAGCTCAGCCTCCAATGATGCAGCAAGATCAGGAAGTACTGCTTCTCAGACTACAGAGGTACGAAGAATTCAAGATGATTATCCTGCCTGTTTACATCCTACTGAGCTGGGAGGAGCTGCCCTCGCCCTGACTCCCTTCAGTCACGACTCATGGACGCCAATGAGATTCATATTGTGATTCTTGAGTAATCACATACAACACGTCATGTGATTTCCTTGTTTCTTTTGACCAACTTTAATAACTCACGACGGTTGATTGTGTGTTCATTATTCTTCATTGTCAGAACATGACAAACTGTACTTGAAGAGGAGAAGAAGTCAGCATCACAAGCTCGGAGCACGGGGCTGGAAAACGCTGATAAGACAGTTAGCTGCTGGCCGGGTGTTTGCTGAGGGTGCACTAAAGACTGATATTGTTTCAAACGGTGGAAAAAGTTTTGTGGTTTGTCTTCGGCACAATTAACAGAGCCCGTTATTTACTCTTATTTTTGTCAGACTTAAAATAGACAAACTATCTCCAAACTCCAGAAGTGTCCTTTCTTGTCGTCTCGTAGACGATGCTTTCTCTCTGCTTTGAGCTGCTAAGCTCGGCGCTTTCTTCCATTTCGCTACCGCCCATATCCCAGTAACGTGATCGTCTTTTTCTTCTTCTCTTCAGCACTGTGTAAAAACTAAATGTGCCTTATTTAAGCTCATAATATAAATAGTTATGACATTTGTTCATGAAGGTGTGAAGCTGAACATGGACACGAAAACAACTCTCCACTGGTTATCATCTTTCACTTTGGATGGAACAGTTCCCTGTATGTAAAGGTATGGCATTATTCATAAATATGACGCACATGGATCATGTGTGCATTCGGCAGGTGTCAATATGAAGCCCCGCTCCTGTTTGTTGAAGCCATGTCAAATTCAAACAGACAAAATGCTGGAAGGATTCCTGGTGATCTTGGGCAGAGATTTCATATTAGTGAAGTGTAAAACAAACAACGTTCGTCACCTGACAGGACTGCAACTTTCTTCATCTGCTGCATTTCAAAATAACTTTGTTCCTTAGTCAAATTTGTATCTGAGTGATAAATGTTTGCCCAGATAGAAATACAAATCCCTGTAGGGAAATAATATTTCCATCTAATAACAAAGATTGATTACTTTGAATGAAACCACTGAAAACTCCTCACAGAAGCTTGAAGAAGTACTGCTTGCTTGCTTGCTGGCTCTGGCTATCCTCATCTCTGAATCAATTTGCTGCTACCTGCTGCAAGACTGAACCGACGATGATAATTGCCTTTTGGGTAAAGAGCGGAATTCAAAGCCTCAGTTCTCAACGTTGCATTGATGTAAGGGAGAGATACACAAAGCCGTCAGAGTCTCCATATTGATGTCACTGAGTGGTATTTTAAAATCCCCCCCCCCCCCCCCCCCCCCCCCCCCCCACCTCTAAATTTAGGATTTAGCAGCTTCATTTGTATTCCAGTCCCTCAACGAGATGATTCTTAAAGTTATCCGATAATGCCTCTCAGTGCGGGAAAATGTGTGAAAGGTTTACAAGTATCCAACCTCAGATAGCACCTGATCCTAACTCCTTACTTCCTATCCTCTGTTCTTTGTTCAAACATGACTGACTGCTCACTTCCTGTTCTATATACGCTTTATATCCGCGCTGCAAATACCCTGTTACATCTATCAGAGTTTCATTGCCTCTCTGTTATCTGAGACACATGAAAGACACAGCTCATCACACAAAAGTCTGGCCCTCTGTCTACCTCCCGACTCTTCATCTCCCAGCAGATGAATTTTCGGAGCTTTTAAATCACAGTCCTCGTTGGAGAATGCGGACACACGCGAGCGGGACACAGAAACAAACGCCCATTTTTAAATTTCCCGTATGTGCTGCCATGTTCACCTTTCCCCACCTCCTGCCTTCGCCCATTTCTCTCTCTCTGTGTTTTTTAAATAACTGTCTGCCTCACCCCCCAGCAGTCACACCAAAGTGATGTGTTGAAAGCAAAAAGTCCCAATCTTTTTTTCTTTCTTTTTTTGTCGTCTCCGAGCTGCTTGGATCTGGGAGGTTGTCTTGAGGTCTCCACCACAAAGCTCTTTGTAGTTGTCAGAAAGGTTTAAATACTGTCTTTAGAGCTGTCGCACCAAAACACACACACTGTAACAAACAAAATCACTTTAATTGACACGCAGCTCTGGAGTCCTGCAGTTCCCTATCTGTATTGTGAGTGTGTGCGTGGGTGTCTGACGTTGCCCTATCGTCCCATTCTTCCGGGGATGAGTCAGGACAACTGTGCAAAAATCAGTATTTTGTGGCTGAGTGGCCTTAAAGAGGTGCTTTAATGAGACGTAACAGGTTATGGCAGCTCATTCTCTGTGCTCCTCCAAACCACATGGCCATAGTTACACTGTTGCTTGCCAACCAGACGCACGCACAGACACACAAACACATTCCAGCATCGCGTTGGCCAAGGTTAAGGTTATCATTGAATGAGGAGAGCGTTTTCACAGTCAGTGACGGTGGAGACGAATTTGCCCGGAATGGCTTTCAGCACTGTCACTAATCTCTCACGCTGAATAAAACTCTTGCAGGCAACACACAAGAGGCACACACACACACACAGACCTGTCAGAGACCCCCGCAGGGAAACCCCATAATACCAAGCACCAGGTCACTTGGCTGGAATGGTAGAAAGACAGATGGATCGGGAGAGAGGAGGCGCTCAGAAGGGATGAAAGGTTAAGGAGCAACAGGTATGGGAGGGAGTCTGAGGGGAACCACTGGGCATGGAAGGGCAGCAAAGGGAAGATGGTAAGTGGTAAAGAAGGACAGAGAGACGGTTAAGCTGAGGGACAAATAGGGGCTTGGATTGTTGACGGACAGGTGGCGGGGCAGTCGGGTGACTGGAGTTAGTGAGAGGGGGTGAGAGAAAATGGATGCAAGAGTAAGAGGATGGCAGGAGGTGAGGCGGGAGAGGTTTGGGAGCGCAGCAGGAGAAGATGAGGTCGTAGCCTGTGAGGCGGCTAATGAAGACGGCAATGTCAGAGTGTGGATGAGGGAGGCATTGTGGGTAGAGGAATGGTCCATCTGCTGCTTCGTCCGATGGGATATCACTATCACCTCTCTGGCTTCCACTTCTCACTTATACAACCATTAACAAGGAGAAGGGGGGGGGGGGGGGCTCCAAACAACAAAGCTCATAGGTTACGTTAAAGTAAAAGATGCACTTTTTCCTGAATAGTTTTTTTAAATCGCTTGTTAAATACATTTTAATATATGAATACCATGAGTAGGAACATTTATTTCCATATCATTTCTTTTACCAGGGCTTATCATAGAAAATGTAGTTGGATGATAAACCATTTATAAGCAGAGTTAGCATGAACCGTTGTTAGCAGGAGGACAGGCAAGGTGAGCCAGCTCATCTCTGAAAACAGATGAAACCTTTCAGTGCTTCACTTTGTGAAACAACTGTGACGGTGTAAGAAATAGAAGATATACTTTATTATTCAGGCGGAGGGGAAATTCAATTTGTCACACTGTTGTTGAGACAAGCTACGCACACATAGGCTGAAGTACACACAGTCACAAACACTGACGCACAATAAATAAGGCACAAGGCATGTGACAGCGCCCTAGAACTGGGCACTTGAACCCGTGACCCTCTGGTTCCCAACCCGAGTCCTAGGGACTGACCTGAAATAGAGGGCTGATCTGAAATATATTGAAAGACATGGTAGCTATACAGGCGAGTGGACTGTGCTTATGGAAGTTAATGAACCCTCACTTCCTGTTTCATTCAGCACTGAGCGATAAACAGTTTCAATACTGATGACAGGCACACCGCAAATAACAAAGGATTGGCTTGTGCATCAGTCCATGATTAAATCTGAGTAGTCAAATACAGAGAAGACTTTTGATGTCCGTCCCTGGAATATGAAAACACTGTTGGTGTGTTACAGCCTCGTCAAACCCAAAGACACAGCAAAGGAGTTTTACAGCGTTCTCATTGGAGGCAGCATTGTAAACTCTGTGAGGGGGTTACAGCAGAGACATTTTCTCCTCAGTTTCTTTGCTTGTAAGCAAAACGGTAAACATTGGCTGGGTTTGTGTTAAAGTTTTAATGCTCAAAGGTCTTCTAGCTTATCCTGCAGGTATTTAACTGGCCAATGGAGTTTATTGGTGGACGACATTTCACTGATGTGCAGCAAAACTTGAGCCGGAGTAAAGTCAAGTTTTTAGTTCAGAGTTTTTAGGGAGGGTCACCTCACTGTGCCACCCGATAGGATCTGATTGAAATAAACGAAAAGCCGGAGTTTTTATATCAGTACTACATCTGGATCATTGACTGATTTTTGTGTAGAAAATGTATATTATGAGATTTTAGTGAAATATTTGTGTGAAGTTGTGTGTTGGAATCTTGAGTGAAAATTTTAAGAGGTAACTGTACTGCTTCACAGGTTACTTCTGGACATACAGAATCTGAGGAATGGGGGGGAAAAACACAAAGCAGCAACACTCACATTTGATTCCATTTTCAGTCCGTTTCCTCCCTCTTTAAAAAAGAAAAAAAAAAGAGTGCACTAAAGGCAGACATAAATGATTACTTCATTTGGTCAACGCTGACTACATCGTACCTGCCGTCCGCCCAAAAGAAGCAAGTTAAAAGCTTTGGAAGGTCACCTTTCACACCCGAGGGTGCTGTACAGTGGAGGTTCATTAGTCAAAAGAGATATAGAAGCTAGAATGTTCGTCACCAAGAACATTTTTCACAACTTCTCCGTTGGATTTAATTAACCTTTATAAAAATGCGACACTACATTGGTGCTCTCACTCAGTCATCAACACCTTTCCTTACCTGTGACTGGCACATTTAAGCTCCTGTGGAAGCCACAAAAGATGATGGCAAATGAAAACGCTTATTGCAGAAAAACCTTTTCAGAGCCTTTCTCCCTCCAAACGTTTCTCTGTAAATACTAATAATAACAAATGAACCAGGCTAACAGCTCTTTTTCCACCTCAAGTGTAACTGCTGGTGAGAGACATCTTTAGAAAAGGAAAAGAGTGATTTTATAAAGGCTGTAAATAATCACCGTATCATTAATACCGCCCACCTTCTCCACTCTCCTTTTCCTGCTGTTGACGTTGAAGGGATTTGAAGGCTGAAATGAAGCCGGAAAGCTAAAACTGTGACAAGGCTACATCCAATGTCGTAACACTGGTAATTCATGTTCAACTTGAAAGCCTTTATTTTTCATCAAATGCTCTATCAGGGTTGTGGGGCTTTTTTTTCAGTCTTGTTTTGAATCACACGGTTTAGATGTTAAAGAACGATTTGGTAGCGGGCATTTCAATGGGCTCACAGATCAAAACTTATAGGAAGTAGCTTCATTTTAGGAGAGATCCCTGATGTTCATAAACATTCACAAACAAATATTTAGGACTTTAAATCTTTTGGAAATATGTTGTAATTGCCCTTTAGCTATTGCAGTATAACAGAAAGGGGGCATTTTAAGGGGTGGGGGGGATAACAGATCAGTCTGTAGGGACTTGGGTTGGGAACCAGAGGGTTGCCGGATGCAGACCAAAATATGGAACTTCTCAAGCACTGCCAAGGTGCCCTTGAGCAAGGCTTCCGAACCCCCACCAGCTCAGGGGGCGCCTCCAGTGGGGGCTGCTGCCGCACTCTGACATCTCTCCATTAATGCATGCTCTCATGTGTGTGATTCAGCCCTGTGTGTGTGAGTAGCCTGTCTTTACAATAACAGAGTGTGAACCTGAATTTCCCCCTCAAGGATTAATAAAGAATATATTTTTTTAAATGTTTCACGGTAGATGATGAATTAACTCAAAAAATGTAACTGGTAAATTAGCTAGACGTGAAGCAGATATTGCTAATGTCGTCGACCAGGGAGCATCGATTTCTTCTTCATAGATCTGTAGCACATAATGCTCAAAATGAGCAGGACGCACAAACACAAAGTGATTCAAGCAGAAAAGGGCTGATAGAAGCCCGGAGCAGTGTGACGGCGAACAGCATGACTGTTGTCGGATGACCACCGTCAGTCTCAATTCTACTATAAACTCTTGGCTGTAAAGAGAAGTCGTTGAATCAACTTTTTTTCATCCAGCAAAAGCCAGTAATCCAAAACATAACTGGCCTTCTTCCTCGAGCGTTTTCTCATCAGCATACTAACTCAGAGCCAGTGAGCAAGCAAGAAGACATTTAGGGGGCAATGAACCCAAGAGGAGCCATAAACCTCTAAACTTCAAATACACATTTAGCTCAGCAGGAAGCTTCGAACGTGCAGCAACAGAGAAAACTATTTGAACACATTTTGAAAACACATCCAACAACATAAACAGTCCACCTCTGTAAAAATATATATATGTATATGTATATATACTGTATACGTTATCAGCTTGTCGAATGAGTAGATACTTTCTATGTTACTTTTTTTTACCGTTTGTTTTAAAATATTACAATCTCAATTATTGTTTGAATGTGGTTGAATCTCTTCTGCCAACAATCCTGTCAAAATTAAACAGCACAATAATAACAGCGAGGAGAAGAAGAACAGTGCCAGGTACTTTCCAGATGGATGGTTATAACAGATTATAGCTCACATCACAGAGAATATCTTCCGGCATAAACAAAGACAAAAAAAACAAAAAAACACACACCTGCCATGCCACCCCCTAATGTCAGGGTGAGAAGTTCTGTGTTAAAACAACGGCACGTCATTAAGTCTTCTTTCTGCACACATCTGTGGCCTTCATACGAAGCAACAGAAGCACAAACTGAAGCTGGACACAAACACGCTCACTGTTTTTTTCCCCCAATCATTCCTCCCCAGTACACACTTTGTTTTTCTTTCTCTCGCTAATGATGCATAAAACCAAAAAAAAAAACCCTCTCTGTACTCATCACAGAAATACACGCATGTTTAAAAACTTTGTGCGCTGCAGAGCCACACAGACGACTCTCGGGCACAACAGCCAATCTGCTTTCTTCTTTTTTTTCCTCTTTGTCTCACAGTGTTCTTCTCTGTGACAGCTAAGAAACTTAGAAAGGATGACAGTGCCATTAGACAGTGTCAGCATCATGACATCTTTCTCATCATGCCATGAAGCGCACACACACACACACACACACACACACACACACACGTAGAGAGTCACACTTCAGCATATAAATTTCCAAAACCACAATTTTCCTGGAGCCCGAGTGGAGCATGAGGTCGTCAAGCACATGTCAGCTTTTCCCCTAAAGGGAATGTTACCAGTCTGTATGTGAGGAAAGTGTGTGTGTGTGTGTGTGTGTGTGTGTGAGACAAAGTACAAGTGAACAAACACACACACACACGCACAAAGAAAAGAACGAGTCAAAGCATGCGTCTATGGGAGCACAGAGAGCCTAAAAAAACATTTGATGGTCATTTGAGCCCCTCCTCCTCCTCCTCTTCCTCCTGCCTGACTACAATCCAGCCACAGAAAGAGCAAAAAGAAACAAAAAACTGTTGAAACTCAGAAGAGATGTAAAAAAAAAAAAAAAATGAGACAAACCTTGATGGCCAGTGGTTGTAGGCGATGCAGTGAGGAATAAAAAATAAGATAGAAGAGACAGAGACAGGGCTTTTCTTTTGCTGCACAGCATTTACACGACATATCACACGGTACAAAACCCCTTGTGTAAGAGTGTGTATGTGCATGGCGTATACAGGTGTATGTTTGTATATTAGTGCTTTGTGTGCCTGTGCATGGCTTTATGACGTGGTGCTTATCTCAGTGGATTATGCTGACTCGCAGCTATTAAGAAGTTAAACACATTCAAATCAGCGAGCAGCTATTCCCACAACTCGGTAAGCCGTCTATCACATTAGACTGTGTTCCCCAGAGTGTGCCTATGAGAATATACTGTACGTGTGTAAAGCAATCAAATGTGTGTGTGTGAGAGAGGAGGGGGAAAAAGAGGTTGTTAGCGGAGTATAATGGGGGGGGACAGATGTAGAGAATGTAAGCCGTGATGAGGAAAGGTGATAGGGACAAAGAGAAGGAGAGGCGTGTGTGATATGGTGACGTGAACGGGGGGGAGAAAAGCTTCTCACATGAGCCGGCCTGCTATCAGAGGAGATGTTAGGAGATCTGATGTGATGTGATGGCGGAGCATGCTGGAGATGTTTTCCCTTTGCGTTAAAGCAGGCAGGATGTGGAGCAGCATTACACTGGTCATTACCACAACCATACATCAACAACATTCATGGGCCGAGGCCGGCTCACACAAAGGTCACACTTTATTCATGTAATAAACTGAAATGGCAGTAATATGTGATTAAGATTGAGAATGGAGAAGGAATAGTAATAATTAAGTTTATACTTTTTACTACTCCTTCAAATTGTATAAATATTTTGTTAATTATTTTCAAAACAAAAAAAGATCTTAATTTGTTATTAATTAATTAATTAAAATTAAAATTAATTCTTAATTTTATTTTATTTTTCTTCATAATATTTTTTGTTGTTCTTGTTATTTATTCCTTCACACGTTTGAAATAAAACAATAAATAAATAAATTGTTTGTGGATTTTTTATTTTTTATTTTTTTTTGGGGGGGGGTGTTTTGTGATTTGATGAGGTTCATCAAATGAATCTGCTTAAAGAGTCATCTCACACTTGTCGAACCTCCAGTGTGCTCTCTGCTTCAGCATTCAATCGACTCGCACACATTTCACTACAGATTTATGACGCCGCCTGCATGTCATCACTCACGCTGCATTGTAGAACTGCGTCAAAATGAAATGCATGTGCAAGCATAATTAGCTCCTCTTTGCATGTCTGTCATTGAATACTGATGTCACCATGTTGGTGCAGAGCGACTGTCTGGGCGTGTAAGTGCACAAGAAGTCCAGTCATTTTTAGACCTGGAGACAGATGTGAAGGGGGGTGGGGGGTGGGGGGCTGTACATGTAGGGAGTCCAGGGTGTGATAGAAGATTAAGAGTTAGTTCATATCTGCTCAAACAGCCCATTGGAGCACTTTTCTCTTGTTAACACACAGCTCTAAAGACACCTTTAGGAGTCAGCGTCCACTCCAGTTAAAGAGGATAAAGAGTCAAATGGCACTTCATGGTTTAATGACAGGATAGAAGGAAAGTATGGGACGGGAATCTAAAAGCGAAAAGCACACAGGAAGCATAGGGAGGGCTGGCTGGAGTCTTTCCTCAGGTAAAAGCACTCTGAAAGTTGGAGTCTGAACGCCAGTGAATTTCTGCTGTTTGTGCCCCTGCCAATGCTATGAATCATTAAGGTTGGAAGTCATTATTAAGAGATCGAGCAGAAGGCATGAAGTGCTAAAATGACCACTGTCTCTTCTCTTTCCATCTCAGACATCTAAAGGGATAGTTGCTGAATCATTAAGGAAAAGGAAACAGACTGTAACGTTTGCAAAAGTGCTAAAATGACCATTCTCTCCCCGCGCTCTTTTCCATTCGCTTTAAATCTACATTTTATGTTGGGTTCAATAATAGCTCCTCTATGACATGTGTGAACCATCTTCTCAGGCTTCTATTTCGGGTTTTGACAGAAGCGCGTCAGCTCTCAGTTCAGTGGAGCTGGGAAACAAGAAGGAAAATAGATGAATAGATGTGCAGGGTAAATAAATAGACCTAAAAGGAAATGTGCATTCAGAGGATGAAAAGGAACGCTCGGAGTCAGTTCAGTTACATTTGTGGAAATGAGCCGTCTTCTCTTTCTTTTCTTTTCTTTTTTTTTTTTAAACAGAAGAAAGCTTCAAACTGCTGTCTGTGATATCATCACAAGCAGAGCCTGGAGATGCTTCATTGAGAGGACTTAAAAGGCAAAAAAAAAACTGTGCATGATGGGAAAGTACTGAGGGTGATCCTCTAAAGTAGTCTGGTTAAGAACTTTGAAGCAGTGGAAACATTCGGCGAAGGCTAAATCCCTTAATTGTTTGTTTCATTTAGTGAGAGATGAAAGGAAAAAAGGGCCGTGCATCGTAATCACAGCGATGTTTCAGGAGACCATTAGCTTCAACGCTGAGCGAACAACGCTCACAGGCAGCAGAGTGTTTACATACAGAGGTTGTTCTTTAAAGAAGTGAACGCCCACTTTTGTACACTCAAAAGGAACTGAGTTCACGTCAAAGGTTTATCAAGACTTTGTACATTTACCTAATGAATTTGCAGCACTTTTTCAATTTTAGCTGAGAGTTATTACTGCCCATATAGACTCATATATGAACATGCATCAAGACACTTCACCCTGCATTGCTCCCACTGCTTCGGTGGCGGTGTATGAATGGATTTGTTACTTCTGATGGATGATACCACACATCAACCACTGCCATCAGTGTAGTCAAAGGGTTTGAATGTGTAGGTGTGACCTGCAGTGTGAAAGCGCTTTGAGTAGTCAGAAGACCAGAAAAGCCCGATATAAGTCCATGCATCATTCACAGACAGAGGTAGACGAGAGGTACTTCCAGGACAGAGATGTTCTGTGACACAGTCTCTCTTTATTCTTCAGTGTCAAGGCTTTCTTCCACCATGCCTACATATAAGCTCGAGTTTGTGCAGCTGTTGCGGGAAGAGTGCGGGATCCTGAGATTGGACTAAACAGTATTTGTGAGGACCAACCAGTCACCGCCAAACTGGCTGAAAATCAGTTGAGTCCAGTCATGAGCCAATAGATCAGGCCGCCTTTAAGAACTGGGCTTTTAGCATGTTATCAAACTGTTATCATCAAATACATTGTGAAGCATTTCTTCAGCTTCCAGAAACAGCTCGTGAAATTGTCCCTGTTCTTGACAACTTCTTTTTTTTTTTTAGCTTCTCAAGCAGGAGAAGCAGCCTAGCTGGAGCTGCTTTGTTTTATAATGAGACTTCACAAAGAAGCTTTAAAAAAAAAAAAAAAAAGTGTCAGACTCAGACTACCACTATCGATGGCATCGCAGTCAAGTGATTAATTAAAAATGCGGGTTGAAACTTGTCCCCTCTGCAGCCCTCCCCGCGTTTGATTCAGACCTGTTTCGGTGATCAAAGTTAAACACTTTTCCAGCACGTCGGCAGAAGCTGACACGCTGAAGTATTGTCGTAACCTGACATCATCGTCATCATTAGCGATGTTTAGCACAAGTATCCCGCTCCTCAGGAGGCGTGCGGCAGTGACAGCGAGCCTGTGACAGTCACACAGTTACAGAGACACTGGGACAGTGGAAAGGGCTTTGAAAACAGACAGAAACCTGATGACTTGTTTAGCTCTTTCATCAACGACTTCCACTGCTCACATGGCCAAAAAAATAACACGTACATCGTGAGGAAGAGCTCTTTGAGAAGTTCGGATGAAATACACACACGTTCAGCCAACTCTTTCAAGTCAATTTGACTTATTTGATCAATTCTTCCAAACCTTTTTCTAAATAGAGTCGCCTGAGATAATTATATAAATGATGACGCTTAAACATTTTGCAAATGAGAGAATTTGAAGATCAGATACAGCCAGAGGAAGGAGATGGAACAATTGAGGGAATAGAGGTTGTAATCCTGTCCCTCGTATGGATATGTTAATTCATGCTAATCTAAATTCACATATTTAATCTCTTGATTGTTTTAACTGACATGAAAGAAGCTTGGATGCCTGATATGGCAAGTGTCAAGAGCCAACCTTTCATCCCGCTGGCAGTATGCATGCATGCATATAAACACTCAAGTACCCACACATACGAATGATAGTGAAAAGTGGAACGTACAAGATGGAGCTATCGTCTTAATACATGATACATATATCAATATAAAAGCAAAATACTGATCCAATCAGAAGATAATCACTGAGTGACGTGTGATGAGATACAAAGAAACCCAGACAATAGTATGTAAATACGTACAGCCCCACAGCAAGCTAATCCCTTTATTGTTCACTGGTCTGAAATGACAAAAATAGAGAACAAAACAGCCACGTTGATGACATGAAAAAAAAAATCCTTTTCACTTCCAATTCGTGACTTCTTATCCTTTGCTTTTTGGGTCAGGTTGTGTGGTGTGTGTGTGTGTGTGTGTGTGTGTGTGTGTGTGTGTGTGTGTGGTAAAAGGAGTGCAAAGAGGGGAAGCGAGAAAGCAGCAAACAAATGCAAATTGAGGGTTTTTCCATAAAATTTGGTGAGACAAAAACTGTGATTGTACTCCTCTATCATTTTGACTTAGGGCCTAGATCTCAAAGTTGACTCACTTTTACACACACACTCACTCACTCACTCACTCACACACACACACACACACACACACACACACATACACATCGTACCACACAACAAAAGCCAAAAATACATTTCTCAAGGTTTCAGCTTGGGAAAAAATGGGATTGGATGCAGTGAGATAAAAAAAAAAAAAAAACATTAGCATATACTTAAAACACAATACATACACAGGCTACAAAAATAAACACACACACAGTGTCTTTGAACAACCCAGAGAGCAACAATAAATCTAAATCTTTGACAGTGAGAGAGACAACAAACGAGACTACCCCATGACCCCTTATCTCTTTTTGTTTTCTGCTTCTTCACGGTTCTACAATCACATCCCTCTGCCTGAAGAGAGGGGAGTCCTCCCACATCCAGCAACACAGGCAGCCTGATGGAAAGATGCAGCTTCAAACTGAGCTGCTACGAGGAGACAGTGCAAAGAGTGTGGATTTGTTGTCTACATCAGAGCCACGTGCAATGACAGAGGAGTATCAGAGCCATGAAGGAGGCAGGAGGAAGGACCTCGAGGTCAGCGCGAGCCATGTTGTTTCACCCGCCATTTAACCTCGTCTCTATTACCTGCTGTGTGTCAGAGTCTCCGTCTGCTTGTGTGACAATGTGTGTGTGTGTGTGTGTGTGTGTGTGCGTGTGTGACAGTGATACATCTGTCCTTTGATAAATCCATCCCATGCATGTGACCAACAGATTAGATCACCTCTACAAGAAAACTGATTACCCCTTCCCAGCAAAGATGGCAGCAAATACGAGTAAACACACTTACAAGACACACACACCACAACAGAACACACACACACACACACACACACACACACACACACACACACACACACACACACACATCATCTGTGGTATCAAGAAAGGTTAGGTCTTTGGTCAATGACCTCTGAACTCAACCATCAGTTACACAGACAGAGTGATGATTTACTCCCCCCGTGTGTGTGTGCGTGTGTGTGTGTGTGTGTGTGTGTGTGTGTGTGTGTGTGTGTGTCTGCTGAGGGCCAGGTTTGTGTCAAAGAGCACCCCCCCTCCCCACACACACACACACACACACACACACACACACACACACACACCTTTTCTCTCTCTCTCTCTCTCTGCCATAAATTACCTTTCAGCTGCAGAAGAGGCCGGAGCAGAGAGGAGGAAAGTTGTGGAGAAAAAGAGGAGCTTTTCGTGCCTCTTTTTAAAGCGTCAGAGAAGCTCAACAATCCTCTGAGAGAAGCCTTAATTAAAAAAAAAACACACAAGCTGCTTTATGAGCGAGTTCACAGGTAAACATCAAACAAGGTGACTGTCATGCAGAAAGACAGACGCACCTAGTTTTGTAATAAAAACAAACACAGAGCCAGACTAATAATTCTGTAAGCATCAAAATGATGATAAATCAGGTTCTCAGAAGCTGAATTAAAGAGTGGAGGGGGAAGGAGTGAGGCTGCAGGAGAGAGAGACAGTCAAAGTAAGTATTTAAAGGCGATGAGCGGGTAAAGTAGAACAGAGGCAGTTTCAAAGAAAAGGGGACATGATGGACTTTGAATAAGGCATGGATCCAGCTTACAGCGAGACTTAAGGTAGATGAGTTAACTTTGCATTTTCACAAAGCAGTCTTGCTCTTCACATCAGTGGGACTAAACTGTATGCAAAACCCAAACGCATCATCTCGAGTCACTCAAGCAAATAACACTGACCAGGTCTCAGATGTGTCTCAGCAAAAGGAAAAAAAAGACAACAAGCGTCTTCCTGTCAATGGACTTGAGTGTAAAATTAGAACAGGTCCGACCCGCTAGAGCACCCTGAAATATGTGTTTGGGTGACTCCTGGTTATTTAGCAGAAAGGAAGCGAGAGAGGATGAGAGAAGAGCGCACCACAAGTAGAGACGTGTCCTGACAGTTGTGAGAGGAGAAGGAGAATAAAAGTCCTCGTATTACACCCTCAACAATAACACGGATTATTACAACAAAGCAGCACACACTCATCAATATACTTGAGTGTGGTATGAAATACTTTACAGATGTAAAAAAAGCTGTCGAGAGGTGAGGTGTAATGTTGTTGTTTGTATAAGGTCATGATGATCGGAGAGGGGGGGGGGAAAAGCTCACATCTGTAGAAGGAGCCGGAAACCAAACAAGTGAATTAACTACGACCTGTATGTTGTCAACAGCACTGGACTGACCTGCAGTGTGTGACCTATGTGAAAGACATGACTGTAAAACAGCTCATAATAGAAGGAAGACCGAGACGCTGGAACATAGTGATTTATGAAGCTGGTTTTACCGCCCAGTTGAGCTGCTAATGTGCCCTTAATGAGGCATAGCCTTCAACTGAGCACTGAGGACTTAGTAATATAGAAGATCGGAGACAGCCAGCCGGTGTTGCATCACTGATGAAAAACATGAAAGGAGTGAGCGAACTGAGCTGACCTGTGTCGAGCTGCTGGGAGTCACAGGCAAGGACGGAGCCAATGACAAATACATGAATGAAACTCCAGAGTTATTAAAATAACAACATGTTCTAACAGAGGAGATAAGTGGCTTTAACGCTTCACATCAAGTGCAGACACGATCTGCTCCTTTTGGGCAACAAATTCTCTGTGATTTGAATTCACGACTTCTCCCATGACTCCGTGAACACAACGAGTCATCGGCTGTCACGTTTAATCGGCTGTGACTGAGCTGTTGCTGTTAATCATGAATCGTTCTGAATGTGGAGGCTGAAGCTTTCTTTATGAGGTTTTTTTTTGTTGCTTTTAAATGTGCACGCGCTGCGAGATGTAGTAAACATAATACACCGGAGAATACTTCCAACCACGCGACGCACAACAGCTGTGAGTGGCTTATCTTCAATAGAAGACGTCAACAAGTGGCTGTAAAAACAAAGCAGGCT
Source organism: Symphodus melops (assembly GCF_947650265.1). Taxonomy (NCBI): domain Eukaryota; kingdom Metazoa; phylum Chordata; class Actinopteri; order Labriformes; family Labridae; genus Symphodus; species Symphodus melops. The sequence continues at coordinate 13,145,050 of NC_136692.1, read as the reverse complement.
GATAATACTGAAGCAGTGGTCAGGGGAGGCTGACAGGTTGACACATTAAAGGTTGAGACTGATTGAGAGAGAGAGAGAGAGAGAGAGAGAGAGAGAGAGAGAGAGAGAGAGATGAGGAGGGGGAGCCGACAGACTGAAGAATTAGAACCTGGTCACTCAGTCGTAGAGTGGTCTGTCTGAATCAACTCGGACCGTCAAGCTTTCTGTCACACACTGTCTCACACACACACACACACACACACACACACACACACACACACACACACACACACACACACACACACACACACACACACACACACACACACACACACAATTCCCTGTCTTTGCCCTGCAGCAACAGATGCCAGAAGACAGAGAGCCTTCCTCCACTTCTTCTTCGAATCTCTCTCTCTCTCTCTCTCTCTCTCTCTCTCTCTCTCTCTCGCTGCTATTTATTTTATTTCTTTATTTATCTCCTCTATCTTTGCATGGCTTCTCTTGACTGCGAGATAAAATGCCAGTCCTCCTTCGTTCAATTTGTAAATAACAAATAAGGGGGCAATAGAGTAAGAGGAGACCAATGGGTAACAGGGTTACACGAGGGAGGAAGGGGAGGGGAGGAGGGTATTAAAGAGAGAGAAAGGCAGCAGCTATTTGATAGTGTCAGCTGTATAGAGGAGGTACAGACAGGCCATTCATCTCAATGGATCAGATAGCAGTGCTCCTGGAGCGTGCGTGTGCATGTAGACAAACACACAAACACATACACATACACACACACACACACACACAGAAACAGGAACACAGAGCGTCAGACTCACACCAGCTCTCCTCAAACACACAATGCAGCACAGGTTTGAAGCCATAAAAGCACCCTAAGGCTGCGAGTCCTGGACCCAGTCTGTGACTAGAGAGTGGTGGCAGAGAGAGAGAAAAATGGCAGAAGTGGAGTTCAAAGTTTTCAGTGTGTGTGTGTGTGTGTGTGTGTGTGTGTGTGTGTGTGTGTGTGTGTGTGTGTGTGTGTGTGTGTGTGTGTTTCCATCCTATCAGCAAGGGAAGTGCCAGGGGAAGCGGGAGAAGGAGGGATGGACTGAGAGAGAGAGAGACAATGGAAAGGCAGACAGCCTTTGCATGAATCCCACTTTTCATTTTCACATTTTCATTTTTGAAACACACCAAACGAGTCCACTGTCAAACTATAACAGCTGGTCTCTCTTGCTAAGTTTATAATGACTATGAGGGAAGCAGACTATGTTCAGCCAATACCTAAGACTATGTTCAGCCAATACCTAATAAGGCTGGCCTCCCTGACCCTGCTGGACTGCTACTGATCCACTGAGCTTCAGATTTTTCCAATTGAAGCCCACTTTACACATACCCACTCCAGTAACTGGGAACAAGTGACATTTTAATCGACACACCTCCAGAAAAAGAAAATATTGAATTATGTTCTCAGCCACACGTAGATTAAAGCTGCCATCGTCGTCGCTTTATCGATCCCATTTCAAAAGCTTCAGCCGGAATGCTTGTTTTTCTTCAGCAGGTTCCTCACCATGGCAACGTAACTGCTCACACATAGAACAGGTTTTAACATTCAAGCAGAAAGACACGTGTCATCTTTAGCTGTGGTTTTCTGAGGTTATATTGGACGGCATGTTGAGTTGCAGACAGAGAGAGAAAGACAATGTGAGGGGAAAAAAATAATTATACAACATGCACCAATTGTCCCTCGGCCAGGCTGCAACTGGCAATTCTTTTTTTTTTTTTGGATTACTCACTTAGTCTGTTTGTCAGACAATGAAAAATGCACATCACACATTTGCTTTGCTTTGCCCAGTGTGACACACAGATAGTTTTGTTGGACCAACTCTGCTCCAGTGGTTTTAAATAAGATACATAGCTTAGATTTTTATTTTTTATTTTTTTGGGGGGGAAGCATTTTTGAGTTTGATTAATGACTTGCAAATGATTAGTTACCCTGCATGAAAGTCATATAATAGACCACTCCAGTCATTCCAAAGAAAACGTCCTCTAATAGTAGTTTTTTTTTTTTAGTGCAGATTCTTGTTTCAGTCACAAGAAATTGAGGAAGATTTACAAATCTAAGTAGGCGTCCATGTGTCATGTTTTCAATATGCTTTGCTCCGTATTTCATTTTAATGTTTCCAAATATCTGTCAAAAGAAGAACATGTGTACACTGTTACTGTTTCTATAAATGTCGTGTTTTTTTTGTGCAGTTCTGATTCTAAAATAATAAAAATAATAAAAAGGCCTCAGACAAGAAATGTCAGACAGATATTAGTAAGCGTCAACAGTCATTCATTAGTCATCACTGTCTGGGGCTCACCATGAGCAAACACAGAGATCAGCAAGCTGACTCGACCCAAAGTCTAAGACAGACTGCACGCACGAAGAAAGTGATTGTGCAAAGTTCTGCCAGTGTCAAACAGAAACTTTCTCATGTTGCCAGATGAGTCATTTAAAAGGGGGTACGCGGAACAGAAGAGTGAAGTGTGTGTTTTGATTAAAGAAAAAAATGCAAAGACATTCCTCACTCGCACACGTTCGACTTGACTGTGGTGAGATGGAGCAGATAGTGAGGGTGAACTCCTCCACACAGGAATGTTTACATCTGATCTGAAGCGGGGCAGTCTCTCTTATATAAGCCCCACACACACACACACACACACACACACACACACACACACACACACACACAGTGACATTTGGCAGCTGACTGATTCCCCAGAGTGCAGACAAAAACATCGACCTCAACAAAAGATGTGTTGAGTTAACACACAGCCAATGATGCCTGGTGGTTATTAATCATTAAGCATGTCCAAAAAAAAAGATGATGACAGGAGATAGGAATTATGTCCAAGAGTGTGTTTGTGTTTTTTTTGTTTATGTTTTGAGCTTGCTAGATGAGCATCCAGGCTTAGCATGCCCTTATTCCTTCATCCGCAAAATCTCCTCTCTCTGCCCATCTTAACTCAGCTTCTTTTCCCGTCTTCCAACCTGACTTCTTTACCCCCAAATCCTTGTCTTAGCTTCTTGAAAAAAAAAAAAAAAAAAAAAAAAAAAAAAGGAGCCTTGGCTGCCACCACACTACTGCTGCTAGTCATGTGTTTCCTTTAAACCCCTACAAAGAACACAAGTTATAGTAACCATGTCAGGAGAGGAGCTTCTACACAACTTGTCAGGTGCGGTTAAAAGAGAGCATTAGAGAGGCCGTAACGGTAAACACATTTGCTGCTGACATCTATGACTTTGTACAAGTGATTTTAAATGGCCTGCCAATACTGAGCCTGCATGTGACGTTGTGCTTTAGTGTACACAAGCGCAGTCAAATATAAAGAAGAAGCTGAGGAGAACAAGTCTGACCAGCCAACACTGCTTTTTATTCAGCCATGGTATTTTTGTGGTGTGTGTGTGTGTGTGTGTGTGTGTGTGTGTGTGTGTGTGTGTGTGTGTGTGTGTGTGTGTGTGTGGTGTGTGTGTGTGTGTGTGTGTGTGTGTGTGGGTGCAGAGCCACGGTGATCAGGTCTAAAGCTGTGTGTAGGAGATAAAGGAAGTCATTAGTGAATTCTGCCTCTTAAGACCCCCTAATACCTTGGATGGGACCCTGGCCAGAGGTTGGGTTGCATTTGTGCGTATGTATTTATGTTTGTGTGTGTGTGTGTGTGTGTGTGTGTGTTGTGTGTGTGTGTGTGTGTGTGTGTGTGTGTGTGTGTGTGTGTGTGTGTGTGCATTTGGCATTGTGATCTCATTCCTCTGCCTGTGAGAAGCACAAAAAATGTGCACGTCAGTCGTTGCCGTAACTCAAACTAAGTGCAGAAACTTTTGAGTCAACGCTGATAGAAACCTCGTCTAAAATGAAATGAATGTCATGTATCACTGGATAATTGGAATGGCTATGGGGATGATATAATATCTCTCTGACCCACGGTGTAAACTAACAGCAGACAGATTTAAAAAAAATATTTACAAAATACGAAGGATACAAATATAAATACAGAAAATATTTAGAAGTTAGAAGTTTCCAGAATTCTATCTTAGCCGAGGTCAGAGCTACAGAGACAAAAAATGATGGCGGCCGTAAAAGGAAAGGGGGGGGGGGGTGTTTATGGGGTTTTGATAAGTGTTTAGTAGGCTTAACAGAGCTCTACGTCAATATAACTGCTGATCGATGCATCAGCTTGTTTAGCTTCTGAGCATACCCTCACATTCACACGCTTACACACACGCTTACACACACACACACACACACACACACACACACACACACACACACACACACACACACACAGGACAGATCACACAGTGGTAGTTAGGAACTGTCATGGGAATCTAAAAGTTGATGAGCTATGAGACATGCACTGAAACACCATGACAACCATCGGGGATACCTTATAGTGTAGTCTTATAGCTAATGAACTCAGCAAGTCAAATCAACAGAAATACACTTTGTATTTGTAGCGACAGATGTGTAGCACAGACAAACCCACTAATCACAGCTGCAGTCTTTTAGTGTGGCAGCTAAATGCAGGACTCCTAAGTGCAGAGGAAACATATCTTTCCTGTTTTGGAAAAACAAATGAAAATGATAATGCACGCTGAACTGGGAATAAATGCAACACTTAGCTAATTACCGGTTCTCAGTTTGACTTCAGCTCGGTCTGATCTGACATCACAAAGACATGAATGGAAACATGAATGCACACTGACAAAAAGGAACACATCTAAACAAGAGAGTTAGGTTCAAGGCAAACACATGACGCTCGGAGAGAATGACTAACTCACATATTACTGAAAGAAGAGGCTAAGACAAAGTTCAGCCCTGTTACTTTACTAATCACATCTGACTTCTGTCTGAAGCTGATCTTTTTTCTCTCAGGGAATTAAAACAGTCTGAATACAACTGAATTCAGCACCTGTCCTGGACAACACTCACATCACACACTCCATCTAACACAGAGGCAAGAAATGGATCCCAATCACATTTCCCTCCACTGATTTGATTCAGAGAAAAAGCAATTTATTAAGCTGCCTCTAAGGGGCTGGACTCAAACTAAACTGCTTCACTGGCCTACTTAAACACACACACACACACACACACACACACACACACACACACACACACAGGAGGAGGGAGACTTCCTTATTTCTTACCAATACGCTCATTCACACTTTCATACAAACAGACTCCAATAATGCTTTAAGTGCTCCCAGCAGAGCTTCATCAGTAATCTTCTGAATAAACCAACTGATGGAAGTTGCAGGGTTGAAATGAACAACCAACTCCCAACACACACACACACACACACACACACACACACACACACACACACACACACACACACGCGCGCACACACAGCAGCTGGATCCAATAACAGATCTGTTGCAGCACCTTTCAGGAGAGGGAGATGCTAAACTTTCTTTTGACCTCTGGCCGAAGGTGAAGAGGAGCAGGAAATGATCCTTGTTCTAATACAGGCAAGGTGTGTGTGTCTCTGTTATGCACCAGTATGTTAAATTAAGGGATTCAATTGAAAGTTGTAGAAAGGAGATTGTGTGTGTGCGTGCGTGTGTGTGTGTGTGTGTGTGTGTGTGGTGTGAGTGCTTAAATGTGAGAGACAGAGACAGAACAAATTGCAAAGAAAGCAGCCAAGCAAAGAGACAAAAAACCAAAATGGTGTCAGTCTGATCCCAGAGTATTAGCCAGAAACACTGCACACATGTTCGCGCACAACAGGTTCGCACACGTAAATAACAGCGAGATGCATATTTCATGAACACTCCCGTCGACAGGGAGAATGAACTGACAGTATGTAGATTCATTTGTCTGGTCATACTTCAAGCACAGACAATGTAGCAATTAACTTCCTAGCAACACTCCGCTCATGCACAGATGCATTTTTGTCCGAACATCAATACAGACGCAGAAACGCACACACGGAGCAGCTCCTAATTTCATTCCACTAATACAGTCTCAGGATTTACAACCTGCTTGAGAAAACATGTTCCTGTCTAATTAAATTAAACAAGTGTGTGTGTGTGTGTGTGTGTGTGTGTGTGTGTGTGTGTGTGTGTGTGTGTGTGTGTGTGTGTGTGTGTGTGTGTGTGTGTGTGTGTGTGTGCTAGTTACATGCATGGCACAACAGGTGAGGCAGGGAGAGCATAAAAAAAGAAAGGAGGACAGACGTGGAGAGCGGAAGAAGAGGGAGAGGCTGGACCGTTCTCTATTCATGGAGGTGGTGTAGATCGTTAGCTAAATAAATGAGAGTCTTGCGGCTGTGGATATCACACTGCCATATGTCAGACAGAGGGGGGAGTGGAGTCGGAGTCGGAACAGATGAGAAACACTGGTGGACTGAACGAGAATAAATCTGGTTGGTGCGGTAAGTGTGAATAAATACATATGGAGAGCAACAGAAAGAGATGAGGCCTCAGCTTATAGAAACATGTCCTGATGGATGGAGGAGGAAAGGAAGGGGTGTCATGGGCAGAAGAGGACATGAGCTAATCCGGTTGAGTTGAACTGAGTTAAGCACATATGAGCTTGTAGTCTGCTCGGGGCCTGCACAGCACACGTAAGCACACACAGATCGGGAGGGTGAGAGAGTTTAATAAATCAGCATTTGGATTCATGTTACGGAGAAGAAAGGGATGGTTTGGGCCTTGGGTGACCTTGTCATTGTAGACTACAAACCTAGCTATTAAAACTACAGGACCCTTTCGGCCTTAACGGCCAACCTGCTGTCACACACTTTACAAAGCCTCGACTAGACGCAGGTGGTGATATTCAAATATTCCAATAGTCATTATTTTATCTAAAATAAAAAAAGAAGGAGGAGGAGGAGGAGTGTTCATGTGACGCATCTTGAAATACATCCCACCAGATGGTGGAAGCAGAGCATGTGAAAGCTGTTTGTTCACAGCCATGTGATAACAGAAGAAGAAAACATTCATGCCAGATGCCAGGACAGTTTCAAACTTTTCCAGGTAAACTCACGTGTTCAAAGTTGTGGAAATAAAACCCACAGAGTTATGAAGAAATAATGAGCGAAATCTCTTTCCCTCTCTCTCTCTCTCTCCTCTCTCTCTCTCTCTCTTTCCCTCTCTCTCTCTCTCTCTCTCTCTCTCTCTCTCTCTCTCTCTCTTCTCTCTTCCCTCTCTCTCTCTCTCTCTCTCTCTCTCTCTCTCTCTCTCTCTCTCCTCTCCCTCTCTCTCTCTCTCTCTCTCTCTCCTCTCTCTCTCCCTCTCTCTCTCTCTCTCTCTCTCTCTCTCTCTCTCTCCCTCTCTCTCTCTCTCCCTCTCCCTCTCCCTCTCTCCCCCTCTCTCTCTCTGTCTGTACTGGTGAAGGAGGGTGAGACAGTGCAGGTCACATCATGATCCACAAACTGTTTTTAAAGAGTGAACACACATCATCGTGTGAACGTACAGATGGTTCAGAGGAGCAGATCCAACATTTCTGTTCGACTCTTTTACTTCACTTTATGTGAGGTAAGGAACACTTGTGTTAGCAGCTCAAAACATCCCCGAAAGCACATTAACCTTCAACTCCTTTGGTATGAATGTATTATTTTAGCCTCTGAAATGTATTACCATAAAATGTGCTCATGTAACCTTGTCGGAAATGCCAAATTTAGGCCGATGATACTGACCCAAGAAACAAAGTGAGCGACACGCTGGTAGCAAAGACAATGTTACTGTTGTTGGTTTGGGAGAACAGAGTTTTTCCAGACTTTTTTTTAGAATCATTGATCCACTTAAATAGATCTGACAGTTCATTCAAAGAAATGATAGCCTTCATCAAATGCCTCATATTCAGAGGATGACAAAGATACATTGTATCAAAGGAGAGGAAGTGAGAGCAGAATCAATCAAGACTTTGAAATGAAGTTCATGAACTCATACGGTGTTCGGACTGGTCAGCCCCGCTGGCTGCGACGTTTGTGCGTGAGGAAATGTTTTAAATCACGAGCAAATTCATTCAAAGCAGGTCGTCAAGTAGGAGAGTCCATCGGCCTTGGCAACACCTGCCATGAGACGATACAATATCGCCACACAAAATATCACGATACTACGCTGTATGGTTTGTTTTTACCCCACCTCTAGTACACAGACACTTGCAGACACACACACGTAGAGCAACACAGCATCAAGAGAGGATTAAAGAACTTGAACTTGACACGGATTAGACATACCTGAACCCAAGAGGGCAGGAGGGATCGATAACGGAGGGAGGAGGAGGAGGAGGAAGAAGGAGGAGGAGGAAGAAGTAGGAGGCAAGGGGTGGTGGACGTTTTTTTTTTGGGGGGGGGGGAATGTGTCTGAAAGCATGTTGGAAATGAGGCAACAGAAGAAAAGGTGGAGAAAACGGCAGTATGGGTGGGGATGGGGTGGGGATGGGGTGGGGAAAAAATATCACAGAGACAGAACCAGGGCGTAAATGTCTCAGAACATGGAGAGAGCAGCCGAGGGATGAGATGGAAGAGAAGTGAAGAATGCTGTCCACACACTACGTCAAAGAGGTTTTAACACTCTTGTTTGTGGCCGAGGTGTGATGGCACGCACATCCTCCCTCATCCCCCATATAACCTTTTCGCACAACAATCATGATTCAACCAGAATAGAGCCCTGGACTCAAGGATGCATAGCCATGTACATTTATAAAGTCCTGCAGCCAACCCTAGATTAAAACACTGAGACGTATTCCCTCTCCGCTTTTAGATCTGCTTCCACCTCCCTCCTGTTTCTTCATGTATAGCAGACAAGTTTAGTCACATCCCCACTTTCTTCTTCTTGCTCTTTACTTAAACATGTTGTGGATGTAAAACTTCCCGTATGGGAAGAGTGAAGAAGATGTGAAAGTCAAATACAACAATCTAATTCAATTTATCTGTATAAATATCTCGTAACTGTTTAATTTGCAGGTTCATTTCCTGCCACTTTCCCACAAATTTTGAAAAGATTGCTTTCCGATGACACAGTTATTGCCTGAACGGTAAAGGAAAGTTCTTCAGGTATTGTAGCTTTTTTTTTTTTGGAAGCTGAACATGTCACTTGAGTTTGTTTACTTGTTTTCTACTTGTTCTCCTATTTGGCCTACCTTTTTCATACACACTTGATTTATCTCAACAGAAGCAGATGTAAACACACAGGCACAGACAGACAGCAGGATAATATTAAAGGTAGATAAAAGATGCATGTAGGCCTAAATCAATTCACTTACAAGTGATCTGTTAGTTCATTGATTATCCAGCTGTGAGCAGCTGTTAAAAACAGTGTTAAGTCTTTGAGAGCAGATGCACTGTGGAACCAAGCAGTAACATTTCATCGCTTTAAGTATCGTCGCACATTAACTGACATGCTACAGTGAAACGATGTGTTTCTGTAGATGTATGGATGGTTGACTGCGAGTCCTCCTTGTTTACTCCTTTGCATTTTAACCTCTTTATCACAGAGACGAAAATGACAGCTAATGTACTTATAGTCTGATTATGTCACACATAAATACTGCTGCTCATCTAACCTCTCTCTCTCTCTCTCTCTCTTTCTCTTTCTCACTGCCTTTCTACAGGACGATCAGCGATTTATGTCTTTAAAAGGAAGTATAAAATCAAAAGCAACGGGTGAAACGAACTGTGAGATTAAACTTGCCCTCCTCCACGACTTTCTCTCTCTCTCTCTCTCTCTCTCTCTCTCTCTCTCCCCTCCTCCTCTCTAAATTATCTGAGAGCTGTAATTAAAAAGTGCACTTAGGTACTTGCATGGTGCTAACAAGCAGACCAAAACACACACATTGATGCACACACTAAATTAGAGATAGCTGAAGCTCGACTAATCATCTGAATCTATGTCATGAAGAGTGGTAGAAAAAAAACGGAAAAAAAAAACTCAAGTTTGTGCATTAAAACAAGTGACTGGAGTGAATGTGTCTGTCTAAGGTTGGCTGGATGATTTTAAAATCTTAACTAATTTTAAAAACATTAAAGGCCTCCGAACACACTGGGCGATAACGCCTGATGATGCCTCTCACACACCAGACCTCCAGAAAGTCATGTGATCAAACGCCCTGTTGTCGTACAGTAGGTATTGCAACACACATTAAAGAGGCACGGTTGTGTTTAGGTTAACTGTCACGAAAATGTATTTGGTCTCTTATGTGCTGCATGTGCGTCATTGAAAGTCAGACTTTGATTATAAATAAATAAAGCAATGAACCTTGGGATATGTTGTGCTACGAAGGATGCAGCGGCTGGATCTGTGAACAACAAGGGGGGGGGGTGAAAGGAGGCTGTATGTGACCGCCTTTAATGCCATGTAATCAGCCTTCAAATGTGCACTCCTGAGGCTGCAGCTCCTGAATTGGAACATTGCCAAGAGTTGTATCGCACTCCTTTATAGACTAGGGCTGTTGGAATGAAATTTGGGATTCAATTTATTTTTTGTGGATGCAGTGTTTCCCACTCAGACGATACGTGTGCCCAGGAGTATTTATGGCCGTCCAAGTATTTTCTCTGACCTGTTTTTATGTATTCGATTTTTGTGCACGCGAGATAGAGAGAGAGAGAGGGAGAGAGAGACAGAGAGAGAGAGACAGAGAGAGAGAGAGCACATGAGGACCTCACTGAGCACACAGAATTTTAAACTGAGCCTGAGCCTTCTGCAGGTTCGTGAAACATGGCAGTTTTTTTTGGGGGGGGATTTTATTCTATTGACTGCTGCACAGAGATAAGACTAGGGCTGGGAGTCTTTGGGTGTTAATTTGATTCAATTGATGAGGTCCCAATTTGATTCAGAATCTATTTTTAATTCAAAACAATGGATTCATGGATTCAAAGTCAATTTTTTGAGTACATACTTCAGGATCGTCTCCAGTCACCTGTAAGACTGGATGAATTTCTTCAGGCTCCATTTGGCATTCTAGTGAGTGAAAGAGCTAGCCTCAGCACTTAGCAGGGAGTTACTGGATAGTTAAAGAAAGAGCAAGGAATCTATTTAAAATCTCAGAAGATAAGATAAACTCAGTTTTTACAATTAATCGTGTTTTCTTACACCCCTAGTTAAGACAGCTAATGAGAGAGAGAGAGAGAGAGAGAGAGAGAGAGAGAGAGAGAGAGAGAGATAGAAGGTCCACTGTCCGTATGTCCCTCTGGTAAATACACCAATTGAGATGCCTTGCTCATATCAAAACTGTGCTGAACTCCTATAAATGATGGACGTGCTCCTGGTGTCTGTGTCTGTAACTGTGTCTGTAACTGTGTCTGTAACTGTAACTGTGTGTGTGTGTGTCTGTAACTGTGTGTGTGTCTGTAACTGTGACTGTGTGTGTGTGTGTGTCTGTAACTGTGTGTGTAACTGTGTCTGTAACTGTAACTGTGTGTGTGTGTCTGTAACTGTGTGTGTGTCTGTAACTGTGACTGTAACTGTGTCTGTAACTGTGTGTGTGTGTCTGTAACTGTGTCTGTAACTGTGTCTGTAACTGTGTCTGTCACTGTGTGTGTGTGTGTGTGTGTCTGTGTCTGTGTGTGTAACTGTGTCTGACTGTGTCTGTAACTGTGTCTGTGTGTGTGTGTGTCTGTGTGTGTAACTGTGTCTGTAACTGTGTCTGTAACTGTGTCTGTAACTGTGTCTGTAACTGTGTGTGTAACTGTGTGTGTCTGTAACTGTGTCTGTAACTGTGTCTGTAACTGTGTGTGTCTGTAACTGTGTCTGTAACTGTGTCTGTCACTGTGTCTGTAACTGTGTCTGTGTGTGTGTGTGTGTCTGTGTGTGTAACTGTGTCTGTAACTGTGTCTGTAACTGTGTGTGTCTGTAACTGTGTCTGTAACTGTGTCTGTAACTGTGTGTGTCTGTAACTGTGTCTGTAACTGTGTCTGTCACTGTGTCTGTAATTGTGTCTGTAACTGTGTCTGTAACTGTGTGTGTCTGTAACTGTGACTGTAACTGTGTCTGTAACTGTGTCTGTAACTGTGTGTGACTGTAACTGTGTCTGTAACTGTGTCTGTAACTGTGTCTGTAACTGTGTCTGTCACTGTGTGTGTGTGTGTCTGTGTGTGTAACTGTGTCTGACTGTGTCTGTAACTGTGTGTGTCTGTAACTGTGACTGTAACTGTGACTGCAACTGTGTGTGTCTGTAACTGTGACTGTAACTGTGTCTGTGTGTGTAACTGTGTCTGTCACTGTGTGTGTGTGTGTGTCTGTGTGTGTAACTGTGTCTGACTGTGTCTGTAACTGTGTCTGTGTGTGTGTGTCTGTGTGTGTAACTGTGTGTGTGTCTGTGTCTGAGGGCTGCTGAGAAGCAAAGAGGCATCCATCGTTGTGAGGTGGCAGGCTCCTGACGATATCAGCAGTAGTTTAACTATGACGTACCAATCCAAGCAAATACAAAGGCTGTTATGTTTTATGCCATATGTTTTGATTGTCTTTAAGATGGAAATTTTAAGACATGCTTGAAATTGCCACAAAAGGGAGGTAAAAGAAGTCAGTCCCAGAGGTTTCTATTTTCAAGCGAAAAGCACATCCTATCCTTTTTTTTGTCTGCACCATTCTTCAACCACATTTTCATTTGTTATTAAATGCTTCAAGCTCATACTGCGTCACCTCCTTTGAATCTTTGACAAAGGCTTTGCTTCACTGGTTTGATAGATACCACTGTCCAATCCCAGGACCAATTCTGAGCATCAAGAAGTTCCAGTGTGTGCTCATCAAGGTGGTGGACAGGAAAGTACACATCAAACTGCATTGCTAAAAACTAAAATTATTTCCTTTTCTATTTTAACAGTCTGCGGCTCTTAAACACTTACTGCTGCCTTCACAAAAAAAACTTTTTTTACCTCAGGTTTTCTAAATTTAAAAATAGACTTGCGTTACTTGAAAGGCCCAATCAATGATTTGGGAAAAATAAGGAGATCTCAGAAAATATTCCCTGTTGATCCTGAGTGCATGTTTAGGGTTTCTGGTTTGGGTGGTGGGCAGTGGGCAGAGAGGAGGGTTTGGTACTCTCAAGAAAGGTTTCCTCGAAGTCTGAACGATGTCTATCTTTACGTGATTTGGAAAGAGACTTCTATTTTTGTCAATGGCTGTGGGTTGGTGAAATCATTTGCTGCACCAAAAAGATAAAGATTCATGTTAAAATGGTACAGTTTTTTTTTTTTTTTCAGGACCATTATGTTAACTCTAGCAGTGTTTCCCCTATCATTCAAGGCAACCTCCCACCCCTCCAAAATAAAAGCACAAAATGCAGAAGAAGACAGTGATTTTCTCTAAAGCACCATCACTTCTATATTCATTTAATATTCAGTCCCCACATGTGTTACAGCATGCCCGACATAAAAACATAATGAACTGCATTCCAAATATTTGATGGTTTAAGTTTTAGCTTTATAAAGTAAAGTCTGAGGAAGTTCAATTTCATCACCACACCCGTCTATACTGCTCCTGTATGCATTTTGCTCCTCACGAACGCACAGCGTCAGGAAGAAAACAGCCAGCGCTCCGAATAACTGATGTCATGAATTTGAGTGTGCCTAATGGAAATATACTGAGGACTTAACTTGCCAAGGTTTCAGCTGAGACATTTAAATACTAACCATATAACAAGAATGTGATTCGTGTTTGTGACTGTGTTTGGATAACAGCTGTTCAAACAAATCTGAAGGACAACATCCAGCAAAAAAAATAAAAAAATTTCACCACTTACATACATCTAATATGTGTCATCATCACCCCTGCTCCTGTTGTTTTACAGTTTTGATAGCCTGCCTGTTTACAGCTGACTTCTCTTTCTCTGGTCTGTTTGTTGAGGTTACACCACCCACATGCACACAAGCTCTGACTCCAGAGAGCATTATAGATTCAATCCATACCTCCAAGACACACGCACACAAAAATACATGAAAATGAAAAACAAACTTCCACATTAAATGATTAGCAGTAAGTGTGTGCCCACTGCTGAATAAAAGAGGCAAACACTCAAACAGACTTTAGCACTTCAGTAACTGTGCTTACATTGGCTCTGTGGCTCCATGAAGGGACTCGTAAGATCCCATCCCTGACCCGCCGACTTAGTGGAACCTATGATTGCAGCCCTGTCTGCCAGGCTTTCAGGCAGTCTGTGATTGGCTGATTGGAGCAAATTAATGAATCCCTGCGTGGAGAAACTGGAGACTTATTCTGCTCTGATTAATGTGTTTTCCTCAATGCCAATTAAACACTGATTACGCAAATTAACAACTCCGAGCTACTGTAATCACTAAGTGCTCACACAGGGGCTGCCGTTGATGGAAAGGGCTACAAACACTCAAAGAGACACATACACACACACACACACGCACAGCTGTAAGGAACCACACTCCAGTTGTCCTTCTATCCTTGCCCACAGCTCTGTCAAATGCTGCCAGGCCTGGCAGTTGTTATAACCTAATGCTTTTAGCTCCATGTCCTCCAAGATAGAGTTACCAACCACATTCACCGAACACCCTCTCCTCTGACTCGACCGCTCCCTCTCTCTCACACACACACACACACACACACACAGGGAAAAATCCGTCACCAGGAACCATGTGAGATACATGGGGCCTCAGACAGACAGCTGGTGCCAAAGGCTGTAGTTAGTGGATCTCTGCTCTGGGACAGGTTACCACCTTCCTCCCATTGTATGGAGCCAGAGGCAAAGAGGGACGACGAGAAGTGAGATGAAAGGGAAGGAAATAGGATGGTTTGGGGGGGAGAAAGGAAGAGTGTGTGTGTGGTGGGGAGGGGGGGGGAATAGACAGAGCAAGAAGAGAGAAATAGGAGAAATGAAAAAGGAAAAGTTCCTGCAGACTTGACTGTAACGCGACTCCACAGAGCTGTGGGAGAAATGACAGCATGGAAAGTCTACATGCAGTCCTCCTTGAGAGGCTGCTCGTCGAGGAGAGAGATCATGAGAAATAACAGAGGAGAGGGGAAAAATAGTGGTGGACTTGCAAAACGGATTTTAAAAAAAAGACAGATCAATGAAATATTAGTGTTACGTTTGTGCTTCCAAGGACAAAAAAGCCCTGACAACGTAAGCGTGTGTCCTTCCTCTATTCACTTACAGGTGTGCATCCAGTGTCTGTTGCGCTTGTGTGAGTGTGTGTTTAGAGAGACAGAGAGAGAGAGAGAGAGAGAGAGAGAGAGAGAGAGAGAGAGAGAAAAGGCCAGCTGTGTCATTATGCAAGCTTAATACATCTATGTTACAAGCTTATTAGGTTTCGACTCAATGGACAGGAAGACCAGGGTAAGAGGAGAGAAGGTAAAAGGAGAGAGGGAGACGGAAATCAACATCAAGTCACAATGAAAGAGAAACTATACAGACTGTGTGTGTGTGTGATGTGAGAGAGAGAGAGAGAGAGAGAGAGGGAGAGTTGTGATGGGGAGGGACTGGAATTCTTTCAGCAGTGATTGTGTCAATGTGTTGAAAGCAGGTGGTTTAAAAGCCTATTCACTTTCTAACACACAGACACTGCAATTATCTGCACACCTGAGGCACAGATAAACAAGCTACGAACACAGCCCACACACACACACACACACACACACACACACACACACACACACATAGATGTGCAAGTGACAGCCTAATAAGCTCCTCTGTCAGATCAAGTGACTGTGAAAAACACATAATCAAGTACATTTTTTTTTTTTTGCCAAGAACTATGAGAAATGCTCATTTTGAACACAGACACACATAAAGACTGTTTTTGCCTGGCATGAAGAGCTGTTTTGATACGATGGCTGCAGAAATCAGCATATTGTTCGCCTCGAGCCGCGGACTGACATTTAGTGAATTGGTTTATTCGAGCAAAACCCACAAACAGCACCCTTCACACAACACAATGATATCATTACACAGCGCTATTACAAGGGGTGGAAAGTTTCCGGTAAATTTCCGGAAACTTCGGTACTGTATGGGAATAAATGAGAATGTATGGGTATTAACTGGAAATGGAGGGTAATACAGTCTAACTGTATCACATCCAAGCATAAAAATAAATATTTTGCTTTGTCCTAACATGACATTTCAACAAATTCTCATCCCATATTACCCTATAATATAAAACACAGTGCATGGGGGGGGCGTGGCCTCAGTAGCCATGCATTAAGCAGTGGTTAATTCTAACAGTTACAGATTATCGTTATAAAGCTAATGTTACAGCGCCTGCATGACAATTCGAAATTTCAATCTATAATAGTAATAGAGACTCTGTGAATGGACTGGTACAGGTAAGATCTCCAGAACTGAGCATGTGGGTGTCAGCATAAAGAGCCTCCACTGATACAGATCACAGTTGATCAGTGATCCGTTCGGATCAGCTCCACGGTTCCAGGCTCAATTGATCCACAGGTTGATGATTCATGTAAAGCAGTGGTGTCCAAACTTTTTTTCTAGCGGGCCAAAATTGTCGCGTTAGAATCGCTCACAGGCCACAGGGTTTTTTTGTTTGTTTTTTTTAAATATTGGAAGGAACTTTTTGTATTTTGACCTCTTCAAAAAATAATGTAAATACACAATAACTAATTGCAGTGGGAAACTGTTGTGTTCTAATTTTTTGGAAAGAATAGTCAGGCTTTTATAGGTCTGACTCGCTAACATGAAAAAGAAAAAAAGAACGAAATATGCCATCTGATGAGGCCTGAGGCCAAAATCTTCTGATTCTTCGATTTGAAGTCAAGGGCCACAAAAAATCCACTCAAGGGCCACAAATGGCCCCCGGGCCGCACTTTGGACACCCCTGATGTAAAGGCTGGGGGGTGATGTGCTTTTGCCCCCATACAAGTGCATCATCATGTTTGAAGAAGCTGACCCTTTTTGTCGATCAATCAGTCAAATATTATCTCAAGACACTTTGCAAAAGTCCTTACTCACTGTTATGTTATTTATAAAGAGCCAACGTTAATCCACCTTGAGCACTGGGCAGCATTCAACAAAGTGACAGTTATTAGTGAGAAAATGTTGACAGGAAACGATCAACACGAACCATCTTAAAAAGCAAATGGTACGTTTTTGACTCACAGCTTAGTTAGTGTCTAATAAACCCTCCATATAAAGCAGGCTCTGTGCACGCTGCCACTGGAGAACAAAGACGTTCAGGCGTTAAATCGTCTTAGAAACGTTCCTGCCCAGTCAGCTGCCTCATTTTGTGCCTAATTTTGGTCTTTTGTTTCACAAGTCATACTTTTCTTCAACTTTGCATAAGATCATTAAACGGAAAATTCATTCAAAACTTTTTTTTTTTTTTACGCTATCCTGCTGCTACTTTCAAACTAAACGATGCATCACAATGCATACACAGTTATAAATGTTACATTTCAGTTTAACAGCATTGTAATTAAATATTATTGCTTATTATTATAATAATAGCATGAATAATTCAATCTTAAATATCATGTCTGGTGTGGTGGTTGAAAGATAAGAAGTCAAACCAAGCGCTGCGTGCCATTGTTGCCTGTGAGTAACATTCTGCTGAGTCAAACATGGCAGCCATTGCTCCACACAGCGTAGCCTCCAGGTTCCACCATAATTCAACATGACTGAGGGTATTAGTGTGTCTGTATCGTCGTGTCTACGATTGTGTGTGTGTGTGTGTGTGTGTGTGTGTGTGTGTGTGTGTGTGTGTGTGTGTGCGTCCTGAGATGCTCGCTTGTGTGAGAAAGCATACAACAGCAGCTCGGCCCAGGAATACTGACGGCTTTGCACCGACAGGCAAACAGGAAAAATTAATTTCTCTTTTTCACTCCAACGCGTTCGTTTTATTTTCATTTGTTTGCCTTTCTCTCTTTCTGCTCCCACATTCACAAGATGAAGTGAATCCTGCTGGAGATCACTGGAAGTTCCCTCAACACACACACACACACACACACACACACACACACACACACACACACAACCATGGTGCTACAGGATAACAATGTGTGTGTGATATGTGTACCTAAAGAATGAATGAGTGTACACCTCTCTTCACAATTACAGAAAGTGGAAGAGAGACAGAAGAGAAGGGAGGGAAGCAGAGAATCATTTTGTGCAACGATTAGGATTAAAGATGAACGTAGGAGAAGCTGAATACGAAGTATGGTAAATGCACTTTCGCTCTCTTCTCATCTTTCCCTTTGTTGGACTCACTTCATCAACTTTTGCAAACCGAGTTTGATTAACTCTGTTAAAGTCTGCGCTGTCTTTACTTATCCATCGTTCTACTTTAGTGACACAGCTGACAGACTATTATCGCTTTCCACCTACTTTCTCTTTGAATTACTTTGACTTCTTTTCTTCATAACTGCATATCTTTTCATCTACCTGGACTGTGTCCATTCATTTCATCAGCCATCAATCAACACCACCTTCCGTCTCACTTGTGAGACGCAAAAGTTCATCCTGATCTGCTCGACTTCGAGTCCGTCCAAGCATTTCTTTTAGGATGTATGCAAAAGACAGTTGAGTACTCACAGAGGCTTAGCCATTGGTTTTCATCATGCCTTGAAAGTCATCATGTATTTTTCGTTGGCTTGAGTCCACTCAGGGTTCAAGAGTATATTTAACAAATGATCAACGTTTTCAGAATCAATTATCAAGTTATGGAAATTGAAGATGGATTCAAGCTGACTCATTAGCAGACCTGAAAACATGAGTTTCCAAACAAAGTGCAACGAAGGTAATGAATACTTGAAGTGTTCAATGGACACTGACTTGTCATTTACAAACTAACTAATTGGAACCAAACAAGAGCCTTTTAGTCAGGATGTCCCAAGCTGCTTCTTGGTAATAATAGTTATCATTGTAATCACTGAATCTGTCTATTAGGCTCTTTTACATTTACAAAGTAGAACATGGTCTCTGGAGCATTATGGGTGTGTTGTTTTAAGCACCACATTTACATACTCTGCTCTACGTGGACGAATGCCTCCTGATGCTGCTGTGCTTCACTTCAGTGTTTTTCTTGTTGCATAGTTTGTTTACCGGCTACAAAGTGCCCATCTTTTCCATTCGCTTTACTTTTAGGAACACCTTTTTTTCAGCCAGGCTAAGCAACACTCACTGGGTGCAGTGTTCCTGCACTGCAAGCCATCGCCTTTCAACAACTCTGCTGTAGATTCCTGCAGGTTTCAAACGTGGCAACAGTAAAGTAAAATCCCCCTTCATGTACATAAAGGATCCCAGTCTGACTCGTCTCAAGATTTTGTAATTGTCTTATTGGAACGTGATTGGTGCTTATGATTACTGGTAGTAAGAGTGAGGTCATACATGTGATGGTGTGCACAGTTTCAGAGCTCTAAAGCAGAGCTTCATTTTTGTCTAAAGCCTCTTATCCCTGCATGGAGCTCAGAAGTGGAATTAAGGCAGTGGTGTGTGTGTGTGTGTGTGTGTGTGTGTGTGTGTGTGTGTGTGTGTTTGTGTGTGAAATTGCAGCTACACCAACTTAAGCCAATGACGGAACTAAATCATCGGACAGCTCGTGTACTGTTTTTGTTTCATTTAGTGAAATCAATTAAAACAGTGTTTATAAAAAAGCAGCAAGTCTCAATACAGTGAAATAAAGTGTATTACCTTGAACAACCAGTGCAGCACCTTCAGTTCCTTAAGACAAAGGCAATATGAACATTGATGTCCCTGAGTTGAGAACGAGACCCCCTGAGATGATCCCATCCCGGGGCTTTTACAAATGAGACGTCTAAGGATTTGGTGCTCTGTTGAATATCTGCTTATATTTGTTTGTATTAAACTCTCCTAACAATTACAAGAAGTCACTATTTCCCTAAAGCTATTTTAGATAACAAGCACTGTATGAGGCAGACACTGTGAAACAGTGTGGAAAATTAGTTGAATGAAGACATCAAATTATTGATGAGGCTTATCCCAAAATGCAAATCAGCAGGGATTTGGCTGAGTTCTGCAGACGCACTGATGCACACCTATGCATGCAATTTAAAAACAAGAGGACAGCGTTCGATTCAGGCTGTGCACCGAGATGTCCAGTGCACTCACACAAGTGCACACACACACACACACACACACACCTTTAGCACAGGCTAAGTCAACATCCTGTTGGTCGGCTTCACAGAGAAGTATGCCCACCTTTGGTGTGGATCAAAGGACTCTGGTAAAAACCTCTAGCAAGACACACACACACACACACACACACACACACAGCACACTTGCACATATACAGTAGAGTACTGCCTGCCTTTTCTTGAGTGAGATCAAAAAGGACTCGAAGCAAAAACCAGTGTACATACACACACACACACACACACACACACCCTTCCAAACACCTGTGGCAGATCAAACTCAGCAAGATGAGAAGACACACCTGCAGCAGGTTAAATCCCGTGCACTGAACAAGTAAATCATACTGCTCTGGTGCAGACACCACTCTCACCAGGTCAGCGCAGCCCTGACTTCAGTAATGTTCCGTGACTGGCGACTCACTATGCAAAGATCACATACAAATAGTCTGAAGGCCAAACCACAGTCAAACAAAGACATTTAAGCCAGGTGCTGAGGCTGGCCACTGTATGGAGAACACAGAGTTGGGGCAGGGGCATATTTGACTAACTAAAGAAGGAACAGTCTTTACTTCATGCCCTGCAAATGTCACTGTAAAAATGGCTGAAGCTACACTGAAAACAGAGGGGAAAAGCACGTCTGAGGCAAAGGGGAGATACGATCCAGTGCAAAGTTGTCAGCTAGCATTTAAACACAGACAAAGAGTCAGTGAAGAGAGAGGACAGAGTCACAGTGTTTGACCCCCGCTGATGAACATCAGACACATAAGTTTACTTCTTCACACAATTATGAACGATCTATTGTAACATAATTACATTTTTGTCATTTTATAGCAGTCAGATTTTTTATTATGGTCATTTTTAGGATTTAGTAGTAGTGTGACCTGACATGATGACTTTCTTCATTAATTCTTCCTTAAATGGATTCAACAACTTTGCAAATCCATCATCTGGCGCTACAAGCGAATGACAACCAGGAGTCAATAATAACATTAGAAAAATACATGTATTTGTTAAAAGAGAACACTTTGCATTGAATGAATGACTACTGAATAGACCAAAATTCGTCCCATCCCTACTTGCAATCCTCTAAAGCACAAAAGAAGAAGCAAGAATTCAAAAACAGTAGATACATTTATTTTTTACAGTCAACTCTGGTATCTTTTTTATCCTCCTGAAAGAATCTGAAAAACTGACTTTAATGAAATGTACTTGATGGCATGTTTTCCAGAATGTACCATATTCAAACGCATGTAAACATTTCTCGGAGGCGGTAGCTGAAAAAGCTGCACTCAACTATTTCTTTCAACATCTGCAAAAATCAACATGTCCACAGTTAAGTGTCTCGTCTCTTCCACGGAAAGGAGGAGGCTGCAAAGAAATAAAAGAGAGGCAAACAGAAAACATGGATGTGTTTTTGTTGGTGATAAATAAGTCAACAGGTCATGTTTCATATAAATGTGGAGCAAACAGCAGATTAAACAGCCTGCAATGATTTGGGCAAAGTTAGTCTCAAACATTTCTCCACATGGAGAGGCCACGTAGTCATTGCCTTGATTAAAGATTAATCCTCATGTTTCTGTCTTTGGTCGCGTACACATCCTGGCTCTGCGTTCTACTCTGCGCTCCACTTCAAAGTCCTTATTAAGCTCCATAAAATATATGTTATAGTTTGTATTTACATCTGTGACTCATTGAAGTAGTTTTGACAACAACAACAAAAAAAGAGAAGACCATGACGTTTTCACTTTTTACAGACAAAAAAAAACTGGACTCATATTTGGAGTTGTTGTTGATCAGATCAAGACAAAAACCAATAAGGACTTCGATGTGATTAAAACTGATGAGTATTTCCTGAGACGAAGACAAAAATTAAAAGAGCGGGAAAAAATTGACTCTCAAAACGAGGTCAGAGTGAAGACACTTAGCGAGGAAGGAAAAGTATCTGTTAAAAAAGACGTCGAGCATATATCTGTTATGTGTCAGTTCACGAACTGTCGTTAAACCCATTCCACGATCCTGTCGACATTTAGTTTGTCATTGAGTTGTTTCTTTAATCATTAAGCTAATTTAGTTTAAACTCCAACAACGTGTCGTTTGTGCACTTTCTATAACAGCTGTCTTTGTAATAATGTTCTGTATTAGACTTTTTTTTTTTTTAAATGATCACTGGTTCTTAACTGGTCTAGACCAGGACCCAAATTTCTGATATTTTTTCAACCAATCAGGTCCTTCTAAAGAAACAGGTAAGTACAGGTGTTTTTTTTATTCTTGAGCTGCTAAACCTGCCATAAAGAAAAACATAATAATTATCAGCCATCCATGTCTAAAAGAGACAAGACTGCATCCAGTAAGAGACTTTACTGACATCATTGACATTCAACGTACTCACTTCACAGCTGACAGCCAGTGAGCGTACAGTCCTCTCTTTCTATTGCCTGCCAGTTTTGATATTTGTCTGTCTGTCTTTTCGCTTTGCGATGTCTTGCAGCTCAGTCAATCGATAAGAGTTCATGTTTTGCAAGTGTTCCGCTTAACTTGGATCTCTCGCTGCAAAACCATCTTGAAAAGTACAAGATAAGCTTTTGTGCAATTTCCCCCATCCCACCCGCTCATCCCTCACACATGTACAAACAGCGGATCAATAGAAACGTCCTCCCCCCTGTCTTTAATAAAAGACACAGAGACCTAAATAGCAGCTTTTTCTACGTGTGCGGCCTGCAGCAACGGATTCTTTGGTTTCCTTAAGTCGAGTGAGAAATAAAGAGGAAGAAGAAAACAAGACAAAAAGATGGAGCTGATGTGCAAAAAGGAGCCTGTATGAAAAAAGAAAGAGACCTGAGTGAATCCTGGCTGGCACATATTTCAGCTTTCTTTAAGCAGAAACGTCCACCACGTCTCACATTGAAGAGTTTAGGTTAATTAACGTTTAATATGGAAGTGACGGGAATCGCAAAAACATTTCAGCTGCAGCTCAACTCTTTCAGACCTCATCAACAAAACGCACAGTCAAAGTCATATCAACTACTGTAAGAAGTGTGTGTGTGTGTGGGCACAATAAAAAAGAATGATGGATAGGATAGATGCACTTGCTGCACTCCTCTGCACACACAAACACACTTCTGTCACACACAGATTATTATTTTGCATTAGGAGACTCTGGATGCTTCTATAAAGCTGACACTTCTATTGCTGTGCGAAGAACACACTTAGAGCTGAGAGAGGGTTAGCAGCATCACTGTGACACACACACACACACACACACACACCTGCTGGCAACACTTTCTCAACGCATTCTGAAATCCTGTCACAGACTCAAATCTCTTTCTCGGTCCATACACTAGACAGGTAGAGTCAGACACACACACACACACACACACACACACACACACACACACACACACACACACTGTGTCCCACTCAAACATACAGATGATTGCACACACACACACACACACACACACACACACACACACTCTGAAAAGTGTCAGCCAGCTGTGGACATTTGGTGATTTGATTCTCCCCCTGACAGACAGAAAATTAGAGAGCTGACCAGGGATCTCACTTCCTCTTCGAGCTGCCCAGCCTGACGTCTATTACACACACTGATCTCACGCTGTCTTCTCCTTGTTGCTCATTCCGCTCGTAAATATGCACCTGCGCTCCATTCATTGGAAAGGCTGTCCCCAGGTCAGGACTCAAAACTCTCTGAAAGAGGGATTCAATTAGCAAAAGCATCTGTGAGCAATGAAAGAACATGTAAACCTCTCAGACAAATGTGTTTAATAACATCACAACCTTCAGTAATGAAGCCTTACAAACTGTTCTCAAACAGAATGGGTTCATACAAGAAATACAAACAGCTGCTGCAAAAAAAAAGGATGACAATAAGTGAAAAATGAAAAAGAAAGACATAAGATTTAGTGTCCAAGCAGAGCGACAGTCACGCAATGGTTGTTCACTACAGGATGAAAATCAGTTAAAGAAGGTTTTTAAGTGCTCCTGTCCTTTTTAAAAGATGACCTTCAACAGTTTGATAATAATGATTTGTGTGTGGGTACATGTGCAATGTTTCAAATGGCAGGTTTCTATTTACGTTTGAAGACTGTCCCAGCGCACAGACCACCACACTGATCAGTGGGCTAAATTAGCTTAAGGATGTTTCCAAACAGGATCTATCTCTGACTTAGAGGGTAGAACAGGCACACCAAGCCTCATCACAATGATGATGATGCACTGATTTGCTTGGCTGCAAACTTCAAGAAAGTCAATTCATCTTTCTTTCTTTCTTTTTTTTTTACTTTTGGTTGTTTGACCTCAATTGTTATCCTTATTAAAAACCTGACAGAATGTGTTGCTTTTTAAAGCTAATGGCGTCCGTTTTCATGTGAACATCAGGCCAGTTTGAATCAAATGTTAACATTTAAGTCATCTATTACTTGGATTTGGAAAAGTGTCGTTGAGATTTCCAGTTAAATGAAAGTAAGGATAGAAAATCATGATGGACCACGTTTGGTGAGAATATTCTTTACAATGTGACAAAAAGTAAATGCTGCCCCCCGTGTTAACGTCAGTCTATAAATGAAGTCGAGAACGAGGCTGTCTCTGTGGCCACACTTGAAAACGAAGTCAAACAGCTGTGGAGCAGAACCCGCTACATAACAAGGAGGCACTTGAGGTGTGGAGTTGGGGGGGAGGGGGTGCTGAGGGATAGCTTCTGAATGCAGAAGGGAGGGTGGAGAGGTGAGCATATGAGAAGCGGAGGAAGAGAGGGAGGAGGAGGAGGAGGAGGAGGAGGAGGAGGAGACAGAGACGGTAAAAGGCTGCCATCACTTAAACTCTAAAATGAAAGATCGATGAGCTTATTTAAATGTGCTCCCAGTGAGGAGAGCTGGCTCCTATAAAACCTTGCATTTATGAGGACGGGTGGGGGCATTGATTGACTAAGAGACAAGGGAGGGAGAAGATGGAAAAAGAAAAAAGAAAAAGGAGGGAGAAGTTTTGAAGGGGAGAGAGAAGGAGAGAGAGTGGGGTGAGGGATCAGGGAGATAAGCCTTTGCTCATGAATTTCATCCTTTTTCTACTAAAATAAAACATCCTAATAGATGCTGGGGATAGCGGGGTCAGAACATAGAAAATCTACAGCCTTCGATTGGCTGCTTGGCACAGATTATCAAGTCAATAACCCCAGTCCACCCCCTCATCACCTCCACCGCAAGCCCATCTCCTATATCTGCTTCACTAATTTCAAATTCACCTCCTATACCCTGCCTAGACACTATAAACAGAAGGCCTGACAGTTTTCCATGGGCAGCAAGACACCTCCACCACTCTAGTGGAGACAGCTGGAAAGTTGGTGCATGAGCGTCCAAGGGTTCGAGTGTTTGCATAGTAACTTGGGTGAGTACGCTGAGACCTTGACACAAGAGGGAGGACGGAAGGAGCTGACTCTGCAGCCACACCATCCCTCCATCTCCCCATCTCCTCAGCACCTGAGAAGGGAGGGAGGGAGAGTGTGACGACTGGAGGAAGAAGGGGAAAGACAGCACCTTCTGACACACACAGAGGTGTTGTCATGCTGTCTCCATCGATTGAACTGCAGGCACAGTTTTGTGAGTGACAAGCATGCTGCATCACACACCCCCCCCCCAACCCTGCCTCACTCATTTTCTTTTACATCTCACCCCCCCCCCCCCCCCGCCGCTCCCCCCTTCCGTGCCGCTCCCCTCTTACACCACAGCCTTATATCTGCCACACTCCCTCCCTCCTCGTTCCTCTTCTACCTGTGCCCCCTCTTTTCACACTTTCACTTCACTTAAAGGGCACACAGGCATTCTCCATGTGTTCCCAAATAGCTCACCCCCACCTCTGACAGACAGACACGTACACACACACACACATAGACCGAGACATTCCTAAGACCCCCTCCTCCACATGACCCCGAGTCTCAGCCGCACATTCTGCCCGACAACGCCATCTGTGACCCAGAGAAAACCGAGAGCCGACACCAGCCTGACCTTTACTGAGCCTTTGTTTTGCCTCTTTGACACGATCCCAGAGGTACACGCAAACATACAAAGAGACAAGCACACACACACACACACAGAGATTCACACAACATGCACTGTTTCTCTCCCAGCAATATGAAAGCTTCTAAATACACGCCAACCCAGAATGTCCACAAACAGCTCTGGTCAAGAATCAATATCTCATCATACTCCTCTTCTTTCACTGTATTCAACAATTACCCAACACAGTTAACCCCTCAGCAGCCACAAGTTTCACAATGATCTGGACACCCAGAAGGGACAACAACACAGTACCACTCGAAGCCAACTTAAATTAATACACTTAATGCAGCTGTGTGTGTTTGTGAATTTGTGTCTAACCAGGAGATGTAGTTAAGCAGGTCATTGACTAAGAGGGGGATTATCAATGCTTGGAAACTGTAACAACCCCTCCCCATACACATGCTCAATACCTTAATCCTACAATCATCATAACAATAAGAGTAATTTTATAAATGCAAAGCACTATTTCCCCCCTAATCTGTCTGCTTTTAACAAGCCATCAACCTCCGTCAATTCACCAACATAACATAGTTATTCTCTGATCTAAAAAAAAACACCCACCTCGTTATACCCTTCCAATAATATAAGGACAGGCACAAACTAAGAGGAAAAATGGCTACTTGCTCTAATGAATCACACCCCTTCTCTCCACTTGAAGAGTCATTATTTCACTTTCCCCTCTTCATCATGGTCTCAGTGACAAACGAGTCTGGCATTCATGGTTTTCCAACTAATTACACAAAATGCAGTGGGTGAATCTAGATGTAGCCTACAATCATTCCTTGGTGGATCATCTGACATATGAACCCTGCAGGTCTCTCCTTACCTTGGCCGTGCAACATGTGGCAGCAGCTGCTGAGAAGAAGAAGGAGAAGGAGGAGAACAAGAGGCGGAAGACGGTCTCCACTCCGGGTCGACTCTGTCCCCATCCTCTTCTGCCGGTTGGCCGTTCTGGGTCCCTCCGTAAGCTCCGGGTAGCCCTCAGGGCAACGAACTCCCTGATCGTTCATGCAGTGCCCAGGTCCACTTGTGCTTTTATCTGACTCTCTTTTAGCCTACGCACAAATCAGAAGTGCATGTGGAGAGAAAGGGTTACCGCTAATCTCCTTCGGTAAATTTAGAGATCCCAGGTCCGACAGTCCCAGACGAAAAATCTCCCCGGTAGTAACTCCCCAGCTCCGGAGTCCAAAACTCAGCAGCCAGCCGGAGAAAGGAGGGAAGGGAGTCGGCGGGGTAAAAGGGGGCTGTTGCCTCCCCAATAGAGATATTTCCCCCCTCTCTCTCTCTCTCAAGAAGTAACAGCACGGTAATATCCCTCTTCTGCTGCGGAGTCAGTGTGTCCCTGCGTCCAGAGATGCCTCCTTTTCATTTGGATTGATCCGAGTGAGGAATTAATACATTGGAGTGTGTTTTAGACTTATCGGCTTAGTCCCTTGCTATCGACCTCAAATCCGTGCTTGTTTTGATGTCTTCACCGGGGATTTGTCCCGCGGATCATTTGGCTGTCCAAACGGTGCTCATATTAACATAAAAGCAATAAGGACATTTATGTTATTCATCCATGGATCATGCTCTAAAAAAAAAAAACAATCCAGTAATTGATTCTCAAAATGCCTGTGGTTTGTGCCTGCAGACGGACTGGAAAGACAAGCTCAGAGAAACGTGGGTATATAAAGCGTTTACAACTCTGCCACAGAGAGGAGACTCGCTTCTCGGATAGCAGAGAGAGGTTTACTCCGCGTCGGGTTCAGCGTCTCGGATTACACGCGGTTACAACAGGTTGGTAGAAACGAAAAGGCATTTGAAGTTTCTCTGTTGTAAGTTTTTCCTCTTTCTGTGCATGCAGCGGTAAAGAAGAGTTAGCACAAGTCCGAAAGTAAAAGCCCCGTTACAGACGTGTCTCCTCGTCTTCTTTGAACCACGACTCGACGCTCCTCCTGAAATCCTCCGCAGCGAATATGAAGCGGTAACTTCAAAGTGTTTTTTGTTTTTTTGTTAGTTTTTTTTTTTTTCGTCTTTGTTCAAACTTACGCGACGTCGTTTTAGCCTTTCTCGTTGTCGGCGCCCTGTTGAGGCTTGTGTGAAGCTGACCCAGGCGATGTTTCTCCCTCAAATGAACACCTGCCACTCTCTTCCACACAGACTTTTAGGGAGAGGGAGCTGCTGTTGTCTGACCTTATTCAAGTAGCGTCTGGGTTTGAGGGTAAACTTTGAAAGGAGACATTCAGTGTCTCATTACACTTTTTTGGTTTGTACCCTCATTTCTGAATCACTTTCTCTGTTCGATCTCCCTCTCGATCTATCCCAAGCAAAAAGACTAAACTTCTATTCACTATCATCCGTAGTCGCTGATTGGTCGAGGTGAGTGCTCCCGCGGTTTCTATTGGACAGTCCAAACCAGGGGGCGTGAATTGCCAGCACTGACAAGTGTGGTGGACCACCTCTCCCCTAACCATTGTCTGGAGATTTGATGTGGATTGTTTGATTAATCGATTTTACGTTACAGGTCATTTGTGTGACGAGGGAGTTTTTAACAGTCAGAGGTTTTTTCACCTTGCTCACTTAAAGGGGATGTGGCTGTATATTGTTTTACTGAAGAGGACAGACCACTGGTGGTCCAGCTACTCCCACAACCACTTTTTTGTATTACAAAATAACTGCCTGGAGCGATAAGTACAAGTAATAACCTAGTTTCTTCCACAATGATGGACAATTGGCACATTAATATTAAATCCTACAACACAGTGACCTTATCTTTTATTGGCTCAATAAATCCTCTGAGACAGCCTTACCATCCTGAGTGGCCAAAAAGTCTCACTATAAGCTGTCCCCAACACTTTCTCCTTTGGCTCCTTCACCTTAACTCATCCATTTATCTTTCCATCAAGGTTCATTTGGTGATTGGCTTTCAACTTTCTCTTTCAAGTGAACTACAGTATATAACGCAGTTTGGAGTTGCAATGAACACTCAGGTTGCCGTGCAATGCAATCCAAATTATATTAAAAGTTATACAGACTGATTGTAATTGTCACTGTGGGGAATGGGAATGAGAAATACCAATAAATAAAAGAGCGGATGTACTAAAACTACTATTCTGAATCAGTTGTATTGCTTCAAAGTATGTTATGTATTATAACAATGATATTTTGTACTCTTAGTGCATGAGACTTCCGGGAGATAAAGCAAGCTACTCTAAATCTTTAATTGAAATAAACATCTTTGTTTATGCAATTTTGAAAGCTTGTTATATCAAGTTTAAAGAAAGTGTAAAGTGAAATATAATGTGAAAAGGATAAACACTTTTTTTCTCCTCTTTAGAAGAATTTCAGAAAACTTGTAGAAACGTATGCCAACAGCCCTGCACCTTTAATATGATGCTGGTTTTGTCACTCAACTGCATTTGTGTCATAAATTTTAGTGCTTTTCTATATATCCTCATTATGTATTTACTGTACTGCACAACATAACGACTCCTGTCAAATCCCTGCATTTCTTTCCTTTAGGTTTCAAGTTCTCACCTTCTAGGTGCTAAAACTTGAGCAGCTGTACCCACACCTGGCTGACCTGTTCTGACCCTACTACCCATCCGGTGCTCTTTGCACCTTTGGATCCCACCCACCCACACATATACACTCAAATTGTAACATTTGTTGTTTCAACATCTTCAGTCCTCTTTGGATTGCATCTTTTTGTCTTCCTTTAAAGCTTTTAAAATTGTTTATCACACTTGATTTTAAGATATTTTTTTAAATGTGAATGCCTTTTATTCCCACACTCCAAATGCACCGATGTTCACCTGTGACCTCTTCATTGAATTTCCTTATAACTATTTTTTTTTTCAGATTCTCTGCAGTAATCCTCCATAAACTCAAAAATCTAATGCAGCTGTGTAATTTTCTCTGTTCCCTTCTCGGGGAGGCAGGTCAGATGAATGTGGTAACATTATATTATTGAATGTAAGCAGCATTTTAAAATTTTTAGCTGCAGGGGAAATATTCTCTGGAACTGACCTGATTCATAAATTGAAAGGAGGTTTTAAATTCATAAAGGAAAATGTTCAGCGTAATAAGTTGTCCATGTTTTACCCTCTGGTGTATTAGACTTGATTTGATAAAACCCTGTTTTATTAATGAGCTGAAGGAAAGTCTGAAATTCCTGTTCAGTTATTCATGTGTGATATAACTACCCATTGTCTATTTATAAACAGGGAACATTTCATCCAAAGCGTACTGATATACCAAGACGTGGTGGTATACCCAAATAACTAACTTACACTTTCTGCCACTGGGTTCAATAGCCAGACGTGTCACTCTGCTGATGGAGGGCGCACACAAAAAGAAATTACAAATTAAAGGCAAGTACAATAAACTTAAATGCAGCTCCTACACCAGGAAATGAAGTTTTTATTTCTGTCCATGGCCATCCATGGAACAACCTCAGAAGGCAAAGGGTGAAAAAAAAAGAGTGAATATCAACTGACATTAACTCAAGAGCTGTGGGAAAACATTTAGATTTATTTTGCATTATGTCCACTAAATAAGTAAGTTGAAATGTTTTTAACCTGCTTTTATCATTACAAAGAGATTGAAGTGTCAAATTCAAATTGGGATTATGGTACGATATGGAAACGTCAGGTGAAGTGGGGGACAGCAATAAAACATAACAAAACAGTGTTGCACTAAATCCTTTTATTATTCACAATTCTGCCATTATGAATTGAATATGATGACATACACCCACCCAGACACACACAAACACATTGAGTTGGTTATCTTGTTCTAGAATGACTGAAAACTCACAAGTTCTAATTCAGAAGGCAATTTAGCTCCCACTTACCTGTGTATCCAGTTCAATTGCTATTGCACTTTCTGCCTGCGTTCATCTTTTGCTCTATATCAACACAGCGTTCTGTTAAGGCTTC
Source organism: Symphodus melops (assembly GCF_947650265.1). NCBI lineage: Eukaryota > Metazoa > Chordata > Actinopteri > Labriformes > Labridae > Symphodus > Symphodus melops. The sequence goes on along the minus strand of NC_136692.1, from coordinate 13,114,037 downwards.
GCACCAAGAGACAGAGACACATAGAGATACAGAACTAAAAACATACATTTGAGCACACAGCATTGATCGTCTTTGACCATCTCAGATTGACATACACGTTGAATCTCTATACTATTTCTCTATGCATCTAGTGCTGTCTCTCGAGAACCCCCCCCCCCCCACACACACACACACCCTCTCTGGACTCAAATTCCAGCTCAGAGATGATCTCTGCAGGGGCCTCTATGATCAGACTGAATGATGACACCAATCTATGTTATTCTCTCAGAGGCAAACACTGGGACTGTCCCCTGTCTCTTTAACACCTGTTTGACTAGGCTAATGCATGCAGTCCCTGTAATCAACACGGACCGGTGCGTACACACACTGACTGAAACACGCATGCACGTACAAGCCCATGCAGAGCTAATGAGCTGCTTCCTGCAGTGGTGGAGGGAGATAATGTCAATATTAACTGACCTGTCATAGCAGTGGATTGCTGGGAGGATTCACACAATAGGAGAGAGTGGTTTCAGATGGAGGTTTTTAAGCAGAGCAATGGGACATTGACTAACAACATCAATTGCTTATCCCTTTTGCTTTTTGAACTTTGGTTCCCATCAACATAATGGCTGTTTTTTCTCTCTTTCACCTACATGTAGTTGCCCTAGGCTACTGGATATGAATCAAGCTTTGACACAGCCTGTGCCACACCTAGTCTGAATGAATAGCCTCCATCAATACCACATATGTCCTCAAATGTGAGTAGAAACATAAATTGGCCATTGTGATTGCCTTTGTGTTGAGGCCTTGCATGTTGCCCGAATGTGGTTGCCAAGGCCGTGTGGCTCTTTAACATGTTTATTCATTGTGAAATTAGCTTCAGTTTGTCTACTAATGCTTGTGTGTCTGCACGCCTCATGAACTATAAAAAATGTCTTCTCTTGTTTATGAAAAAAAATGCTTAAAGGAAAATGATTAACCATGAAAGCTCATCAACTGAATGAATCGAGCAGACTTTGCTATTCTAAACACATTAACAATGGCTTCACCGAGTCTCTCTTTGTGCGCGTTTGTCATGAGGCTGTGAAGTATATTGTTTGGTTTCATAGAAGCCCAGGGTAATGCTGCATTCTTGCATTTCAGATGGTAACTTGATCCCAACAAAACCAGTGGCTCCACCTGTTATCCAAGCTTCTCTTGGGGCTAAAAGACAGTGTGAGGGTGCTCTAAGAAGAAAGAGCAGGGATGAGGGTGAGCTCAGGGTATAGCAGGAAGCCTTTCATGTCAAAAAAGGAGGGAGTAAAAAAAGATGAAGAGGGAATTGTAAGGACTTAGGTCGCACCTGAAGTGGACTCATAGAGAAGGGGAGGGATGTGGGGATTGGTGTAACACTATCAGGAGAAAAGGAAGATTCGGTGTAGCGAGGGATCACTTTTTAGTGAGTCAAGCCGATAGAAAGGGTTGTGAAAATCATAGCCTGGGGTTTCAGGGCTCTTTCATTGAAGGGTAGTGAAGAAAAGTAAGTGAGAAAAGCAGAGGGAGTCAGGCTATTGAAGTTTTGAAAAATATAGCCAATGATTTCAGGGTCACTGTGGGGAACGGGCAGAGAGAAATACCAAACGAAAGGCTCACGCTGTGCGCTAGTGGATGAGTCTGAGTGTCTATGATTTTTTTTGTTTGTTTTACTTTCTTTGTGTGTGTGTGCTTGATCTCTTAGCTCCTGCTGCGTGTCATCCCCACAGCAACAAAGCTGACAGCGGATCTGGAGCTCCACCTCACCTCACGTTGCCTGGCTCCTCATGAGTCTGGCCTGTCTGCGGGGCATCAGGACTGATCTCTGAGGCTATTCTCTATGCACCTGTAATCACACACAAATATCCAGCCTCACACTGAGAAGGAGGAGAAGATGGAGTTGACACTGTACCCTCAGAAATCGCACATAAAAGCAAAGCAAACACTAGAAGAACACAAAAACAGAACTCAAACTGCTCCAAAATCTGCAAAAACATAAACAACCACTTAATTAGTATTTATGTGCATGCCTGTACTTGCAACCGCATGCCTTTCAGAGCATGTGTTCAGCCACACACACTTGTAAAAGAGGACCCCACAGGCACTTTCTCCTGGCTCTTCCAGTCTACAGGGGTGTAGACAATGTTGCAGTGATCTTACAGAAAAGTGATGCTGTGCCCTGAGGGGAAACCCACCATGAGCTTTAATTTCCCTCTTTTTCCATCCCGCTATTTCTCTCTCCACCTCTCCACCGCCACTGCCCTTTACTTGTCCTCCCGCAAGCTTACTTCTTTTCTTACTTTAAATCAATTCCATCTTTCCACCAAATGTAATACATATACTGCATCTTTTCTATTGTTCACTATTATAGTCCCTTCTTCAATTTCTTGTACCTTATCCCTGACATACATGTAAGGATTATATACCATATCCACAGAACAATATAACAGTTAAATTGTTCATCAGCTCGACGTACGGTGCCTGTGCAGACTCTGACCTCTCTCTCCTTGACTTTCTATTCTATTCTATTCACAGTACTCTCAAATAAAGGCATAAAGCCCAAAAATAAATATTCCAACAAACTTTATGGCTTTTATTCCATTCTGTGGGATGCTCCGTCTCCATGGGAAAACACATGAAAAAACAATCAATGCCACATAAAAACATTTGGAAATGCAGCACATTACAAGAATTAATGTCTTCTCAAGTCAGGTACAATTCATCCTGACTATTCGTCTGGCTGACTATTTGTGAGAAGGAATAAGAAAGAAAAACGTTTTCAGGTCTTTAAGGGGAAAGTTAGCTTATTTTTGTTACAAAAAGAATCATTGTGAATGTAGAACAGAGAAAAGTTGGATAAGTCCGAAGTTCCTCAGTGTTCTGCTATTTAAACTCATGTCCAGAATCCAGATCCATCAGTTTTACAAATATTGATTAGCTCAGTGGTAATTATCTGGCTCTCATTAGCCTGGACCATTATATCTCTTCATTTCTTTTTACTCATATCAATATGTTTCTGCACAAACTAGAGCTGCTTAACATGTAGTTTGAACAACTGATCAATAAGTCTGAAAACTAAGACTAGCTGATGGTGTCTAGACAGGGAGGTTACTGGCAAGACGTACAATGCAGACCTTTTTCTATTATAACGCAACTTGATTGAGTTTTTTCATTGACCCTATTATTAAAAGACTATTTTAGTTTGCACATAAGGGAGATGAAATAGATACAAAACAATACTAATGTGTCCAGCACTTGCCAAGAAACCACTTAAGACAACAGGAAGTAACAGACAATAAAAATGTGTTCTTCAGAGAGCTTTAGTGGAGCAGAGAAAATATCACATATACACTTGAGCATCTTGATGTTGTCGTTGTTGATACTGAATGGCTTCTTATAAACCCTTTTGAATTTTAGATTAGCAATTTTATTCTGATTTAAATAAATGTGTCTGTTTTTCCATATTGCATAACAAGTAGTACAACAATGTTTGATGTTATAAAGACTGTGGTAAATGACAATGTTACATTTCTTTTAAGTTTCTAATAACCAGGTTTTTAAAAAAGGGAAAACGATTTTATTTAATGTCATTTGTATCAGGACAGCATTTAAAACAAGTAAAATGATGCTGCACTCTACACAGCACTTGCAGCATAAGCTCATTATCAATGCTCTGACTCTGGATTAGCTTTGAGAGTTCATCACAGTTGACAACAAACAGTCAAATGATAAAGAAAAAATTATAATAATACAGGATATAAAATATTATAAAATAAAACGTTGTAAAATAGAACATGACTAACTCCTCTTTGAAAACGGTTGCAGTTTGAGTTTAAAAAGATACCAGTCAGTATCCACTTTTTATGTTCATGATGTATCAAATCATTACCCCTTGATTCTGACATGCTTGTTTGCATTTTTAGTTTCAAATGGACAGTGTCAGACTGACTAAAATAGCTAAACTAGCGTGCATGTTACAGTGCAGAGGTGAGCGTTGCATCGATTTTTTCATCAACCCTCAGCCAGAAAGCCAATAACCATTGCTCCCAGATGAACAAACTGTTCCTTTCATTCAACCAAGTAATCTGTTATGTATATGTGTGTGTGCACACGCACATGCGTGTCCGTGTGTCTGTGTGTATGCATACGGAAGATGCATGGCTTCAGGGTTAATACCTACACAAACACCAACTGACACATATTTATTTGCAGTGCTTATGCATGCACCTGGCTGAGCTGATCACTGGTGCATGTACACCCCTGACACGCTGTCTACATGTACATCTGTCACTTACTCACATCATGGCACCCTGTAACCCCCACCCCTCACTGTATCAGCAGTAAACATGGCTTCTACCCCTTGAACACACACACACACACACACACACACACACACACACACTCACACACACACACACACACACACACACACACACACACAAGATGCATGTTAAAATGATCTCCTGGAGACGAGCACAGGTTAATGTCTGCCATTTGAATAGTATATATGATAAAGGAAAGAAACTTTATTTTCTGCTCAAGCTGCTGATAAATCATATGAAGAACATGGTCAAAGTCATTTATTTGTTCACCTGTCAAATACTCGTCTTTGATTTATTCTGCCATGAAGACTCAACACAGTATTGTACTTGACCGAAAGTCCTTAAAAGCAACACAAGTTAATACCATCATTTTAGTATCCGAGGGACAAATAGAACTTCTGAGACCTTGAAGGAAGCAAAGGGAAGACTGGTGGGACTGTTTTGACACTGTGCATGTTTAGAGGCAAAACTTTGTGTGACTCCAAGAAAACAGGTTAAAGTAACAAGGCAAGGATATTTATCTGTTATCATCTTGTATCCCACTGGAGCACAGAGGCACACTGCCCCCTGCAGGCCAGACAATCCTCATCCCGATTCAATGTCTGTTGAAATCTGTCTCCTAAGAATGTCTGGAGTATCCTGGATGCATTAAATGTCAACAGGTGTGTTTGTGTTTGTGTGTTGGGCTACTAATCAAAAGCCAGCTTACAGGAGCCAATCAGAGCCCTTTTCTCAGTTCATGACCTGACTCTGAAGGATCAACACTGGGACGACTGGTTGATGGCTGAAGTAATCAGAACATGCCTCATGTGCACACAAACACACAGACACACACACACACCCACGAACGTGCGCACACACACAAGGTCTCTTTGTTTGTTTGATTCAAATTCGGAGTAATAACAACCATGGAGTGTGTCTATCGATGCATGATGGGGTATGTGCAGTTTGAGAATGTGTAAATAGAACTCCTTGTACAGTATGATACAATGTGTTAATTTCAATAATCAGCTTTTTTTCCAACCATCTCTGTTTCTGTAGCATGGTGCTCTCATCTGCACGACTTACACACATTGCGGAAACAAATGCACACACAGTGTGACAGATAAATACCCACTTTTAGCATAGAGAGCAGGACAGCCAGTGGATTTAGTGCTCATCTTTTTTTTCATCTTTTTCATCTCATGCTCTTGTTAGAGCATAAATAGATCAAATCCTACAGTTCAGGATTTTCGGTGTCTGAAGGTGAAAATCAAAAGAGGAAGAGATTAAGTGAAAGACGGACAGAGGGAGAGAGATAGTCGAGTGAGAGGAGGAGATACACAGACCGATAGAAGAAAGACTTTTGAGAGATTTAGATAAAGAATATAATAATAATTAATCGAGCCCAGCAGTGTAGTCTTTTGTCAGTGTAGTTGAAGTCAGGCGCATACATCATTTTCCTATAGGTAAAACAACCTCTTTTTATTTAAGGTATTTTACAGTGTTTAAAGTTAATTGGTTCTGACCCCCAAGATTCACCCGGCTGATATCTCTGTCATGTCTCTCTCTCTACTGATCTTTTTGAACAATCATACATTTCAAAGTTGTGAGGGTTTTAGTAGCCTGAAAGTAATTTTGTAAATCAGAAAACCTATTTCCTGTTTGAGCTCATGTGTTGGCATTGGTAGATTACAACATACCGTCATGTTTTAACTTTGCTGTAAAAGTGTGTGTTTTGTTTGTGTAACCATTGTTTTCCCTTTGCCAGAGGCATCGTGTCATATCTGGCATATGGATTACTGTTGAAACATTTAATAGTTCTGCTAAAACAAGCACAGATGGAGCACATGGAGTTCCCCTTTGTTTTGTAGAGTAGTTGTCAAGAGCCATTGATCTCTCCAAAGCTTTGGCATCTCTGAATACCAATCCACTTCTCTGTAGCTCTTGGCTCCAACACTGCAGAACAGAATTTTCAAGTACTTTTTATTACATACAAAAGACTAAGAAATGCATGTTTCTCCATATGTATCTATGACATGAATAAAATAGATAGATAGATATATTTATATATAGGCTTTAATGTTCGTTGTTGTTGATTTATTAATGTATTTTCTAGTGAGGTCTTCTTAATGTAGCCTTCATAAAGGGAAGCACATATTAGAAAGGATAAAAACAAAATTACACCACTTATCAACTATATACTACGAGAGATCTATACAGAGATCTTGTAACATGTTACTTGCAGTTCCCTGTTTTTGCACACAGTTTTTGTCTTGTCTGTTATCTTCTCACCTCTTTCATTTTCTGTCCATTGGGACACCAAAATGCTTAGACACCTCCAATTTAAAAGATGGTGGTGGTTCCTTAATTCAAAAATCTGCAGCTGCTGCTGTGAATCTTGTCACCTTTGAATCGATTTATCACAATTTTACGATTAATCTTTACATCCCTGGTTGCTGACAAATTCGACAGGACATTCACTTACTTTTTACTATTTTGTGTTTTATAGGGTAAAACACATGTATTTGATTGAATTGAAATGGAAAGTGGCTTTCAAGATGCACGTGCCATCATCATCAAAACAGTCTGTAAACCTCTTGACAAGCTACTAAAGACCCAGCAGCAAGCTACTTGTGGCTGAAGTTGCGAGTGACGTGTTGGAGATTCCTGTCATCAAGTATCTTGGATGAGCCACTAGGCCCTTCAGCGTGTGACAAAGCCCTGTGCAGACACACTCTGACACTTTCTCTGCAACAGGGTGGTAATGGAACTGAAGTGACTTCATTCTTATCTCTCCCTGCTGATCAAAGACTCTTTCACTTTAAATCCCTCAGCTCCACAGCTCTTCCTGAGTATCTGTTTTCTGTCCATACTATGTTTTTCTTTTCTCCTTGCCACTTCCTCTCTCTTTTACTTTAACTGTTTGAAGCCAAAAGTCATCAAAACTATGCTATTAGTAAGTAGCACATTTTATGTAGCTGCAGCTATCCTCCTCTTTCTGTTGCCTCTCTGATCATACAAACACATGCACACAGCATATACACACTTGTCCGTTATACTTGCATGCCCTCACACAAACAAAGAGACACAAGCACACGTCTATACCCACCATTTATATTCCAGTTCTCTCTTAAACAAAACTGCTCTTCATTAAAGAACTCCTAACCTCTCTAGAGGAGATAAAGGGTAATTACGTAGCTATCGTCAATTCAAAGGGGTCTCTTTCTCTGTGAGTGCAGGGACTATAGATAACGCTGTTTAATTAACTTAAGTGCTTCTGTTTCATCACCTCTCAAGCAGGGACCCTCTAACGTCTGATGGAAGTGCAGAGAAGGCTCCATTATACAGACATATTAAATCATTTGTATTGTCACATCTGATCAATTTCACAGTTAAACTTCGGAGTTCAAATTACTCATTGAAGCTATTTCTCTATTGTGTGGAATAGACCGGGGCCAAAGAGGAGCTCGAAATGACATTTGAGCTAAGTAAGAAAATCACATAAAGCAGCGTGATAAAGTCTGACGATGAAATATGATTTCCAAAAATAAGCTTCCAAGTCAGCCGTTGCAATTTGAGTAGGAAATCTTAGTTCAGTTGTTACAACAAAACGTTTTTAAAAGAAGGAAAAGTCACAAGAAGTGGATAAAGTTTGAAACAGGGGTTTCTGGGATGCAGCTTTTTGAAACGTGTTATATTGTTCTGTCTCACAACTGTCTTTGTGTCGTGTTCATTTTTTAAAGTTCAGGTCAGAGGAAAGAACCAAGGCCCCAATACCCTTTATTGGCTGGCCTGGGTGGTTTCAAGGTTTTCCTTTAGTTAATTCTGGCCAGCCCAACAGACTTCCCCTATATGTTGTTGGTAGAACAATAAATGTAGATTTTTGTTATTGAAATGACTTGATACTTTTGGAAATGGTAGTCCCCTTTGCAAATGGGGAACTGCAGCAAGTGTATTTCCCAAAATATAACGACTTCTTTAAAAAGTGTGAACAGCATACAAGCAATTATTGGCCTGGGTGACAGAGAAGAAAAAGATTGCAACTAGGGACTGCTAAAAATATATATTTTTTATCTTTTCATATTCTCAAGAAATCATTGAGGGCAATCCTTCTTTTACAATGATGTCGAAAGTACAAATAAAACGACTTAAAGACAAATACAACAAAGACAGGTACATAGATTATAAGAAGAATAAGGGGCAAAGCAGGCAAATGTAGCTCTCGCGAAAATTCAGTCAGGAAGAATATATTTTGCACGCTCGTTCTATTGTTTATTCTCATACCATGTCAAGTCACTCTTTCAGGCATGCTCACTCGTAATCAGTTATTCACATTACATGGTCACATCTATAGCCTTGCTCCACTCCCTCATCGTCAGCCTATCATAATTGCTGCTGTCTTTTTTGAAAAGTGTCTCTCTCTTCCATTAGTTCATTCATGCATTCATTACGAGCAACCCTCCACCTCCCCATTGCCACCAAGTCTTTGCAAGTTCATCACATTCTTCATCCCATCAGGTCCAGATCACAGCATCAGCCATCGTTCGGTCAACGCAGTCTGCCTCAGGTGACACCATTAACCATCTTCTCATCAACTCCAGTCTTCACAGTTCAATCAACTTCTTCATCCCATCAACCCAGACGACACCATCCGCTAACACCTCCACCACCAGTGTCTGGACTCTATGGGCTCACCCTTTGTTCCGAGAGTTCAAGCGGCAAAGATTCTCCAACCATCATTCAATATAACATGTAAAATAAACCTTTCGTCTTTGAATCATATACTTGTCTCTCCTGACTGAACAACAGGTAACCACATTTACACTCATGAGCACAGTGATTCGTGATCAGATTTTAAAATTGAGTTTTAATGTGATTAGTATTGTGTTCCAAATGAGCAGCACAAAAGGTAGAGGATGTTTTCCCAACATCAGTGTTCACTCGTGGGACCCTCGACATTAACCAGTCACTTGATGTAGTCAGATACTGATTATCAACCCAGATTATTGTCATAGAGAAGTAATAGTGGTTAGTTTACCGGTAAGTGCTTACAAATAAAATCTTTATAAATGTACAGCTGTATTTGAAATGCTTTGCTTTACTGTGGACCATCTATTCTAAATCTTCTCTGAGAAACTCATTTGTGTCTCCACTCTTTTCAATTCTCCTAACTTAATCTCTTCCTTTCTATCTGCTCTCTTTGGGAATAAAGTGGGATTATAGAGGCTTGTCCTGTGTCCTATTAATCCTGACTACATACACCTTTCCAACACCTCCCTCCTGTCACTCCCATCACTTACCGTATCATTCCCTTTGCACCTCTTGTCCTTCCATAATTCATCACGCATATCACTGTCACCATTTCAGACGATCTTTCTTATTTCTCTATTCTTTTCTTACTTTTCAATTCAAAAGGATTAACCGCAGATGCCCTCAACCCTCCTCTACATTTCTTACCTGCCGTCCCACTTTAACTCCCTCTCCTTTAATCACCCTTTCATCTTTCTGCTTGACATACCATGTACCTCCCACTGCCCTAACACCTTCCTACCTTCATTTTCAATCCCTTTGTCTTCCTCTCACACTTAATCTTCCCTATGTTGCTCCATCCAGCCCTCCACCTCTTTCCTGCTAACCTTCTGCCTCACATCCACCCACATTTAACCTTATACTGGGCTGTGTGAGTGTGTTATTGTCTTTGTTTGCATATGTGCCATGGGGGCTTTCTCTCCAGAGGGAGATGTACGTTCTGTGGAGTTTTTAATGATGACACTGGTAATAAAGATAAAAAGCCTTCAGAAATATACTGATCAAGCACCTCCCTGTGGCAGTGTGTGTGCTTACATGTGTGTTTGTGTGTGTGATGTGCCATGTTGCTTTAGTGAAATATTCCCTTTATAAAAGACAGAATTAGAGGCATCCTCTTTTTAAAGTCGTTGAAAATTTACAAGCAAAGAAGTTTGCTATTTTTGGTTTTAGTGCGTGTTGCTGTTAATTGGAGTCGCTCCAGGCATTCCTCAGGCTATTGGAAGTGTACATGTGTGTTTGAGTCTGTATGCATGTAATAGTAGTTGTTAATGAAACACAAGTCACAGGGGACAGAGAGTGAAATTCACAGAGATGCTTCCACCACTGCTTACACACAAAGTGACAGCGGTGTGAGGAAGCTCGCAGCATTGGAAATTATTAGGAAGAAGGAATCACACTTACAATGGAAAAAAAAACAGCACACAGGATTTTAGCAGCACATAACTACAGCAGTCATGCAAGGAAACTAATAATTGTATATCCATTTTTCCATATATATGTTCCTAGATGTGCATAAGCACTTAAGCTATTTGCATGGCTTTTTATTGGCATCAGGTCTAGCATCATCTGAAGAAACCAAAACAAATGCTGGGGGGATGAGAAACCAGCGGCCACTGACTGTCCACTTACTGCAGCACTGAGAGACAGAACTGATGAAATGCTGATGCCACAGGTCAGCTAGAGTATGAAGTGGCTGAGGGCGAATGTTCCTGCTCTCGTCAATGTTGCATCAAATGATTTTCCATATAAAAAAAACAAAAAAAACTATATGCCCCTTATTTTCCTGCACAAACACAAACTGAGAGACGGAATCTGTGAGAAGCTCTCCTGGAGGTGGGAGTTGAAGACCTTACTAACAGAAGGTTCAGCCAGACGTTCCCAACAGACCCTCAGTACAGGTTTGGGCCTGCCAGCACATCCAACTCACCCCGCCCCTCTCTTCACCCGAGTGTCTGAGACACACGGCCGGAGGTCAGATGACATGACCAGGAAAATCTAGAATTCAGAACAACAGGTTCAGATTGGGGAGGCCGTTCATCCCAATTACCCCCCTACAAGTCTCACTGTCATTGCCCTCGTGGGTGTTGAAGTCCCAGAGCAGAACAATGGAGCACTGTCCAGCACCCCTCCCAGGGACTCCAAGAAGGCTGGGTACTCTGCACTGGTGTTCGGTCTATAGGCAGAGACAACAGTCAGAGACCTGTCCCCTACCCGAAGGAGTAGGGACGTAACCCTCTCGTTCACCGGGCAAAATCCAACACATGCGTGAGGTAGTTGTCTTTACAGTATTTACAAATGTGTGTGTAGATGATCATTTAGATTAAATATTCATTCACCGTTTCATTCAACCTCAACACACTCCCTCTAATACTTTCCCTATCTCAGCCTCTGGTGTTTAGCTGACTATGGGCATGTATCATCTAAGTATTTCACCAACCAGACTCTGCCTCAACCTTTCTCAACCAATCCCCCTGCTGCCGTCAAACGCTAAAATCAGTCGCTCTCTCCCACAGCCATTCTGTTGTTTCAGTGCAACCGCTGCAACCATCTTCCGCCCCAGTCACCTCCATCCAGATTCCAGATCCGGATTCAAGTCCAGATTCAAGCTGTAACCCACTCCTTATCACAGCCTCCATTCCCCTTCACCACCACCAGTGTCTAGACTCCAGGGGGTATCATATCCTACACCCCAGTACATGAAGTTGTCATGATGAAGTCTTGTCCCCCAGAAGACTGCACATTTCATTCTAAATTCATTGTTAATAAACAATTGTTGTTGTTGTTTTTTTTAAAGAATCGCACTGCAAAAAGTTTTTTGAATAACCAAAAGCAGAGAGTGAGACACTGGAAAATAATTTATAATCGCATAATAGCTGTGCATAATAGCTGTTCTGATTGTTTGATTGGCAATCACACAGACAGTTTACCTGCTTCCCCCCTGCAGCTAAAGCGTTGGTTGACTAATCAAAGCAGATGTAATCAACAATAAAAAAAGAGGCTGAATGTGTCACTACAGCAGCTGAATTGTTTTTTGAATGACAGCATGAGGTAATTAGACAGTTTTAATGATTACACATGCAGGAAAAGAGCACACCATCAAAGAGTCTTACTAAGAGCACACTGTCAACCTCTTCGGTTGAAGATCAAAGACAATCACCACAATTTATTGCATCATGCTGTCATCCAGCTCTGCAATGGATTTCCTCCTGACTGTATGATTGTTGTGATTGCTGTACTTGGGTGATGGTGAGCCTTGAAAGAAGCCCCTTGGAGTTTTTTTTCCAAAGAGACTAAGGTCAAAGAAAAATATGAAGGCATGTTTTCAATGATTAAAATGTTGATGTTATGGCTCTTCCTTCTACTCTCTGTGTATCAAAGATGTCTTCCTGACAGTGGCCTATTACTTCAATCATTGTCCTTTTTTGTATTTAAAGAGTGTGCAAATGTATAGTTTAAATTAAAGTCAGGAGAAAGGCTGAACAAAGTCTACACATTTGGAGATGATAGCTAAAAATATGTGTATGAAAAAAAATAACCAGTCAAAAATGTATCATCCTAAGTGCTAAGGTACTGACCATAGGCAATATGCCTACCACATTGTTTAACTCTTGATTTTAGATATAACAGAGTAGTGAGTATACAGATTTGAAAATTTGGATGAAAACAAAATTAAAACAGAAATAAAATAGACAGAGGGGTCAGACATTTTCTGAATGCCACATGAACAGAGCAAAACATGTTGCTGGTGTCAAGTGAATGTGATGCATAAATTCTAAAAAAAAAGCTGTAAACACAACACTGGAAGATTATCTCAATGTAGAGTTCAGGAATAAATGTACAAACGTTGATGTTAATTGGCGATTTAGCGATTTATCATAACTGTCTCAAATCTGGAAAAGCAACAAGATCTTGGTCCTAATACAAAAGTTATGAAGACATGCTTATTATATCAGACGTGGTAAGGTTTTTGATACACTTTCAACTGTAGTCTTGATTTAAAACACAAATATTGACACTTTGCATGTAATATATAACTTCTAAACAGCTGTGTGAATATTGTTGACACAACCAAATCCAAATTACATGTCATTCATTCACATTGTTTTTCACTAAAACTGTTGCATCATGAAATTAGGTCTCTGACTTCTGACTCAGTCAGAGTGAAACTGTCTGACTGCAAGACCCCAGAGTCTGTATTCTTCATTCACTTTGAGGATGACCTACTCGGGGAACGTGCAGCCAAGTAATTACATGCATTGCATGAATTTTCTGGAAGTTGTTTAAAGCTCAATTAGGTTAGCTAGCAGGAAAAATAAGTATAACCATAGCAATTGTTGAAATGAGGGTCAGTTGAAGAACTGTGATGCAGTAGTTTTACAGTGTAAAACGTATAAATGGACATTCTTTCAGATTGTGTAGACGTGCAAATTTGATTTCAGGGTATGTGTGCAAACTATATGTTGATGAATAATTGAATATCAAGCCATATGTTTAACATATGCGGATGAGATTCAAACCGGGATGCTAAAGGCTCTGGACAGTGTTGGGCTGTCCCAGTGTGGTGGTTCCCATTCTCAAAAAAGGGTACCAGAGGGTGTGCTCCAATTACCAGGGTATCACACTTCTCAGCCTTCCAGGGAAAGCTTACTTGGCTGAAATGAGCTTCCTCCGGAAGGTGGCTGGGCTCAGCTTTAGAGATAGGGTGAGGAGCTTGGTCATTCAGGGGGAGCTCGGAGTAGAGCTGCTGCTCCTTTGCATCGAAAGGAGCCAGTTGAGGTGGTTTGGGCATCTGTTAGGGATGCCCCCTGGATGCCTCCCTTGCACTCCCAAACTGGAAGGAGACCCCGAGGCAGACCTGGAACACGCTGGAGGGATTAAATATCCTGTCGAGCCTGGGAATACCTCGGAATTCCCCTGGAGGAGCTGGATAGTGTTGCTGGAGAGGGGGAAGTCTGGGTTGACTTAATGCACCTGCTTCCACCGCGACTTGATCTTCGATAAGCGGATGAAAATGGATTGATGGATATTTCTAGATGTGTGTGCCATTCAAAGCACATATATTCCTGTCAGACTTTGAAAGAAAGGCAGCAGATTTTGCTTTCTTTGTAATAGCTGAATTTGATGGGATATATATGTGTGTATATACTGTGTGTGTATATATATATATATATATAAGCAATAGAAAAGAGGGGACAAATATCTTTCAGGTTGATTAACAATGGTCATAAATTGAGACAACAGCTAATTCAAGGAAATTTGAAAATTCAGTGATGCAGAGGGGAGAGCAAAATGTGTTCTCATTATAATCCCAATGTCTGTGTCATGATTTGGTTCGGTTAGTGCCCTCCCACTTGTGTGTGTTGTCTGTTTTCCCATGTCTGTCTGCTACTAATCATCTCCAGTATACAACCCTGCTCTCGACACTCAGTCTCCGCCGGATTATTGTCTCCTCAGTGGTATCGTATCCTGTACTCGGCTCACAATAATTCTGCTCGTTGTAGTTCTTCATTGGATGTTTTGTACTTACCCTCCTCGTGTCTCTTCCCTGCGATCAGCTTCCAACAAGACTCACCTGCTTCCCTGTCAACCTGTCGACCCTCCTGCCAGCTGCTTGTCAAGCCACTCTTCGCCTCACGCGTTTGGGATTTGGAATTTGGAATTTTTCCACGAGGATGACACTCTCACACCGCTCACGGATGAGCGAGGACTTTTGCACATTTCACATCATTTGTGTCACCATCTCGTGTTTGTTAAGTTGCTTTATTCACTGTAAACTTGTCTCTAAGTCGTGCGTCTGGGCCCAACCATTATACACACAGTGTATCGTAACAGTCTGCCCTCTCTGGCAACAAGTTATTGTGAAATCGGTTTTAAATATGGTGCAATTCGAGAAACACCAAATTAAATGTTTTGGTGTTGAGCATGAAGAGTTAAGTAGGTCTTCAAATTTTTCGAAACATAACTCCCTGCTGCTGTTGGATGTGAGGCTGAGCACAGAATGAATCAACACATTGAAGTTGTTGCTGTAAAACCAAAGTAATCAGCTAATACACTACGAAGAGCTGAGAGATACTACAAAGGTCACTTATAACTCATTGTAGAAAAGATCAAGGGCATGATTTTGAGGGTATAAATGTTAGGCTTCATGTAAAGCTGTTAGAAGAGAACATTACTGCTAATTCAATTAAAATCAATTCAGTGTCATCTGCTCTCGAGTTTAAGACTTTTTTCCCCATGGAAATACATCTTCACAGATCTAAAGAAACGCACACTCAGATCATCCTACTCCCTCACAATGCTGCATTATAAAGATTTGTTTTTTATGTTTCAAAACAATGTCAGTTTCCTTGTGTTGGATACAAAATAGAAACATGTTGTTAAATCCTTAAGATTGTAAACCCAGACTACTGCACTACTGACAAACAGATCCTTTGGTTATGTTTCCTCAATTATGTCGTCTTCGTCACCTGCATTGACTGCATTGAGTCTACTGTATTTATTTTTATTTCATCTACTGTGATGCAGTAAATGAACAAACGTTCATCCCCTTTATGAAAAACATCCTTTTTCACACATAGCTGGAAGCCATTTATAGTTTATCCACATTTTCCTTTAATTTGGAAGTTTTAGTTTCCCTTTTTTTCTTTTGATAAAGTTGTGATAATTCTGTTTTGGTATGGTTGTAGGGGTTTTTTTTTTACATGTCTTCTCCCACTCCCTTCTCTGCTCTCTTTCTCCCACAGGTGTGTATGTGTGTGTGTGTGTGTGTGTGTGTGTGTGTGTGGCAGGAGGTGTGGCAGGCTTCTCCTCTCAGCAGCAGACGAGGCACTCCTGGATCCACTCAGCTCATCAACCTGACAACAAAAGCCTGCTCTTTACGCCACTACTCTGCCATAGATAATTCCATCTTGTTCGGTAGTGCTCTGTTTGCTCTCTTTCAGGGTTTCTTGTAGAGCCTGTTCTCATGTTTATCTGCCAATTTTGCAGTATTTTTGTCTCTTGAGATTTTTGTTCTTATCTGGGGTTTTTTCACTTTAAAAGAACCTCTTCCTCTTTAAAAAGAACATTTTCCTAAAAAAACAAACCCTCTTCCCAGCAACCACTGCCCTTAGGTCTTGTTTTATGCTACGGTTTTTTTTTGTCTGCCTGATTTTGTCTATTTTCTATTGTTTTTATGATACTGTTGCACTTTGGAATTTTCTTTTAAAATAAGATCAGATAATCATTTATTCATCTCGCAAGCGGAGAAATTTACAGTGCTACAGCAGGATAGCAGGTTAGCAGAAGAAAATCATACAGTTCAAAAATGTTTTTAAATAAGCTGCATTATAAATAAAATGTATCATTATTATGTACTCGGGTATTCTCCTTCTGTGAGTCTTTCCATCTTCACTTAATTTCTGTCTTTAACATAGAGGGTCAAATTAAACCAAAACCTAACAAACTAGAGTTAAAAAGAAAAGGTTAATATTGGGTTAAAAGTCTTAACACTTTTTACCTGATTTTATTTATTATATTTTATTCTTGACCTTCTCTTTGTTTTGGATTAATCATTACATTTTTGTTTTCAGTGAACAACCATTTGGAATCACATTAAAGCACTTGTAATTTATTTTTTATGCTTAAAATACAACAATTGATATGCATGATTTATTTTTTCTTTGTCAAAATAAGTACAATAAGGGATTGATTGCTTCAAGCATGAAAGGATAATGAGGGAGAAATCTAATAAAGCAGTTGTCAGAGAAGTACGACCATGACTCTGTTTGCGGTCTGTGGGGATATTTTCAAAACACAACTGGTCTGTTTGTCTGGTGCAGAGGCTGTGAGGTTGGTGCAAGTGTTCATACAGATAAAGTTGTGAGACTGTTTCATATTAGAATGTCTCTCACATGCAAACGGTTCATTTCAAATCTCACAAGCCACTGACTCTTTACTCACTTGCCTTATGACTTTGCTCTGTGAGGCAGGTGGTGTATTTCTTCTTTCTATGGGTTGAAAAATGTCATGTACAAGATTTCTGGAAGGCAATTTAAGAGCTGGAGAGGCTCGCCTGACCTGATACCTTTTGCTTCCTCACATATAAAAGGCATGTAGCCTTGCTGTATGGGTTGTATGGACACTGTTGTAGTTTTATTACCCCAATTATAATCTGCTTTCCACTGACTTTAGAATGATATATCTTTGGGGGAGAGCATATAAAATCTTTAATATTGTTTTCGGGCCGCTGTTTCAATCAAAGAGCAATACAAGCACACAGACAAACAAGTGCACACACAAACGCATACACACGTTGATCAAAGCACAGAGATTACTTTTCCTCTACTGTGGAAATCAATGAGAACACTCCATCACTCAATATAATGTGCACACCTTCCCTACCGCCTCAGACACAAATAAACAATACAACAAAAAAAGATGATAGAACAAGGCAGTTAGGTGCATGTAATTGTGTGCACTGTGGTGAAAATGGATAGGAAACATACTATACTGTGACAAAGCACACTTCTATGGTGGCCCTGAAGGTCAACTATCTAAATAGTTCACCTGTTGCGACATATATTTCATAAACCAGAAAGGATATGCCCATAGTTGCTTGTGATTGGACTGAAGTCACGTCAATACAAACATGAGGCTCTCTTCTGCTGTACCGGTGTGTCGTCTCCGGTGCTAATTTATTTGTCCGGCTTCAGGTCTTGACTGTTGACAGGAGGGATTTAGTGTGGGAAGACAGGATTCCTTAAAGTCAATTTTCTAAATAATTGGATACTTGTTGTGCAGCCAGAATTGTTTAGTGCTCCAGTGCAGGACTTGGAGCACCTCAAGCATGAAGGACCCTTCTGCTTAGTTGTTGATAGTTTGGATTATCTGCTACAATTATGCCCAACCACAGTCATCTAGATAAAAGAAAAGCAACCTGATTATGTTGTTGGTTTAACTTTGTTGAAGACAAATTGTAAAAAACCCCTCAAGTCTCGAATCCGACTCATCAAAGTAGAATCTTAAGTCCCCAAAAGCTGAGTCTCTGAGCTATTCTAATAAACAGTAGGCTTCACTTTTCCACTTACGCACATAAGTTTTATTTATTAAAATGATTCATTACTCCAAGCTTAGGCTGTCTTCTCTTCTTTGAATCTTAATGTTTAGACTGTACCTATTTAAGATGTGGTATTGTTAAAATCCAGGGCCATGTGATCCTTACATTATTATAATAAGATGTGCAGGCTTGTCATCTAGATAATTCATTGTTTTGTATCGCTGTATGAAGGTCTTCTTAACTTTAAAGATTAGAGAAGCTGTGCACACAAACTATAAAGATTAGTGTGCAGTAATAGTGCGGGGAATATGATTATATACATAGCCTATTTTGTATTATGGACCTTGTGTGGTACATTTTGGATGTGTAGAAAACAAGTTTCATTTCTTCACATTTGATTCTGATCCTGTCAGGGTTAGCCCCAGCTCTGCTCATGGCAGAAGTTTGTTTTGATTGGCCAGCATGGTGGTATGTGAGTGAGACAGCAGATGATTGATTAAAGAGTACTGGCTCTGTTCTGTGGATTTGTTCACAGTTTTTTGTATTACTATTAATATTGTATTTTTGCTACTCAAATGTTTGATTGAAATATTAAATACAAGTAGGAATGGCTTTGTAACAGAATAAATGCACAGAATGAGGCAATAAAGAGAGCTTCTCATACAAACCACAAACCATTCATTTTTGGTCAAGTTAAGCTAAAACAAGGCTGCAAAAGATCCTAAATTAAGAGCCGACTCTCTGAAAAGAGTCTAACTTCACTACAGTCACATGTTTGTACTGAAGTGACTTATTTAGTCCAGATATTTAGTCACAAATGTAGTATGGGCATACCCTTTTAAGTTTGTGAAATATATTTGAAACAGGTGAAATACTTAGACATTTGAACTTCAGGGCCACCATACACATCAAATAATATTATTTTTGTTTTCTTTCTTTAAGTTAAAACAATTTCTCTGTAACACAGATTTCCTCTGCACTCAACCTGTCTCAACGTATGTTGTATTCCAAGCCACCTCTTCTTTTATTCACTGCCCTTTGCTATGGAGAGTGTGCTGTTACAAGTCATGTGGTGTTCTCAAGTCACTGTGGGTCATCATTGAGTCGTGTGTGTGTGTGTGTGTGTGTGTGTGTGTGTGTGTGTGTGTGTGCGTGCGTGCATGTGTGCGTGCGTGTCAGAAGCACTGAGCCAGAGTAATGGGTTTGTTCAGCCGTCCGTTGCAGTTGTTTTGCCGCTGAATGATCCCGCAAACCAGTCAGAATCCCTAATTTCCCACATGCACACAAACACACACACAATCTCTTTCTCTCTCTTATACGCACACAATTACTCACATATCCCTCATTGTATATAAAAGCGTGTGTAAATAAACCAATACCAAATGTACACATAATGTTGTATTTACAGTTTGTGCCAGAAAAGCTAAATGACATTCAGCAAGACAATAGAGTGTGAAAAGCGGACAGCACTGCACTGTTTGAATAGTCTTCAGTCTTTAAGCTGCATACAGAGTCAGCAGTCCTCCAATATGTACACTTGTGGGGAAAGCAGTCATTTGGGGATCAATCCCTGTAACAATGACATGCACAAATGGAACTCAAGGTATCTTAAAACTATGTTCTTTCATTACAACAGGGAGGATGGAAGTGGTTTTCTTTAACCATTAAATAACCTTTATCAGAGATAGTAGTTTAAGTAAACTTCTTAATGATTGGCTGACAAAATGAATGATCAAAAATCAAATGTTTGTTTAAGTTGAAGAGGAAAGGTGTGTTTTTTGTTGTTGTCGTTAATTAAGATTTCTGGCAACATTTGAAATGTTTTCTGACAAATCTTCCTTGTGATCCCAGTATGTTTAACATTATTACGCTTTTGTATAGTTTGGTTTAGGCAGAAATGGTTAAAATTAGGTTCAGAATATTGATTTTTATTTAAAAAAAAGTTGAGCATTTCTACTGCTTCAGCTTTTGGCCTTAGAGTGTAACTGGTAGTCAATAGTTTGACCTTTTAGCCATCCAGCAGCTACGACCAAAACAGGAGAGTGTGTACAGAGAATTTAAAGAAGCATAGAGCTTCAGAGGAAAGAGAAGGAGAGATGACAAGAGGAAAGAGGGTGCTTGGCTGTTCTTACTAAC
This sequence comes from Symphodus melops, assembly GCF_947650265.1. Taxonomy (NCBI): domain Eukaryota; kingdom Metazoa; phylum Chordata; class Actinopteri; order Labriformes; family Labridae; genus Symphodus; species Symphodus melops. The sequence goes on along the minus strand of NC_136692.1, from coordinate 13,093,757 downwards.
CCTGTCTCCACAGACTGTCATCTCATTGAATCTCTACTAGGGATGTATCGATTCACTCACCTCACGGTACTGGGTTCACGATACGATTCCTTCTCAATTTTTTGTACAAAATGAGACTGAAAAAGAAATTACGACTGAAAAAAGATGCCTTTAATTTTTAATGAAAACACCGGTGCACCTCGTAATCTCTTTGGCTCTTTGCTTTTGGTTTCTTCTCATTATGTTTTACAGCATACTTCCACTCACCAACACCTTACACTACTGACTTCTGAGATTTTGAAAAACTACAGTACATGATTTGCCAGAAATTCTGGGCCCTGGGGAAACAGAAATCCCCACCCACCCCACCCCCCCAGCATTTTTTACAGATAAAATTTAACCCAATAAAACAACAACATACACATTGAGTGCATGAGGGGCCCTAGCAAATTTAATGTATGTATAAAAAAAGTAAAAGTTTAAAAACCGGTCTGCTCTTCTGGGCCCTTAGAATCATCCTAACCTTCCACCCCATTACTACGCTTTTGGTGAACGGGGTTACAAACCTGCTAGTCTTTGCAGCTACCACGGTAAAGCATGCTTGTTACAACCAACCACCTCTGCTCTACAGCTGCAGACGCTCACCATATTACTGACAGGGTCCCAAATTAACTTATGGACTCATCAGCCAATGTGGCAGGTAGATGAAAAATACAGGCCAAACATGTTTTAATGGCTGAAATAACAGAGTGTTTTTGTGTCACCTACACATCTGTTACAGTACATTTAATTGGGAAAACATTATGTTCTGTTGAATCTATTACAGATTTAAGATTCGGTAATTTTATCAGATCGGGAAATTGAGAAATTTAAAATATTTATTTGCTTGCCTTTATTTATCAAATAGGTAGTTCCCAGAGCCCCCTGCTCTCTGACCCCCATGCAGTAACATTACAGACTAAAAACTAAAATCCATCAGAGAATAATAAATTATTATTCCACAAAACAATTTCTCTCTTAATTTAGCTTCACCAACATTAGACAATTAATACAATCAGCCTGTTCATTATTAGACGTGTATCTCTGTCTGCTCCTGCTGTGCGCTCACAGACTGAGATGAGACAGCTGTGTGCTGATACACTAAAAGTTAAATGTCATGTCTCTCTTCAGGGCAGCCCCTCCTTCTCCTATTGTGGGTTGTCTGTCTTTCCCGGTCTGTCTAATCCTCATGTTTCTCTCCCTGATTGAGTGTGGTGGGTGCAGTTTCTTTCCTCAGGAGGCTCCAGGTGTGCCACATCTACAATCAACCTGGGCTGTACAAAACCCCCAGATTGTCTCTCACTCAGTGCTAGATCGTTCCGTCTACCACGTGTAGGAATTCAACTTTGGCCATAATATAACCTTGAGATGTTTTTTTGAGTTAGTGTGTGGAGCCAACTTTTTGTCTTTGCTCTGCCTCTCAGATTATTTGCTGATCTTCCACTGGAGCACCTCGTCGATTGTACCCCTCACAACTGCTACCCGCCGGATCCTGGGACTTCTCACCACCCCTCCCCTTTGGCACCATTGTTTGAATCACTTTGTAATTAAATCTTGCTCACTTATTCCCTCAGTCTCTGTCGTGCTCTTGGGTCCAAATCAAGACAATTCTTAACATTAAATGTAAAATCTACCCTCATTTGGCACTTGGCTGGTGTTGATTTCGGAGGCTGTTAGTGCAATTCATTTTTTTGCGATTCAAGTATCGATGTGAATCGTGGAAACTTTGAATCGATTTTTAACTGCCCCACCGTTAATCTTTAAATCCCTACTCTCTACAAATAGCAGTGCCTCCATTCTCTCTGACCATCAGCTCATTTGACCCTGAGTGGCACTCTGCAGTCACAACACTGCTGCAGTAATGATCTGCAATCATTGAAGAGCAACCTAACAAAACAAAAACAATGTGCAATAATCTATAATAAGATTGTCTGATTAGTGGAGTGGCTAAATGACACTTGATTAAAAGTTTGTGTCTCTGTCCCTCCCTCCAAAGATGCAATAAGATGTGCTTAGAATGAGCTTTAGAGGCAAGGAAGTCTGCCCATAGTATTCTCGCTCATCAGCCCTCAACTTCCCTCCTCTGTCCTCAATCTTCTCTCCTTCAAGCACCTTTAGGGGCTTTGGAACCCTCCTTAAATGTCACATATTATGGAAAATACACTTTACCATGTGTCCCTACCCTGTCTACAATAACCCCAAATTCTGTTAAAAGTCCGTTCTCTCTGTCTTTTGCCCTTTTCAGACAATTTAAGAAATGCAAATAGTTTAGTTTAATTTATTAGTTTATTATTTTGTGGACCTTTTACATTAAAAGGAGCAGCTTTAGCATTTGCGACTAATTTCTAACTGTAGTCCCCACAACAAAGACAGCACAGTGGAAACATGAGAACAATCACAGAGGCCACATTCAAAATACATACAAGACATAACATGGAGGCGGCAGCAGCAATGACCATGCCACATTGAACATACATATCACGTCTGACAGAGATTAATGTGTGCAATTATACTTGTCAGTAACCCATGTTGTAAGGTGTGTTGTAAAGGTGGAGTTTATCTTTGATAGTGCTGGGCAGTGAATTCCAGTTTTGCACTCTCCATTCTAAAGTAGTATATTGTTAAAAAATCTACTTGGCTGCTTTTCAAAACTTCATCTTTATAAACTTCTTTGTATCAAATCTAAGATCAGAATTCGCAAACCATCTCACAGACTAAACTTGCGGTCATTTGTTTTGTTGTTGGTTATATCACGTAGGATTAGGGCATTTCAAAAACTGCTGGAAAAATATGCTTATGTTTGCTCACTTGCTCAATACCCGACACAAATAATATATAAGATAAATGAAAGATGCATAAACATTACATTCATCAATACATCAGTACATTTAGTAAACATATCTCTTAAAGGCTCCAGGATTAAACATTTCTACAAGGAAGATCTTAGCGTTTTCACAGAAAGGGAAGCTCAGGCAGTGAGCCTTATTGTGAATAAGAGGTATTTTTCCAACAATGTCTAGAAGTGAGGGTTGTGTTTTCTTGGGTTCGATACCCAAAAACTTTAACTTGCCTTTGTTTCTCCAAAGTTGTCTTCCCCTGAGAGCCTGAAATACACCAAAAAAGGTTTAAGCTACTTTGAGGATTGTTTTTATTCATTATGAAATGCATCTCCAACAGACAGGGAAGAAGATAGAGAATGTGTTTATGCCTTTTAAAGCTGCCTCCAGGTAAGGTGTGGGTGAGCAACCCAAAACACCCTCATTTCCCATACAGGAAATGTTCCCAATGAGAAATACCTTGGACTGTTTAAAAACAGTATTAGATGATGTGTCAAAAAACACACCTTCATTTTAATTTTACCTTTATTTATTCTCGAGAAATCATTTACAATGCCTCATTTACAAAGCTGCAGAGAGTACCCAAATAAACGACAAAACAACAAAGACAAATACATAGAATATATAATAATAAAAAACAGCAAAGCAGGCAAATACAGTTAATAACATTTACACTCATGAGCAATTTGTGATCATGTTTTCAAATTGACCTATGTAAACCATTGTACTGAGTTTCATTGTGTTTTGTATTGTGTTCCAGGTGTGTGCAGCACAAAAGGTGAAGCCTGCTTTCCCAACATTAGTGTTTACTCGTGGAACCTTGTCGTACAGGATACAATGAGTGGAATATTTATCAGCAGTGATAAATCTGATGGGCCTAATGATTTTAAGGTGGTGGCAAAGGCATATCTATAAATGACATCTACGTAGTCCAGAACAGACAGGAATCTTACACATGTATCAGTTTTACAGCCTGGCTCTTACTCTGAGACAAGATACTTCGTAAATCAGTAAATTATTGACAAGAAAATGATCGAAACTAACAAATCATGTACTGTAGTTTTTAAAAATCTCAGAAGTCAGTAGTGTAAGGTGTTGGTGAGTGGAAGTATGCTGTAAAACATAATGAGAAGAAACCAAAAGCAAAGATGTTTTGTCAAATGAGGTCTCTTTCTCTCTCTCTCTCTCTCTCTCTCTCTCTCTCTCTCTCTCTCTCTCTCTCTCTCTCTCCCTCTCTCTCTCTCTCTCTCTCTCTCTCTCTCTCTCTCACACACACACACACACACACACACACACAGCCCTAAAGACAGAAACAGCACCAGAGTGTATAATGCAGAGGGGCCCTCACACAGAAAACCAATAGCAAAGAGAGACAACTGCCTCTACAAACTGAGCCACACCTGCTCCCAGGAGGAGAACAGAAATAAACAGTTTTTTAGATGTTTAATTTAAACCACAGCTGCTCTATTACACCACTGTTAAGACAAAGGATAAAACAGAAAAGGGAAGTCAAACATTGTTCCTGACTGTGCAGGTCTCTGCACTCAACTGCTTTTACAATATTAACAACCACTGTCTCTTGTATTCATGATTGAACTGTAGCCGTGGTGCTCATTCGTCCAGTCAACTCTTCTGCTCAGTGTTGCCGTTGACACAGCAGACCTGATCTGAGAAACTGACACCATTGATCCTGATACCAGTTCTCTGCTGCTGCTGCTGCTGCTGCTGCTGCAAAAAAAAAAAAAAAAAAAGTTAGACCTTAGACCATGTGGAGGGCAAAGGGAATCTTTGATGATGAATGGTAGCAGTAGCAGTGGAAGCATAAACATTACATGCAAATAAGAGCATCTGTCTGCTGACTTCTCAAGTGTTAAGAGCACAAATGAATTCCTGCACATACACAAACATAGCACAACAAGCAAAAATAAAAAAGGAAACACGCAGAAAATGTGATAAAACACACATGCACATGTGCACAGTAGAGGCAATACGATGATGCATGAGAGCTCTTAAGCCCTGATCCAGAGCCTCCTTTACTTCCACTGGTCTTTCTACCCAAGAGCGTGACTGTTTGTTTCTCTGTTTCCATCATTTCTCTTTTCATGTCTCCCTTTCTCCCCTCAGTGGTGTTATGATTTGAACGGGTGGATGTGGGGGTGTTTGGTTGAATCTAATGAAAAGAGGAAAGAAAGAGGCATAAAACAGCTTAACAGCTCTAGCTTTGTGTGTTTACAATCAATGAATAACTTTCAAAAGACTCCTTTTCATCTATTTTTAGTTTTTCTTTGCCTTCCTTATCAGGACATTGAATTTAAGAAACTGATTTAAATGTTATAGTTCATACCTAGATTATACTTTTTAAATGTGCTGTCATCATTTGCAAGAGGAAGACAACGTCGGATGAACAGAGTCAGATGTTAATGATTAAATGGCTAGGGAAGAGGAAAAAATGTTAGATATGAAATTCCATGTTCGGATGAATTCGGATGAAACAATCATAGTGGCTTATAGGAGAAAATCGCAATTTTTTTTAAGTGCTCTCAAATCATTAGACACATTCAACCTGTGACAAGGGTATCATAATCAGACACTGCTACATTTTAAGGGCTACCCAGACAAAAGAGGAGCTAGGACTGGTTCTTTTATACAACAAGTAGGTTTCAGAGAAAGTTCATTTTATAAGGAGGTGACCACAAATGTCTCATTCTTGTGTTTTTCACTGAAAAATGTTTGTACTTTCAAGGCACAATTCTTGTACTCCCTTTACTGCCTGAAGAACTTCTCTGATAGCATATAATGTCCCTCTTAATCAGCAAAAAAAAAAATTAACATTTGACATTCCCTGTTAACCACAGTCAAGGTTGCAAAAAAAAAAAATCTTGACAATCTTTTTTTCTAATTTGGAATCATTTATCTGTGATAAATAAACAAATCAAACCCACAATGGTTCAAAAATAATGCAAGGAGTCATTATTAAATAATTATATAAATTATATACTATTTTTTGTATGTCATGTCATGTCATGTTGTATGTCATGTTAAACACCTTGCATCTCACATAAGTAAAAAGAGTTTTCAGTTTATGTATTTATATATTTTACTTACTTACTTATTTAATCATCAGCTACATAATTTTCATCCACACTGAAATAAATGATTGACAAATTTACATCTAAAAGATCTCACTTCTCTTTGAATCTCATGTACCTATGGAAAGCTCTATTGATAAACCTTGAATCTCTGCACTTATTAATTGTTTTAAGAGACTTATTTTAAAGTCATCATAAAACTAGCAAAGGCAGGACACAATTTTATTGAATTGTACTGTGTATTTAAGTTGTCTTGATTTGTCACTCATGTTGGCGTTGCAGTCATTTTTATGTAGCTGTCAATACTGTTTCAGTTTTATATCAGTTTTTATTGAAAATATTAAGTATTAGTTAAAGACATGCATACATACACTTCAATGTCAATAAGTTAACTGTTAACTTCAAAAATCTGAAGTGATCTGAGAAAAGGATATGAGACACAGAAAGGTAAATCTTCAGTGATTAGACGGTTGATCACAGTTAGTAGATGCAACAATTCTTCCCTTATTCACTGTATGCGCACACACTCAAGCATGCACACACGCACACACACAATGAGGGAAAGAGAGAATGATGTTTTCTTGTTTTTCTTCTCTCGCCCTCTCATTTGGAAGCTGTTTTATTCAAACACATCAAATATTCTGTCAGAAGTTGTATTTCAAGACTTTTGCGCAGCAGCTGCTCTGTTGTCCTTGTTTTGTTGATATTTTTCTTTCAAAATGTTAATGTGACGCTCATGTGCTGTTTGTGCATTAGAATGAGTGGATGTGATCCCTCGGGGTGAGGTTTACAAATACAGCCTGAAACTGCCTGACAACTGTCTTTATCATCATGTTCCAGCAATAATTAAACTCGTAGATAGAAGAAACATGTAATGGACTGTACAGATGATGAAAAAAATTACAAAAAATTAAATCTTCATAGCTTTTTCAAGGACTCATAAAGGAATCAAGAAAATCAAGTGTATACGATATCTGAAATCAAAAGTAAATGTTGCATGTAACAGAAGCTTAAACTAAAGGTTTTGCAAATGTGTGTTATTGAAAATGTGCTGACTTTAAGACAGTGAAGGCCTATATAACCTTTAAAAAGAGACAGACACCTGTATAGGCTATCAGCTAAATTGTTAATTTTAACCAGGGATTTTGTAACTGTAGTATTCCCAGTCAAATTGGAATTAGTAGAACAGTAAAGCCTGGATTCAAAGAAGGCCCCTGGTGTTATACGCTTATTACACAGGATTTATAATGGTTATTATTTGGATAGTTATGAGAATTATTTAAATGATGTGTGGGCATAACTGGCTGCATGTATGTCTAAAGAGACAGGATTATCTTAGATCCCCATAATAACAAAGCGACCCAGTTTCAGGCCGGTATGAAATGATTTTAAAGAGTCAAACTGGGTTCAAGATCCAACTGATGAGCCGAACTCAATATCAGACAATTAAGACAGGTGAAAGGTGGCTCTATTTTAGGTTTCCTTCCTTCAGTATGCAGTGATTTTAAGTTAAGAGTCAATAAGTGACAGTTTCATAGTTAAAACGTTTATTGCACTTTTACTATATTACAGGATGCATTCTGGGTGTTGCTCTCAAACCCATTTCTGTCTCTCTAAGGTCTCATATGTTTGAAAATTGCATCATCTGTGTCTAAGGTGTTCATGTGTGTGTGAGTGTTTGTTAGAATTAAGTAAAAATATATTCAGGATGGCGACAGGCACTAATAACAGACGTGGGTCAGAGACGGGTGTGTTTAAAAATGTTGTGGGTTACTTGGACAGCTGCATTGTGTGTGTTCAGTCATGCAGGAAAACTAAAGCCTTTGCAGAGCAGACAGGGGAAAGAGGTCATACATGTGTTTATATGTGGCACACAGGTCCACAAAAACATGCACACCCACAATGAATACCTAAACCATGCATACGAAGAATGCTTTATAAGTATTAATTGAGTGAAAAATTAGGCTATCAGAGCTGAAACTGATTTCAGCTCCAAAATAAAATTTTCAGAACCTTTAATGAAAACAAATACTGTACAATGAGTCCATACCATTAACTGCCCCATTACACTGTAAGCAATTGCTATTACCATTAACAATGGTGTGATTGTGTTTGATGGGAATTTACACTGCAACAGCCTATCACGGACTGACTAAAAAGAAAGCTCAACTCTGTGCGTCTGGATGAGTTTTTGCCGGCTTACTCATTTAATTTTGCCATGGATATCCGTATAAATCCAGGCTATGCTGACTGTTCTCACAGCACACACCTTTGCCCTAACTTTAGGAGCTTCTACAGCCATGTGTGAAAACTAATTTTCCATGCTCAGAGCATCCGCGCAGTATACTGCTCGGAAGCAAGGCCCAGCTGATTCAGCTTGCTTTTAAAAAGAACCTTAAACAAGTTTAAGTCCGGATGGAAGGATGAGAAGGTTCTCTAACGCTGCATCCAGCTGTACTGACAGGACTGGCGAGAGGACAGCGCTGCACTACTGCCACTCAAAGTACCGGTAGTTTCAAAGTCTGTGTGTATGTGTGTGTCACATGTCAATGCATATCCCTCTGTTGACTGCTTTAAAATGCAATGTTTGAGAGATGCTTCTGGTGTTACATCTAATATGTTGTATTGTCAAGTGTGTTATGGATACTCATCATAACATTGCTATGTGGTGTAGGCTCTAGGCTACACTGTAAAAAGAGATACACATTAACTACTCAATAAAATTGAGGCAGCAGATTGCACACTTTATTATTAATTACATCTAACCTTGTTAAAAGTTGAGTTAATATAACTCAAATCAGTTGCTAAAGAATAACCTGTTTAAATTGAGTAGATAAAAATAAAGCACACAAACAAATTAAACAAATGTAAACAAAAATATTAAGTAGCTATCACGGTAAAGAGCTGGTAGCAAAGACGCCATAAATATATCAAGCATTTGTCTTGATCTGGATAAAAGATGTCAACCAGTCGAGGGATGATAGTGGCAATAATGATGACACCCCTCTGTTTTTTTTGGGGCGACCTTCGTTGAACCCGCCTGCCTCCCACACCCACGATGGAGGACCAGCGGGGAGGTCAGAGGTCGCGGCGACTGTAAAGAACTTTTATGTTACTTCAACTTATCACAGTTTACAACAGATCCACTATAGATAATAAAATAACTAAAGTCTGCATTTTAAAGATTAATAATATCAGTTCAACTAAGAATACAACTTCATTATTCTGTAGACTACACACAACCGCCTAAAATATGCTTTAATGTGATATACAAAATAGGCAATACAAACTTATAAGCGATTTAAATAAAGTTAGTGTTATTTGTAAGGGCAATGTCAACATAAATGCTGCTACTGTCAAATTGAAACAACAACACTGTTCGTCAACTAAAAACTGGCTAATTCTATTGAATTGGATTCATTAAAAAATCTCTGACAAAATTTTTTTAGAATTACATAAATATAAAGATTATATTTAATACAACCAAAATAATCAGATACTATCTGAAACATTTTTGTTTAAAAGTTACTTAAATAATTGCCACAAATATAGTGTATAGTATATTTTATCAGATATATTAAGTTAAATTCACATGACTACAGAATCATTTATTAGTGTACCGGGTCATATTTCTGTTGGTTATGTTTAACATGATGTTTGCGTGCTGCGCGATTACAGTATAGGATTATTAAAATATGCGTACTGGCTGATAATAATTGTGCCCCCCCCCCCCCCCCCCCCCCCCCCCCCCAAGACTAAGGTCTGGCGACGGGTCTGGTGATTCGTTAGGAACTATTAATCTTTTGTTTCTAAAATTATATGCTACTGCTTATTTTTCACAGTTTTCTTTATTAAAATACCCAAAGCCATCAACCAAAGGATCATTTGAATTGCAGTTTTCAGAGGTCACACAATATGGAGGACATGTGCTAAACATCAACGAGACCTGCTTCATCAACATGCATCAGATTTTGAAGCTACAAATAAGACTGTAGATCTTATTGAGATCATATTTTATTTTTTAATATCTATATTGAGGAAGATGTTTGATACAATCAGATTCTCAGGAGCAGTATTTTGTTTAGCTATTGATTATAATATGTAATTTATGAGTGAAGCTGACATATAGTGTAAAATATTACTTCTAGGCAGTTTTTGCTGTTGTATTAATTCAAATTAATACAGCCTAACAGTCAGAGGACCGAAACTCGCTAACCTGGTAAAATACAACATACAGGCCGAGCCTCACAACACTTTAACTCTAGCCTGCTGGTAATGGATTTATTTAAACCAAAATGAAATGAAGTAATTAGAATTAGGTGGAAAGACAGGATGCCTTAAAGTAAATGTTCCAACATGTATCCATATAGTGAAATATGTATAATACAAGGTATAGAACACATATAATCATATTTGCTGCATTATAACTGCACAGAAACTATACAGTTGTGTAAACAGCTTCTCTAAACTTAAAAGTTAGAAGACCTTCATACAGCGATACAAATCAATGAATTAACTAGATAACAAGCCTGCACATCTTATTATAATAATGTAAGGATCACATGGCTCTGGACTTCAACAATATCACATCTTAAATCCACAGATGGGTCCGAGTGTAAATATTTCACAGAGGAACAATTCAATGACACTGCAGAAAAGGATGGAGTTTATCTCATCCACTTCAACAGCAGAAGTTTAAAGAGCACTTTCTGCAATATTAAGGATTATTTGAAGCGGCTGGAGAGGACATTTGATGTCATTGCAATTTCGGAGACATGGTTAAGCAATGATAATGTTGAAGACTTTGGAATAACAGGCTATGAAATGTTCTTTGTAAATCGGTCTTTAAAGAGGGGTGGTGGAGTGGCCTTATATGTTAATACTGCCTTGCAATGCAAGCAGGTGGTATCTATGTCAAAAGAAGGTGATGGGAATTTTGAAATAGTCACTGTGGAAATTGAGATGAAAACAAGTAGAAATATAATAGTTAGCTGTGTGTATAGAGCTCCGGGGACATGTATTGACAAAACAAAGGATCAGTTAGTTTGTATGTTTGAGAAGGTGGTTGGTAAAAAAAAAGTTTTTGTTTGTGGAGACTTTAATGTTGATCTTTTGTATTCACAAGGCCACAAGGGAACTACAGACTTTATTCATACAATGGACAGCTTAGGTTTATATCCAACAATCACAAAGCCAAGTAGAATTACAGCACATAGTGCTACACTAATTGACAATATCTTCTCAAATGTTGTTGATAATAATGTTGTAGGGGGACTGCTGATTGAAGACATTAGTGATCATTTGCCAATTTTTGTTTATTACAATTGTAAAGTAAATGCAGAGGCACTTGTAAGGAGGATGATGGAAAGGAGGCTGAGGACTCCAGAAACCTTGAAAGCTTTAAAGGAAAATTTGTTGAGACAAAAATGGGAAAAAGTTTATGTTAATGATGCTAATGAAGCGTATAGCTGTTTTTTGAATATTTATTTAAAATTATATGAAATTAATTGTCCTTTAAAATTGTACATTAACGAAATGAGGGAACAAAAACCATGGATGACAAAAGGGTTGATTGATGCATGTAAAAAGAAGAATAATCTATATAGGGTCTTTTTAAGACAAAGAACGGAAAATGCTGAGATGAAATACAAGTTGTACAAAAACAAACTAACAAAAATACTTAGGATAAGGAAGGAGACGTATTACAGCAGTTGTTTAGAGGAAAATAGAGGAAATATGAAAGGAACATGGAAAATCATAAATGGCTTAATAAAAAATAAATCAAGTGAAGCTACATATCCTAAATGTATAATGAAAGACAATAAGTGCATAGACAAAAAACAAGAAGTGGCCGAAGAATTTAATGATTTTTTTGTTAATGTGGGACCGAATCTCGCAAGGAACATTGTAGAACCAAAAGAAAAAAATGGATTGGATGAATTAATTGAAAATAATCTGCAAAGTTTGTATCTAAGTGAGGTTAGTGAATCGGAGGTAAGGGAAACGGTTCTAAACTGTAAAAGTAAAAGATCACAAGACTGCAATTGCATAGATATGTCCTTAGTGAAAGAAAAAATAGATGAAATTATCAAGCCATTGACATACATATGTAATATTTCCTTCAGGACTGGAATATTCCCTGACCAGATGAAGGTAGCAAAGGTCATACCGTTGTTTAAAGCAGGTGATAAAAAAGATGTATCCAATTATAGACCAGTATCACTCCTTCCACAGTTTTCCAAAATATTGGAAAAACTTTTTGTTAAAAGGTTGGATAGTTTTATTAATAAATATAATATTTTGACTGAGCAGCAGTATGGTTTTCAGGCCAAGCAGTCTACCGGGCTTGCGATAATAAAACTAATAGATGAGTTAAGTAAGGCCATTGATGAGAAGAAAGTGAGTCTGGGTGTCTTCATTGACCTAAAAAAAGCTTTCGACACTATTGACCACAATATTCTCTTGGGGAAACTGTTCAAGTATGGGGTCAGAGGGGTGGCATATTCTTGGATTTGTTCATATATAAATAACAGAACACAATTTGTTTCAGTTGAAGGAAGTGTGTCAAGTCGCTTGAAAATTCTTTGTGGGGTGCCACAGGGCTCTGTCTTGGGCCCAAAACTATTTATTTTGTATTTAAACGATCTCTGCAAAGTCTCAAGTGTTCTAAAGACTATTCTTTTTGCAGATGATACAATTTTTTTTTATTCTGGTAAAGATTTAAAGGATATGGTGAGACATGTAGAAAGGGAAATGACATTGGTTAAAAAATGGTTTGATATCAATAAGTTGTCACTGAATATGAGTAAAACAAAGTTTATGATTTGGGGTAAAAATAGTGACAAAGATGTGAAAGTAAAAATAGGGGAGGGGGAAATAGAAAGAGTAAATGATATCAAATTTTTGGGTGTTGTATTAGATTCCAAATTGGGGTGGAAAAAGCACATTGATTATGTGAAATCTAAAATCTCAAAGTCAGTCGCAATATTCTATAGGATTGGGAATTTATTAAATAAGCAGGCATTATTTTTGTTATATTCATCATTAGTTGTTCCATATTTAACCTATTGTCTGGAGATTTGGGGTAGTACATACAAGACATACACCCAACCACTTTTTATTTTACAAAAGAGAGTAATACGAATTATCACAAAATCACAATATAGGGATCACACAAACGATTTGTTCTTTAAGTTAAATATTCTGAAATATTATGATTTAGTGGATTATAAGGTTATACTGACAATGTATAAAGCATTTTATAATATGTTGCCTGATAAGATTTTAAGTATGTTTGAAAAACGTGACTGTAAGTATGAGCTAAAAGGAACATGTTTGTTTAAAAAACTGAAAGTAAGAACAAATGTTAGATGTAGAACTATAGCAGTAAGAGGAGTAAATTTATGGAATTGTTTGCATAAAGATCTCAAAGTGATTCAAACAATAAGTGGATTCAAAACGCTCCTAAGAAATAACATGTTACTTTCATATAGATAAATTCGGAAATCAACTTCTAAGACTTATTTTTTATTTAGTGTTTGTAAGAAGAGCATTGAGCACTGTCTGACTGTTGAATATTTGAGAGGGATAGGCGATAATAAGCCTGGAGCTTCAGCCTATACCCTTTGGTTTAAGAAAGTTATGTTGTATGTGATGGGTTGTATATATTTGTTATTTTTTATAAACCAATAAACTCAACTCAACTCAACTCAAAATAGGTACAGTCTAAACATTAAGAAGAGAAGACAGCCTGAGCTTGGAATAATTAATCATTTTAAATAAATACAACTTATGTGTGTAGACACTCAGCTTTTGGGGATGTAAGATTCTACTTTGATGTGTTGGACTCGAGACTTGAGATTTTTTCACAATTTGTCCAAAAAAACCAACAACATAACCAGATTGATTTTCTTTTGTGTGGATGACCGTGGTTCAATCTTTCCCATCATTTTTTTATGGTGTAATCATTCAAGGTATTTGTGATTTGAATAACAAGTTTGATTTCTAATTGGCTACTGCAGCCTTTAATTAATCATGTTGTTAACCATGTTGTGTGTTTGATAACAGTGAAATGTCTTTCAATAAAATCCTTTTAACTGATTAGTCATTATTTTAGGGAACTCTACTGTCTACTGCAGGATTAAACCTCAAGATACACGATTTATTTGCCAAAGAACTTTTAAAGTTGAAGTGGATGTGTGATCAGTACTTACAGATGTTTCCTCAAATGGTTTATAAGACATCTAGTCACAACAATGAAACCAAAAATAGGCAAACGCAATATGTCACAGTGATTACAAATACCTGACAATAATTGACATACAAATATCTGGGTGTTCACCTCAACAATGAACTGGACTGGTCACACAAAACTGACGTCCTGTAGAAGAGGGGCCAAAGTTGACTGCACCCGCTGAGGTGACTGAGGTCCTTTTGGAGTGAGCAGGGGCCTTATTTATAAAACAGTGTGTAGAATCCATTCTAAAAATGTACGTGCGTCAAAAACTCAGAAATGGTGTGTTGTGTTTATGCCTTGTGTTATTTAATTCTATTGTATTTTTTTCCTTTATTTAATTAATATAAACTTGCTCATAGCTGTTTGTGAAACTTGTGAACTGTTTGTATTTCCTGTTCCCTGAAATGTTATTTCATCTTATCAGTTGAGTTAAAGTGGGTTTAAGACGAAATAACATTTCTTCCAGGACGTCTTCAGATATTGTGATATCACAAGAAGCTGAAAACATGATGTCTTAGACCGAGGACGTCGCTGTTTGCAGTCCAACAATAACTTCCTTAACAAGCAAGGAAATGCACAACATTTCCTTAACAGCAAAGCTTCCCTGCTGAGTTTTCTTGTAAATAAACATGTTTTCCTAAAAAATCTCACTCTTTCCAAGAGGTCTATAAGAACAGAATAATGTTTTTTCTTCCAAATAAAAAATGTATGTGTGGAGTCCTATTCTTATCCATATTAAGAAACTTGCAGTCTTCTTATTTCCACAATAAACTCAAGAGAGTATCATGGCATTTATTGTTTGTCCTTGAAGAAGGAGGAGTGCCATGGATTCTAAACATATTTTTTATGTTTACCAGAAGTCTCCTAAACACCTTAACATTTGCTTCCATTGTACATTTCAAAAGAGCATATTTCGAGCTGTTCCTTATATCTAAAGACAAAATAGGTTGGTAATTAGTATCTGTCAAAGGGACCCATGTGACCGAAAAACAACTATTGAGCTCTTTTTTATTAAAAGACAAACTAATGGGTTCATCACATCAGCAGGATGGTGAGGGAGAGACTGCTCCAAGAGCTGGACTGTGGAGGAGGGAACATTGTTTGTACACATGTTTAAGTCTCGATATCCAAGTTCCCCAGGCAACACCCACTGTTTTTTTTAAAAATGTTTTAAAGATTTATTTTTGGCCTTTATTATAGAGAGAGGAAGGTGGATAGAGTCGGAAATCAGGGAGAGAGCGGGGAGAGACATGCGGGACAGGAGCCACAGGCCGGACGCGAACCCGGGCCGCCCACGTGAGGACCACAGCCTCGCTACATGGGACGGACGCGCGCGCTGCGCCACCAGTGCCCCGCAACACCCACTTTTTAACAGGATACTGTAGTGTCCTGTAATTTAAAAAATCATTTGACTGTTCAGGGCCTTGGTCCTCTTGCTTCAAGGTGAGCATCACAGTGCATTGCTCACTACAGTTCTTAACTGTTATAGATCAAAACAGTATTTTAGTGTTAAAAATTGGACGTAAATTAACAGCAATTGCTTACAGTGTACATAGTAAACATAAATGTTAAAAATAACAAATGGACTTCAGCTTGTATAGCGCTTTTATAGAATCAAAGCGATTCTACACGGCAGACCACACCTAACCATTTACTCACTGATGGCAGATCGAGGCTGGCAGTGTTTATTGGTATCAAAAAATTCCATTCATACACATTCACATGCAGCCGATGAAGCAACAGGAGCAACTTGGGATGTATTGTCTTGTCAAAGAACACAACTGACATGTGACTACAAGAGATGAGGATCAACCTTCCAGTTGAGAGAGATTCCAAAGAAGTGTTTGTGTATGTCTAGTCCCTACAAACAGCTCTCATCAATCAAAGTGGAAACACCTGTTTCTCTATCTGTCTGGCCATGTAGAAGCATTTAAACAGCTCTGACTAAATCTCTGGTTTCAGTCTCTTTGGCTTTGTTCAGACTTTTCCCCAGATCAGATTAGAATCCAATCAGAATCAGAATCTGATCCACATTGATTTCTATGGTCACAGATAACACCCAGATAAAACAACAGCAAAATGGATGGTAGAGAAGTGTGATTATTTCTGATGCAAAAAATCTTGTTTAGCAGTCTGTCCGCAGGCTAGTTTTACTACGTTTGTTTGATTCTTGCTGTTGTCTTTCACTGACCAAAGTTAACTTCCGGCTTGCCGGATCTATGTCATTGTTATTTTTCGACGCTGTTGCGTTGAGAGTGACACAGAAGACACATTGAAGCAACCAAGACGTTCAGATTGACTTGGATATGTAGGAATCAGATTTGAAACCACCTCCGTATGTGGTTTGAATCAGATTTGGAAAAATCTGATCTCAAATGGTTTTTTTGAATGTTCAGACTGGCAAAAAATCAAAGAACATACAATCTGGATGTGTTAACAATCAGATTTGGAGGTGCAATGTGAACAAGGCCTAAGTCCCCTTTCCCTCTCAAAGTCACAGAGCAAAATTTGTTTTTTCTTCTTTTCTTTGTTGCATTAAATCAGACGGCTCCACCCAGTCTTGTCTTTTGCATACTCATCATCTTTCAACAAACAAATCCACCAAGGGACACTTCATTTAACTAAAAGCTGTGTCCCTAAGAGGACACTTGACAAACAACATCTCAAAACCCAAATCACATTTGCTTTGTTCTCCTTTTCTTTGTCTTCCTGTGATAAATCAATTGTCTTTTCAAGCACTTTTCCCTTCACTCAGTGGCTGTATCATCACAAATGAAATAGCATGGTAAGAACACAAAGCTCTCACTTTGCATGCCTCTCTTTCTCTTCTCTCTCTTGTGGGTGGTGGATGTTGAAAAATAACGTTCACATGTTTGTGAAGAGTTAGTCAAGAGCTTTTGCTCCTCTGTGAGAAAATCAACCTGTCAAAGTATTCAAAGTTCAGTTTCGATGTTTGAAACAATAGTTATTGTATCAACAAACATACTATCACCAGTGAACATCCACAGACATGAATCTGCATCAAACTACACCATATTGACATATCAATACATCTGCAGCTGAGGCCTATTTTCATACTCCACTTGTCAAATACTTCTCAAATTCATCAATAATCCCCCACTCTATTACAAGCCACTTTAACCGCCACGCCAGTTATATCATATGTTAAACATTTTTTTAGGAATTGTGGACTGAATTTCTCCTGTGATAATTCTCTTTCAATGATGATAGGCTAATTTCCTTTAAAAAGCTTTTTATCTCCCTTATTTCCAATGCCTGCTCATAAATGCCACTAATCTAATCATCTAAACGTTAATTTAACGGAACATAAAGATGCAAATTTCATCTTATCTCTTGATACCTTTAGGGTGCAGCAATGATTTAAAGGCTTGTATTGAAATATTAACTGTCCAAAAAAAATTGGCAGCTATTGCTGTTGTTTTTTGTATTTGTATATTTTTAATTTACTCTAAGCTTGTAAAATAAGCCTCTGAGATGCCAATAAATGTTACCATGTTTCATATTGGTTGTATGCTGCACGCCTTTTTTCAGAACTAAATTACGACTAGATCTGTTAATATTAACTTACCCAAATAACAACTATCCCCATATGACAACTTAGCCTAATTACTTTTGTGAGGTTTTAGCAAAGATGGACACAAAGATGATATAGATTGGCACGTTGAGCTTATTCCCTTGTACAGGCCTCGAGTAATTTGGGCTTGGTGATGCCAAAAATTTGGCGATGAGAGTGGAACATAATCGGGAAACTATGGGTGGAAAAAATTGTGCTTAAAAACACTTGAATGGTGGACCTCCAGTAGAGGTGACTCTTTTCAAATTGCAATTGAGTTTTTTGGCTCATTGTTATTCCAAATATTGTTGAGGAAAGCAATTTTGAATCTGTTTGTACAGTGTCAAAATGATGGGGAAATCCATAAACAAATTGTCCTCTGATGTAAAAACAAACCCTTCAAATTCCAACACAAAGAACAGTTTCTTATCCTCAACCCTGTCTGCCGCTCTGCACCTCTGCCATTAGAGAGAGGAGAAGAGAAGCATGTAGCACTGACTGGAGAGTGGGCCTGTCAATCACCTCTAACAGCTGCATTTGGCATTTCAGTCAGGTACAAAAGGTGTGTTTGGTGCCAAAATAACCAAGTCAGACAGGCATTCAGACAGTGTGCCTGAATAACAATATTTTATCAGAGCAAAGTGGGAAAAACTGACGAAGAAGAGGAGGGGTGAACATAGCTGCAGGACGAAGCTGCAGACGTGTTATGAGCTAAAACAGACACGTCTTCAAGGTTCTCCATCTGTAGTGACTCATGACTTTTTCTCACATACACAGACACACACACACACACACACACACACACACACACACACACACAGAAAGATATAAAGTGAGGGGCTGAACACTAGTCCATGTGCTCTTCCAGATTCATTAGCATTTAAATAACTCATACAAACGAAAAACACACAGCAAGGCAATGGTGCCATTACACAAATGGTTTTTGCAGTAGTATTAAGAGGTGAGTGTGGAATATTAGTGTTTAATGTCGCTGTGGTGGTATTTATTATGCATCGTGTGTGTGTGTGTGTGTGTGTGTGTGTGTGTGTGTGTGTGTGTGTGTGTGTGTGTGTGTGTGTGTGTTTTCCCAGGCTTTCAGGCTAATTACACAGGAAAAGTGTGTGAACCTTGTTCTTTCGTCTTTTTTTTAATCAGTAACAAATAATGTGTTCAGAGTGCAGACACTTGCAGCAATGCTTCAATAGACTACACCAGCTGTCAGATCGTTAAAGTGGGTACTCATTTTAAAAAAATAACTTGTGTCATGGTTTGGTTTTGTATGCGTTATATTGCAGAGTTTTGAGTTCGGTTTTATTTATTCCCTAGTGTTTTTCCATGTTACTGTGTTCCCTGCCTCTCTGGTTTCCCTCCTAAGTTACCTGAAAGTTTATTTCCTGTTTTGTGTTTTAAGTCTAGTCTTTGGTGTTTCCTGTTTTATTTTGTATATCTGGTATTGGTGTTGCCAGTGTTGGGTTTTACTTTGCACTTGTCCTCTAGTGTTCTGGTCTTGTGTTCTTTGTTCCTTGTGTTTCCCGCCTGTGTGATTACCCTGATTGTCCTCACCTGTCTTATTATTAGTCTCACCTGTGTCTGATTACCCCATGTCTATTTAGTCTCTGTGTTCCTTCCCTCATGTTGTTGGATCATTGTCTTTTGGAGTCTGTTAGTGTGGTCATGTTTGTTCTGAGCCTGTCGTTTCATCTCGCTGCTCCCTGGATTTACTTTGTTTCTCCTTGTGGTTTTTGGACTTTTAGATTTTGTTTTTGAGTAAGTTTTGGCTTTTGTTTAATACATTTTTAGCTGCATTTGGGTCCTCCTTCCCTGTTTTCCTACCCGCAAAACGTGACAACTTGTCCTACTTGCGTGTGTATTTGCAGTCTTCCACAACACTAAACTGAAAGATTGAGTCAATAAAGAACAGGATGTTGCTGACTTGTTTGCGTTACGTTTCATTCAACATCCTTCATATTGTTTTTTTTTTTGTTTTAACTTAGGAGTAACAGAAATGATACTACTTTTTTTTTAATTTTTTTTTTATTAAGGGAGGCAACCGCTTGGTTTTGATTTTAAATCTGATCAAACAGCACCCTCTGTCTAGACAAAGTGAAAACTGCAACAGAACTTTTGACAAGTCTGTTTTAATTGGTGCAAAGTCAAATCAGGCAGCATATGTCTCAAACCATGTACGCAGATTTTTGAGCAACGTATAATGCCAAAAAGACAACTTGTTTTCTGGGAAGGCCTAACTTCTTTTAGCAAGATACCGACCCACATTATGGATAATATTACAACACCATGGCTCTGTAGTAAAAGTCAGGGTGATAAAGTAGCCTTCTTGTAGTCCTAAATTGCAACCTTTACAAATGTTTGGAGCATTATGAAGTGTAACATCAGACAAAGGAGACCCTGAATGGTTGAACAGCTGAAATCCTACATTAAGCAGGAGTGGTAAAACTTCCATTCATCCATCCTCAATTCCCAAAAGGCTTACAAAGTGAATTGAAAGGTAAACTTTAAATGATGCAACAGAATAAACTCTTTTAAAATGTGCTGCTGACATGTTAACATTCCAGCCCAATTCAAAATGAGCGAATCATTTTCCCCAAAACAATGACATTTCTGCGACGGTGTGTAAAAAAACAAGTGGATCCAATTGCAACAAATATATTTATTAAACAAAAGATCAAAAAGGCAAAGGATTGATCTGTATAAAAAAAAGGTTCAATGATAAGTCCAACAAGGACCACAAGAAAAGAAGTGGTTGAGACATGAACTGACACAGAAGGGAATGAACATAAACATGGGGTAATCAAATCCAGGTGTGGCAAACAAAACAGGTAAAAATGAGGAAAAACAAAAGGGCATAAGGTTAAACTAGATTATAAAACAAACGTGCTTTCATTGTTTTAGCTCCCACTCTTTGGAATTATCTCCCACAAACCTTCAGATCTGCAGAATATCTACAGAAAGCTGTCCTTTGTATCTAACTTTGTTATTTTGTATTTTAACTGTGTACTAACATCTGGATACTTATTCTTTTGTGACAATTTATTCTTATGACGCTTTATTCTTTGATGAAAAGTGCCCTTGAATTACCCCCCAGGGACAAATAAAGTTTTTTGAATTGAATTGAACTGAATCTTTGGACATTTTCAAGAAGCATGGACAAGCCTTCACATGTAACCTAATACCCCTTTTGTGCATACTTTTTTGCATGTGTGTTTGTGAGTATATGTTTTCCTGTCATTAATCTTGCCTTGATTGTCTCTGTTCCATTTCTCGCACTGTATGACTTGTTTGACTGTTTCCATTTGTGAAGAGCCTTGTAACCAAGTTTTTTAAAACTGCTATATGAATAAAGGCTTACTTAATTAGAAAACAGAACGAGAAGTAATACAGATCAATGAAAATACAAAACTAAACCGGAATTTCTCAGTTTCACTACTTGATATGTTGTATGAAGGAAAACTTCTGGAGCATACTTCGGCAATTTTGTAAAACTGGATTTTGGGGATTTTTTGCATTTATTTAAGAGACAGGATAGTGGATATTTTTAGAAATCAGGGAGAGAGGGACTGGGACATGAGCCACAGGCTGGATTTGAACCTCAACTGCCCACTTTAAGGACAACAAAATGGGGTATGCAAATTTACTACTAAGCTGCTGGCGCCCAAGTTCAGTAATTTCAAAGGGATACTTCACCCATTTGCATGAAGCTTTGGTAGTTGTGTGGATGGTCGTGAATTCAGCCCTCATTTTGCCCTGAGATGAGAAAAACATATTTTTCTTTGCCTGGAAGTTTTCTTCATGTGATGCAATATGACGCTTTTTGTGGCTTGTCCATGTTTCTTGAAACAGCTTCATGTAAATGGGTGAAGTATCCCTTTAATATGATGCAAACACATAGCAGGTATCCTCTTCTGAGAAAAGGGTAGGAGTCTTTCTCCGAGGAAGAAATTTCACTGTTTGTACGATATTAAAATTCTCCATCAGAAGTTTTCCTGCTGTGATTGTATCGCTGTTCTGGGACTGCGCGGCTTGAAATGTTTGTCAGCTGATATGTTGTCTTTGTGCTAGTTTCATTCAATAAGGTTTTTTTTTTAAATGTTTTAAAAATAACCAATTTCTGGTTTGAGTAACATTGTAAACAACATTATGTGTATCACATTATGACACACAACCAATGTGTATCATGTATTTAATAGTTTAATTACCATTAGCTCATCCTACTTCACTGATGATGGTTGGCTGTGACTGTACATTCTCTTATCAAGAAGGGAAAACATTTATGTAAAACTACATCAGTAAACAGTCAGAGGCACAAACAAGGTTGTTTTCAACATATTCAGTCACATTGTTAAACCTAAATCCGATCTATATGGATTTCTAATATCTGATTCCTTTATTTTCAGGGACTGCATTGTCTCCTACCCTGATGACTTCTGTTTTTTCAAGCTTTTGCCACAACTGAGCCATATTTTCTAATTTATTTCTTTATATCTCTGGAAAAAGAAGGGTTTGATATGAAAATGTTTTATATGGACTAGATGAAGCCATGCCAATTCAAATACTCCTAAATAGATTCTGACTGGTGCACCCTTCTCCCTCTCACGCCTCCTCACCTCCATGTCTGGCGCCTCTTCCAGCTGGCTGTCATCTGCAGGGACCACTTTCTTTGGCTACAGCAGAGAGTTAGGTGAGCAAAAAAAAGGAGTCTACCGGAGCATTCAAAGTTTGGAGACCTTGGTGGCACGAGATGTGCAGTTTATTCTTGTACTTTAACTGGCGCTGCAAAAGCCTGGATTCAGCAGATGATTAGTTTCTCTGGCAGGGAGGCTGTCATGCCGAGGGTCTACTGGTGCCTTTGCTTGGTGAGAATCTGAGGAGTTCCAGGGACACAGGCTGTTTTGAACAGGCATGGACTTTTCAGGCTGTTTGAAGGGAAATGTGTAGAGACATGATAAAAAAGTGACGATAAAAAGACATGCTATTGCTTGTGGAACCAGCTTGGAGATACATATAGTTCAAGTCTTCATTTCACTATGTACTCTTTCTTGACCTTTTAATAATCCTGTTGTCATGCTCTCCACAGCTTTGATCACTATCAGACCTAATAAGAACAACCCAGTCGGAGGTCCTATGATTCCTAATGCACTTTGTTCTTATACATTGCATAGATTGTTGATATCCCATTATTTATTAAAGTAAAATGTGCAATATAATTGGAATAAATATTGCATGACAAAGGTCATGTATGATTTTTGTACAGGAAGTAGGAATGTTTTATGCATGTTGCATGCTTAGATTTCCATTTAACATGATTTTTTTGTCATGTTCAACACTTTGAAAAGTTGTGGAAGACACCAAGTGATTATTAGTGGAGAAGTGTTCAATGTTGTGAGTTCTGTTATTAGTTGTGTAGTATGAGCTGGGTTCAGGGCTTGTGGCAGGGTATAAAAACTTAAAACTTTCATACTTGACGGTTTCCATCAAGTTGCTGCAGTAGTCAGGACCATGCAGACCTGATCACAGAGAACATACTAAGGGTCCATGTCTGTTATCACCTACTGTATATATGAGTTCATGGTTCAAATAAACACCTGGTTAGTATGCACTTCTGGTCACACCCCTGCATGCCTCCTGCATTGATAATCCATAGGTCACCTTATATGATTATACTGTATATGTATTATATAATCTTGAAGGCTCTGTAGAGCTGTCTCTTAAATTTGCTTAATTTGATATTGAAACATGTTATTGGTAAAATAGAAAAAACTGAAATATCACGTGGTCATAAGTCAGACCCTTTGCTGTGACACTCATATTTAACTCACATGTTGTCATTTTAATCTGAGCTTCCTTGAGATGGTTCTGCTCCTTCATCGGAGTCCAGCTGTGTTTAATTAAGCTGATTGGACTTAATTAGGAAAGGCAAACACCTGTCTATATCTGTTCCTTACAGCTCACAGTGCATGTCAGAGCAAATGAGAATCATGAGGTTGAAGGAACTGCCCTATAGGAGCTCAGAGACTGAATTGTGGCAAGACACAGATCTGGCCAAGGTCACAGAATAATTTCTGCAGCACTCAAGGTTCTTAAGAGCACAGTGGCCTCCATAATCCTTAAATGGAAGAAGTTTGGGACGACCAGAACTCTTCCTCGACCTGGCCGTCCAGCCAATCGTGGGAGAAGAGCCTTGGTGAAAGAAGTAAAGAAGAACCCAAAGATCTCTGTGGCTGAGCACCAGTCGGGGCTTTATGGCAGAGTGGCCTTAGAGAAGCCTCTCCTCAGTGCAAAAAATCAAAGCCTGCATGAGTTTGCTAAAAAAAAACACAGACTCCCAGACTATGACAAAGAAGATTTGTCATAGTCCAGGAGTCTGCTCATCACCTGCCCAATACAACCCCAACAGTGAAA
This sequence comes from Symphodus melops, assembly GCF_947650265.1. Classification (NCBI taxonomy): domain Eukaryota; kingdom Metazoa; phylum Chordata; class Actinopteri; order Labriformes; family Labridae; genus Symphodus; species Symphodus melops. Next base: position 13,069,586 of record NC_136692.1, on the reverse strand, counting down.
CATGGTGGTGGCAGCGTCATGCTATGGGGGTGTTTTTCAGCTGCAGGGACAGGACGACTGGTTGCAATTGAACGAAAGATGAATGCGGCCAAGTACAGAGATATCCTGGAAGAAAACCTCTTCAGAGTGCTCAGGACCTCAGACTGGGCTGAAGGATTGATTGAATTTGAAATAAGAGATATTCCTTTTTTTGACTGTTGAAGTTGTTTTCAAAAAAGTCCATGTTAATTATTCTTTTGGTGTGCTTTGATTTTAGTCATTCTGTTTTAATTATTTCTGCATTTCTTTACAATCTTTGACTGCATATTGGCATAGTGTTGATTGATTCAAACAAAGTAAATACATTTAATTCCAATTTACCAGAACGTCTCTCACAGACTGGTACAGCACTACAGTTAGCATTCTGTATACTGACCTGAGGGAGGGCGCCATTGAGCCAATGATAAAAATAAAATAAAATAAACATAATTTGTCGTAGTGTCACTAACTTTCTACACTGTAGAGTCCCTTTCTCGTGATACGTCCGCGGGCGCCTCCTGGCGGTGATCCTCAGAAAATCCCCGGCGCCCTCCCGTCAGACCGTCCCTCCTCCGCCCGGAGAAGCTCCACTCTCTCCGCTGCTCAACTTCACAAACTCGCTGGCCGTGTATGGAGAGTTCAAATGGGCCGTGCCAGTGTTTGCGTACCGTCCTTTTTACTTACTTTGGATTGTTAAACTTACCGGTAAACTTCAAATCTTTCCTCCAGGTCCGTGCGAAGACTAAAAACTTTCAAACTTTGTAAACATTTCGCCTTTTCTTTCCTCTTTATCCAGACATATTTGTTGACGGCGCGGTCCAACCAAGATGGACTCGGGTTGTCTGCCGTTCGGAGACTAGATAACGGCGTCACTCATTAAAACTGGATGTAGATTTGATCTAATTATCCGCAGTAAAACGAGCTCTGTATCAACTGGATGTAACTGGACTGGGTCTTTTCCTCCCCAGAAGTCGCATCCTATAATGAACATTTTCCCACCGAAGTTTCGGTGAACTTTACCCACGACTCGCCATGTCGGGAGTGGTCCGCACCCTGAGCCGCTGCCTGCTCCCGGCCGACGCCAGCCGGGACCCGGGCAGCAGCAAGGAGAGGAGCCGGGAGAGGGACGCGGCGCAGGAGCGGGAAGCTCGGAGAAGGAGCCGAGAGATTGACGCGATGCTCGCCCGGGAGAGGAGAGCTGTCCGCCGGCGGGTGAAGATCCTCCTGCTCGGGGCCGGAGAGAGCGGAAAGTCCACATTCCTCAAACAGATGCGCATCATTAATGGACAAGAGTTTGATAAAAAAGCACTTCTGGAATTTCGGGACACCATCTATGAGAATATCCTGAAGGTAAGAACAAGGTTTGATGGAAATAAATAGCCTACAATCAGGCCTGCACTTCAGACAAACTTTACAGCCATGTGTCTAAATGTCTGATTTGTAATTTGTGCTGTCCTCACCTGTTTTGTTATTCAAAATGTTAAATGACATTTCACAGTTTGGAAAACTCTCTGAAATTTTTAAATGGGCTGAAATTGAAATAGTTTTTTTTTTGTTATGACATATTTCAACAGGTTTCAGATTCTTCAAATTATTGATGGGGCGTTTCTCAACCTTGAGTGTTTGAGAACTGATATTTTGAGCTAAATGATCAGATTTTCAAGGATTCAAGCCAACACTTGAGAATAATTCAGCTCGAGTTGTGAAAAATAAGCATTTCTCACCAACAAACAAAGAATTGTTGATGAATGGAGAAAACAATCAGCATATTAATCAACATTTTGAAAGTCATTTTCTGATCTTATACTGACATTTATTCAATAGCTGAGGTTAACTCACTCACATACTCAAACACACAAAGAGGTTTGTTGACATAGTACATATTTTTACCCTGAAGTCTGGTGTGTGTTTGTCTTAGTGTGTAACTATAGTGTGTGCGCAGTCCCTTTGTTTGCTGTCATGGCTGGGCCTCCTTTACCAGCTAACAATACCAGACTATTCCTGAGGGATGAGCACATCCGCCCTGAGTGCCACACAGCCCAGACAAGGATGATAAGAACTGCACTTCTGCACAGACAAGGCATCAGTGTACAATAGACCCCTCAACCCCCCCCCCCCCCCCCAATTCCAACATACAGTGGTGTGGCTGTCTCAAGACTACATCCATCACGAACAGGAGCTCCCCCTTCAACACATTTCACCACTACTTATCCTGCACAATGCATCATGTGGAGAAGGAAACAGGAGAGGCCAAATTAGCAAGAAATCATATGATATGCCTGTCGTCAGAGATATCAAGAAGTGCCCTTATTACACTGAATTTAAGTAAAGTATACCAAAGTCCCGTAAAGCCTTGTTCAACCTTATAGAGATGCAAGTCATAGTTGCGAGTACTCATTTCATTAATTGAATCCACATTTTTTTATAGACTTAGTAAAATATTAAGAAACATAATTAAATATTTCTGAAATTACGTTTTCTTTAGCTTTTTGTTGAAAAAGGTTTGTTGGAAAATTGGACACTTGTTTGGAACTTGAAATAGGCCTAAAGTAACTTAAATGTTTGCGAAACAGTGAAGTGTTTCCCAAAATATTCTGTTTCCTGTTGAAAATGAAGAGAAGTGTTTTTTATGTTGTTGACAAAATGAAACCAGTGGACTCAAAAGAAAGACTAAGGTATTGTCTTTACAGTTGAGGATGTTTTGTTGAGTATTGAATGGTTGTCCTAATAAATCATTTACCTTTGTGTTATGTAGCTTAAAGGTTGTCATCATTCTTCTTTACACTGTCCAACAGTGTTTTATCTAACATTACCCTGAGTTCAGGTTTTGATAGATTACCCGGGTAATCGGTTTATTTTAATTTATACACCGACAGCATAAAACTCAAAGACATTCAGTTCACTGTCACGTAAGACCAAGATAAACAGCAAACCATCACATCCTCCCAACCTCCTGCTCCTGAACCAGAGATTATACTTTGTTAATTTACTTGAAAAATGACTTTGATCATAATTGTTCTGATGATACGTTTTTCGTAAACCAAGTCTTACACAGTCTGCATGAGATATTTCCCACTAAAAGACACTGTGTGTTTTATGACTTCATAAATAACCACAGTACTTTAATGTCTTTATGGCTGTCTTTATGGCTGATAAAAATACTTGCCTTGTATTACGACACCCAACATGTTTGGTGTCTTAAGAAACATTGTGTTTCCATATAGGGCTGACAAGTCCACCTTCGCAGCACTAAAGTCTATGTTTCGTGAGATTACTTTACAGATATGTTTAAATAGACTAAAAAATAATGAATGTCCAGAAAAATCAGGAGTAATGAACGGAGCATCCTCTCTAGGCAGAAAGAGAATGCTGCTTAAATTCGCAAACAAACGCTGCTCCAACGATGATTCAATAAGTCAAGCATTTGGAGTTGGTTGGATGTCGAGTGAACAGTACTATCTGGGATTTGGGATGTTGGTGGAGGATTAAACTCACCTGCCAGTGGTAGGGAAATCCCCTTTTAACCCTTCTCTTTCAGGAGGGTGAGGAAAGAAAGCCAAGCAGGAAGGAAGCTGTGATTTATCTGAAAAGAACACACAGAAATCAGATTATAAAGGTAAACTACACAGGTGTGGTCCTGCTCTCTTTATCCCAGTAATTATACCTCGAGTAACCGACATCTCTGCTGTACTCCTTGTGAAAGATGGATTATTTCTTTCTTGGAATTAAAATGAAACTAAAAAAAACCTCATGTCAAGACTTGTACTTCAAGTCTTGGTTTGATAAAAAAGAAAACAAAAGTGATCTCCATTTCTCTGACTGTATGTGTTCCCAAACAATTCTCCAACAAGGGGGATAACCAAAATGACAGTTTGAACAGCTTGTTGTATACAAATACGACAATTTGCAGATTTAGCTAGACCCCTTATTGGTGTTAGGTGTTAGTGTTAAGAGTAAATAAATCTTGTTATTGCATGCTCTCAGTTATATATACTCTACATAATTCATAAGCTCATCCTGGCAAACTTGTTTTACGACATAAAGATAAGGGCTTACATTTAAAAATTAAACATTTTCTGATTTCAAGTCTTTCTGTGCTGATTATATATTACAGAACAAAATTGTAACAGAATTGGGGAAAGACAAACTTTTCAATATTTTGAAAGTTTTTCATGTCTGATGTCCAAATGGGGATGTTTTCTGTTGCCACATGTTCTGACAAAGGATTGACAATGTTGATACAGGAATTGAGCAACTTTATGATGAACGATAATGTTTAATGTCCCGACTCCCTCTGTGAAGACTCTTATGTGAAACATTGTCAGATACTACAGAGGGTCAGTGACACATGAGACAAATACCAAGAGCCATCATTTTGTCCATGTCGTCTGGCTTACAGGGGACAGTATAGTCCTGCAGAAGTGCTTGTGAGGAGGACTAATAGCTAGTCTGTCCATGTCTCATCAGTCGTCTCAAATTTCCAGAAACTGACAATCCACATACTCCCTTCACACTCTGATTGGTTAGTTTTAATTTATCTCTCTGGCACTCTTCTTTCGAGTCCACACTCGCTGCACGTTCTTGTGAACAATTTGGTGCTCAACCCCATCTCTGAGAAATCAAGTTTGCGAAACTAAACTGCTTTATGTCAAAGGGTTCAGGGCTGGAGTTCAACACTATGGATCTCCTCCTGAAGTGAGTGTCTGAAAATGTGCAACAACATCCCCATATTTAAACATGAACACTTTTTATTTACTAAACTGTTAGACAAACTGGATTCTTTTAATATCCTTAACAGCCAATAGAGCATCTATCAAGAGACGATGAAACAGTCAAGTACACCAACTGCTGTTTCCAAGTTTTTTGTTTTTTTTCAAGGACGGAAGAAGTCACCTCTGATTTGATTATTGTCAAATTGTGAGTGAAAATGTCGGTAGTGTGGCGGGTATTACAGAGTTTCTGGGAAAGATCAGCAATATGCAGTTTGTGAGTCATTTCTAAAGGAGGGACTTCTCACAACAATTTAAATACCTCAAATCCCCTCGCTCATTTAAAAAACGAACAGGCCTGAAGAATAACTTAGAGTTGATGGAAATAAACATCAGTATCGGAATCTGCCTTGATTTTCACAATCATTGCATCTCTAAGGTCAACTGACCTATAAATAGACTAGTCGTTGTAACTCTAACCAGCAAAGCAAGGAAAAAAACAAACAGACAAACATGCAGGCTTACGGAGGGAGATGGTTATGCAACAAATACACAGAGTAGTAAACAGATGAGGTTCAGGTCTGCTCTCAGACAGGAGAGATGGAGATGATTACATGAGTTCATGTGACTCAGAGCGTGCTCACTGTGACTCTCTGTTTGATGTTTTTTCTGCACTTCTCTCTGCATGTGTGCCTCTTTACCGTGGTTACTTGTGTTTCTTTGTATTCAGCACCAGTTTTGATTTGTCAGTCTTACTCATTCAAAGTGCAAAAACAAAGACCAGACAATTCTGACAAAAAGTCTTAAATGAGGGATCAGACAAACTTAGTCATACAACATCAGACTGAACACACACACACCCACACACCTCAATCTGTCACACATAGAAGCTGCCATAGCGAGAAATTCTTCCTTCACATTTTGCTTTTATGTTTTTGTAATTGACTTTTCACACCCTGTTGTATCTGTCTTCAAACGGGGGGATTCTCTCTTTGGGTTTAACGTCTGAGATGTCTTCCAGATTTAGGAGGATTTTTTTTTTCCTCGTCTTTGTAGAGACGGGGCTGAAATAGGATTGCAGCTGTTTCTGTTGTGGGTTTTTAAAGCTCTCCGTATGTGATATTAAGCTATGCAAATGAACTTGAGCAGACTTGACTGTGACTCTCTGACACACACAGATACTCACATCCCTCGACCTATTGTGACCTTTGAAACACTGAGGCGTTCTCTGTGCGTGTTTGCTGCTGAGGCCTCTGTTGTATGGATCCATAAATGAAGCAAACATGCTCTGATAATCGGGCAGACTTTGAACCTAAAGATGCTGTTCAGCATTATTCGAACAGGAGTAAAGTATGAATGTATACATGTATCTTCAGAATAGTGGAAGTATGAAGTCACAAATAACAGAGGACGTTTTCTGTATTGTTATCCAGTTGACTTTTTTTATTAGTGTTGACATCAGATTTTGTTCCACATTTTAGCTTTCACATGAAATGTTTTATCTTGATCTGATGCTATCTTTTATGTCTTGTTTTTGTTTGAGAGGCTCTAAAACAGTCCCTGATGAGATAAATCAAGTTATGTGACAGACTAAATATGCTGAAAATCAAATCATGGTATGTTGAACAGGACAAAGGGAACAAAAAAAAAAAGATGGTTTAAGGCTCCTATCACGTCCTATCATGTGTTTGGTCTGCGTTGAATCTGACGTCCGCTGTGAACAAAGTTGTACATTTCTTTATCTTGTTCTGTGCATATGGAAACAATGTTTTCAGAAAAAAACCCATCTTATCCTGGTTTCTTTGAACAGTCACTCACTGTGAATCAGTCACTCAATCAATCATTATTTGTATAGCGCAAATTTGTAACAACTGTTACCTCAAGACGCTTTACAAAAAAAGCACATGTGATAATATGCTGATGTCGTTCTTCTGTTGTATTCCTCGCGTTCTTGTTATGTATGCAAATTAATTGTCTAGAAATGATCAGCCTTGTGTTAATGGTCTTGTGAGCCTTTGTAGGTCAGGTTGAGGCATCAGTGTTAATTTTGAGCCTGCTTTATAAGCAGATAAAAGCCCTTTTAAAAAGTTTCATTAAATCAAAGGGAAAGAAAAAGGGGACCCAGATTTGAAACATTCAATGTCTTTCTCTCCCTCGCTCTGTGTTGGTTAGTTTGATCACTCAGGAGAAGACCTCCTACAAAGATCACTCCGCATGTTTCTTTGTAGAAAACCACCAGCGAACACACATGCACATCTCAGAATGTGTTTGTGTATGTTTGTGAGACTCAGTGTTGACATTTTTTTCCAGGACAGAACACACGCAGTATACATTTCTTTTTTTCTTCCTCAGTGTGGCTGCTGAATATTGCTGATGTTTGTTGTTTACCACTGCACCACTTTAAGCCTCGTGGGTTCTGAGTGTGCTTTTTTTTTTTTTTTTTCTGCAGGGAATGCGGGTGCTAGTGGATGCACGGGACAAACTGGGCATCAGCTGGCAGAGCTGTGAGAACGAGAAGCAGGGAATGCTGGTGATGTCGTGGGAGGGGCGAGTGGGCGGCTCGGGGGTCGAACCCAGTGAATTTCAGCTGTACGTGATGGCACTGAATGCACTGTGGGCTGACACGGGCGTACAGGAGGCGTACTCAAGACGCTCTGAGTTCCAACTGGTGAGTAAATTGTGCCTCTTCATCAATAGTTTATGTGCCTTTAAGAAGAAGTGATCTGACAATATTTTCCCTGATGTCTCGTGCGTCATTTTCATTACAACACCCTGAAGTTCACATCACAAGAATTCATCTGGTTTTAATGCTAAAGTTGTCTGTTTGCCAGAACAACACATTTGAGCTGTTTTAGGATGATGTGGGTGGTACTCTGACAGGAGATGTTTTTTTGATTAATTCAGGCTCATACGCTCTAAAATGATAAGTACCACTCTTTTTTTTTCTTTCTTTTTTTGCAAAAAAAAAGCAGTCGTGAGGTGGTCTAAGGCAGTGGATCCCAAAGTCAGGGTCAGGACCCCCTGGGGGGGTCAAGAGCTACCAAGAAAGGTTCTCGAGATGTGTGACTGTTTATTAAGTTCATTATGTCCACTCAGTGCTGAGGACTCTACATGGAAACGATATTCCTTCCAATGAATAAAATAGTTTTTTTTTGTTTTTTGTTTTTTTTAGCAGTTTTGTTATTTTGTGTAGTTCTTTTCTTAGCAGTGTTTCAATAAGCCTGTTAGCGCATATGTGTGGCTGTGCGCTACAAGTCATAGCCACCTCCAGGGACAGTGGGGGGGTCCCAGTCCCAGTCTCAGGCACCCTTATTTTAGGGATCACAAGCTGAAAAGTCTACGATACCTAATCACTCAACATTGACACAAAGTCCTTAAAGCTCAATATTTCAAGTGAGACTCTTTAGCTCAGTCATCCCACGACTGTCTGCGTTAAAAGTCCGCCTGCTGTTCATTCTCTGACCAGGAGTCATCATTGATCAAAGATTACACACAGGCTGACCTTATGCTTCACAGTCGCTAGACAAAACATTGAATGAGTGTCATTGTTGGCGAACACATTTCCCTTAGTTTGTTTCAACACAAATCACTACATGCAGATTTAAACAGATACTTTCTGAAGTGACACATAAAAATGTCAACATCTACATACTAAAGGCTCTTCAGAGAAGTTATTATTATTTTTTGGTTGGTGTAGAAAACAGTAAAAATGAATAGCAATAACCTTTTAATGACCTAAAAAAAGATGGCAAGGCTCTCAGGAAGAAGACTGATTATTTCTGTGCAGTCATTTTAAGTTCCTGCAAACCAGTCAGTGTAACAGCACGCTGCTAGGACTGGTTTCTATTTGCATTTTCCACAGCATTGATTTTTATACAGTAGTAGACAACAGTGTATGATTTTTGATGCATAACACTCCTGACACACGTACAAGTACAAGATATAAAGAAGCGCTTTCTCCACAGGGGGCACCAAAAAAGCAAGCAGCACTTCCTCCCTGCAGCTTTCAACATCCCTGGCTGGTCTTAGATTTTCGATCATATCGCGTTTATTCAGACCTGACATGTGCCTGGTTCGGTTACTTATCTTTTAAACAGAAAACGAAGACATGGACATTTGGGTAATTTATTTTGGAACAGAAAAAAGTAGTAGCAGCGAAACTATCAAAGTTGCTGTTTATCTAGGCACACAAACAAACCCCTTTCCTCTTCTCACCACTTGTCTTAAGTGAATCATTCTCTCCGCTGCCTAAACGGAACCAAACAAATAGTAATTTTTTATAGCAGCCATTTCTTGTGGTTTTATGAACTACAGAGCAGCTGGAGAACCACTTCATATAGCAAGCAACAAGTCTACAAATCTGCTGTAAAGGACCGGACAGATTGTCAGTGACACTTACTGGTTCAACAGAATGTCATGAATGATCAGTTACCATGATGTCAACATGTTGAATGTCTCACTGCAGCTGGTCTTAATGAGCTCTGTTTCGAACGTGAGAATGCAGATTGACTTTCCCGTCCAGGACCCTACGTTTTGACCTTTGACCTTCTTGTTACACATTTATCAGTGACAAAACTATCTGGAGTCAGACATAAGCCACTTTGGTCTCTCTCACTTAACATACTGTAAGTGTGTGTATGTTAGACATCACGCACAGCTCTAGGTCAGATTGCCTCATCTTATCTATATGATAAAGCTGCTACTATAGTACAACTGCACAGGCTTTCAGGCTTTTTTCAGGCTTAAATGATTATGCTGGTGATATTGTTTATTTTCCTTATTGTGAGCAAATTCCATTTTAAACCAAAACTAACAAGAAGTTAAAGAATTATCTGAGTATTCAGAACCTGATGAAGCGTGTTCCTCTCTTCTTAAGAGCTTGATAGTTGTATATAATCTTTTTTTTTCTTTTTTCCAAACACATCAGTGACCCTCCCTGTTCTACTATCTGATCCAAGTATTTCAAAATGTGGAAACGTTCCTATTGAATATAGCACAACAGCAGTATATCTCTTCCTGTGGTTCTGTTATCCTTGCTCAATATCGTTTTGCTGCCACACTCAGGAACACTTTTTCAGCGGTTTTATATTCTCAACAATGTTTGTCAAATGTTTACTTACTATCTCCTTTCACACATTCTCTCGTGTGAAACACACATCAGGGAGATTTTTCAATGTCTGGTTGGAAAGCTAACAATGTACTGATGTTGTTCTCCCTGAAACTTACACTTTTTAAATATGTAGTCCTGACCGTTTTCTTGACTTCAGAAGTTGAAATCGCTCAACATATCTTCCACATTATAACATAATTTGGAGAATCAATTTTCCTTTATTCTTAAGCATTTTGAACCATCAAATAGTCCTAAGAAGGGAACAGAGATAACCTTTCACTGACTTGGTCATAGCTAACAACAATAAGCATTGTACTTTTTTCCTTTTCTCTTCAATTTCTGTAGTACAGTATACTCTTATCAAAGTGCCTGTCATCAAATACTGCTCCAACAGCATTTCATCGTACTTGTACAGTGACAATAAAGATGTGTGAAGTTCTTTATAGACTGCTGTAGTTCTGAGCTAATTAAACAACTCCCTGAGGCACACTGTTATTGTGTAAGCTAGCATCATTGGAATCAGGAGTTCTTCGTTAACTTTGGATTGATAAATACAAATGTAGCATCTTTCAGCACATTGTTTTGTTTTTGAAGCCCTTTGGTTTCACTTTGACCATAACCCACTGTACAAAACACCAAACTGCAGACATGAAGTGATGAGAGTATTGGAGCATATAGAGAGACAAAAGGCAATATTCTCCAAAATAAGGTGGTGGAGACTAAAGACAGAGCTAAAAGAACTTTAATTTTTGTACTAACCCACAATCTGTGTTCTTTTAAAAAAAAAAAAAAATTATGCAAAATTTCCCTGCGCTTGTGTCTTGATATGCAATTCTATGTTCCCTTACAATAGAAATTTGTCTGATGAAGAGTAAAACTGGGCTTTTAATACAAGGATCCCTTTGCAGCTCTAAGGCGGAAAATACTTCTCAAATATGATGTATTTGTTTTTTTGTTGCTCATATTTAGGCTGGATTGAAGGCTTTCTTGCAGTGAATACATTGAGTTGGCAGAAACAGGCTTTAGGGAGAAATTGGACACAGTATTAGTGGGTTTTGTTTAACATTAGATTTGTTGACACTAAGAAAAACAGACAGTAACATCAGCCTTATCCTATCAAAGGAAGAAAAAACACTGTGAAGTGAATGTGAGTTTGATATCTCCGTCTCCTCTCTCTCTGCTCTCAGAGGTTTTCCGGGGATACCACAGTCAGCTTTTCCCAGGCACGGCTGGAGCTGGGCCACAGGCTGACAAGAAGAGCCAGGGAAGATAGAAAGACATAAAAAAAAGAGAGGAGGCAGGGGATGAGAGTGGAGGGCGGAGAGAGAAACGCACTGAGGGAGATAGCAGAGAGGAAAATAAACCAAAAGCCAATACATGCAAGAATTTTGTTTACTTGCAGACTTCTCTGTTTTACCACCACACCCAGATAACACACAGTTTGATGTAGGATACACACACCAAAAAAACTTCCACTGCTTTACGAAAAACAGACTGCATGTCCTGCTGTGACAGCAAACTGCTGCTGTTGTCTCCAGCCAGGGAAGCATCCTGATTAAAGGAGGTGCGAGTTTACTGTAAAGGGAACTTTGAAGCCCTACACAGACATAAAGAGGCCATAAATGCTACACACACACTTCCCACATGTGGTCAACTAGATGATCTTACCGCCTGGTAGTCTGCTGTTTTGGCTATGGTGCATATATACGATGTTTAATGTTCAGTGTTGAGTTAGTGGAAAAATCTTTTTTCTGCAAATTCCTGCGTCTGGGTTTGGTTTTGTGTTTCCTTTTTTCACATTGCTAGCTCTTAGCTAGCGTCCTCTCTGTGTGTTTCATGATGTGTGTGTGTGTGTGTGTGTGTTATGGACTAAACGTCGTTTCCAGAGCAACCAAAAATAGATTAATATGTACTGTATTTAAAGAGCAACTTTCCTTTTTTGAGTTACAAAGTTAAAAAAGTTATTATATAGATGACGGATGTTGTTCCAGTCATTTCTCGCAGTTTTGACATCACTGTTCCCACGAAGATAATCGCAGAATTGTGATGCAATGAAGGCCTCATAACACAAAATGAGTGCAAACATACAGAATGGCTGACAGATTGAGTCGCAGTTTTTTGATCGTTTTTGATTTGTTCTATCTCCCTTCAGAAATATGTTAAGTTGTCACTGACAGACCTCTATTGATGTTGTAGATTTGTGCTGATAACCTGGCAATACAATGTTCATCATTACTGAACGAGACAATGACCAAAACTAAGACAACTAGCTTCATGTTTAGGAATGAAAGGATTCACTAAACTCAAGATACGATTCAGGATACGATTCGCTCAGGATTTATTTTACAAAATGAGAGTGTAGACAAATGATGAGTGAAAAGATTCCTTCAGAGGCTGCAAACCCACCTTTCAGTGTGGTTTGGTCTTTTAATGTGTTTTTAATCTCTCAGCAAGGGGAGATGATTGGAGCTTCTCATTGGGGTGTCGATTAAAAGCTGCATCATGTTTGTTGTGCTTTTTGTGTAGTTCGCTGTCTTCTTGCAATATTATACAACATATAATATAATACACACATAGGTGGCAATAATACTGTGCTGAAACAGTCAGTTGAATGTGATTTCTTTCTCAGTCAGTTTACACTTTTTGTCTGTAATTTTGTTTTTTTTAAATGTGTTTTAAGTTTACACTGAACATTTAAAGGGGAGATTTCTGATCATACGGCATTCTTGTCAAATGTAAGAAATAAATTCAGAGATTTCAGATTAAAGCTAAAATTCAAGTTTATAGTCATAGATTACATATCTTTGCAATACATGTTGTTTATTAGCCGAAATATTTATAGATTTAAAAAAAAAGAAAGAAAGAGAAAAGGAATGTAAGACAGCCGTCCCGAAATGTGATAACACAACACATTTTTTTCTAATTGACCTGTTAAATACATGCTGTCCTTGTTAATTTACTATTTGAATGTTGAAATTTGGGATGGATGAAATAAGCAATCTGAATACAGTCTGCACAAGAGGAAATTGTACCCGTGGTCTCACACACACACACACACACACACACACACACACACACACACACACACACACACACACACACACACACACACACACACACACACACACACACAGACACACGGATGCATACTCACAGACAAACACACTCACTGCAAAATGTTAGCTTACTCAGGTCTTTGCTGTGATAAAGCCCCTAATCTGCTCATACACACCATGAATGGAGACATTCCTCTAGCCTTACTCAACCACACACATACACATACACACACACACACACACACACACACACACACACACACACTTACACACACACACACACACACACTCACACACAGCTATACTTAACCATTGTAAAACATATAAATCGAAACAAGGCACTTAAGCTCACTCTGTGTAATGAAAGGAAATGATTCTGATTTAGTTTCATTTATTGCTTATTTGCAGTTTCAGCGTCTGTGGGAATCATGTGTGTACATGTGTGGAGCATGCGTGTCTCTGTCTGTGTTTGCATATCCCTTCATCTATGGGAATTCCCCTCTCCCTGCTTTTCCCTCCGTTCAGCCCCTCACCCTGTTCACGTCCAGCTCAGCCAGTTAGAGACCTCGGCTTTGTATTTCCTCCTGCGGCGAAACTGTAGGTCAGCGGTGGGGTCGCAGGGTCACATCTCACCAGCACAGGGGTCTCATTTCCTGGTTGTTGTGCGACATGTCAGGACTAAAAGAAACCCATTTTGCAACCATGTGAAGAGAAAGATTTCTCTGATTCTGTCTGAAACAAACTAGAAATCAGAAAAAGTTATTTTTTCTATCGCATGTTAAGATAAATACTTCTATATTTAAGTTAGCTTCAAATGTTTTTATGCCAATCTCAAAACGACTTTGTGTCTTTGTTCTGTCCAACTGGCTTATCCCTCCCTCCCCCATTTCTCCATCATCTGTTTTCACACACACACAGCTGTTTCCTGTTGTGTGTTTGTGTGTGTGTGTTTGTATGTGTGTTTAAGACAGAGAGAGGAAGAGAGAGATTCCCTTTTTTATGTCAAATGTGAATAATCAGGAATCACAAGAATAAAGAAGTTAAATGAAGATCGAAGTTGATTCTTTTTGACTTTAAGCACAGTCAACACCTCTGTCACTGCTGGAAACGCCCACTGGTTTCCATTTGTGAAGAGTATGAAAATCAACACCATACTGATGTATACTTTACGTCGAAGATAATCCTGCAGCTCAACGATAGCTCAGTATTGATTTTCACTTTGATGGATCACAGGCTTAGAAAGCCAGCTTATTGAGTTTCACAAATAAACAGAAATAAAAGGAAGTGGACTAGAACCCTGAAATGAAAAGACTCCCAGCTTCATCCCACTGTTTTAGATGAACATATGTGTGTCAAATGTAAGGTTTTCTATTTGTTACGGGTTGACTGTTTATCAGCTTGGCAGTTTCTTCAGCTATTGGCCAATTATCTTGATCAGCGTTTTATTTTACCAATCACCGTTAATAATAATAATTATAATTAAAATTATAATTATTATTATAATTAAAAAGTGTTCTACTTTGGCTCTGCTGCAGGTGTGTGTCCTTCCCATAACACACTGTGATTGGCAACATGTCAGACACATTACAGCCCATCAATATCCCAAAGATCGGCACAAGTCAGAAGTTCCTGACAAGAGCTTCCACTTTGTATTGCAACAGATCAGCTAATTCAGTTTAATTAGCTAATGTAAGCTAGCTATAGTAGGATATAATCAGTTTTCTTTTTTTCCCCCACATGTTTGACACATTGAACAAATGAATAATGGTGCATGCATATTATATTCTGGTCAATAATGAAAAAAAAAGGAAATACATTGCAGGATCTAAACTTTACAGCCTTCTGTAGTCTTGAAGTTATTTTAGGTTAAATACAAATATCAAAACACTTTGACATGTTTATGAATTTAATCCTCAGTGGCTTCTTTGTGGGCAACAATCAGGACACTTGATGGGCTGACCTTAGTTTGTTTTGAGCCTCAGAGCGGAGCAAAACAAGTTGAACAGAGTGCGGTTCAGTCTAGGTCAGAGCGGGCAGACGATCAGCAGATAAAAGAATAAAATGTGAAGCTTTTTAGGATTTTAGTAGATTAAGGTGCTGCTTGTCATTAGCATAAATAATAATGTAAATGTATGCATCCAAGTTTCCTGCTTTCTATATCTATATGGGAGACTTCCTACTGTTTTCTGTAAAGAAACTGGCACAACAACTTTCGATCAGCTCTTTGTTAAGTAAGACTTTTATAGGGGATTTCTGAGGTTTCCTTGTAAAACATTTCATACTATAGTCTTTAGTAATCCACTGTGTGTCAGTAATTTGATAAACTTGCCCTTGTTGCTCTCTTTAATTTTAAAGCTGCATAAATAGTTTTGGGGTACTTAGCAAAGACAGCAGAACAGTGACAGTCAGTCTGTTTTCTGGCCACTTTATGAACACATGTGAATATATGCTGTCTTATTTTGGTTTCTCTTTTGCTGCTGAAGCGCTCCACTTTGTTTACAGACTAGTTGCTTATTCTCTCCCTGCTAGAGACAGAAATGATGCATGATAACTTCGAGAGGCTCTCTTCAAATAGATGTTTGATGTGTTGTTCATATGAATATTAAAAAGTGCAGCT
This sequence comes from Symphodus melops, assembly GCF_947650265.1. NCBI lineage: Eukaryota > Metazoa > Chordata > Actinopteri > Labriformes > Labridae > Symphodus > Symphodus melops. The sequence continues at coordinate 13,054,076 of NC_136692.1, read as the reverse complement.
TAAATGTCTGTTTCCAGGTTCATGCCAGTTTTCTGTTTTGCAATGCAAAGAGGTTAACATGATGGGATTATGAAACAGGGACCTAGTTTAGTGCGCGTCCCCACGGATTGAGGCACAGTCCGCGTGCAGATGGCCCGGGTTTGCGTCCGGCCCGTGGTGTTTCACCCGCATGTCTCGTCCCACTCTCTCTCCCACCTTCCAACTCTGTCCTCTGTCCCCTCTACAATAAAAAAGAAAGAAAGAAAGAAGGAAAGAAACTACAGCACTGTTGACGAAGCCTGTCCATGTACTAGAGTTCAAAAGGGGCATTTATTTAACAAGAAAACAACAAAGAAGGATAAGTGTGTGGTTGATGTGCATGGTTTCTGATCGGATTTGAGAGAATGTTTTATTAAACCAATAATGGCAGTGTGACAGCTCCCATGAAAATGCAATTAAGAAGAGATGAAATACACGAAATGAAATTGTTCCAGTAATCAAATGAAGGGTTTTAATGTGATTATTTGGGGCTTTTCAGTTGCATTAATCTATAAAGAAAATGACTCAGTTTCCCATCTGTAATGATTCTCTTTCTTTATCCCTGCAGAGTGAGTCGGTGAAGTACTTCCTGGATAACTTGGATCGCATTGGTCAACTGGTGAGTCACAGTGTTGAGTTAAAACTTTATTTTTATTCACCTCTGTCATTTTTTAACACCCCCCCCCCCCCCCCCTCTTTCTTTAGAACTACATTCCAAGCAAGCAGGACATTCTGTTCGCGAGGAAAGCCACTAAAGGCATCGTCGAGCACGACTTTGTTATCAAGAAGATTCCTTTCAAGATGGTGGACGTTGGAGGTCAGAGATCGCAGAGGCAGAAGTGGTTCCAGTGTTTTGACGGGATCACGTCGATACTCTTCATGGTTTCATCGTCGGAGTACGATCAGGTAGCGCACCGGCATTTCTCATCATGTAAGGCTGTGATATTTAAAGGTTAGTCACACAGCCTGATCATTAATCACTTGACTTGGCTTAGGAAATGCACAAAAAAGATCAGAGAGGGAGAACATCTGAGATTTACACAAAGCTCTCTTTGTGTTATGTTCTGGAAACTTGATTGTTCCCTCAGCCGTGGCAGCAGTTCAGATCGACAGTCATATGATGACGGCTCAATCCATAATTGGTGCACAGATAAAACCTGGAAAAAAAACCCCCCAGAGACAATAGTTGTTGTGTGTGTTTCAGGTCTTGATGGAGAATCGTACAACAAACCGATTGGTGGAGAGCATGAACATCTTTGAAGCGATTGTCAACAACAGGCTCTTCCTTCACGTCTCCATCATCCTCTTCCTCAACAAAACAGACCTGCTGGTGGAAAAGATCCGCACGGTGGACATCCGCAAGAACTTCCCCGAGTTCAGAGGAGACCCCCGCAGGCTCGAGGACGTGCAGGTACACATACACACTGAATGAAAAAAACACACACTAGCTGCATGAAGCAGCAGCAGCAGCAGTTACCTTCCTCATCATAGTGCTTCCTGTCTGCTGCACTTGAGCTCGCTGTGCTTTCTTACACCAACCATCATGTTACAGCCTATCCTGCTTAGAGTCACAGGGGGCTGGAGCCCATCCCAGCTTTCAATGGGTGAGAGGTGGGTAGAGCCTGGACAAGTTGCCTGTTAATCACAGGGCGGACTTACTGAGACAAACATTTACAGGTTGTCTCGATTCACTGATAAACCTAAGAAGCCTGTTTTTTGTACCCAGAGAGACGCCACACATGCACAGAAATAACACACACAAACTCCACACAGGACTTTACTGTACTAAAGGGATTCAAACCAGGAACCTTCTTCAACATACTTACACAATAAAAATAAAAGTGTATTTCACACAGACAAAAACACTTCAGTCAGTCAGTGCTGACATGCAAACGGAAAACCTCCTCTCAGTCGGACGACTCATATTTGTGTTGGTTTTAAAATGTTTATTAAAGCAGAACATAGATTATGTTTGGGGTCCATGCTCTGACTAAATCAATGTTATTCTACATTCAGAACTGATGTCTTGAATCCCTCAGCTGGATGTTGGGGTGCTGATAGTGCTGAGTGCAGTCCTGGTGTAGGTCAGAGCTGGCGACGAAGGAGCAGAGGGAGAAACCGGAAATCTTGCAGCTTAAATAGACCGCTTATTGGAAGGAGCTGTTGTCAGGAGATAGTGTATAATGAGGCATGTCGAGTGTGAAATCAGTGCAGCTCGAGTTGAGGGCTTGAACTAGCTGGCATGCACCGCCTCACTAATTAGGAAATGGAAGCAAGTGTGTGTCGTTGTTGATTGCTGCACCTCAAAATTCAAATCAAATGAGAGTGCAGAAGTTGTTTAAGAAAAAGTGTGACGTCATCCAAGTTGATCAATTTGTTACATTGTTTTTTTTTATCATATCACTTTGTCACTTTTCTGTTCACTTTAATGTAGTTTACTAAAAGAGGTTTCTTCTCCTGCGTGTGATTGTGATCTGTGTAATTACCTTCGCCTTCACATGAGCTCGATCTTTTCTGTCTTCCTCTCTTTCTATAGCGCGTCATCTTCAACCCTTGCCCCTTGCGTTGATGTTTCTTTGTGGCTCCACTCGTTTTCAATTGTTTTTTTCTGGAGGTTATGTAAAACCTTCATGTTCACTACTTTATTGTAGCAGCTAAATACTCTCTAAGGTCTTAAACTATTCAAACTAAAGTAAAGATGACCTTACAAAGGAGCATTACTGCAACATTTCAGAAAGAAATCTCCTTGCCCTAAATGCAGATCATATGACCCATCGCACACATGAATACACTTACAGATTTAAAGAGGAATAATGCTGCTGGTTATTGAAATTGACGCAAACTAAATGAAATTACAGCTTGCCTCCCACGCAGGCATAAAGTCGTTGCATCATTTAATACTGGATTTTACTGGACAACAGCTCCAAACAGAGATAACAAGGCCAATAATGTCTGTGTGTCTCTATCTACGTTGAATAAACAAGTTGAATTCAGGGCTGATGTTTTCCTCAGTGACGTAAAAGAAGCAGGAAGAAACATGTCATGACTGATAAAAGGGAAGCAGATGTGGTTGCGTCATTTCAGGAATATACAAGCATAAAAACATAACTTTGGAGTTGTTGTGAAATAACAGCAGCACCTTCTTTCCAGGGTTACCGGCTGTTGATGCACAGAGAAAGTAATTATCCCAAAAGTGAGCTGTAGCTCTGCAGTCATAGATTGTTTTCATGGAGTGTCGATTTTTTATTATTGATTTAAATTAATGATTATATCATCATCTGTTAAACTAATTCAGTCTCTCAATCTATGTTTGTAAAGATTCATAACAAATTAACCACTTTACAGAAAAGTAGTTCTACACCTTACTCTTTGTTATGCATTACAAACTTAAGCAGTTCATAATACTTGGGTTTTAAAGTTGAATCAAAAAGACAAATGGATTTGATAACATTTCACCTATCATCCTTTTTCATCTTAATTTCATTCAAACTAAGCTTCCTGATTTAAAATGATTAAATTAAAACAATTTAACATGGGGAGAAAAGACCCTTCTGGGACAGCCTTTCCTTTAAACACACATGTACAAGTATACATTTATAAAAGGCTCACTAGTCTACTTTCAGAGCAGATTTTCAGATCAAATATAAATGAGCAGCAGCAGGTGAGTGCTTATAAACTTCTGAAAACAAGATTCGCCTTTCAGTTTTACAAAATGATAAGCATCTCAAAGCTGATGTGGTTGTTATATGTTTGTCTTTTTAGGCAACAGAAACTTCTTTCTTTGGTTTGGAAGGCCTGTTAGTTGTCTTTCAGTTGTAATCGTGTGACAGCACTCCATTATATAATAGTAATAGTCACAGCTTCCCGAAGTGGGCACAGCTGTCTCTCTTCCCCCATGGGGTGGCAGAGCTCATAGTTAGACAGGAAGAGGTTTACTCAACAAAAAACAGCAGTTAGATGAGGTTATAAAACATAAAGGAATCACGTCCCATCCACATGAGCACCGATCTGAGAGAAACAAATCCAGAGGGAGTGAATACACTTTGAGTCTCACATGTCTTCAAGATAGAAATATGCGTGAATGAATTTTAAATTTGTTGTCCTGCTTTGAAGTTTATCACCCATGCACATGGAAAAGAGCAGATTATATACCTGGCCAACAGGCCCAGAGATGGACTTTTCTTCAGAAAAAAAATTGTCTAACCAAAACAGATTTTGTCTAGTCACTCTCCCATATCACAGCTACAGGGTTTTTCCTGTTCATGATGACTTCTAAGAAATGAGATAACTGTCAAAAGCAGACTGTAACTCTGTCTCTGCTCTACTCCGTCTAGGCGTTCTTGGTGCAGTCGTTCAGCCGTAAGAGGAGAAACCGGGGGAAGCCACTGTTCCACCACTTCACCACGGCCATAGACACCGAAAATATCCGTTTTGTCTTCCACGCCGTCAAGGACACCATCCTGCAGGAAAACCTTAAAGATATCATGCTGCAGTGACCTTCACTCTGCAAACATCATTTAAACTGAGAAGATGCCATAAACGGCGGCCCCCGGAGGACTACAGATTAGGCCTGCTTTAATCTGACACTACGGCCCATGAGTGCATGTTAACACTGACCTGTGGAGATTTAACCTGACTCTGAACCTGAGGAACCACGAGGTGACTGTGGACCTGCTGGTCTACCTGTGGAAACTGTGAGGGTCACTGTGGACCAGACCCTGCATCTAACCTTTTTAAATGTGTGTGTGCTGAAAAGACAGTTACCTTCCTGATTTTAGCTCTCAAGTATGTTTTCATACACAAGTTACAAAATGCTTTAAAAAAAAAAAAAAAAAGGAGCGAAAAGCACCGACAACACACAACCTTGGCACTGAAAGTGTGTTGTTTCTCAGATGTATATAGTTTTCTTTTATTTTTAAATGACAACTGTGTCACTAAACAAAGTCAAACTGCTGCCGGTTAAAGTTCAAACTGTGTAAAAAGAAACAGGGAAGACAAAAAAGGGCAGTTTAGAGCGAGTAGAAGAAGAATGCCTTATCTTGATGTACACGTGATGGAGGAGCTGAGGGTTTGGGCTCCGACTGGTCATATGCTGTGTTATGTGATAAGGTTGCACAAGTGTTCCTATCAGTGAACTTCAACAGAAATGAATCCCTCTTTTGGTTCACTGCATTCCTTCTTCTATCTTTACCTCTCCTCCTCTGCCATCGTACAATCATACAAGAAATGAACAGCTGCACAATAGACGGATTATTGGTCTCCTCCTTCTAAAGCAGAAACAGTAGACTCTATATTAAGAGACTGTAATTGAAACACACACACACACACACACACACACACAGCTCCTGCTGTTTCATGAATTATGGTTCTATCCACGTCTTCCTATGTTTTCCACCCGTTAAAGTAGAATAGCAGCCCGGACTTAACCTGAGATATACCGTCAATACCCAAATACGCAAAAACTTTTGGGAATGTTATTCGTTTGGGTCCTTTTTGAGCTTTGACTGTGAAGAGAACAGGATAGTATAGACAGGGTTAAACTGTAAACATCAGTTTGTAGCATACAGCCAGCAGACATCTTTGAACTTCTGTGGAAGTCAGGTGTGCTTTGCTTCGAAGATTAGGGATTCAAAAAAATGCTAAAAATATAATATGTAAAAATGAAAAGTGCTGTACAGTATACTGTATGTATACTGTATACAGGTAATTCTTTTTATCTGTATTTTCTGGTGTAAACTCTGTTCACTTAATAGCAAGCAGTGATTTAATAAAAACTTTAACAGAGCCAGTTTACAATCCCCTTAACAGACCCAAACACAGCTGAAGTGCCTGATAATAATCCTAGGAGTTGGCTGAGATCATGATTTGATTGGTGTTCAAAGGCAATTATGGGTAAAAAAGAAGAATAAAGAAAGAAACTGAAAAACTGAACTGAAAAAACAAAAAGCACTATTCTTTGTTCAAATAATCAGATATTCTGATACGTTTCCCCATACATCTCATCCTCCCTATTTATTGATTTTTTTCTGTTCTAATAGTGGCATTAACATACTGTAGTACAAACCATGGCTAAATAAGGGGGGGATATTGACATAATATTCACGAGTTGAACATTCTGGACATATGAATAAGAAGCTGTTGTCCGATACACTTATTTGATCTTTATCATAGACCTGTTGGCCTCTAATTAGGAGCTGTCCACCTTCTCTCTTATGAGCTTCTCTAATGGCAGCCACTGAATATATTAAAGCGTGCAGACGTGGTAAAGATTGTGGATTGGTTGTTTGAAGTGAACATCAGGGGTCATCACTAGGCGTATGTTACTATTGTATTTACAGTTTGTTGAATAAGGTTTAAATGTGATCACTAAATGATTCATAATTAATTGTCTAATGTAAAAAACAATCACTAGTTGCAGCTGTATTATATCCTGGCACTGATTTATCACGGTGGTTAAACTGTTGACTCGATGTTTTTCTGAGATGACCTGATAGGAAGTTTTAGTGGCCAGCCAAACAGAAACATTCAAATGATGTTAAAATGAGAGTCCTTATCCTCTCCTTTCCTTCAATTCACCTCCTCTTTCAGATGTTTTCAGTCATTGAATTTTATTCCCAGCATTTCATTTCTGGTACGCAGGTAGTACAGGACAAAACTGGGCCACACCCCCCACCCTGAAGATCCCCTCGGGGGGCTTTGAGGCTAATCAGAAGCACTTCCACACTCCTTTTTATTCTTACTGTATAAACTGTCATTTGTAAGTATGTCTGTGGGTTTTCAATTGTGACTAGAGACCTTTATGTTCATGTTTATACATATTGTACATAGAATACTGTAAGTATGTGACTGCCACTGTGTGTATACAATACAAAACCACTCTGTTAAACAGTACCACTGTAACTGTAGAATTGCTGTAAAATGTTGTCCTAAACTAACCTACCTTTCCCACTCACACAAATACTTTTGTAAGTTCATTGCACTGGAAAGAAAACAACCAGAAAAGGAAACAATCTGGAGAACGAAGTTAAAGCAACCAACAGGCAGCGGGCCTTAATGGTTGAGCAGAATGGAGTCAGAAGATGAAAAGAGGGAGGTCTTCTGCTGTATTTTTTTTGTTTGTGTCCCAGTGTCTTGGCTCTGTGCTTTGTGGTGAAATACACTGCCGTTTGCTGACATGCTGTTTCTTTATTTTCTCAGTGTGGGCGTCTGTGTGTGTTTGAGCGTATATGCTGCAAAGTAACGGGTCAAAATCTCCTGAGCTGCAGAGATTAGCAGAGAAGGGACGTCAAAGGAGATGGAACAGAATTTAAAAAATGAACGTCGAGACATGGGGGAAGAGAAAACCCAAACATGTTTTTCTTATGTCCGGGGGAATGCGAGCCCTTTTACAAGACCGGCAAGGAGAGGCTCTTTTTTCCTGTTAACTTGTGTTCGGCTGATGTGCAGTCTGAAGGCTAACCGTAGGCTTTAGTTGCACATAATGTAATATGAGGCTCATCAGCAAGATGTATCAGACGACTGGGTATGAGAGCAGAGCTAGAGTCAGTCGATATCTCAGTTACCAAGCAGAGTCTGACCTTTGCTTTGGCTTTTAATCACAGCAGCTTAGATACATAGCAGACTGAGAGTCTCGAGAGAGGGAGGGAGCCCAGAAACAACCAGAGCAGAGCTTTAATGCTGTTTTAGGAATCACTGGTTAACTTGGATTTATTTTCACAAGATGGGTGCAGAATATCATTTATAGAGACACACAAAAAGACCCTGTGAATGTGTGGGCACAGGCAGGCGGAGGGACAGACAAAGGGAGGAAGAGGGAATACAAGAAAAAAGTAAGAGGAGAGAGGGGGAGGAGGTCATGTTTCCTCTGTTGAGCCCACTTCCTGTCCTGATCCCAAAATGGAGAGACTGTAAGAACGACATCCCTCCGCTTTTCTTAGTCCCCCCCCCCCACACACACACACACACACACAAACATCAGAAAAACCCAAACCCGCCTCCTGCGGTATGATACAAAGGAGATGAGAGGGAAAAGCAGGGAGCAGAAAAATATATCCCCAGTGGTCTCTGAAACATAAGGAAGCCTTGGTTTATAGAGGCAGAGAGGCGCAGGACATTTTGTCCTCAAGTTGCACCACACTATTCATGTGGAAGGCCTGCATGTTTGTGTGCCTGTGTGTGTGTGTGTGCGGTGTTAAATGAAGCTTATCTTTATTTTAGGCTCATCACCAAAACTTAAGAGTTCAAAAGTTCATTTTAACTCAGTCTTTTTTTTTGTTTGTTCCTGATTGTATGTTAAATTAGACAGACTCTTAGCTTGAATTGAACTTAAACAGCTAATATAACAGCTTGTGATAGAGTATGCTAGTGCTAGTCTATGTGTTGTAAAAACATATCTTTATTGCACAAATGTTTTACAAATTAATCTATAAATATTAAAAGATATGAAATCCTTGAGACCTAAATGCACACATAATTCTTGTATGATAAAAAATACATTTAACTTAAAATATATACATTATGTCCAAAGATCTAAAAAAAACTCATTTATGTCCAATAAAGCAGGGTGACAGACACCAGATCAACGCTATATCAATATGGGCGCCACATTAAAAAAAAAAAAAAAATGACACCCCTTTTACAACAGTGCTGGAAAATGTCAACTGCTCAAGAACATCTTGGCGACCACAGAAAGCAGTCATAGAAACTAATAAGGTTTTGTCAGGAACATTAAATGTTTCCGAAAATCCACCTTAAAAATAAATATTTCAAAATTACGAAGAACTGCATCAATAACCATACCTAAAAATTTGAAGAAACTCACCTTTAATTGAAAAATACCAGAAACACCTTTGCAGGCGTCTGCCTTACATTCGGCCTGCACGGAACATGAAAGCCATGTGCCATTACAAAACAGCGATACGAAGATTAAAAATCAAGTTCTAAAAAGTAGATTCTTCTATATTACCTATATTTAAAACATGCCCCTCTTAATGCCAAATACATCTCTTACCTCTTAATGATCACTAATCAATCAGAAGGAAGCAGATGTAGCTTCATCTGACTGCATCAAAAAGTCACGAGAGCATGGTCATTATATTCAGGCCTCCATCCAGTTGGTAAAATGTACACGTGCCAAGTGAGCAAGCATTGCTGGTTTACATTAGACATCAGTTGTCTGATTATTGCAATGAATTCAGACTTTTGTGATGTGTTAATTGCGAGTGCTCTTACTGTGATAATGATGAATTGTGAAATATTGTGCAGACTATATAATGCTCTCAAAAACACCTTGTAGTTTTAAGAATGTAATTGTAATACCAAAGAAGCAGACACAGTTCTGATTGTCCTACAGTCCTTCTAATAAGTGTCTGCCACTATTTAAAGTCTAAAATGTTTTTCCCAAAAAGGAATTCTGCTCAAGTTTTTCTGTCCAGTTCGTCTGCATTTCGGACAAGACAATCCTTTCGACTTGAACACTGCTGAAAAGGTCGCCGTAAAGCATTATTTTTTTGTACCGTTTTGTTACGAAAAGCACAGTAAACTTGACCCTCCAGAGTCTCTCAGAATCAGCCTACAATAAAAGCATGCTAATGCTGGCAACGGCGTCACTGAAGATTGACTATAAACTATTTGCATGAAATCTGACATACAGGCTTCCTCATTTCAACAGGATCAGACTGAAGGACTCTTTTGTGAACCAATCAATCCTAAAATAAAATCAGGAGCACTATCCAGGATCAAGCATTTGTTGGAGGGGCTTTAAATTAAAGTGTTTGGTGTTTAAAATGTGTTTTATCTTTGTATTTTGGCATTAAGAATAACCCCCCAGAAGCCATCACAAACTGTATGTTAGCAAGTAGTCTTACGTTTGAACACCAGATTATCACCTAGCAGACAATTTGGAGCAACCAAAAGTTGAAATCTGATGATGCATTTCCTTATCTGTACATTACCAACCCCTAACAATTATAGTACCTACTAAAGTATAAAATATTCCGTTATTGTAATTGAATTGATTGAAATCATTGAATAAGAGGATAAGAAATGTTTGAGGAATATGAGGATCTGTGGAAATCGTCTCAAGTGTACATTGACCTTAGTTGTTTGTGAATGAGTGTGTGTGGGGGTTTTGTATAGGGCTCAATGTAAGTGAGTAAATTTTGTCTCATGACTTTGGTTATGCTGGTTTCCCTGAGGTTGTTTTGATTGGACCTACAACTGAACTCTTATATTTAATAACAAGACAATTACTCCCTTGGTCTCTGACTTTACCCTCGCGCACGCACGCACGTTCTCTCTCTCTCGCACGCGCGCGCGCGCGCGCGCACACACACACACACACACACACACACACACGCACCAAAGTGAGATATAAACAGCTATGGGTTCATTAGTAGATGATTTGGCCATGACGCATCATTGGACTCCAGGCCTCTACGTCATTAAAAAAAAAAAAATCTTCTTCTGACAGTGAATTTAACTTTATGATTCCTGGCATCTTATCTCTGCAGGAAGTGTTTTCTCTGTTAGAGCAGAGCCTTGTAAACAGATTTATTTGTTAATCCGGGGAGATGATTTATAGATGGATATGATCAAAATTTAGGGTTGATGCATTCACAAATATTCTTACTATAACAATTCAACTGAAGATATTGAATACATTACAATCTGTAAAGTAGCTCTAAACTAACTCTGGTACAATGCATCAAATGACAAAATGTATTTTTTTAATATTCTACACGGTCCCCTAGAAATAAAATGAATGATCGTTCGTTTGTCTTTACACTTACCCTTTTACTTTGTAAGAAAGCTATTGTGGGAACTGGGTGACAGAGAGATACATTTGGTAGATGTCTCCCTCTGATGGTACAAAATGAGTATTGCAACATTTTAACAAATTTGAAGGCTGTCTGGCAGTTTCGGCACTTTCTTTCATAATAAAAAGAAGAATCTCACAGCTCATACAAGAATGGATCACATTATCCTAACCAAACAAACAAACAAACAAAACCCAAACAAAAAGAAGCTGAAATATACACTGTAAAAAGAGATACACATTAACTATTCGATACAATTGAGGCAAGAGATTGCACACATTATTAATTAAATCTAACTTTGTTAAAAGTTGAGTTAATATAGCTCAAATCAGTTGCTAAAGTTGATCAGTTGATTAAATTAAAGCACACAAACAAATGAACCAAATTTAAACAATTTGGCAATAATGATGATACGCCTCTGATATTGTTTTGGGAGACCTTCGCTAAACCCACCTGCCTCCCACACTCATGATGGAGAGCCGGCGGGGAGGACGGAGGTCAAAACTGTAAAGAACTTTTACTTTACTTCAACTTATCACAGTTTACAATAGATACACTATAGATAATAAAAGAACTAAATTCTGCATTTTAAAGCTTTATAATATCAGTACAACTAAGAATACAACTTCATTATTCTGTAGACTACACACAACTGCCTAAAATATGTGTTAAAGGGATACTTCACCCATTTACATGAAGCTGTGTATCATTAGAAACATGGTAGTAGTGTTGAATGGTCGTAACTAACAGAATCAAATGGCTTCAGACCAGTAAGAACATAATAACAGAATAAGTGGAGTAGTGCATCAGACCAGAGTAAACATTATAAACAGAATAAAGTGGAGTAGTGCATCAGACCACTAGTTCACAGCTTTGAGGACAGGAGTGGAGGTAGTTAACCAGTTCGTATGACAGTTATCTGTGCATTTTCTTTTGTCTTATAGTTTTCACTCCTTATTCAATCTGGTGAATAAATCAAAGAACAACTAACTACCTGACTCACTCATCAATAAATGGAGTTTGGCTGACTGTCAAACTATATTAAGAACATAGGGAGGACTGTTACAATAGGCTTCATGTAAGCACATCAGTTATATGAATTGAAAAGCAGAAAAAGGCGCAAAAAAACATGAAGTGCTCGTCAACTGAAAACTGGCTAATTCTATTGAGTTGGATTCATTAAAAATTCTCTTAATTTAGCAAACCAAACCAAACTACACTATCTCTAAAAGAAAGACCTGATGTTTTTGTCCCACGTGGCTATTGTAGAACAATTAAAGCAAACTCAGTCTTCAGAAAGTCTACAGAAGCTGGCCATGTTGAAGAATTAAATGAATCTTTGGCAAACCGAGGGCAACACAAACCTTATCTAAATAAAACAGGTCTGAAATAAAACTTTGCCATTTTCTTGTTGCCATTAAGTGTGTCCAAATATAAGCTACGTGTGAAAAACAAATGTTAGTTCATGCACAGTGGGATCAGTTCCATTGGAGAGAAATTGATGCTTTAGAGGTATTTTGAGAAGAATATTTTATGTGCACTATGGAGTTTTGTTAGAGAAATGTTAAAGTTGGAGCAATTCTGATTCTGTAGTGTACTGTATGTTCAGAACTCAATGCACAAACTATCCTCAGAGATAAATGTGGTCCCTGGAACACTGTTTGAAGATAAAATGCCACACGAGAAGTGATGGTCAGGGTCCGCAACAGTGAAAATGTAACTCTCCTGGTAGCTTAGATCCTAACAGCGTTCAGGGATCCATTTTTTCCTTTCAGATTTTCAAATGTCACTACCAAATCTATATCGTGCAACTTTAAGTTAAGATTAGCCTTCGATATAATTCTGCACTCAAATTTGCCCAAAACTTAAATTATTCAAATATTGTTCTTAATTGATCAACCCATTTATCTCAAATCAGAAATTAATGTTTCCTTTCTTCTGTTGTGTTGACAAAATGACTACAAAACTTCATTAACTTCATTCTTTGGCACAACCAAAGCATCAATTTCATTTATTCATTCAAAAAAGTACAAAAGTTCAGTTCTTCATCATTCGTTGTAATCTAGATACAACCCTTCATCCCTTTGTTACAGGGAGACATTTCACATGGCTCTGAGCATTTAGTGGTATTTTAGGATGCCAAATAAAATCAAGCAATGCCAAAATAAAGGAGTTCTGAAATCTATTTCAACTGTTTTATAAACAGGACTTTAAAAAAAGGTATTCATTTAATCGTTACGGACAATACACTTCCCATTGTTGCATTTGTGGAAAGCAAGTCTCAGTACAATCATCAGTCAGTGTAGCTACATTACATAATGCAGTGTCAGACACACACACACAAACATTAAATTCATAAAAGCAATGTACATTTTGTGGAGTCTTTGGCATTTTCCAAAGGAGTGGAGAAAAATACAGCAGTGACGAGGACATTGAAGAAACACATTCTTAGTCACCTGTTAAACAGAGAATTTCTTTTTTTGACATGCAGCCTTGCAACACTGCATGTGTAACGGAAAAACAAGATCATCTTCAGATAAAACCTGCAGTAGTGCTGGACTTATTTACAGTGCTGTGACAAATTTGGTGCTTCTCACACATGGGCTGTGGTGGTTTTATATAGCCACTGTTTTACATTTGTTCCAAACGAACATATCTTTATAAAATGAGTTTGCCCTCAAACATTAAAGTAACATTATGTCTCATTCTTTTTAAGGTCACACAATGATTCATGTTACACCTCACTCTACTTATCCTTTAATGAATTGGGTCAAAGAAAAGGGAAAATTTGTCCAGTATGGAGCATTTTAAGATTATTCTATTAAATTCCTGCAATTGAGATTTAAAAAGTTGCTTTTATTTGTTTTGGGGTTTTTTATTTACACCTAGGGTGTTTAAAAACTATTTCACAGCACTGCCCCCCCCCCCTTAAAAAGAGTGTTAGCTTTACAAAAGCAATCACATGGCACTGTAAGGAAACACTGTAGCTCAGAAAAACAGTATATACGGTGTATGTTTAGGAGTGCAGGGTCAAGCTAACGCTATTTAGAGTTGGGGGGCAGATAGTAGGGGTGAAACAGTCTCTCCTGTGCGCAGATGTGCAGTGCAGCATGTGTGTGCATCAGTAACCGTGGAAACCGAGAGGTGAAATAGCTGATGAAGCCTTCAGGCAGCTCGCCGAGAGTCTCCTGCACCTCTGGGGGTAACTCATGGTAGTGGTGTTTCTGTAAACGGCAATGTGAACACAAAAAGGTGAAAACATAATGATACTGAAAACCATGTCAATATAAGCATCAACTTCCAGTGTACAAATATGCAAACTGACCTTATTCCTCATGGCTCTCAGCAAATCTCTGACTGAGTTTCCCTTATATGTCCTGAACCGCCTCAAGTCTTGAATGTACACACACAAAAATGGATAACAAAACATTGGTGGTCCTGTAGTTGCAATCAGTGTAGTTTTGTGAAAGTGTATCTGAGTTTCTACAAAATAACCCACTTTTAGTCTCAGGGGTTACTTTTTATGGAAATCAAGTTTTTTTAAGCCAACTTTATTCATTTCCACCAAATCACACCTCTTCCTCTGAACGTTGCAAATGTTGACCAATCAAAAGTGTTCAGTTCAGTTTCATTTTAAAAAGTCCTTGTATTATGTGGAACTACTGTCACATAGCAGAGACTCTTAAGATGGGTAAAACAAAGTCCTCAAGTACCAAGTGAAGCCCCAAATAGCTGCTAAAAGTCCCTTCAAAGGAACCCTGGCTTTTTGTGTTTGTACCTGTCTGAAGCGGCACAGAGATGTGCATTCTCCAGTTAGTTCGAACCACTGATCTTCCAGCTGTCTCCAGTCTGATCACGATTGGACTATCTGCTGGTTCCTTCTCTATGCGGTCACTCACATCCTGAATACACAGAAAAATGCATCTGATGATTGTTTCTGGTGCTAACCCAAAAAGACAAACAGCTAAACAGACTGTATTAAAAAAAAAAAAGAAAAACACACCATACAATGATACGCTCAAAACATTGTTAACATATTTCCTGCTCAAAACGTATCCTAACAGAGGCGGTCTTACTTAGTGTATTCTTGATGAAATGAAAAACACACCTGGAAAAAGAGCAGCTGCTTCTCAGGGCTCCAGAAGAACGGATGTTTGAGCACACAGGCGGTAGAGGGGCGGGACTCGACCTCAGCATGAATCATTTGCTCAATCAGATCCTGCGCTATGACGTCGTCTGTTTAGACAAAGTAACATTGAAGGCACATTAACACCATTATCGATATTATTCATGTGATTTGCTTTGACTGAGCTCATGTTTGTCATGTCTAGGTCATTCAATGCAGGAAAGGGATGTAATGGTGCATTTACAAGCGAAATCTTTCTATTAGATATTTTCGCAGAGGTATTGTGGGATCAAATGCTTCAAATCTTGTGCAAAAAAACCCCCCACATTTATTATGACCCTTCTCACCATGTATATCCTCCATAAAATGTGAGAGTGAATATTCTCCTGACAGGATGTTGACCTGTCTTCTCAATGAATCACCAAAAGGGTGCTGCCCCCTGCTGACCACATAGTAGAACACACAGCCGGCTGAGAAAACGTCCACTGCTGCCGTCTGGAGAGAGAAAACACACAGCCTTGACAACTGAGGAGTGGACTCGCTTCATCATCTTTAAGAAGACTGTATTCATTTCTCAAGAATGGTAGTCTTAGCTTAATAAGTTAGGAACATTGACAGAACAACATTTCCGCTATATTATAAATGTGCATTGTACCGGTTTGTTGCCAGGAGTATCCCGCAGTACTTCAGGAGCTATCCACCCTTCTGTTCCTGGTATTCCTGAGCGCAAAGAGAAACTGCAGCGACCATCTGGTATCTTCTTACAGAGTCCAAAATCAGAAATGAGAGCTCGGACTCGACCCAGCGCACCGGGAACAGAGAGGAGGATGTTTCTGGGCTTCAGGTCACGATGAACTAAACGAGGAGATGATTGAGGGAGAAAAAGGAGGCAGAAATAATAGCTTTTTATCAGTTACGCTGATTTCAAGTAGTCAACTGTTTCCTGGCACTAAGTATTGAGAAACATTACATTTTGTGTGCACATGTTAACATTTTTATATTCTTATTTATATTCTTTATTCAGACCTATGTTAAGTGAGTGGAGATGTGAGAGGCCACACATGGTCTGCTCCAGCAGAGTTATAGGACTCAGCTCTGGAAAGCGAGATGGATCCTCCACGTACTGCAGAGGAATACAAACACACATCAAATCATATCAGTTGTGTTACACAAGGTCTGACTCATTTCAGGAATACTAAGACAACTAAACAGGACTCTTCAGGTCTGACCTGTTGCAGGGTTGCAGCACACAGCTCGATGGCAATGTAAGAGAAGAGGTGGTCTCTCTCTGTGCAGAAATATCGAATGACGTTGGGGTGTGTGTCAGACTCTCTGAGGAGCTGCACCTCACGCTCGGCCACCTCAAAACACTCCGGCAGTATTCTCTTAACCGCGACTTGACGTCCATCAAAGTTACCCCTGCAAAAACAAAGTGTCATAACATACTACAACCGAAGGTGTCGTGGCTTGATGAGAACATACCAGTAAAGCCAAAGATTTGGTCATTTATGCCATAATGCAGGTTCTCCTACAAGCAAATAAAATTGAGACAGTAATAAACATACGCCTACCTGCATGTTACAAGTTGATTTTAAGATATGCACAAAATGTTTGAAACGTGTCTAAAATTAAGCGTTAAAACCACATACAGTACCTGAAGACAAAAGTTCCTGCTGAGCCATGTCCAAGCACTTCAGAGGGAGTGAAGGAGATTTTACCCACAAGCACCTCCTCACTGTTTCCTTCTGAGATACATAGACAAAAAGAACAAGGCAATAAGACATTCATTTATTTAAATAATGAGTACCATCAGAGAATAATGTACACATAAACAGTTCAGTTTCTTACCTTCTGTTGGGTTAAGCCAAGCTGTGCCATTTTTATTGACATCTGGTGTGCTGCTGCAGTGGGAGGGAGGACTCGGTGAAGGGTCAGCACGAGCAGGCAGGGAGTCTGATTATAAAGATATCCAGTTTCATGTGTCTATAGCAAGCATTCCTTAAAACTAATAAAAGGAATTAATAATATTTGTATGATTTTAGACATTTGAATAGTTTTGCGTTTCTCAAAAGCAGTGCATGGCTGCAATAATTTAAAGTAATCCCTCCGGGGAACCCAGCACCACTAAATACAAAAAATGCTGCACTGTAGAGAGCTTGTTTTGCCAGTTACTTACTGTTGGAAAGGTTTGTGTCGGTAGAAATGGTTGTGTCTGAAGAAACCAAGGTCACTGTCTGAGTGTTTGTTTGTGTGTTTGTTCCCCTCAGACGAGACTCCAAGGCCTCCTCCAGCTGCCTTTGAGCTTTAAGCTGCTGCGCTGCTCGCTGCAGAAACAGAGACACACCAGATGTAAGAAGATCCAGTTTGAGGGATAAGTATTGGGAATATTTAGCAGGATAATAAAAATAAAGTTTTTAATTGAGGACAGATTTTGAAAGTTTTCCCCTTGAAAAAAAAAATAAAATAAAAAAAGTGTGGAAAAAAATGAATGAAGTTCAGCATGCCCAACAAAATATAAGACACAGGCTCAAACACAAACAACTGTGACTCATTAAGTGAGCTGATAAATGACGAAAATTATGGTTATTTTACATTTGGTACATTAAACCACCCCTGCAGTCTAGTTTAGTTATCAGCTTGCAATATGTTGACTTCAATAACACTTTACAATAATCTTATAAACACATTTCCATTTTGGCACCTATTATAGCTGCCAAAAACGTTCCACCTCTTCCTCTACTTCTAAATGCCACTACATCAGTGCTGATGCCAGTGTTTTAGCACCACAACTAAACATTAGTCACAGACTAAAAAAACAGCTACGGTGCACACACACACTTACAACAGGGTATGTGAGTGCAAAAGCCAACCATCCTCCCAGCAGAAGAGTCAGAACCGCCAGAGTGATACGATCTTGAGTTATAAAGCCTGGCAGGACAGCTGCCGGTCTTTGCGCCTGCTGAGATTTCTTCCCATACACTCCTTCTCTGTCAGCATCAGTGTCATCTTGGCCACTAGCATCAGTCTGGAACTGAAGGACACGATAACAGGATTAGTACCAATGGAAATACTGTGATTATTCCATTAGTGATATTTTACAACTAAAGTTTAAATTGCTAGCAATAGATGACATCAACACCTCAGGTTATCACTATTTTATCTTAGTCTGATTAGGGGGGTTTGTTATATGACATTAATCCTGGGATTTACAGCCTAGACACACATGTATCTCAGACTCACATAGCGCTTGTGATAGTACGTGGCAGGGGAGATAGGAGAGGAAGGGGAGACGGGTCGTCGAGGGGGGATGACTGCCTCATTAGAGCGCTGCAGGCCGGCTGGGAATTCTCTCAGCATGGTAGTGTGAGCGACCGGGGGGAGCTCGTGATGGCCTAAACCACACAAAATACAGAAACATATTTAAAGATATAAAAAGTAAATGAAGGATATATCTGTTCTGAGGATACTTGAATCTTATGCGATTTTACCTAGCCTACAGCTTTTGAGTTTATGTTGTCAACCATGACATCCATTTAGGGTGGTATGGGAACTGTGTGTGGGCAGTGGGAATAAGTGCTTACCTATGAACAGCCAGTGGTTTTTGTGGCTGTATGTGCTTCCTGGTGGATATCGCACATCGGTGGATGGTGTGATCTCACACTCCCCTCGCTCTCTGACAGTTACCCCAGAAGTGACAGGACCCTCAATTCCAGCCAGCGTTAATCCGCGAGGCTGCAGCGGCAACACAAATGGATCACATAACAGCTAAATTGTAACCGCCTGCATTGTTATCATTACTATCTGACACACTGTAATAACTATCGCTGTGAAGTGCAACAGGAGATATGATCAACACAGATGCAGGACATGGATGTTTCTGGGTGTCTTAACGTTTTTCAGTAAGTTACATATTTCAACTTACCACCAATGAGACCCCATGGTGGACAAGAGAAGTGGAGGCATAGAGGTGAGAGTCCAATTTACCCACATAGAGGGTTGGTCTGAAAGGTAAAAAAAAAGTTTTTTTTTTTCCCTTGAGTTAGTTAAGTGACAAAAACGGACAAGAACTAGATTATTACATAAAATAACAGAAGATCCTCCTTTATTCATCTCACAAACAGAGACATTTACAGTGTTACAGCAGCAATGATAACAGAGGGGAAAAATCACACTGTAACTGGTTCTTTTTTTTTTTTTTTTTTTTTTTTTTTAAAGAACCAGTTACAGCGCTATGGTTGTTAAAGCTGTTATAGTATGAACACTATCTTGCACACAGTGCATACTGTCTAAGGATGGGCATGTTATTGCACAAGTGGTCCCATAAATGATTACTGCAATGCAAAATTAAAAAAAATCAGGTGGCATTTTGGGTCTTTCACATCAATACAGTAAAGCAACTGTATAACAAATTAAAAAAAGAACAGCCAAAGCGGCTCCTGCGATTTCTCTTACACGAGTTGTGTCTGTGCACTGGCCTGCTCCTTCACAAACTGATAGCTCCACTTCAATGTAGAGTGGGCATCTTCCTGGTCGTTGGCAGAGGAGAAGGTGAGGAAGCGAAGAGTCTCCATGGCGAGCGACAAGTGTGGAGCATGTCTTAGTGAATCACCAGAGTACAGGTAAACACCCACAACAGGTGAGCCATAGTTCTGACTCCACAAGACATCACCTGGACAACAATAAAGGTGGACATATTATAATGTCAAGCTCAACATAAAGAAACACTCACACACAAACGAAAAAAAAAAGATATTCATGTAAAAACCACACACCTCCCCCTACCTGACTCTCTGTCAACCGTCACAACCAAACCATCACCGCTCGACACAAGATGAGCCATCTCTGAAAGTGCAACAGACAAGTCAGACAGTGTCATTTTCTGGATTTCTTACGAGATTAAGAGATTTTACAAGTTCTTTTACATACAGTATTTCCTATGTTGAGTCAAGTCCATTTCATAAAACTGCTCATCATAAATCAATGTATGTGGTTATTTATATGAAGCTGAGTATCAAGCTGGAATGTACATTATGTTTCCACACAAACACTGAAAAAAGAGAACATTTTTTGATTTAGGTAGAGGAAACAAAGGATAGAGTCTAGAGCCTGCACACAAACTTACCACTCGGCTACTGAAACCGTATCTATAATGTTTAGATACATTTTTTAAAAGTATCGCATTTCATATAAACTTAAAGGAGTCTAACTAATAATTATCCTGAGAAATCCCTTAAAATCATTATCAGGAAACTGAAACTCTTATTGAAGGCCAGTAAGGACAAAGGCAAAAGCTCATATCCATGTCATCATCTTTTCTCCTTCAGTGAGCATGTCAACAGCCTGGATGCCATCACTGATTCAGATTGAAACTTTCAGAACCAGATTACTGCTATTACAAAGACAGCCTTCAATCATCTGAAGAACGTTCATGACCAAATCTGACACTGAGAAACTGATCCATGCATTCATATCCAGTAGATTAGATCCATGTAATGCCCTCTATGCTGGTCTTAGCTAAAAAAAAAAAAAAACAATAAAAAAAATAATCAATGAACAAATTCAGACTCATCCAAAAAAATGCAGCAGTCATAGTGCAAACTGGGACAACGAAAACAGAACACATTATACCAATTCTGAAAAATCTTCAATGGCTTCCAGTTCAGTACAGAATCAAATCTGTTTGTGACCTGCTCAATGATGAAGCTACAGCCTGGTCGGATCCCTGAGATCGGCAGATATCTAACAGGTGAAAGATCATTCTGGACATTTTAATTAAATCTAACAATGACTTTGTATGTTCATCTTGTATGTAACTTGTAGTTATAGATATTTTTTCAAACTTTCTACATTTTATACAAATTCTCCTCAAATTCATTTTACACACACACACACACACACACACACACACACACACACACACACACACACACACACACACGTATATACATACTTTATAACATGATATTTGCCTTGTTTTTAAAAGCTCTAGCACATAAAAAAGCAGGTTCTGCAAGGCTTTCATCGGTTCATGTTGTAATGTTGTTTAATAACCTGCCCCATCCAGTGTGTGTCTCTGCCAGTGTATGTACAGTGGTGTGTGTGTGAGACGTACTGTAATCTTGTTTCTCGTCATAGGGTGGAGCAGAGTAATCGTTGTATGTAGCATTCCATCGAAGCTCCTGTGTCTTAGTGTCAAACATGGTGACCATGTATTCTGAAAAAAAGCAGATGCATAGATTCACAAGCGGAAACATGTGTGTGTTTGGTTTGTGTGTGTGTGTGTGTGTGTGTTTGTGACATACCTGTGCGTCCAATATAAAGCAGGGGAGTGTTGGGACAGATGGATTCAGAGGCAGATGTGGTTAAACTGGTTTGCTTCTCACCTGTCTCAGGATCCACCACGAACCATACATCCTGCTTTTTACCTTCATGTACACAAAAGACAGACAAAAAGACACACACACACACACACACACACACACACACACACACACACACACACACACACACACACACACACACACACACACACACACACACACACACACTTAGTATCCAATAGCAATGAGGTCATATATAATGAGGTTATGTATAATATCAATTTGAACATGACATTAACTAGAAAAATCCCTCCATGGAAAAAAATAAAAAGATTTCGTATTGTCCCGTTAGAGTTCCGAGGATACACAGGCTACATATTGATCCATTTGTAAATCAGATTAAGCCTGAGCTAGCTGTTGGCTATCCACATGTTTGCTAGTGTCAATGTCATGACAAAAAGGAAAACTAGCGCAAATGATGAAGACCTTTTTGTAATAAGGAGCAGCAACTCAGCTGATTGAATTATTCTGTGTACAAGAGGCAAGGTGTACCAAACACATGCACTTTTTGTATGCATACTAGCAGGGATTTTAAAATACTATTCTGCAGGCCTAGAACAAAAAGCATTGTTCCAATTCCAATTTAAAACACCATTTAGTATGACAGAAGAGATTGAACGTGTCTAAATACATTCATGTCAAATGTAATTTTACAACAAAAAAACATATTTTGGTACAGTTATAGATGGGTAACCCGGGTTGGAGCACAAGCAAGAATTATATGACAAAGTTATACTAAATGTTCTAATCATATTGCATTCAAGCTACATACCCTGTGAGCCAGCGACAGTCATTCATATGGAACAAGAAAAGGTTTGTTATTTGGACAACAGGGTCAGGGTCTCACCTGTATAGAGTATACCGTCAGAGCTCCTGCAGGGTGCTGACTGAACCAGCTCTGGGATAGTAAAGGGCAGTTTCTGCAAATGCATCCAAAACAGGGGTCATTAAATGAAACAGACTAAAAAAAACACACAAATGCACTGCTCTTTTTACCATCAGGCCTTCTTTGTGCTTGCCGCCCAGGATATACAAACTGCCATCGTTCGGGTCTGGGAGGAAACCTGGCCTAAAAGAAAATGTCAAATTGGACCTTTTTTACCTTTCAACCAGTAACCATCTGATCCAGGACACACTTTGTATGTACGCATGTTCATAACTTACTCTGTGAGGTAGACTGGTAACTGAATAATGGGGTCTGCAATAAATCAAAGAGCAATCTCATGAGATTAAGTGAATATGGAATATGGCGTAATGTTGACATGAATGTGTTTGAACCTTCTCTTAGGGTCCACTTGATCTCTCCTGATTGTTTGGAGACAGCATGAAGATTACCATCCAGGGTCGAGACGAACAGGAGGGATTCTGGGAGAGTGACTGACCTGACCCCTTCAACCTGAAGAGTCACCACAAAGAGTTAAGTGACCCTTTTTAGACCAGCTGTCTGACAGGGACTTCAGTCACAGTGTCATGTATCCTACATGACAACGACATGTGATTGTGTGTGTGTGTGTTGGTTTGAGTGGGTGTGTGTGTGTGTGTGTGTGTGTGTGTGTGTGTGTGTGTGTGTGTGTTGGTTTGAGTGGGTGTGTGTGTGTGTGTGTGTGTGTGTGTGTGTGTGTGTGTTGGTTTGAGTGGGTGTGTCAGGGTACCAGTAAAGTATCTCGTCTTTCTGTAGCAGGATATCCTTACACCCCTTACAATGAGCACGTCAGTTTATTTAAGTTTGTTCAGCGCTCCCATATTTACCCACTAACGGATAGCACCTGGAGACAGATCTTTAACTCTGGTTCAAGTACGCCATAGCAAATAAATACTTAGGCCAGACGTGCAGAGAGGCGCGCGCACTCGCAAAAGACGTTTAAACATAAACGCGCGCGCGCACAGGCAGTATTAACTTTCTTCGGGCATTTTGGACTAAACGACCTATCATATCATGGTCTCTTTACTCGAGCCTGAAATAGACACAGAAGTGCAGTGAGATGCCAGTCGTAGAGTTCCCCTCCCTCTCCCAAAAAGCATAAACAAGCAAGAAACAAACAACAAGCAGCAACAGAAACTGACGTTACCAAGTTTACCTGAAATAGTTTGTCTTCCCAGGACAGAAGAAGAAGACAAAGCAGCAGTCGCCTCATGACCCTGAAAACTCTTTCTTTCATGGCTCTGAACAAACGCGAGGACTAAAAGCTATTTAACTAAACAACAGAGGGCGAACCCTCTCTCTCCATTTCCAGAAGCAGAAGTGTCCATTTGTTGGAAAGTTAGCACTGGTCGTTTAACATCATCCAAACCCGCAGCGACGGCGCAAAAACTCTTTAAGACAAGACGAGTTGAAGTGTTATTAACCCACAATCACAGGAACACAACCACAGTCCATATTTCCGTGTTGGGACGGAACCGATGACGTCAGGTGCGAACTGTCAAGCAAAGCGGTAGGCGGGGCTTCACCCTGACTGGCAGCTGAGCCAATAATGCGGAGATATTTCACACATAAGGGGAGGAGCGGTAGAAACGGCTGGAACACGTGGAAAGAGACAACAGGGCAGATGTGAACACAACAAGAGCGACTTTTTTGTGCGATAGAAAGTAGTGGAGGGCGTCATTGTTTGTCCTCTTCACTGTCTGATTCGCAATTCACTTCATTGGTGGAAATTATCTACACACACAGGTACCATATCTCGTTATTATAACTCTATGTAGGCTACATGTAAGAGAGAAATATATATGTGAATTGTACTACACAGATTTAAATTATAATATACATAACATTGTTGCATTGTATCTATGAGATATGTGGGCTACATTAGGTAACTGTTTGACTAACATACTTATATTTACTTTGTGTCAAATATATTTTACTCCTCAATATGATGTATACCTTTAAATAGGTTTCTTTTATTTATTTTACTAATGATATAGTTTAAAGTATTTCTACTTTTTACATTCTTTTGGTTTATACTTTTGTGCATGAAAATGGAGAACAAACAGCCTATATCGTATAAATTGAATGATCGGTATTCACCAGGGATGATCAGAGTCCAAGATATCTGGACTTTAAACCAGAAGATACAAAGCCATTCAAATGTTTTCAAGTTCTTTTCTGGAGAAAGACTGAAACCTCAGATTTTTGCATACAGTTAGCCACTTTTCCATTGTGGTATTCCAAATACTTACAAGTATAGACCAAAATACCTCTTCCCTTTACAAACCATCACATTAAAACAATAAATTCACTCATCTTCTGAAAATTCTTTATTTTTCTGCAACATGTTTCCCTTCAGAAATGTCAGCCAACTGTTGGCCCTGGCCTTGTCCGGCCTATGACTCAAAAAGACATTTCAAAGTACATGGGGAAAACTCACTGGGGGGATGTCAGCAGGTGTGCTTTAGATATGTTTGCTGACCACAAAAATAAAACAATACTGGCAGGCACTTCAGTCATTTGAGGTACACACAAAACAAATAAGACAAACAGCATTATAGACCAGTCTTTAAAGGCATACACAGGTTGTGCACAGATAGGTGAGGTGTGGGCTCTTCACACAGTGCAGTGCCCAGGCCTTTGGCTTGGTGGGGTCTACTGGTGGAGCACACTGTCAGGTTTAGGATATCCAAACAGCTCAAAGTCTGGTTCATACAGTTTGTACAGTTCTCTTTTCACTAAAGTGGGGAACTGCTTAAACCAGTCTCTCTCCCAGCTGGCTGCAGTACGGTTTCGGGCTCCTGAAGGGAAGTGTACAAGATGATCTACCTCTAAAAGCTTCAGTAGGTGCTCTGCGTCTGTTTCCAGGGTTTCTAGTCTCCCAATAAAATCATACTTCACCTGGCAAGGATGGCACAGACGGTACACCTGAAAAACACAGATAGCAAGGAAAGAAAGTTATCGATGGTAAACTACATCAGTTTGTACTCTCTTCTTTGTTTGTTTTTCAACAAAATGTGAAAGTTAAATGGTATTCTCAAAAATATATATGTTCACATGAAAGAATAGACCAGTAGAATAATAATTAATTGCATTTTTTTTTTAAATAAAAGAATACTATTTACTAAATATTAATATTTACCTGTCCCCTCTATATGCATTCACACAAACACTAAGATCATTTTCTTGCCCAAGGACACTTTGGCATGCTGAATGTAGGAGCTGGGATTATACCACCAACATTCCAGTTAAGAGATGACTGACTCTATCACTGAACTACTTGCTGCCCCCAACAAAAAGTAATGCTGGTAGAGTCTTTTAAAATAGACAGGGAAGTGGCATATGACTAAAGGGAAAGTATGCCAATGTGAATCTCTTTAAATCCAACCACCTCAAAAGTAAGGTCAACATTTTATTAGTGTGTGTTTGAGTTCATGCAGCTGCACATCTCACATACCTGCCGCCAGTGTTCGTTAAAGATACTCTCTTTCTCTGTCTCTGGATCCAGCAGGTATTTGATGAACTGCTGAAATGTCGGTTTTATTCCTGCTGCAAATGCCTCAGCTGCTGTCTCTGGCAGACTACCAGAGGAATTACCATAACGACGCAGCATTACTGAGCCAAACTGCCTGTAGAAGTCCTCGTTTGGCCTTAAACACACATGAATACACACACTTTAATTATTCAAGAATGATAAGACTACTCTTTTCACAATTAGCGAAGCACATTCCCCAACTCTTTATACAGGAAACACGCTTAAACACTCACACACCAACTCTCTGTGTATTCCTGCACTAAGACACACACCTTCCAAACTTGTTCCTAAAGGCTGAGATGAGTCGAACAAAGGGGTCCCGTACAAAAAGAAACTTGGTGTAGTGCTGGAGCTTGAGTGCCATTAGGTGGCGCGACAGAGAACCGTAATGGCGCCAAAACCTGTGAAATACAAACAGAAACACAAAGCAGATCTTCCATTTTATTTGTTGTTTGTTTGCTGAAATCCATCTGCTGTCTTTTTTTCTGGTGAGATACTGAACTAGTGAAATAGAGCTGGATTGGTCCTCAAGATGGAAAAAGATTTGTCAGTACAGATGGAAAAACATACACACAAACACAGACAGCTCCCGAGGGGTAGAGAAAGGTCTATCTGTGCTGCAGCACCAAAGCCCCGCCTGTCGTTTCCACTCTCCTTTTCCAAGAGTCAACGCAGTAAATAACTCCATAACCACAGGGATAGTTTCTGCAGTTTCTAATGAATATTAAAATGGAGTTAAAATTACTCTCTAAAAAGTGGAGTATTTCTGAATTATCAACTTTTTTTTTTCATTTTAAACGTAACAAAAACAACAGATTGTCACAGGACTCATTCTTTTGACTGTTTAAAATAAAATAATTCTTGGATTTTTTTTAAAAATTCCGACAAGTCTTTTTCCACACGTTGTAGAAATAGAATATTTTGAAAGAAGAAGATACCATCTGCTTTCATTGCAAAGCAAAGTTGTCTTTTACTTCTGGCTGGACACCCTGATTTAATGGTTGTTTTTTCCTCGGTTATCATTGTGGTAAAGAGGTCAGTTTGTTTGGACTTGATGGGATACATTCTTCACTCTGGTTTCCATGCTGACTTGGTCAGAAGATGTTTCTAGTGAGTTGTTAAACTTTTTTAAAGCAAGTGTTAGTTCCTCTGTGTAGGACATTGGATTGTGATTTTGACTTTGTTTTGCTTTTTTATGTTGAAAGCTCAATTTAAAGACTCTATTCATTGGTTTGCTCTAAAACATTCAAAGTGTAATGTTGCCCAAATCTCGTATAATCAAATGCAGGTGCTCCAATTCATCAAAAAAAAACTATATGGTGGACTGAATATGACGTGGTTACCTCTAAACAAGGTGACTCTGTAAATATCTAGCTCAGATAATGTCTTGATTATTTAAGTATCAGTAAAACTTTCTAAAAAAATAAATGTATTCTTTTCATGTATTATTTATTTTTATAAATGAGCTAATATTCAACATACAAGTAAGTGAAATGAATAACATACAAATGCAATTAAACTTTTTGTCTCTGAATATTTAAATCTATATATTACGTGTATTAAGTGTTTTTTGTGTGTCATACTTGGCAAATGTGAGGTGGAGAGAGGAGTTGTGTACGATGTCAGGAGGTACAGCCTCTGGGTCAGTGTAAGGTTTTCCTGAGGAGGGGGAGATGACAGACTGAGAGAGAACCACCATCACTCTCTTCCAGTTGGTACACGCCACCTGAACCAAAACAACAATGAAAGGAGAGAAAACAGAGAACAAGGTGAGAAGACAACAGCGACTATAAACCTGTGGAGTTGTCTATACTGTAGGCTAATTTCAAAATGCTGCAGGAAATGCTGATGTTCTTGTGTGCTATTTTCCCCAAACAAAACAAAAACAAGGGATGTAGCCAATATGAAATAGACCATTGGTTTCTGAACCCTACTTAACGCTGCCTTTAGAAAAAATTGTTAAATAAATACTTCAATACATTCCTCTTATTAACCACATACGAATACTGCACTAGAAATTTTCTCATATATTGTCTCACTGTCATATTATATTTTAGCTTCTTTGTTGTATGTTTTTCTACTTTTTCTTTGATCTTCTTTTGGGCCTTTTAATGGTTCATTTAAAAAAAATGATTCTCTATCAATCCTATTTTGATTTGATTTTCCTTAAATAAGTGCCTTGTTGCTGAAGTCTGCTGTATAAATAAACTTAATACCTTACTTTGAATAGAAAGAACACTTTGACTGCCTCATCTTGTATTTTTGGAACCGATAGCAAGTGCCCATACTTGTCATCAGATTGGAAATATCTTGTTAGCCTCTATCCTGGCTGACAGGCTGCTGAGGTTTTGTCCTTTCAATCACAGGTAGCCATGGCCTTTTAGTATACCCTGTTTTTATCCCAGATTATTTTCTTACTCTTAAAACAATTATTACATAATTAATAACATAGGCCTAAAGTGCTTAAAAGGACTTGAAAATACTGGAGTCGCCCCCTGTTGGCCATTGAACTTAGTGCAGATTTAATGTGCTTCTGCATTGGCTTTTTTTAAACAGAATGTCACCACCCACAAGTTCACACACACACACACGCAGCAGCTGTACCTTGGGAACATAGCAGTAGATAATTTGGTGAGTGTCATCGACAATCAGGTGATCCAGCTCTCTGTTTGGGATCTGCTCAAATGCCCGAGTCCTACCAGGGAATTCCACTGCATCCTTTCCTGAGCACACATCCATGATCCTCTGCTTCCTCACCTCTTGTTCCCTTTCCTCCTCAGTAGCACTACTTGTTTCCTTCTCCTCATCCTCTCTTATTTCCTCATTCTTCCGTTCTTGTGTTTTCTTCCCTTCATCATTTGTTTGTTCCTCAGCTGCTCCTCCTTTCTCCTCAGGGACCAGTGTTGTATAGGGAGCAGTAGTGTAGCTCTTCAAGGCAAGACTGGTGTTAGCTCTGCTTGTAAACAAAGATCGTGGCTGACGTGTGGTCACCTGAGGGTCAGAATCAGAGTGCAGAGACTCGTGTTTGGGGTCCTGAAGCGGGTAGAGGTTGAAGCCCCCGACGTCATCCCAGTACACGATGATCAGCAGGATCATAAACAAAGACCCAAGAATGAACGCCACTCGGAGACCACGCCATGTTCCCATGGTTACACTAAATCATGAGCGCTGACTGGTAAAGATAAGAGGAGGACGTTATCTCAGCTCCATGGTGGCTGTCTTTGGAGGAAGGAGACGCTTCCTGCTCACCAGTTGAAGCTGAAAGAAACAGGAAATGTGACTAAGACCCCTGTTCCCCTTTCGATGTTTTTTTCAGAAATGGTGATCAAGAAACTACAAAATACAAGAACTAGATACCAAAGAATGTAAAAACAAAGAAGCAGTGCTAAACCAGATTTAGAACTTCTTTAATGGTTTCGTGAGTTAACTGTACTATATTTATACTGCGCTACTTGTACTTCTTCCACATTTTAAACATGATGATTCTACTTATTTATATGATACATTCAGTGTATTATGCATTTTATTTTAAGCATTTCAGCCACTTACAGCTCTGTTAAACAGTATTCTTTGTATTATGCTGTGGTATTCAAACATTATATGCACTTCATAAATCAGTTATATTGGCCATTGTTTGTTCATAAGAACAAATTTGGGGAAGAAAGTTGGCGAGAAATCCAATTGGGCTGGCCTTTGTTCTTTGCGTTGTAATAATGAAGTCACAGCCACTGTGTTAACAAGAAAAGGCAGGCTGTAATGACAGTTTCAAACACACTCAAAAACAAGTTACATTGAGTTGTCATGTTAGTAACTCTTAATGTGACAGGTGCTTTTTTCGCTGAAAACTGGAATGCAAAATGAACAGGTGAGGGAAGGGGGTGTTCATAAATGCCAGCACAGTGAATAAATACACAGCATGAGGGACACGTGGGAGTTGGTATTCTGTTCACAACTGAGCGTCAATAATATTTCGCTGGAGTCATTTTAACCCATTGTTTCCATAACTAATTCACATTCAAATGTAAGCTGCAGGACTTTCACTTTTGCTGTGGTATTTATGTAAACATGGTAATATATTGGTAAAGGACATTACGATCTTTTTTTGGGGGAATCGTTATTTGCTTTTTAAATATGAGTACAATCCTTCAGCGTGTGTCCCGGGGCGTGGGAACCTCACGCTCTGCCCGGGTCGCTCAGCTGTCACGGGGACGTGAACAAACGGGTCTGTGGGGGTGGGAGTTGTTTCAGACCACAGTCTGTTAAGAGGGTTTACCCCACTTATTGTCTGTCCCTTAAAACATCTGCTGTTCGGGATGTGTAGAGGGGGAAAAAATGACGGTTCACAGACAGTGTGTGCAGGTCTGAAGCAGAACAGCAGCCTCCCTTCTTTTGAGGGAGTAGGCTAAATTACCATTTTGACTGTGGTGTTTATTTCCACTAGGTTTTAAATCGTAACTCCACGTTGACTGAAGGGGCCTATTTTGAGGATCCCACAAACTCGACCGTGTCTTGGCACGCGCAGCACACAGACTCAGACGTACACACATACACTATAGACACTATAAAATGGAAATAGACGTTAAAATACTATTTTTGTTTTACTTTTGAATATGGGGTGAGCTATTAATAAGTTGTAGTAATTCATTTGATAAAGGCACTGTGGTTATTAAGTATGGGAGGCATCTATGTTTCAGTTCGGTTAATAATCCTTTTTGTTTGCAGCCAAATCTCCGGTATGAAAACTACAATGCCTTCATGCATACAGTAGCCAACACAGGTAACAATGTGTCCTTTCACCGGGCAGTGCCCCTCTCTCATCTCACTCCTCAACTACAGCACAGGACAAAACCCTTACAAACTTATTCTCCTCTACAGTCTCCACTGCCCTTGTTCTCCACAAACCTCTCGTGCTTCTTTGAGCAGGGAAAAAAAAGCCCGGTTCTGTTCCCTCGGTGCCCTTCACACCGGGAGCATCCCGGCGATAGTTAAGCCCATACTGTCTGAACATGAATCTCTCTGACGAAAATGGAACAAAATGGCCCGGGTGTCATGTTTGGTCTTACCCGGCAGATGAGCTCCATGGTGCAGGGCGGTCAGCCCTTTGTCGCCAACACAGTGACCCTGTCTCTGTCTGTTTCTGTGATACCAGTGATGATGGGACCGGGTGGGCACGACAGAAATGTAGTGGTCTGCGCTCACGCTGAAGCCAAAATCACGCGAGATCTGGGAATCCAGCCACAGATTTTTTTTTTCCACACAGGCTGTCGTTTTACACACTCACAGATTTGGCCCCGAATTGAAGCGATGAAAAAGACCCGCCTTTGTCATCGGTTCCGAAAATAAAATCCTGGGATTATGGCTGCCACAGGAAGGAACACCAAATAAGCACTTTTTTGTAAAATAAAATAAATAAATCACAAGGAAATCACTGAGGACACTGAGAAATCCCCTTCCAATTCAGGAAGGAAAACAGACATGTAGGCTTCAAATGAAATACTTAAGTTTAGGCTATGTCAAAATTAAGATAAACTACGTTAAAGGACAAGCTATGCTCAACGAAGTGAATAATAGCATATATTAAAGTTAAATTAAATTATATATTTATTTTCAATATACCCAAATATTCACATTTTAAAAGTCTGTACACTTTCTTTTCTTTTCCTTATCAAGTTTAACAGTTAACTAAATAATTAAATAACAGAATTTTAAGTAATCCAAAATGAAAACAAGAGTAGCATATCATAGGCTGTCAAAAAGCCTGACATTTTCTGAAGGACTCAGGAACTTTCTTTTAATATCTTTAAAGCAACAGGAAAATGACATGTTGACAGTCCTCTGTCTCCACATCAAAGGTCTCAGCAGCTCAACATCAGGAGCCAAAAGAAAGGACCACACACTGATCATGCAACCAAAAACAGTCAGAAATGTCAGTGAAGGGCTTAACCTGTAGGAAGAAGCTTGAAGAAAAAAATAATCTCAGAAAAGATTGCACTTTAAAAAGTCTGTTTTTCTGAATTGCTGAAAAGCTACAAAGTCCTCTGGTGTCAAGAACATAATTACAATACCAAGTGTTTATGTAAAGTCTAGATTATATCTAGATCAATATCACTAATCACTAAATCAAAATATAAACTGGAATATAAATTGTGTTTGTCTGAATTAGAGCCTTTGTTTGATCGATTTTGAGATTTTAGTCTCATAAATCAAAGCTTTATTTATACTTTTCATGCAATTCTGATATTTAGTAATCCATTTTATTCAGAAAAACAGCTTCTTTGGGATTGAATCTTTTATATATTATCTATTCAACATTATTTCTTTCAGCTCAGATGAAAAAACACCAAGTCTACAACATTCATTATGTACTGAAGTTCAATTTCCCTACAAGGGTTAAACAAAGACAGGTGCCTCTCTCTATATTAAAGAACGACAACAAAAACAGGTAGTACTTTGTTTGATGGTTTATTGAAAGTTTCCCCGCTGCATGCCCTCTCCCTGTGTGAAAGCAGAGTCGGAAAGGAGGAGGATACAGGCCACTATAGCGCCACATCAGCACAATTTTTAAGATGGTTACTTGTTTGGTTAGAAAACCTCCAACCCAGACTGGTATGGCACTCTGTGCTGCCCTAACTAACATGGTGATGTCGAAACAACTCCCCCTAACAAGAAGGTCCAATAAAAGATTAGAGAGTGAGTATCTCCAATTCATGAATAGAAAAAGAAGGCAGTATTGTCATATGTTAAGTTCCAGAGAGAAATAACAAAATGGGGTAGGTGATGGTGAAGAGACAAGCAGAGAATTTTCAACACAAAGTATTATCTCTCTCGTTTCTTGATGTGGCTGCAGTAAGGCGCGCTTTGATGATGTCACTTAAGTTAAACGTTGAGGCTTTTGATTTTGAACCTCAAGATTCACTGGGTGGTCGTCGTCCTTCTCCAATCAATGATGCACTTCTTTCTCCTCCTTCCACACAAAATCGGATGGACTGTGGGATAGAAAGGTCGATTCAGGTCAGTGTCTAGACAGCAAATAATACATAAGCAGTAATTGTCGATCTCAATGGCTCAATTCATGAAACAAGGAGGATGCAGGAATGTAACTTCATGTCTCTCCTGTGAAGCCCAAAGATTTCGTTAGAGCACACAGAAGAATGCCTCCATTCATCCAATTCTGCAGCTGCAAAAGGGCTGAATTAATTGATACCCAACAGATGCAGCTAGTGTCTGTTGAGTCAATATTCAATTCAAATATTGCCGTCATGTTCACGTTGTTATCTGAGGGATGAGAACATTCCTATTGAAAGACATGGCCGTGTTGAAATCTGCTACAGCTCATTGTATTGAACAGCACATTTTAATTTTTTTTTAAAAATGTAACACCCATCTCCTCCATGTGACATCATCAGCAACCATGTCCAAACTGTGGCACTTAAAACTATCAGAGTGGTCAGGTACACATTGTACATGTGTCTGTTCTAAGTCTTGGCTCTTGTTACTGTTATATTTAGCGTACAGATTTTTGGTGATGGACTCTAAATATGTTGAGAAAGAGACCCAGGAATGGAATTGAAAATATGTTATGACAACACTACAAAGCCTGACCGTGTGACAGGTGTTATTCTATTTTTGTAAACAAATAGGTCTTAATTAATTTTACTCCAGCAACTAGAATAAAAAAAGAACTAGAAAAAGCTGGGTACCGCTCTGACGCTGTTTGGTTGTTAAAGCTTCACTGCCAGACTGTAACACACAGTGGCAACAATCAGCTGTCAGCACCAGCAATGTCTGTTTTTTCATCTCGCTTGTGCAATCTAGTTACAGTAACACAGGCAGCTCTTTCAAAGGGTTAGGGTGAGACTGTGAGCTTGTTTACCTGCGTAGGGGACTACAGATCGCCAAGGGGAATGATTTCTTCGTTGATAAAAAACTCAATGGTCTCCTCCTCCCAGTCGTCCACATTGCTGTCCAGTTCATCAGTGTCCACTCCTACATGGCACAAAGGAGTGTCAGTATTTATTTATTTTTTTTTTTAAATTGGAGAGAACAGCCATCAAGAGAGGAGAGCAAAGGTTAAAGGAGACAGTTCCCACCTGCTCTGAGCTCAAGGCGGACGTCCTTCTGTTCCTGATAGGTCTGCAGCGCTGTCTCCCTGTAGCGACGGTAGTCTTCCATCATGGATCTGCGCTTATCCACCAGCTCCTACTCAAACAAACAAACATTTAGCTTCCAAACACTCACTAAGTGATAGGACTGTCTATATGCAGCATGTGTTATGTATTTTACTAAAATATATTTTTTTTTAAAAAAAAGGTGAAAACAGAAACGCTACACATTAAAAAGAGTGAGACATGAGTGGAAACAGTCTGGGTTAGGAAAAACCAAACAAACCTTGGAAGCCTTGGACTGGCTTAGACGATCCTTCTGCTCAAAGATCTTTGAGTACTTCTTCAGATCCTTCTTGATCAGCTGCAAGACACAGAGGGACAGGAACCATAAAGGAACACTTCACAGCCAAAGTCAAAATGTATGACAAATAAAATATCAAGCATGCGTTGAACCAGTAGAGACGATGTAGTATGAGCCTCAGATCAGATTTAGAATCAGAGGCTGCAGTGCAGCTCTCATACGAGGTGTCAGAAAAGTTATTTAGTTTTTGTCATCATTGGCTCCAGGTACACAAACAACTCTTTTCCACTGCATGGCACAGTTTAGAACTGCAGTTTCACTTGTTTTCCATTCGCTAAAAAAAAAAAGATGTCTGGGGTTTTTTTTTGTCCTCATCTCTGTCTGGATCTTTTCTGCAAGGCTGAGTGAAATGTGATCACAGCACAGTAGTGAGGGACAAGCAGCACAGCTGGAGGGGAAATCCACTTTACTCAGAGCCTTCCCATTTTGTACATTCGACTTGGAATTTTTAAGATGTAAAACTGTAAATAAAGGAAGTGCGGACATTTCTCCGTGTTTCTGAAGCACTGACAACAACATCACAGTACTTTGATGTTGTGGTGTGATGATCAGCTCAAATAAAGGATTAAAGTCTGTGTGCATTAGAACAAAGTCACCAATGGGTGCGGCAGTAGCTTATTTCCCTTCAGTTATAAATATCAATCTCCTTCTTTTAAATAACTTTGCACTAAAAGTGTGTTGGGTTGAACTGAACTGTACCACACAGTGGAAACAAGATTATACAGTACAGTATAGAAACAAAAACAAAACAGAACCTTGATTTGGTCTGAGATGAGCAGGGTGGGAGGTCTGGGTCTCCAAAGCAACTGACAGAACCGATCTTTGTTGTTCTTCTGAAGCAGACGGCCCTGGAATGTCCACAGCCAGTACGCATTGTCCACCTAGACACAAAGATGAAAAGGTGAAAAATATATTTTCACCAATTGACAAAAAAATTCTTTTGGGGTTTTTTTAAGCAAGAAAACATAGGGCATGAAGCAGCTCTTACCTTGTGGCTCCACCAGGAGACAGAGGTGACGACGTAGCGACCGGTCGGGTCCCACTCCACATCAGACGCCATGTAGTGCTCTGCTATGTTCATCATGGTGCAGTCTGACGTGTCCACAAATGCAAGAGCTCCATTCATACTGTGCGCACACAACAAAAGAGAGGTTAAACACAGTGAAAGAGGAAAAACAAATGCGACTAAAATAACACTGTGAGCCTCAGAACTGAGATAGAATCAGGAGCTTAGCTCTCATACGAGGTGTCAGAAAAGTTATTTGGTTCGTCATCAGGGGCTTCTTACATCCACAAACACACAAAGATTTAACTGACCTCCTGAGTCCAGCGAGGACCAAAAACTGTCCCTGTGGGCTCCAGAAGATGCTGTTGGCCTGCTGCTTGTCAAACATTTCTGGAGAAAAAGGAAAAAGTGTCACGGTTTTGTCTTTATGTGAGACACATGGCCAATAGGAAATTTAACGCATCGGCTCAATCCACTCACTTATGAGCTCGATCTTGCCGTTGTTTTTGACATGATAGAAGGAGACACTGATTCTGGGAGCCTCTCCATGCAGAACAGCAAACTTGCTGCCATTTGGTTCCCATGCAAATGCAATGATGCCCTCTGGAAAATGGATACATAAGTATTAAATCAATGTTCACTTATCAACATTAACAAATCAATGAAGTAGCTTTGTGTCGTTTGATTTGGCCTTACCCTTCATCTCCACCACATCAACAGGAACCTGCTTCTCTCTCATGCGGAAGATTTCAAAGTTGGTGACCACACCCTGGGAACAGTTTCAAAAGAAAAGTTTACCCTTTGTTTTACATCAGAGAGCTCTGAGCTATTAAGCCTCTTTTTCGTCGCTTGTGTACCTGTGTTCCTTTAGGAGTTCTGTCCACTTTCACACATAGGTAATCTCCGTTTCTCTGCCAGTGCAGTTTGCAGTCGACAACGTTGAAGAGGTTGCGGACGCGGATCTCCTGACGGGACGGCATCTGCATCAGAGTCACTCTGGCTGGAATGTCTTTGTCTTCAGGCACCCAGAACGCTATGATGTTGTCCCCAGGAGACCAGGAGAAGTCCCTGCACACACAGGTGGTTGTTAAAATCGCTATATAGCAGTTTTACATTGAAAGCATTTAACTCAAACAATCATGGACACTTACTTGATCCCGCTAATCTTGAGACTCTTTTTGTCTAGCAGGCCCATGGACTGAGAAGAGCGAAAACACGGCTTTAGTGTCACTTCCACAATTTACAAAAATACAGTCGATGTGTTTTCTTGGAAGTCAACTCACTGGAGTCTCATAGATGCTCAGAGTGTCTGCGGTCATCCTGGCAAAGAACTTCCCATCATGGCTCCATCTGAGAACAAACACAGCTCCTTATGATATATTCATTCACTGCAGGAGTACACTTATGAAGTTTTGAAGACGAGAGGGGAAAAAAAATAAAAGAAGGACAAAAGCAAAGAGAACTGACTTGAAAATTGGCCAGTGTGCAGAGCTCTCGCAATGGAAACCTCTCTTCTTCTGCCCAGTCAGGATGTCCCAGATGATGA
This sequence comes from Symphodus melops, assembly GCF_947650265.1. NCBI lineage: Eukaryota > Metazoa > Chordata > Actinopteri > Labriformes > Labridae > Symphodus > Symphodus melops. The sequence continues at coordinate 13,017,260 of NC_136692.1, read as the reverse complement.
TGGCCTGAGGGTCCTCTTTGGTGTCCATCAGAGGACTGAAGGTCACCACGTACCTAGAGGGATCATAAGCATAGGTGGAGTGTCAGAGAGATCAAATACTTGTCTTGCAAGCTAAATGTGAGAAAAAAACACATTTAAATTAAGAGTCAAGTCAAATGTGTCTCGTCTTTTGTTTCGACATATGTTGGAAAACTGATGACATAAATGTATCACATAGGGCTCATTAAACTCAAAAATCATTGTTGAAAGCTGCAGATGGGGGGCCACAAATTCAAGTCCTACGTTTAAAAAAATGCAACCATTTTTATCTCTTAGTACTTTATGCTAATACTTTCAAATATCAGTAAAATCTCTCAAGTGTTGATTACCTTTCACACGGCGAGAAGTCAATGAGGGAAACCCCCTGATGACTGAACCTCTGAATCTGCTTGAACTTCTCTCCGCCCCACAATGCAATGCCCCGTTGGTGGAAGGTGGCCAGGTAGGTGCCTTTAGGAGACCAGCGCACGTATGTCTCTGTCCAGCGCTACATCCAAGAAAACACAATTTGTTAGTTCACGAGCAAACTGCAACCAACGCATAACATTTAATGCAACATGAAAAGTGCATTTCAAAGTGGTCTCCTGCTTACTGCTCTCTCTTCACTTATGATTGGGTCCTTTGCGTCGTTGTTGAAAATGGCAGTCCTTTCTCCAGCTTCGTAGATCACGCTGTACTGGTCACGACAATCTGGGTCCTCAATCCAGTGACGCATGTTTCCCTGAGCAGACAAAACATTCAGGGTAAGAGGGGATGGGGTACATAGAGGGCCAGGTTACCAAAACTTGCTAACCTTCTGAAGGGTTAACACTTGTATTTATTAACAACAAAAGCAAACTCACAAAGTCTTTGAAAGGCTGCTTCTCTGGAGTTTCCCACTCATCACTGATGTTCATGTACCTGGACGAGTTGGCACAAAAAATGAATCTAATTGATCCACATTCTTTTGTGTTGCCTTTTGTGCATTTCTTAAGAACAGCTACACACTTACTTGTCAAAGTCGGTGAAGAGATTGACCCTGAACGTATGCTGTTTGTCCAGTTTGTATCCGTCTGCGTTCTTTACAGCCTCAAGGGCCTGAGAAGGTCCACCATACTCCAAAAAGATATACCTGCATGAGAAATGAGTCACAGATGAGTCTTTTTCAACATTATCTTCATATCCTGACATTACAAAGACAGACAGTACAAGAAGAAAACACAAACCCTTTGGTCAAGCCATCAGCCTCTGGGTAGAACTCAGTGGTGATTTTCCCAAATTTGGAGAAGATCTTGTGTATGACATTCTTGAGTTTCTCCAAACGCTCCGGGCCAACCTGAGGGACGTTGTCAACCACAACCACCGAGTCGATGCCATCAGCCTCCAGAGGCTTCTCTTTCAGGATGTCGCCGAGGAGCTCTGAGGAGAAACAAGAGAGGTGGGAAAATCAGGGATGGAAATATAGCATCAATCACTAATTCAAAAGAGGCCTGCTTGTGATCATTGTTGTGATTAACAGCTGATTACTGTGCAAGATTTTCTTTTTAAAGAGTTTAAAGGACAGGGAGAAGAGGACATTCAGGAAACATGAGGACAGAGAGAAGATGCTTCATGCAACAAAGGTCTTCAGCTATCCCAGTCAGGGGTGTTGCAAGATTATTGTGTGAGATTAAACTACTAGTAATACAACAGGAGGCCTCGTACTTTTCTAAAACCTAAGTGAAAAAAACCTCTGACAGATGCACACACATCTGTGCCAGTGTGTTAAAACTTGTGCAATATCATGGTCTAGATTAGTGCTGATCCAATTAATTACAGGTATGTTGACATTGAATTAAATTGGAGGTTTAATTTAAAAGCAGCCGAGTGTGCGCGTATTACCCAATTTCGTTCATTTACATAAACCACTGCCTTCTGTTTTCCACAACAATCCTATTAAAAAAACACGGCTTCACATTAATACATTAAGGGGAGATTCTTTGTACGTTTAAATAAGCTCATGTTTTATATATTTATTGCAAACTTGGGGTAAATCATGAAACATACTCCCCCCAACCCTTTGCTAAAACACTTGAAACTGAAATAAATGCTGGCCTATTTTACCAGCTGATTCATGAAAACCTGACACTGTAATTGTGATCGTATTTGTCGTGGTTCCTGTTATCTATCGAGAAAACGAGAAGATCCTGTGGTCACTTTCAGACATTTCTAAAACGATAATGACAAGGCCTGAGTGAGTGTTTGTCTGAGGTCTGAATGAGGCATGCATTAACGTTCAATCAAACGGTAAGGTTATATCAATGATATGTTACTGCAATATTCAAGGAAGTGGCGATTTAAGTCTTCAAATTCTTCCACTTGGGGGCCCCCCATCATTTGGACATTGAGGCTACAAAGGCAAAACGACAAGATAGCTTTGTAGCATGTCTTGTACTATTACCGCTAAGCCACATTAGTTTAGCTCTTAGCTAACTGTTAGCACCAGGCCTGAAAGCCGGTGTGTTTCCTGCTGCCCCTCACCCTCATCGTCGACGTCATCCTCGTAGTCCTCTGGGTCGCTGAAGGAAGGCTCTTCCTCTTCATACTCTGGGTCGTCCACCATATCCACCGTGTCTTGCATCTATCGGGGCTACGAGACGGATTTCTCGCCACAAATGAGCAGAATCCTGAATGTGAAGAGGCTGGTCGGTCCTCGGCCGGTGCGGCACCATGTGCGAGTATGTGAAAATGGACGACGTGACGGAAACGTAACACCGGAACCAGTTCGTAGGTTAGCGCTAGCTGCACGGAAAATGTAAAGTTGTAAAGCACATGGATGGGCTAAAATAAATAGGATTTAACATGTCCACATATATATCGAACAGTTTGAGACGCAGGTGTCAAAGTTGTAAATCACAATTATACTAAAAAAGAAAGAAGTGGGAAGCCAGGCACCGGTTGATCTGAATCCATTTCCCGCGAATGGCAGTATGATAAACATGGCTCATTAAAACACACGCTAGCATCATGGACAGAGAGTGTGTAAGGCTGCTGCCCAGGGTGTGTAAGGTGCTTGCGGACTCAGGGTCTCTGCCGGATGACACAAGCCTGGAGAAACTTTTGGACTGGTTCACAAAGCTCATGAAGACAGGTCAGTACTGTACAAGCACTTTCTTGTACTTTTTGTTTTGTGGCTTATCCTAGCCACAAGTCGGGTGCATTTAAAACAGCTCCAACTTGTCCCCTTCTAACACCCATGTAAGTGCATGCTAAAAGACTGCATGCACAGTTTCATTACATTTACCCTGCGAGGAGCTCTAAAGGCTAAATTTTATAATCACACAGCCTCTGAAGGTGAACTGATGAATGTATTGATATGTGGAGAGTAGATCTGCAACACTGTCTCACCTCCAACTTCTTCTCTATAAAGGTGAATCTCTGCTGGAGTCCTGCCCATGCCTGATTGAATTCATCTCCACTGTGGTTTGCAACACAGCGTCAGAGCCATGTGTCCTTTCCTTTACTCTCAAACTCACCGGCTTAATTGCAGCTACTGAGGATGGCTTTTTAACACTTCAGGTAGAGTCAAAAACATTTGTACATTAAGTCATTGTTTTAGACTTTTGAACACTGCCTTTACTGTTGCATACAAATGTTTACTTTTTGCAGGAATGCTCTGCTCTGGAGCAGGCCTTCTGCTTACAGCACTGGCAAGGAGCAGGTCTCTGGGAGGATCCCTGTTTAAGGATTGGTTGGATCCAGGGTTTAAAAAACTCTCTTTATCATCCAAAGGCTCTCCGTTTCTTTGTACAATCAGGTAACACTTTATTTTTAAAATGTGACCATCTCTTCTCATATATTTGATACTATAAGGCAAATTGAAGGAATGAATACTTAAAATTGCTCCACTTTGTAACTGCAATCTGTTTTCCCTATTCCCCAGGGTTTATAAAACCACTGCTTCAGCTCCAGACTGACACAAGCTTATTTGTTGCTTCGGCTGCTATTCAAACGCTCGCCCACGTCCTGCTCTTATTCCAGCCGGACTCGTCTTCAAGAAGTAACAGCAAGGATAAAAAAGAAGAAAAAATTAATGGGAGCACACGTGCCACAAACTTGGACTTAGAACAACCAGCTGTCACAGTGGAAACCAGTGCAGAATACACTGCTGTTGTCAAGGTGGTATCACAGTACCTCAAGGAGTCAATTGTTCCTAAAGAAAACACACAGCTCCATCAGAGTATGCAGACCCTTAAGCTACTTGCCCTTCTGCTGGCCCAAGCTGGACCTTCTCTCCGGGATGAGCTGCTCCAGACTGTGTCGGGGTTTCTGGAGGAGGCGGTGACAGCGGGCTACAGTCGGCTCACGCTGCCTCTGTTGGACGTCATTCTTGCTGCATACAGGTAGATTACAGACAGCTTACAAATACAATGACAATTCATGTTATAATTAAACCAACATTTTAGTCACTGCTACAATTAAAATTCAACTAACTTTTTTTTTAACATTTTATTTTGACAAAAGCAAATAGATGCTGGATTTAATTACCGTATCATATAGCGTCAGTGACACAGTTAAGGAGTACAAATCTTGACCTTGATTGAGTAAAGGTTGTTGTGGTTTCAACACAATTTTCTGGGCTTTACTGTATGTGTGGCTCTGATTGGATGCAAGCCATAAAGACAATTCAGAGAGACTTCTGTGACTTTAGAGCAACATTTTCCCCAGTAGGAAAATCTTTTGTACACAGACCTCATCACCCAATATGACCATGAACAATAAATGTAAGAATGCAGTTGTGCTCATATAAAAACTATTAATTTAATTTAATGATTAATTCCAACATAAATACAGCCAAGTGAGGGCTGCAGCAAACCAAAGTAAATTACCTGTATTTGTTAATGGATCCCAATTTTATTAGTTACATGAATAATCATTAGGTTACAATGATATCAGAATATGTATGCTTTATAAAAAATCTGAAAAGCCCTCTGAAGCAAATTGTCTTTTGCATTATCAAAGGCCAAATTAGATTTTTTAATTTTTTTACCAAGCAGGTTTACAAATACAAGGAGGATTAGGTTGCCTTGGTGGTTTGGTGCTCAACAATAACCCCAGCAAGTGAATAATAAAGCAATAAATAAACGTGCATGATATAGTAAAATTATAAACAGTTTCACGTAAAAGAAACGTTGCATGAAATGTGTATAATATATCTTTTTTTTTAAATGTAACATAAGTCATTAAGTTTGTGCAGAAACGTGCTAGATACTTGAAGAAATGTAACAGTACAACATAAAAGTGAAGTCTTTACAAGTAAGAATTGACTTAACTTGAGCCAACAGGGAGCAATGGGTTGGGTAGAATACCAATGGAAGATCAGTATAGATGACAGTTTGAGCTTGTTGGTGTTTACAGTAACACTGCTATTCTACTTTGTCACGCTGCAAATGCTGAAATTGAATGAAAAATGATTGACATCATTGGGGGAAAAAAAAAAAAGTCCTTGAAAGCTTTCATTTATAATGAAATTGATTATGCTGGAAAGTGAAGGCAGGTTGCGAAAGTTTAATCCAGTCGTACACTAACAGAGATCCTGTTGCATAACTGTTCAATGGGATAATGATGTGATATAACTTATCGAGTGTTTGTAGTGTAAAACACAGTTTGTCTTCAGCAGCTCCAGAGCTGAGAGCCTGTTAGTCCAGCGTGTCGGCTCGCTGCTATCACCCCTGTTGAACATTAACAAACCTGCCGACGTCATTCAAGCTGCTGCTGCTTTTCTCCGTAGTGGTCATCAGTGAGTATCTGTACAACACACAACTTCACACCGTCATGCAGAATTCATCACGAGTATACAGTATTAGTGTGTAGAGGCGTTTAAAGAGGTGTTTATTGACCTAGGTTTTCATTGTTCTTATTTATGTTTCTTTGCAGTGATACTACCCACACGCCACAGGCTGTAAGAGTACTACTGCTTCCCCTCGACATTATAACTGGTCACACTCTGTTGGGCGCAGACATATCTGGTAAAATACATACAGGAGGAAAATAGAATAGAAGTATTTTACAGCTAATTATTTTGAAGTTCTTTTTTGTTTTGTTTTTTTCCTGCAGGGGATGATCAGCAGTTTTCAAAGGCAGAGCATCTGATGAATAAAACCTCCTGCATCTCTTTGATCTGTATTTGTCTGACAAACACAATACACATCACAATCCTGGTGAGATTAACTGAAAGCACAGCTGAGGGAAAAAGGCAGTACATGTGATGTGAAGCAGAGTTACATCACAGTCCCTCTTTCTGTTCTCCCCCACAGCCCTCTGGCCTCCTCCCTTGTCCTCCTGCTTTAATTATCACTGCAGTTCTGTCTTTGATGAGGATCTGCAGAGGCTTTTCTACCCCATCCTCCTCTGCTTGTAGGGAAGTTTGCAGAAACGTGATCGGAAGTGGTAAAGTTCAGAAATGTGCTCTGGAGGCGCTGACATTTCTGAGCAGCAGCCCAGGTGAAACTGTCTCTCTATGTGAATCGATCCAATTTTTTTTTAAAAAGAAAGAAACATGTTTTTCTTTCCTAAATGCTTTTTTCTTCAGCTTAATGAAAAAGTTGATAAAAGGCAACTGAACCGACTAGAACTGAAGCAATCAATTTAAAAGTGAAACCGCAAGGAGGAAGTCAACAAATTTTAAATTTTATCAACAACATAGAAGAAAGTAAAATGAAAACATGGTCATATACCGACACAAATTCTACAACATGATGAGCAGTTTGTTTGATGAAACTTAATGCTTGAATCCTTCATCTTGTGGGTTTCAGGAGCGAAGGAGAAGATCACTGAAGTGTTCACAGTTCTGATCACATATCTGGAGAATCCAGATTCTGAGCCCACAGTGAGTACAAAATGTTTTTATTCTGTCACTGATCTTCCATTATTAGCAAACTAAAGACAAAAGAAAAGGATAAGAAAAAACATCATTACTCACATTTCTCCCCCCGAAAAGACTGAAGTTAAAGTATGTTTGGGTAAAATCCTGAAGTTTTCAAAATATATGTGAGGAAAATCCTGTTTTTGTTTTTGGAAAGTCATTATAAGGTTACTGCTTTGATATATATATATATATATATATATATATATATATATATATATATATATATATATATATATATACTTGGATATATTTTTTTAAATGATTTGAATAAAAATGATTCAATATGATATTATACACTTTATTGCCCTCTTGGGGGAATTTGTGCTGCACAAGTTGAAGTGCTTCCACCAAACATCTGTTCAAGATGTTCAAGAGGAGCTTGTGTCCTGTTATTTCATTCTCCCCATGACAGTTTCTCTTGGTTTTAGTCTTTAGTTTGGATTCCTTAGGAGGATTACTTCATGTACTTTATGTAACTAGGTCTGTTAATTGTTGTCTCTTGTTTTTCCCTCTCCTTGTAATGACTGTCGTTCTTTGTTAGGTTCTCCACAAGTCCTACCAGGCCATAGTGAAGTGGATCAGTGTGTGCACAGACCTCTCCTTTATAACAGACCAGCTCAGACGAGGTAAAGTGCATGGCAGATCAATAATGCACTCCTCTTTAAACATTATCTTTGGCTACATGTTGTGTTTCTGTTTATCACGATCAGATCTTGTGGAGGTGGTGAAGAAGCGTGTGTGTGACATGCGCTGGGAAGTGAGAGACTCAACCGTCGAGTTTCTGGGACAGCTGGCAGGTGTCAGGGTCTCTCTTGAATCGGCAGAGGACGCGTGCTCTGCGTCAGAAGCTCTGCTGGGAGGCTGCTGTACCACTCCTGTCCTTAGGGAGGCGCTTCAGGACACAGAGAGTTATGTGAGAGCCAGCGCTGTCTCTTCACTGGCAAAGACCCTGACACACAGCTGGCAGCAGGGAGCAGCACTTACTCAGGAGGAGGTGAGCAGACTGTTTAAACATTCTCAGTATATATATATTTATACAGTAAATGCTTTCTTCTAGCATTGTACCTGTCCCGTCCTCATACTCGTGTATAACTTCTGTTTCCTTTCAGACTGAGATAGTGAGCCGGCTGCTTGAAATCCTCTCTGAAGACACAGAGGGATTCGCCAGGAGGGCTGTGGTACAATACTTCATCTCCTGGTTCTCCACATCCTCCTCCACCTCTAACCGGACGCAGAGCGTTCGCTCCGTCCTCTCACAGGGCAGTGCAGATCTGGACTGGGAAGTCAAATTTCACACTCTGGAGTTGGCTGAACTGCTAATGGATGAAGTTCTTTCAGGTTGGCATGGCTACAGGAAGAACTGGGACACGCATCACAGTGCACAGCACCCTTACGGTGTAGTTTGTGAGCAGCCCTACACCCTCCACACTCACACGAAGGGGTTGGCATCAGACTTGGGCAGAGTGTTGAAGAATCTGGTCGAGCAGGGAGTTGTCTCAGTGCTGTTGAGCGGTCTAGTTGACTGTGATCGGCCCGTGGCACTGAAGGCCTGTCAACTGCTGATAACACTCAGACAGACGGTCTGTCCTCTGTTGCTAGGCAACCAAGATGCTTCCACAGAAACCATTGATAGAGTGTCCTGTGAACTTCCTGGCTGGGGCTGGGGGCAAGAGATCAGAAAAGTACTGGAGATTAAAAAAAAGAGCAGTGAATCCCAAGAGATGGACTTTATGGGAGAGGAGAGTGCGGGTGAGGGGGGTGACAGTGTGTCTGTTGGTTTGTGTGAGGTGTTGGGCTCTCTGGGTTTAGACAACAGGCTGGACATCTTGACGCAAAGCAGCGACCACATCCACAACTCTCCCCTCTCTCTGCTGCAGGACATTCTGACTGCACGGGGAGCGAACACGGATCCAGACAAACAACCAGGGCAGGAGGTCATAGTGGACTGCTACTGATATACAAACACACACACGCGCTTGCTTCCTTATTTTCTGATTTGTAAATCAACACTGTTTCTATTTTTATAACAGGAAGATCAATAAACTGTCAGTGTTTTGTGGGTTTATTTGAAGCTGCACTTGTCTTTGCTTCCATTAGAGGTCAGTCACAACTAACTAATGGACTTATACATGTTCAGAAGAATTCAAATGCATCTTTCAGGACTGAAAAGTCAACAAAGGCAGAAGTATCTTCAATCCACCAGAGATCAACACCACTGGTAAAAAAAAAAAGAATCATCAGCCTATACTGAAGTAGGGTTGTTATAATACCAGAATTTTTAACTTTGATACAATAATAATGGACTTTCATAAAGTCAATCCCTGCTGTAATACCACAGCAACCAAAATTGAATATGAAGCCAATATTCGGTCATTTCTTGTTTTTAATTAGCAAAAAGTGCAGGTAACCTCTTGCATGCTGTCTAAATACTAAAGACTACTGTTTTAACATTTCAGTAGTTATGTGTTTGTTAATTAAGAAAGCTTCACGTCCTCTGCCTGATTGTAAACTACCTCAATTACCGTACAACTTTATAGACATAAATGTTTGTTGTGGGAGTTGGAAGGAACACAACTGGTCATTCATTTGCAGCAGTTTTTGGTTAAAATATGAAGATCTGCATTGTTTTTTAAGCTATATTAAAACTGATTATTAAAACAACGAATATTAAATTGCTTTTGACGTGGTGTTGAAGAATAGAAACCCTAACCCTAAGTATAAAGAGTCCTTGACAACCTGTTTTCAAGGGACAAATGTCATTTTATTTATTGCCTCAGAAAACATTCTCCATGCTGATGTGGATTGCTACCTGTGCTTTACAAAATTCAGTTTAACATGGCCATTAGCCTTTTTGTAAAATGTGTTTCTTCTGACCACTGAAAAAATGAGATAAAGTAGAATGCCAAACTTGAGACTTAAAAATTGCTGTCCAGAAATCCAGGAGTGAAAAATGCATGCATTTAAAATCCTACCTTAGTAAAAGTATTACTTTTAGCAAAAGTATTAGCAAAGTATAAATCATTTGATGTGTGACTGATATATTATTAGATCTGACTAGCACTTGATTATATTGATGCATCAATCGGGAACAACATTTGACTCTGGAAGCAGCCCTGGGGGGTAATTGTTTGGATTTCTTTGGGGCAGCAGTAGCTCAGTCTGTTGGGACTTGGGTTGGGTACTGGCGGGTTGCGGGCTCAAGTCCCGGGGTGGACCATTATACAGGAGTTGATCTGGTAGCTGAAAAGGTGCCTGGTCACCTCTCAAGCACTGCTGAGGACAAACAGCTCCCTATGTAGCAGCACCACTCTGACAACTTTCCACTAATGCATGTCCATGTGTGTGTATTATTACTATTTCTAGTGAGAAGGGAGTGTAACCAGAATTTACATCAGGGATTTCTAAAGTATATAAAATTAAAAAAATCTTTTACAACAATAAACTAGATTGCTCTTCTGTTTCATACCTCCAAACTATACATTAGTACTTTAAAAAAAAGCAAAGCAGTTGAAATAGTTCTTTTTTTTTGTCTAATAAGCTGTAAGAGAAGTTAATTGCTGTTTCAGTTCATTTCAATCATTTAAAACTTGTTAAAAAATAAAATGGTGATAAAAAGCTGTGAGATATATATTATATTGTTATGGAGAAAGTCATAAACACCTCAGGTCATCACACTCTTTTCTGGATTATTTTTATTCCTCCCCTCTTTTCTTCCGCTGTCTCTGATTTCCCCTGAGACAATGCTTTGTTAAAGGAGTTTGAAATGTGTGTAGACTTAAACGATGGAGAGTTACCACGTGTTCACACACTCTCTGAGCAAGTCACATGGAGGAACAGAGGGACACACGCGCAGGGCAAAACTCTCCTCATTAACTAATGAGCAGAATGTGAGCCGCTCAAACACACACACACACAGACACACAATGATTATCACACAACGATTATCTCATCCTGTAATAGAGTGTCATCGTCCTGGTCTTCTGCACTCACACAGCTGTATTGTGTCACTTCATTCATGAAGTCAAACTATTTCTGAAGCTGACTCTTCTCATTTGTTCAGCATGGAGGCGGTGGCTCTTTTCTCCTTCACAGCATCAGAGGCAGACGAGATCAGTTTCCAGAAGGGCGACATCATCAAGGTAATGTGTGTCTTAGTTAGTTTGTGTGTGTAAATGTTTGTTTGATCTGAAGTGGCCGAAGATAAGGAAAAGATTGCATGTTAACAAAATAGGAATAATTCTGCATGTGTGTTTTAGGTGACCGAAATGGAGGATGATTCTTGTTGGTTCACAGCAGAGATCCAGGGGAAGCGAGGCTACGTACCAGAGAACTACATTTCCCTCCTTCCTTATTCGTAAAGAAAATCAATATATTTTTTATAAATTCTAAAAATGTATCCGATTTGGGATAAGGAAATGCTCTTTTGTTACACAGTTACACAGAGTTTTTGCACATGTGCATTGTTTAACTAACACCTTTGATAGTAGTGTTTCCCAAACCTTTGGCTTTTAGCCCTGTAATAAAAAAAGAAGAAGCAATGTCTACTTGTGAAACTTTATCTGCCTTTAGCCGGCATTTTCAGGCCTTAACAGATTAAAGGATTTTACTCTTTCACAAAACAGACAACAGGAAGTTTAACGCTTTTTGGGGTCCCAACCTGAGTTTTGTAACCACTGATTCATTACATGTAGTTCCAAAAGCTACTCATGCTTGATACATATACCTGTTAAAAGTGAACCATGATGCCCTCTAATCCTTAAAGTGTATTTCAGCTCAGGACAAGACAGCCAATGACCTGTTTTTGTGTGGGTTTCTTTTTTTCAGGTGGTTTGCGGGACGGGTGTCAAGACTCGATGCTGAAAAGCGTCTTCGCTGGCAAGACACCGGAGTGTTCCTGGTGAGGGAAAGTGAATCAGCTCCTGGAGAGTTTTCTGTCTCTGTGAGGTCAGTAAACGCAACACAAAAACAAGCACACATAAACAGAAATGAAGTGTGACCAAACCTCACGCTGCAAACTGATGTCACCCTCCTGTGTTGTCTGTTGACACGTTCTGATCTCAATGAGTGATGAATGGTTTCTTTGTGCAGCAGTTATATTTGTCAAATCTGCTGCACTGCTTCCTTCACAGCTGTGTGTCTTTATGACCAGAGAGAAACATCTGCTCTTTGCTCTGATCTTAACAACTCAGTTTAACACCTTAAAGGTAGGATACATTGTACAACCAGATTTATGTGAGAAGAGGCATCTGAATGTTATATTATGTGATGCTCTTAGATTTGTGTTTTACTTCACATAGAGCACATTCGCAAGTCGGAGCATCCACGTGTTTCTGAGTGTGTGTCAGGCTAAGTCAGACTATTTAAATACGCTCTACAAGAACCCAGTGCACTAAAAATATAACAGCGGCACAGTCACTAAGAGTTTGTGTGTGTGTGTGTGTGTGTGTGTGTGTGTGTGTGTGTGTGTGTGTGTGTGTGTGTGTGTGTGTGTGTGTGTGTGTGTGTGTGTGTGTGTGTGTGTGTGTGTGTGTGTGTGTGTGTGTGTGTGTGTGAAAGAGAGAGAGAGAGAGAGAGAGAGAGAGAGAGAGAGAGAGAGAGAGGGGAGGTCTAATGTGGGTCACCAAAGTGACGTGGGACACATTTAATCATTGAGGGTACACTCAATAATCAGGGCATTGCATAACAGCACTCGGTCTTTAATTAAAAAAAGTTCATTATGCAATTGACACTTAACACATTCATGGACAACATGTTTATGACATACTGCTTATATATATATATATATATATATATATATATATATATATATATATATGTATGAATGTTTAATGGGTCAACATCTGTCTGCATAGAGGGCTGAGAGCCAAGATTGGTCTCTTCTTTAGCCCGTGAGCACATCACCAAGTGTAATGCTGAGAAACGTCAATAGAGGGTGACAATGTTCTAGAAGCGTTTGTTGGAGTCACAAGAGTGTGAATTTTATGGTTTAAAGCCGCATGGACTCATTAAAGCAGATTCTTTTAGTTTAAAACACAGCTATGATTTTAATCAGATCCATCCTCGGGTATTTATTTCTGCCCGTTTCCAAATCCCTTTCTCCACACCAATTTTAAAAATGCATCAAGACAAAAAAGTTAAGAGGTCACAAACTCTCTGTGTGCGTATACAAAGATTCATTTTATTATTTACTTGATTTTTGGTGGACACTGATGTCCCTCTGTGTGTTTTCCCCACATGGGAAAATCATGTCATCTTTAACGCAGAAGAAAAATATACATTTTGGAGACTTTTTTTTGTTGCTGTTTTTAATTCCTTTTGTAGTGACAGTTTTATTGATCTTTGGAATTAGAACGTCGTAAGACAATAAATCATTCTGTAAAACACTTATTTGGGCAATTCTGGAATTTAACCAGATGAGAGTCTTTGCATTGGGAAGAAACTGTCGAAAAAAGAAGTTCAAAACTCTACTGAAAGAGGATGGAATCAAACCTAGGACCTTTGTTGACCTCTCTCTTCTCAGCAAACAAACTGTCATGAGAGAACCGGGAGTGGTGTCGCCCTCCTTTCAGAGTTATGAATAGATTATTTCAGGCGTGTAAGGCTGGGACACGAGAGTTCATTGTGCTAAATTGTTTTGAAAATTAAATGCATTTAAATCTTTAGGTCATTATGCAAAAAAACAAAAACAATACAGGAGCAGATACTCCCTAAAAATAGCACAATAGTAAACAAAACACATGTAACAATTAAGTAAAGTGTTGACTGAAGCTTCGGCTCAACTTACATGCTCTTCTTAAAAAACAACAACGGATTTCCCTTTTATTGGGGACAAGAAATGTATACAGTCACAAATGGTATCATCTTTGAAAAAGCATAAAGGTGTTGCAAATCATCACACAAAAATCAATACATCTATTGATGGGACATTTAGCCCAATTTCTCTGATAATTACTTCATGAGGAATGTCATTTTTTTGCAGCAAAAGAATTAAATTTATCATTTGACAACACCAAAACCAGATAGTTCAAGATGTCCGTGTGGACACTGGAATACGTTTTAAATCTCTCTACGCTAAGCTAAATGACCAAATGCACACACACACACACACACACACACACACACACACACACACACACACACACAACACAAACACACACACACACACACACACACACACACATACACACACACACATACAAACACAAACACAACACACACACACACACACACACACACACACACACACACACACACACACACACACTAGGAATATTGCTTCTGTGAACTGTGCTCTCCATGTAGTAAAGTAAAACATTTGATGCAAGAAAAGAGATTAATATAAATCAGACTTAAAGCATAGTTAAGCAACAGATTCCTGTATCTGAGACACTATATTTAGCTTCAGCTTAAAAATAACTAAAAGTCATGAATGGTCAAGATGATTGAAAATGAGTCAGGTTTGTCCATTTGTGAATAATAATGTATTTATTTAGCTGTGCCATAGTCCTCATTCTTTCAGTAGCTTAAGTATGAACTCATTCACATTCATAGTATCAATATAAGACAAACAACTTGCTAACCGCTGAAGTACTGTGAGCTTTTGAAAACCGCTCAGACCAGATTAAAGAGTCTTTATTCCTGTGTTGACGTTTGAGTGCCAGAGCTTTTGAATTTACCGCCTGTGATGATTTAAGACAAGCACCTTTACACACCGTTCACTGTGGTACTATTTCCCACAATGACATAGGTGTGCTCTGTCAGAGGAATGAAAACAACAGTAATCCCATTTTCTGAAGTACTTCATACCTGTTTAACTTCACCATCTGTCTTACTCTACAGCTATGGTGACAGGGTGGAGCATTTCCGGGTGCTGGAGGGGGGCGGTCAGTACTGCATCTGGGATGAGTCCTTCTGCTCTCTGAACCGTTTGGTGGATTTCTACAGAACTCACAGTATTGCTGTGGAGAAAGTGGTCCTTCTCAGAGACCCTCCCATATCCCCCCGCCTGCTCTCCCACCCTGGAAGTAACCCTTACCCCAACCCTTACAAAAGCACCTCTCAGGAGTCCATCCCCTCGGCCCGCCTCTCCTCTCACCCTTCTCACCCAGAGAGAGAGCGTCAACTTGAACCAGTTATGGCGGTACGATGAATCACTGTTCCCCTTAAAATAACAGGCTTGTGTGTGAGGCTTTGCAGCTTAGTTGTCTTTCTTTCTGTGTGTAGAAGCCTCGTCTAGCCCATGCCCTCTGTGACTACACCCCTCCTCACACTGCCCACCTCCACTTCCTGCGTGGTGACATCGTTGACCTACTGGACTGCTCAAGCCATCTGTCCTGGAGGGGGCGCTGCAGAGGTCGAGTAGGAATTTTCCCACCAGAATATGTCCAGCCGCTCTACCACTGACACCATATCAGACTTCAATACCATGGCTGTATCATGATTATTATCCGTCCGTCTGCAGTGACCTTCCTGATTTCTCCAGTGAATGAGATAGTGATGAAACAATAAGTCCTTTAATGAATTAACCAATGACCAGAACTCTTTAAAATATGTCAATTTCTTGATTGAAAGTGTTGAAAATAATTTTTTGGGGCCCAATCCCAGTCTGAACAGTTTGAAGTGGGCTGGTGTTTCATTCAGAAAAAGTTCACATATTTGACAGAAATATAATAACAGAAACAAATGTTCAACCAAACTGTAACAATGGTGTTGCTTTGTAAATAATGTAGGTTGTTTTCAGGTTGTAACAGGAAAAAAGATGTTTTTACTGCTCGATTCTGGGAATTAATGCAGTCGATTTAAAACAAAGCTTTCAGGGGTTTAATATTAATGCCAATCCAAGCATCAGGCAAAAATGAAAGATGCTACCATGAACCTTTTCTTTTGTCCTTCTAAGATAGTTTTATTCAAAATCAGCATTTGAGAATTTTCTCATATGAAGAAATAAAATGATAAAGTCTTAAAGCTATAGAGTGAACCTTTAAAATCATTTAAGCAGTACAGTCCTCTTTTCATGTACAGCTTACATTGACATTCATAAACATTTAATTTACTTCTGCTTTTGTTTCTCTTTTATTTTGACTTTTTTCTCTTAGTTAATGTAAGTAAACTGAACAGAAGAAAAACTAAGAGTTACATGGTTCTAAATCCTCTTCCATGGATTCATTTTTAGACAAACACTTCACACACACACACACACACACACACACACACACACACACACACACACACACACACACACACACACACACACACACCATTTATTATTTTTATTGAATTATGCACACAGACTCACAAAGACATATTTACACAAGTCACATAAAACCAGAACAACACAAATTTATTCTCAATATAGGGTATAATCTTACTTTACTTACTTCACAACTCATTTTATTGACCATAAACAGCATATTTCAGCTTCAGTGTCATTTCTACTACATTTAAAAAAGTTTTAGATTCAGCCACAAAACATGGGAATGGAGTGGTTTCATAAGAAAACCAAAAGTCTATTATACATGAGTTAAAAGAGAAAAATCATAAGAACAATACATGACAGTAGAAATACTATATTGGTGTTTTTACATATGCAATACTTTTCACATCATTTCACACATTTTCACATCTAGTGTTTTTGTTAAGTTTCAGTGAGAAGTTGACTGGTGGTCAACCAGTGTGATTTGACACACTTTACACGCTTTTCTACTTGGCAATATGTTCTTTTCCACTTGTTAGTTGGTACTGTGAATACACACATCATTGTTACAAAGTCATAAACTGTCAACATAGCATCAGGCTTGTGTGAGTGGTCCATTGTTTCCGCACTGCGTTTAGCAAGTGTAAAGGGATTAGGTCTAGTAAAGGTTTTTTTTTTCTTTTTTCAAATACAACCATGCAAATAACAATGTTAGAAGTTTGTGGCACTTGACTTTATGCTACTACTTTATGAAAATATCCACAACGTGATTATTATCTGTCATTATGTTTAATTTGACTGAAATGTGGAGCGGATTAAAGAAAAATGCAACTAAATAAGACATGAGATGTGTGGAGCCCTTAGCAGAGAGGTATGTGCTGTCAGAAACATGTTACATCAGCATGTATGATTCACTTTAAATACAGTATACATTGCCTTGATTTTTGAGAGATATGCATAAAATGTGTACAAAAATCACAGCTTGCTTCTACTCCATAAAGTATCAAAAGAAATCAGAGGCTGCTTGGCAGGCAGGCGGAGTTTTTGGGTTCATTTCAGAGTTTGGCAGAGGTTCAGCAGGAGGGTGGGGCAGGATGTTAAATCGGATCCTTGACTCAGGCAAAGTATGCATACAGAAAAATGTTAATGCTGACCAAAAGGAGAGCGTTAACACAGCAGAACCTGGACCAGAACACACTCTCTCTGACACTAAGCACTCTGGGAGCTGGAGTCTCTTCTGATCGCTGAGCTGCTGACATACACAATCCTGCACCATGACCACATGTCACCCGCCGAGTTGGCTCAGAGCCTGAAAGACACACACGCACACACACACACACACACACACACACACACACACACACACACACACACACACACACACAGGAAGTTACTCAAGCAAAATTTTACAGAGATGACTGTAAATCACATGATGTCTGGTTTTATTCCAAGCTTCACTCTTGAGTATCTTACTCTGGGAGCTACGGTGACTGACAGTGGACACTTTCTGTAGAGGTATTTCTCTTTGAGGTCCCTCAGTTATAGTCCACCATGTCAGGTTACACAACTAAGGGAGAACAAAAAAGACATGTAACCAAATTGAATTAATGAGAAGAAAATCAACTTGTTTTAAAGTATACAATTGTAAAAAAACAAAAAAACAATCAACTTTGTTGACAAATTTATTTTCTATATTTTAGGAAGTATTCTTCTAAAAAGAGTTGGAAGTAATGATGGATTCTATGAAGCTGGAGCTAATAGCACTTTCAGCTTTGCTTAACTTAGCCAAGCACAAAGACTAGAGAAATGGGGATATGATATGGCTAACATGTGCTAGTTATCGTGAGTTTAACAGCAAGTTTTTGTGGTCCTTGTAGGTATTTTTTTCCATTTTGAATGTCTTGGAGACAATCTTTTAGATGATGCTTCTTCCTTTACCTCAGATGTATCTCTTTTTTAATGTTTGCAGATAAAAGTACAGGTATGTCAACTTCAAAATACTTACAGTAAAACTTCCCTATTAGTTCTGTTGTTTTCTGTTTGAAGTTTACGCACCTGTTCATGGCTGGGTGGTGGTGTAAGCAATGATACTATAATTACAACAATGGCAGTTAGCCCACACAGCAAGATGGCAAAATGGAGGTAGTGGACATCACGCAGCACTGCAGGAGCTAAGTCCACAACGCCACATCTGGGAGGTGGGAAGGCAAACTCCAGGACCATCCTACACACACCCACCACCAGACCCACCATCAGGCCCCAGAATGCTCCCTGAATGCACACAAATAAACACACTCAGGTTAGATTGCTTTTCTGGATTGATTTGCTAAACCTTCAGCTTCTAAATGTATCAGTGTAATTCCTGCAACAGGCCTGGCTCGCACTTGGGTGTGGTCGCCTCGCAGCGCTCTCACTTTCCCACCACGGTAATCTGTCATTGTCGTGTCATTTCTCACTTCAGTATACACGTGCTGCAGTGACACAAATAACTTTCTGTCTCCTTTTCTATTCAACCTTCAGCAAAGAATGTGATCTGTGCACATTGACTGAACGCCAGTCAAAAATAATGAGATTTTCAAAACAAAGAGTAAAGAGCAGTGCATTGCACTGTTCTGCTTTCTGGTATCAGTTTCAATATCAAAATGTAAACAAATCCTGCACTTTTCAGAGCAAAATCCTTGACAGAAAGTTTTATGGGTTAGATTTGCAGCTGATGTACTTCAAAGACACGTCATGTTCTCATTAAATAGTTCTTTGTTGTTTGCTCGATGCAGTGTCAGACTAGTCAGCGTGTGACACATCCTGTGCACTTACGAGCATCAACATGAGTCATGGACATCAACTTTCTTACAGCCATATGCTCACTGTGTTTATATGGGTTTAAAGTAAAATGTTAACAGATGACTGTGACATTTAACAACCCCTCTAGTCCAGTCCCAGTTTGGGACTTCCTTTGGCTTAGAGATGTTGGTGCATGCAGATTTAAATTGAGTACTTTTGTAAAATGTATAAATATTAAAGTTTTAAGAAAATTCAGTTAAGTAGTATTTTGTGGCAATTGTATTTCATTGATTCTTTTACATGTGAAACTATATTTTACTTTGAAAAAGCTAGTCATGCTAGCAAGCAGCTGCATGTAAAACTAAGCATTATAGGTCTAATATCAACATCCTCAATCATGTTCACAATGACAATGCTAATCTGGTGTTTAGCAGGAATAATGTTTCTCATCCTCTTGTTTACCGTTTTGCATGTTGAAACGTATATCTATTTAAATGACTATGCTGCTATCCTGTTGTACCACTGTCACATTGTTTTTGTGTTAGCACACAAACCAAGCTTTAACTTCTGGTGTTGAAAAATAAAACCAATGCTGAAAAGTAAAAAAAAAAACTGCAGTTTCATCGAGTTTCCTCTTGAGGCTGCCTGCAAAAGCCAATTGTTAGCCATAATAAAAAGCTCATTTTACAGCAGACATAAATGTGTTTACAGCCTGGTCCAAAAATAAATCCACTTATCATTACATCATAACTTGATACACAATGTACAAGTGTACATTTTTTTTATTACCCTTACATTTTGATTTGAATATATACTGCTCATAAGCACAATGTCAACATCCTGTTTTTAAGTCGTTATTTTATAATGTGTCTATCTTTAATCTAAATTCTAGCAACAACAATTTAGTTTAATATATATCGTTGATTCTTTTGAATATAAAATGAGTAATCCTGTTTAAAGAAAGTGAAAAAAGCTAGAGTGTTTGCTGGGCTCCTGCCATCCCCTGTCATAATGCATTAAACTGTAACCTTACATAGACTCTTTAGGCTTCATTCACAGTAAAAAAAGGAAAATATTTACATTTCATTACAAAAAAGAGTAAGAACCTTTACATTGTGAAAAACCTCAGAAATGATAATAGCTTAACAGCATGTCCACAAGGTGCAGACACACCCAGGACTTGCTCTAATCTGAGTTATTGACTATCCAGCAGACTGGTCTTCACTTGTAGAAAGAAAGATGTTTCAACATGTGTTAGCTCTAGGCTCATACATATTCTTACCACATAAGTATTATCTCTTTTGTCTCTCTCTGTTCATCTTTGTCTTTCAATATATTTGCACTTTGTTATCTGCCAGTATCAATAACTCTCAGTTTTCATGTGAAGGAGCAGAACAACCATGTTGGTGACTACAGAGAGAAAAATAAACAGTACACTTCATAAAATGTATGGGGCTATCACACACACAGATATGCATGTAAGTGAGCACACACACACACACACACACACAGTACTCCAGACCGAGCAGCAAGGGTTGTTGGCAGCTGGAACCCATGTGAGGATAATAAAACCATGCACCAGTACAGGGTGGGAGAATGGACAAGCAGAGCAATCAGGAAAGACTCAAAACACTAAGAAATTCTGACTGTTTTCCAGCATCGAGTACATTTTGTTCTACTGTTTATTACTCTGTGCTGAAAATAGCAGCAGGAGCTGTGTTTGTAGCAGTCTCAAAAAATGTTCATGGAATGAGTTTTATGGCAATTGTAGAGTAATTAATGCTCTTAGTGGGATGTTGAACAAATATTTTTGTTCAAGTGATTTATCAAGTCAAAATATTGAACTTAGTGGTTCCTTTTTCTATTAGGATTTGCTGCAAATTCAAGTCACTCCACTTAGGCATTTTTAACTTAACTCTAAATAAAACTAATGACAAATTAATCCAAAAGGGAAAAAAGGTTAGTTTGAGTACTTAGTGTATCATATGTGTTACCTGCTCGTTGGTCCTTTTCCAAAAGACAGCCAGAGTAAAGACAGCAGTGACAGGTGGGGCGAGGTAGCTTGTCACTGATTGGATGTAAACATATAGCTGACCACTGTTGGCCGATTGCAAGATGGGGATCCACACCACACTCACCACAACCAAGATCACAGTCACGATCCTGTAGCAGACAGAAAACGCCTTTCAATTTCACTGACCACAAATATCCTTTTTCTTTATTGATCCTAGTGCTAAGAGTGAGCTCTAGCATTTACAGAGTGCACATTTGACTTTTGGGTCAGGCAGGCTTAAGAAGTCTTACCTGCCGACCAATAGCAGCTCTCGTTCTGAGGCACGTGTGCGATGTTTCTTCCAGATGTCCATAGTGAAGAGTGTGGAGCTGCTGTTGAAGATGGAGGTGAGCGAGGACATCAGCGCAGCCATCATCACTGCTATCATAAGTCCTCTCAAGCCTGTAATACACACATGCAAATGAACAGACTCAAAAAAATGACACAGTAAGAAAAAAAAATACTTTGTTTAATGAGGGGAATGTTCTCACCACTTGGCATGAGTTCAATGACCAGTTTGGGAAAGGCGATGTTTGAGCATCCCACCTCAGCTCCACACACGCGCACACACTCCTCTGGATCCACACATCCCACAGAGTCTGAAATATGAAGACACAGTCACAAGAGTGGAAGTGGTAACAAAATATTCTACTCATGCACAATTCATGCTTCTTTGCTCCATTTTCTACTCATGCTGAGGCAGGGGCAAAATATTCATTTAAGTTGGACAGCATAAGTAGCTCTCTCTTTATCCTAAATGACCTCTACAAAATTAGTGTTTTCAGCGCTCTTATTCTATTCTCCTTCATCCTGGAAATAGAAAAAAATAGGACAGTCAACACATTTGGGAGTAACAAGTTGTAAAGCTGCACTTTATTAAAGGAAAAAAAAACAATTTAATATATGATGTAGACCTATACCTATTTTACTGTATGCAAAACACACGCATTATTTAAGATATCTGTTTAAACATCCTGAAGTAACTTTTTCAAGTTATGTTCTGTACTGATGCATGAATTGTTTAGTACAAATTATATCATCATTGTTTATTTTCTAACTCCCACTGTTTTTGATGTGGAAAATTAATTAAAGACTCTTTTGGCATCATGCTGTTAATACCTTTTCTGACACCTACCTGGCAGCAGGGGTGACGTGCATATATATTACCAACATCATGCTTATGATATTGTTTGTTTTTATAGTTTGTACAGATGCATCACTTATTGATTTCAGGCCATTTCATTACCATAATTACCAAAAGCATCAAGTTGTTTGCATTGTATTGTCTTGCCTTTAAAAAAAATAAATAAAAAAAAACTGACTACAGACTACTTTCTGTTTTTTTTTTTTTTTTTATTATTATTATTTCATTTCTTGCTGTTACTTGTTTTATCTGTATCTTGTACTGTACCTCAGCCCCTTGCAAATGAGGATTCTCTCTCAATGTGTTTTCTGGGGATTTTAACGAATAAAAAAATAAATGATGAGGATGAAGTAAAGCCTAAAACGTTTCACTTAAATGCACTGCAAACAAGTAAAAAAAAAGGGGTGGGGTAGAATTAGTTGAGAAGGCTTCTAGTTGTACTAGCAGTCACCACTCGACTAATACTCTTAAAACTGTTATTTTCCATCGACAGGGCTTTATTGAAGGCTTCTCCTGTCTGTGTCGATCATTTAAAAAATCAGCCAGTCCTATATGGATGAGTAAGCCTACCGTATTTGATAACATGGTGTTAACTTGTCAAAATGGGTGAGTTCATAAATTTCAAGATTTCTCTTTGTGCAGAGGGTGGAGTTTGAAGCCTTTCTAAACTACCGGGCACTCCGCCTTTTTGTCCCGGTATCAGAACTTCCGCTGGCAAATACCAGGGTCAGACACTCATCGTCTGCTCCACACTGGACCTAGGGGGGGGAGTTTCAAGAGGAAAATAAGGGGAAAGATTAACCGACGTGATATAAACGCAAGGAAGTTTGGGACACTAGCGCCACGTCAGAGATCTGGACGTTTTTGTGTTTCGGGGAACTCATCAGAAGTTTCCATTTTTTGTGCCTGTAACAGCTGCAGCGTTCAACTCCAACAAAACGAAGAAAAGTGACTCGTCAGCGAAAGAGCTTGTCTGAACCCACGCTCTGTTTCAACACATCTTAAGTGGAGGATTAATGACTTATTTCTTTATCTCAAGTATGTTTTCCACTACAGCCTGACTCACTGGCAGACACGCTTAACTTATCAGCCGCCTGTCTCCGTGTTCGCCGCCGCCGGGCCCCGCGGACAGAGTAGCGGACCCGGGTTCTCCGCCGCTTGGAGTTCGCCTGATCCTGTCAGGTGAGAGAGGCGGGGCTCTCAGGTGAAAGGCTTTGTTCTCAAACACCTGAATGTGTGTGTGTGTGTGTGTGTGTGTGTGTGTGTGTGTGAGAGAGAGAGAGAGGGACTGACAAGAGAGCGGGGCTGGAGCACGTTTAGAAGAACGGTGCTGACGGTGTATCTGATTCGCATGTGAATGTTTTCACACAGGGTCTCTTTAACCTACTTTCTCACAGTCCCATGTCACGCGGACACCGTGGACATGGACAGACATGAGAAGTCATACTTTTTCGAAGTCTGACCTTTTGGAGTGACGAATGGAAAGTGGGTCAGAGTGTTTCCAGTAGGCTACTTTACTATTTACTACAAACTAGCCGAGTGGATACATTTGGGCCATGGCGTTGTCACAGATCCAGTGTCTGGACGACCACCACGTCAACTGGCGCGTGAGCGAGAGCAAACCAGAGTTTTTCTACAGTGAGGACCAAAGGCTGGCCCTGGAGGCGCTCATCACCAAGGGCCGCGATGCGTTCACGGACTACACCCGCGAAAATAACATTCGGCAATTCCTCTCGGAACCGGAGCTGGAGCGAATTGCACATATTGTGGAGGCCTACCGACCTGGGCACGAGCACCACCTGAAGCTAGACATATCCAGTCCGGGGAACACTACCCCAGGAGTGGGGAACACTACTCCAGGACTGGGGAACATCACCCCAGGATCCGGGGAAGACGCTGACGGTCCGGTGTCCCTCCAGTACTGGCCAGACCGGTCTGAGGCCTCAGTGGCGGAGTTGGACCTCGGTTGGCCCGAGGCCAATTCTTACAGAGGGGTCACGCGCGTGACCGTATACACCCAACCTCCGACCGACGGACACACGCACATCAAAGAAGTGGTGCGCAAGAGCATTGCATCAGCCCAAAGGGTAAGTATGTTCTAAAAAGCTTGGTTTATGTGAAATAAAGACTATAAAAGTAAGTGTTTGCACTGTGTGAAATAATGTTTAAATATAAAACTTGAGTTGTTGGAGGATTTCCTTATATTTACTAGGTTTTTATTTGACTTGTGTATGCAAATCTTGTGGACAAAACAATCAAATAATGAAAAAAAAAACACCGTTCCTACACCTACTAGAGCCAACACACACAAACTTGCAGAAAATGTCTGACAAAAACTTCATTAAAGTTTAGATTTGTTCTAGTGCAACTAAACCAGGACAACAAAGAGAAAAACACAGTCCACTTTCACTCAAACATAAATTTGTAGAAACTGTTGAAAAAGAAAACCTTTAAGAGACCAACAAAGTTATCTAAGGACACTGTTGAGGTCTGATACTACCTAACTGATTGGTATGTTTGGTTTATTGGAAAATAATCAGCTGATGTTTTGATATCTAGATGTTTGGTGAAAAACACCAAACAAACAATCTCTTGTTCTTGAGCCATTTCAGCTGTTGCAGTTGGCATCTGTTAAATGCAACTTTTTTTATTTTTTTTAAAATTTGGCTGATAGCGAGATAAAGTAATCCCATTGTGTTCTGAGTTATCTAAATATGCATATTTCCCTGATGAAGAAAATAATATTATCACCATTAACATTGCTCCGAGTTATGTCTTTGCACACCAGGCTAAACTGTATCTCCTACTGCTGAAGTTGGACTGTATGTTATATATGTAAATTGTCCACAGACCTACTTCCCTGTCGCTCCTTTCTCACACGCACTCACCAATGCAAACAGCAAAGTTTTAATACAACAAGCCTAATCTTTACACGACAGTGGGGGAAAATGCTGACGTCATTACTTATACCAACCCGCTGTAACATGCATAAATGGCACATGTCACGCTTTGGCCTGGATCAACAAGTACAACAGACTAAATTCCAAGCCAGACTTTTTTTTTTTAATTATTTGGAAGGCATTTAAGGCAAGCGATCCAGGCAATAACTTTCCCTCAACGCAGCTTTATTGCTCAGCTTACCTGAGCTTAAGCTGCTCTTGTTTTTATAGGCATGCACTATTGTGTTACTGTAAATGGGAGCTTCTTTCACCTTCTACTGTTTCTAACTTAATTTACATTGAAACAACAATCTTTCACCACACACAAGTACACTATATAATACAAATTTAAAATCTGGGGTAAAACCTCAACTACACCTTTTCCGGAGCTCTTTTGCTCTTCAGATAATTTGTCAAGTTTCCAGTCTTTGGTGCAACAATTGTTCAGTTCTAAAAATTCAAACTGGGTCAAGTGAGGAGTGAATAGACGGCACTGTGTGAAAAGGTGCCATGCTGTCACTGTGCCCTGTTGTTGAATTCACATTGTCAGCCTCTTCACAGTCTAGAACCAATCTGCAAAGCTCTTTGTGTCTCCTCATGGGACACTCATGTTCGGACAAGTACTCTCACTTTGTTTCATTTACTTCACCATCTAGTTCTCACATATGCAAGGCTTCCTAGAGGAGATGAAATATTGTTTGTAGGAGCAGCACAAATCTAAATAAACCTCACAGACCAGGAAAAACAAACCCTTTTTCTGGTTTCCTCTCTTTGGGTTTTTTTAGGTGATCGCCGTGGTGATGGATGTGTTCACAGATGTGGATATCTTTCGAGACCTGCTGGATGCAAGCTACAAACGCAAAGTTCCTGTTTACATTATCATCGATCAGGCTGCAGTCCCCTGTTTTCTTTCCATGTGTGGCAGAGCTGATATGCACCGTGGACACCTGAAGGTTTGTAAAAACACATACACACAGATGATGTTTTGATGTGTGTGTGTGTGTGTGTGTGGGGGGGGGGGGGGGGGGGGGATAGATGGCTACTTCGACAAGTATGTAATAATAGAGAAGGGTTTAGTTTTAAAAAATCCCTGTGTCAACATTTGAAATGAATTTTTTTCCATTAAAGACAGTTTAAAATAACACGTCTATCACTATAAAAGGTAATTAAATGAAAGTAGGGCAGATGAGGATAAAGGTGTGACATGTTTCAGCCTGCAGGTCTTGGCAAAGTGCATGCACTAGCTTGTCACCATAGGCTGAATTTCTTTATTCTCTGCCTTTAGTTAGAGTTAAACTGGTCCAGGCACTAACAGAAAGTACTTGATATGTAATGGGGGATTTTCTAAATATTCACCAGAGGCCAAAAAAAGACACCAAGCACATTCCCCTCTGTGCTCCAGGCAATTAGCCGAACCATGCACACAATTTGCTCTCTGTGACATTATAATCCTTCCTTTCTCCTTCCTCCTTCCTCATAGCATCAACCGCCAGACCCTCCTTCTCTTTTAACTGCTTTCTTATCTGCCATCTCTCCTGTCATTATGCGCAGTTGCGTCTTCTGTGCTAGCGTCTACTGTGAGACTTCACACAGAAAGTTTACTTTACGAGGTAACGCTGAGCCTGGAACCACACCCTTATCACAGGGCCAAAGACAAACACAGCAGGGTGTGTCAAACAAGCTTGCACTTATATCAATTCAATGTACCATGCTCACACCTGTAAGGTCGTAAGGTTATGGTGGTATTACAGGAGAAGAGCTGTTCTGAAAAACTTGTGCTTTTCTGCCGCCTCATTTTCTTGATGCCTTTATTTGCTTTTGTGCACTCAAATCCTTCCTCCCATTAACAATACACCCCTAAGAGCCTCCCTTTGTACTCCACTTTGTCTTTATGTTTGTGTAGAATCTGCGCGTACGATGCTGTGGAGGGGTGGAGTTCTTTTCACGAACAGCACAGAAGGTGCGTGGATCACTGAGCCAGAAGTTCCTCCTGGCTGATGGAGACAGAGCCATCTCAGGCTCATACAGGTGAGCAGTGTGCTTTACAATGAGTTCTGAATGTCCATAAAAACAGTGACATTTATGTGTAGAAAGGAAGAACTGCAGATAACGCAGATTTTGTGACTTTGACACTATTGTAGTCAAAATAAACCAAGTCATGGCCCCCAATTTCGGGTAATTTCTCAATTTTAATTACAAAAACAAAAATACTGGCAAACATCTGCACACTGTCTTAGTTTTACATACAGTATAGTTGGAATTGCTTAGTACCAAAATCCTGCTCGTGTATTTGTGCCATGTAGACAGGGTTCTTTCTCTTTTGCTCATGCTAGCTTTGGTTATAAATGTGACTGAAGATCAGAATTTATTTTTTAAAGCTTCTGTGCTTTTAGATACTTTAGACCTTTAAACAAAAATTGTACCATTCAAAAACAAGTGGTTTAAAAACATTTAGCAACCGAGATCATTGTTGTTGTTGCTCCAACTCACAAAACAGTAAAAATGTCTTCCTACTGAGCACACCTTCTTGTGCCAGCTGGTTTTTGATAACAAGCGGTCGTGTTCATGATTTAATTTTAGCCTCAGCATCAGATGTTTGTGTAAGTTCTGAATAAAAATGTTTTTCTTCAGTCTGGCACATTATGAGAATTACTTAAAAAGTTAGTGCATGCTTACATATATCCAGAGCTGAGATGTTTTGCTTCAGCTTAGACCAACATAAACAAAAATCTAGACAATATGTAATGGTTGGAGCAAATGCAGATTTTTGTGTCACAGAAGTATGAAGTATTGGTGAGGTGAGTTTCCTTCTTATTTGTGTACTATATTAATGTTTTGGGTTCGTCTTTTCGAGGGTTCTCTGTAAAAGGCTAACCTAAGACCCGATCCTACAGTGTCCCTTTACTCCACTGAGCAGTTTGGTATCTTTCAGTTCTTTGTTTTGATGTTCTGGACAGCAACTCTTCTGTTTAGCTTAACTTTCATTGTTCAGTCTCACACAGTTTTGGTGACAGCTGTTCGGAGGCAAACATGCATCTTATGATCCTATAATCCTTAACTTGATAACAAAAGACGATGTGTCAATATTTACTTTGCAGCATGGCAAAGGCTGCTCCCAACAGGCCAGAATTATGAAACCATACTTGTTGCAGCATGCTGACCTTTATCTTCCAGTTTACATTTCTCATTAAATTGATCTTTCACTATCATGTAGAAAATCAACCTTAACACCTGCACAAACCTTTATTGTGGTCATAATAAGCTACAGCCTTTTCTAACACTCTGTATTACTCACAGACGTTATCCAAGGAAGTTGAGGAATCCCAACTTGAAATAAAGATGAGATCAAAGATAATCATGATCATAATGTGACACATGACTTCAAGGTACACATGTATGGTGGAGTAATGATTAACTTGTCGAGGGTTATTTTGTCAGTAGGAGGCTTGACATAGAAGAACGAGTTGAGATGGAACAAACCTGCAAAGGGGGCGATGTAGCTGATGCATATGAAATCTAAAAACGTTTTTTTGGTCTACTATATTTCGGTGTATTCTCCCCTTTTAGCTGCATTCCTTTTCCTTTCTAAGTACACTAAACTTGACTGGGGAAAAAAAACTCTTGTATCCGCACTTATACTTGGCCAATATTTTTTATGACTACAAAACACCTGTTATGAATTGACGCTATAAAAATAAAGATTGATAAAATAAAGATTGAGTATTTAAACAGGGAGGACCATTGAGCTCAGTCCTTTAGTTCTTCTAACTAGAGTTTCAGAATAGGGGGGAAGTGGGACACAGGTGCGAACCAAGGTGTTTCTTAAAGTTATCCAAGAAGCATAACCACAAAAATTGCAATCGATAGAGTGGAGAGAGGAGGGAACAAACAAAAGTATAGAGCCAAAACACCCTTCTAACCTAAATGAAAATGATAAACAAAACCACTGCTGCCAAGCAGCTGGCTCGAAACTAACCTGTCCAGAAGGCCATAACACTCCCACAAACACTATGGACCCAGAAAGTTATTTGTTTGTGTTTATGAACACACTGACAACAAGAGAAAACACAGTGAGAGACTCTCACTTCCTCTGAAGGTGGGACAACGAGTCGGCACATAGTGCTGCAACTCAAGGGCATATGTAAGTTTGATACACCTGGTCCAAATCAGGGGAGAGGATTACTCTCCCACACTCAGTGAGAGACCAGATTGAGCTCCCTCACACTATATAACAAACAGAGGGGGGCAGGATGGCTTAGCAGTTTGGTCCCTTGTACAGAGGATATAGGTCCAGGTTTGAGTTCGACCTGTAGCTTCTTTCCCTGTCATTTCCCACTTTCTCTACCCGTTTCCTGACACAAACAGATAGCGGTATGGTTGAAAATTACTTTCAATAGTAGAGGCGGTGCATATGAATACATTTCCATTGTACGTAGTGGATTAAAAGGTTATCTCTTATTGCTTTCTGTAGTTCAGAGCATTAAATACTTTATTTGTAGTAATAAACGTCATTTTTGGATTTGGCCAAACAAATTCTAACTATGACCAGTAGGAGAGTCACAGCTATGAATTACTATTTCCATTGTCTGTGTTTTCCCAGCTTCACCTGGTCCTCGTCTCGTTTGGACCGTAACCTCATCACTGTGATCACAGGACAGGCGGTGGAGACCTTCGATTATCAGTTTCGGGACCTTTTCCTCTTGTCCAGAGGTGTGTCTCTCCACAAGGTTCCCATGGAAGATGAACCAATCCCTGACCCTCTACCTCAGATGGCCCCTGCTCCAGTTCCAGCTGCTATTGCTCGGAAATTAGTCAATCCCAAATATGCCCTGGTTTCCACAGGAACTCACCCAAGTCAGGCTTCTTCTGAACAA
Organism: Symphodus melops; assembly: GCF_947650265.1. Lineage (NCBI taxonomy): Eukaryota > Metazoa > Chordata > Actinopteri > Labriformes > Labridae > Symphodus > Symphodus melops. The sequence continues at coordinate 12,987,351 of NC_136692.1, read as the reverse complement.
AATCCGAGCAAACAGACTCCCCCTGGGCTAAAGATTCTCAAGGGACGTTTAAAGAATGTTATTGAAGAGCCACCCATACATCCTGGATTGGCTAATCTGGAGAAAGCATACCTGATCCCGTACCTGCCCACCTGGCCAGAGCCAGATCCACCAAGCGATGTGATTGGATTTATCAACATCAGAGATGAAAAGCGAGCCCATCAGGTTCACCTACAGAGGTCTGAGAGGTTTCAAGTGAGCCAGGCTGTACGCTTCACTTCACCACTGACAGCACCTGCAGCAGCTGAGACGCCTGCTTCAAACCAGGATGTGAACAAAGCTGGAATAGCAGAAAATCCTTCTGGGAAAAAATGTAAAGATACCTCTGCTCCTGTGAGTCCAACCAAGAAACAGCCTAAAAAGCAAACGCAAACAGCTGTGTGTAACGATGAAATAGATGGAACCGATTCAAGAGGACTGCCTCAGCAGCAAAACGCACCTGTAGGGCAAGACACAACCAAACCAAATACAACACAACATACATCACCTACATCACAACCCAGCGTTACTGCTGATTCACAACCAACAGACAATGCTAAACAAACTCCAGAGGACGCACAGACTGCAGCCCCTCCTGTTCCTAAACCACGCACGTTACAGATAGTCTGCCAACCACAAGTCACTCTGATAAAAATTGACCAATCAGATGAGGAGGAGGAGGAGCTGAAACCAAGACTCAGCAATTTAACATTAAAGGACGACGGACCGGACTCAGGCAGCAACGGTGATGGTAGCCAAGATAGCACAAAGGTTATATGTGACCGAGCTGCAAATGATGATCCTTCAAGCACCTCCACAGCATCAGAAGAAGAGTTTTATGATTGTGACCAGCCAGAAACAAGAGACCAAATGATCCAAAGGGTGACGACAGGGTCTGGTCATGGGCAACGTCCTGGAGATGGGATTAACGTGATGGCCCGCTTCTCCCAGAGCATGCTAGACCTACGGGAGCCCAGCAAAACGGATGATAGCACTGATCTAATACGCCAATCACAGCAGCTCCGCAGACAAGGCCACTCCTCACCACACAGGCACATAGGACAGGTGAGCACCCTGCAGATATGTTTTTTACACATGCACTTCTTAACACTTCTCGAAAATGTAGCAGAGCCCTTATAAGTTGAAAATTTGTGAAGTAAAGCAGTTATGTCCCTTGTTAAGTTATCTTAACCTTTGATATCTTAACTATTTCCAATATTCTGTCCTGGAAAATCACTGGAGGAGTGCACAGGATTAACATTTGTTTAGACGGGTAAGAGCACAGAAAGGCTGTCAAACAAACACATTTATACAATCCTGCTGAAAAAGGGTGTGTTGCACCAGAGCTGTCAAAGCAGGTTACTACTTGCTTACAGTAAACATGTCACCCCTTGTGTTTGTGTGTGTGTGTGTGTGTGTATGTTTGTGAAAATTGTCTGCCCACATCTGTGTGCATGCACCTGGATAGAGAGCTCTGCTGATCATGCCAGGAAGGATTATGAAGATGAACGGCAGCATCTTCAGATAGGCAGCCAGGATCGATGCTCCTTTTACATGACTCATGTTTTTAGCAGACAGGGACCTCTGTACAATCACCTACAGAAACAAAAATAAGAAGAATAGTAGTGATCAAAAGTGATCAAACAAAGACATTGTTAATGCGAAGTGTGACTATGACTGCACTTCCCAGCAGGAGACTTTGACTTGTCAGGCGGGAGGAATGCAGGGTTTCAGGAGGGCAGGACATGACATGATGATGAAGTCTGTTAGGATGAATGTTTCTGACTTTATATCACTGCTATTTGTTCAATTTGATGTATTCCAAGCCTGCTTGCTTATGGTGAAAGTACCTGAATATCAGCTGCTGCACAGCTCACCCGGATTTCATGCAGAAATGTTGTTGGGGGGGTTAATAGGAAAGATAATGGGTAAACGGAGAGAAATATTTTTTTAGTATTTACGTGGATGTGTGATTTGTCTCTCTAGTTTCCCAGGACCATTGTTACCAAATGGAAAGTAAACCTAGGAATCAAATACGTTAAAATGGAAAGTTTGGAAGTTTACTTCTCTGTTTATACTGTATCCTATATAGTAATAGTATACAATATATAATAGTATAGTATACAGTACTGTATACTATACAGTATAGGCAGATAATAATGAGGAGCCAAGGATTGATCCCTGAGGTACTATGGGACTCTGTGATGACCTATTTGTCTCTCTTCATCCTCTTTCTGTGTAGTTGTTTCAGACCTCAAAATCTCCGGGTCGTGATGGACGACTGAGGGGAAATAAAGTAGTCCTTGCTAAACCAGGAAGTTTCCACCGCCCTTCCCGAGCAGTTGGCCCTGTGATTGGAGGACATCGTTACTGGCAGGGCCAAACGCTGCAGCCTGATTCGTCTCGGACGCCTGGCGAGACGCGCTCCAGCCGATCACCGAGACGTCACAGCCCTGGTATCAGGAAGGCAGGCCATGCAATGTCACAGCCACCAGCCAATCCTGCTGGCTTACTGGGAGTATCTTTCTCCAAAGTGAACAACTTAAAACATTTAAGGGCAAAGGGTGGTTCACCGCAGAAAAAAACATCTCAAAGTAACATGCCCACCCGGTAGAACTGTGAGCAAGTACCTGCAAAATGGGGATTTGATTTTAAGAAATTAGTGACTCTTCAGTGTGTAAATCTTCTCTATTTCTTGGATGCAAAGTAATTTCCTGTTTTTAAACCTTTAGGCTCAACATTCAGGACTTCTGTAGCTAGGACAGTTTGACAATGTCAACAAGGGTTGGCAGTTTCATTAAAGGAATTGTTTGATTAAGTTTTGCTTGTAAATTAATTACATCTCCTTCCATTGGAGTGTTTATTGTGAAAAACGCACATTTTAGCATACCTTGCGCCAATGTACTCATCCAAGAGTTGTTCTGAGGGTTTTTACCATAGGCAGGGTATATACGTGTAGGTGATAACAAGTCATGTGATATACTGAGTCAGTGTGATAGTATTTCTTTGAGAATTGTAAATAATGGTTTGAAAAAATATTTCTTCATTTACCTCAACTGCTGGTCTTTTTCATGTTTGTACTGTAACCAACACAAACAAAAGTGTTGTGACTATGACATATAACATGAGCAACTCACCCCACTGATACAGGAGTCATGCTCTAATGTTGATACAACTGTGATTGGTTACTGATTTTGCAAGGGTAGGCTACTGTTTTGATTGCTTTGACATATTGTCAGATGTGAAAGATTACATGTGCAGATAATGAGAAGTTGTATGTATGTAATTTAATCATTGATGTGGGACCAAAAGGGAATGTTGTAAATAAAAACAAAGATTGTTGGTGACCAAACGTGGTTATTGTCTCAACCATTTCAAGGGCATCAACAAGGGGTTTTCAGTAACCAGAAAGTTTATCTGGAAAACATTAAGAACAGTAAGATGATGATGACTGATTAGAGCGGCTGTGGCTCAGTTGGTTGAGATGGTTGTCTCTAAACCGGAAGGTTCGGGTTTGATCCCCAGCCACATACTGTATGTCCTTGGGCAAGACACTTAACCCCAATTTATCCTGCTGCTTTGTCTGTGGCATCTGAATGTGTATGAATGGGATTTGTTACTTCTGATGGTCAATTTGGTAGAATGGAGTTGTAGGGCAAATTTTACTGTAACAGTCAAAGTTCAATATTTCCCTTGAAAGCAGTTGTCAAAACAATTTTACCGCAAGGTTTATTTATCACAGTTTACATTTCTTTTGTTGATTTTGACCAACCTAATAACTGTAGTTAATTTTTCTTCCAAAAATATTTTGGACATGCTTTCTTTCTGATAAACTTCCAATTTTTTTTTTAACACAAGACCAAAGGAGTCAAGTATATTTGGAACCCAAGAGGCTTATTTAATCAGAGAAGCATGCAAGCTCATTTTCTATTTGATCAAGTCTCCATCCTTCCTATTTTAAGTTTCTCATGCAGCCTGATTCAAATCAGGCACTCGCAAGTGTGTACAGAGAGGCCCTTTTGAGGGATTTCTGAGAACAACCAAGATGAAAGACCAATTGAAAACAATTACACCTCTCTACTTGGAATTTAACCCTAACATTGATAGATTATGAATTGTCAAAGTACAGCACATATGCAAAAGATTTTTTAAAAATATTTTCCTGCACATTTAGATGCAAATGTTGTGTCAGTGTATAAAAACAAACAGCAAACACACAAATCAGGTGCTGAGTCACCACTAGATAATACGTAGACAGACTTGCAACACTATGGCTCCCAAAGATGTACTTATTTATTCACTATATGCATTAAGGAACAGAATTTCGTGAAGAGCCCGGTTGGGCTCGAAAGGTTTTGTTCTGTAATGCATGCAAGTCATAGTGTGTGTGACACTGTATAGACACTACTTTACATGTGTCACTGCACTTATTGGTTGTAGTGTCCAGTACTCAAACTATTACATTTATTTTGATAACACTTTTTCATTTATCTAAAGTCGAGTGAAACACTTGGCAGGGAGCCTCTCATGGCCATCAGTTGACCTGCATTTTACAGCAGAAGTTCAACAAAAATGTGTTATCCGCACTTTTTGTCTACACATGTTTATGTATGTGTATAAATGTACCTGGTCAGAGCACCAGTACCAGGTGGCCAGTATGGTTAGCCCCAGAGTCATGCCTGGCCAGGGTAAGTCTCCGGTGACGGCATTTCTGAACAGGTGCATGGCGTCCTCACGGGGAAGATGGCAGGTGCTGTTGGGAATGATCTTACTGGGCACCGCCATGCTGTACACACGCTCCAGGTTGCCATAGCCACCAATCTTATTGAATGCTGTGAACCAGGAACAAAGATCTCTGATACAATCCTTCAAATAGCCTAACCGTAATATGTTTAGTATATTATAATAGTAAAAACCTGTGATTGTTAAGATGATTGCACCGATAATCATTACAAATGTCTGCAGAGTGTCGGTGTAGATAACAGCAGCCAGACCACCTGAAATGAAAGTTTGGCATCTTCAATCAAACGTTATCAATCCAGTGATCCCACAAAAGGATAATATTAGTGAAATCTGATCTAACCATCTGTGTGAATGTTTGTGTACCTGCAATAGTGTAGAGAGCAGTGACCACCAGCATGAGGACAGTGGACAAGTAGAGGTTCCATCCGAGGCACACCTGAACAAACAAGGCTCCAGAGTACAGGTCAGTCTGGTGATAGAAACAAACACATCTGTCAACAATGCCGGCATAAGATTCAAGTTTATTGACAAAGAGATGCAAAGTGGTAAAAAAAAAAAAGTTTTTTATTTGCATGTGTGAAATTGTCATACTGATATTTTTGTGAAGACAGACAACAGCAGTGAGAGGACAGCCATGTAGGTTCTGATCCTCTCTCCTCCAAAACGACGGCCAAGGTACTCCGGCATTGTCACAATCTGAACAAACACATTTGAGGAACTTTATATTAGAGCTACACAGAAAGGGCAAAATGAAGAAGCTCCAGACAGTTGTAGGAGCACAGTATGGTCTGTTAATTTTTTTTATTTGATCATACTTCCTGTTTTTAATAAAGTTGTTATGTACCAATAGAGTAAATTATGTTTCCTAGAAGACAGTTGTATGTGTGTAGTATTGTAACACCTTGTTGGGGAATTTTAAAGGCGGGGAATTGTGATGAGAATGTCCCTTGGCAACTAAATGTACCTACTAAACCAGCCTGAACAAGCATCAACAGTATGTGCTTGTCAGAGAGTGTGTGTGTGTGTGTGTGTGTGTGTGTGCGTGCGTGCGTGCGTGCGTGCGGAGGCATGCGTGAGTGTGTGCATGCAAACTAACCCCTGAGGAAATGTAGACGGGTACAAAAACCCAGGCCAGGGCTAGCAGCACATATGTGGCCTAAGAGAAAGACAAAAAAAAAAGAACATCTAAAGAAGTTAAACCACACATTTCCTAACTGACTCCCTATAAAAATATAAAATATAATGGTAAATATATATAAAATATAAATGTTTTCCTGCAGGCTAAATGTTTAGGCTTTTCTACTGTTGTGCCCCTTCCAGTATGCCTGCATGGCTTTTAAAAAAAATGTTCTGCTGCCCCCTGCAGTGGGCAACCTGCTAAAGCTGTTGAAGGAAGAAAATCCAAATGCATCTGCAAAATCAAATTAAAGTCTTTGGTCTACATAGCCTTGTTCATGGCAATAATGTGATTATTGATTTTACAATCATCACAAATAAGTCACTGTGACTGTGTACATGTAGTTGATGTTGATCTAGCCATTCCTATAAATAAGCAGACAAGCCCAGCTCCATTCCAGACTAGGCTGCTTTTATTGAATATTAATAGACTCATGTTGTTTTGCTGAAGCTTTGATGTTTATGGATGTGTGTGTGTGTGTGTGTGTGTGTGTGTGTGTGTGTGTGTGTGTGTGTGTGTGTGTGTGTGTGTGTGTGTGTGTGTGTGTGGGTGTGTGTGTGTGTGTGTCTACTTACATTCCATTCAAAACCAGTGACAGCAATGCCTCCAGCAGCTCCGGTCCCAGCCAGACCAATAAACAACCCGGAGCCCTCTGAACTGGCAAAGAGAGACGCTCCAATCTGTGTACACCAGTGATGGAATCAGTATTAAGGGTATCGAAACAGAAATAAAAAAATATTATGTTATACTTCAGTACAGTACACATAATCTTAATTTAAAGAAAGTATTAGCAGAAAACATCTTTTCAAAGTAGCACTTCTTTCAAAAAAGCACTTATGTACTTTTAATTATTTTTCATGCTGATACATCAATGTAGAATTTCATTGTTGCTACTTGTTGAGGTGGAGCTTGTTTTCAGATGTTCCTCAAACGTTCAGCCCCATCTCAAAGTGTTTTTGAATGTTTAATCTGACAGGAAATAAATAACACATCACATAAATTAAATCTTAAGTTTTGGATTGAATGGTTGGACATTTCCTTTGCATCTGACAATCTCAGTGTTTTGATTAATGTCATGTCAATGCAATGCTATGTACAACAGCCTTGTGTTGCCTGTGTTATATGAACAGTGAGGTCGGGAGAATCTCCGGAGCAGTCCTCTCGTAATTATCCAGATATTATCCAGAGTGAATACTGTACGTGAAAACGGCTTTCATGTCCTCAAGACGCCACAAACACAAGCAAGAATTTAACAATGAAGAATCATAGCAACTCAACCAAATGTATCATGTGAGATTTTAGAGAATAATGACATGACACTTCTGTAACAGATCAGTTCTCTGCATTGTTTTCGCTTCATATTTTAGAATCAGCTTTGCATGCGTGGAACCTCAGCAGAGGAAGTTTGAAAAGATAATTTGGGCTCACAGGTAATGTACACAGCTTGTTCCAATTGAAAACCAAAAACAGCAGATCCAAGCAAATCAAGACAAACTTTTCTTTGAAAAGACGGAGAGAGACATCACAAGGGGCTCTGAACAGTGAGTGGTTGGGGGTCTATTGTTAAGGATCACCATTTCTAAAGGTTAGAAACAGCTTATCTAGTCTTTAATGAGGTCATCCCAAACTAGCTGTCGGATTGATTTTAAGGAGTTAAAGTAGAACATTTCACCCTGAATCATATTGCAATAGAAGAATAAAGTAACATGAAAATAGATCCTTGCAGTAATCAGAGTTCATGTGTGTTTAAGATACATTTGCCAAAGAAATCCCACCAGCAGTTTATCTGTGAATATTCCACAGGCTGTCCAAAAATTAAGTCTCAAATCTTTACAATCAAATTCAGGTGAAATGATGTTTGCAAACAAGGGTAACTGCTTGGTGGGTTGCAAAAGAACAACATATTTTATCTACATAAACACCAGTAGACTCATGTCAGACTCACCGGCCACCAGGCCATGTCTCGTCCAGCCAGGAAATATCCGCTCAGGGTGTTCCTGCTCACCCTGCATGATGACTGACAGAGAAAAGCGTTACACATACACATCAACCCAACATCCACACACATTTACTCCTCCGATTCTCACCCAGATGCCAACAGCGAGGTTGAGAAGAAAGTAGGTTGCTATGACGATAATGTCAGAGATGCTGAAGGACTGAGGCAAGTCATAGAAGTTGGTGGTGGAGTTAGACATCCTCAGGGTTCACAACAGAACAATTACACAATCAAAACTCTCTGAATCACCCACATAGACACATACAAACTTTATGTACCAAACTTTTACACCTGTGCTGTCAGTCTTACTGAATTAACCTTCTCTCATAATCTGACACAGAAGACCAACACATTCCACCAGAAGAAAACTCTAATTTTAAGTTCTCCTACACTATAAAACAAAAGTCTTTCCAATAGGAACACACACACAGTCAAACACACTCCAGTCCTTGCTAAAAGTCCCTTCTCAACTGGTCTACAAGCAGTTACTAGCTTGGGACGTAGTGTTTGTTGTATGCGTGAAGAGGGCCGTCCCCTGGCTGAATTGATGATTAAACACATCACCTTAATGTGGCACCTGCAGCGCTGACACATGTGCTGTGCTAGGGGATAATGGAGTGTGTAGTGTGGCTGAACAGTGGAGTACAGCAGATGCTCTTGTAGACCGGAGTCCATGCTGTTCACACACACACACACACACACACACACATACACACACACATACACACGCACACACTCACACGGATCGCTGGTCAATCATTGGCGATGACAAGTTTATAATCATTAGCGTCTAAACACACAAACATCTCCTGGTAAGTGCTAAGTACAGGGAGTCAAAGTGTGTAAGACACAAACATCAGGTTTATTTAGTTTTAATTATTTCATTCAATAACTGAAGGAATTAATTAATTTAAGGTCTCATTAATAAGACAGATATAAATTAGTTTTGGAAAAATTACAAATTAAAAAAAAAAAAAAATAAACAGCAAAAATCTATAAACAATTAGAACTTGTGTTACAAATGAGAGCAAATACTCTTTTTCAAATTTCTTTTTGGCTCTTTGTGCCTTTATTGGAGAAACAGGACCGTGGATAGAGCTAGAATCAGGGAAGAGAGAGAGAGAGAGAGAGAGAGAGAGAGAGAGAGAGAGAGAGAGAGAGAGAGAGACTTCATCCTTGCTGTAGACTAGATTCTACCTGTACTTCTTCAGATTTTCATGCTTGCTATGCTTCATTTTTGATGAAATGAATAAGATTCACTCTAAACTATCATTTCTTTACTTTTATCACACTCATATTCATATTGAACAACCCTATTCAAAATACTTAAAATTATTAATCAGTACCTACTTGGGTAAATTAAAGAACGTGTATGAATTCTTTTCAGGAAATGTTATGCCTTCAGACTTTTTAAATCATTCACAGGTTTTAATATTTCAATTTACAGTTCTATGGTCCAATAGATTTATCCTTTTAACATGATTTATATGTTCTCATATTTGCAGTCTTATCTGCTTTGTTTTAAAAATATGGCACAACATTTTCTGCAGAGGCTTAATAAAGTTATTGAAGTATCCTAATTCCCCATTATGAAGTATATCTAAATTGTTGTCCGCTTTAATGTAAGTATTCAATAAGTACTTATTGTATTTTCAGGGGCATTGACTTTTGCATATAAAAATTCACTACAAACCCAGTTTTTTCATTATCATAATACACATTACAAGAGAAACAGTGATAGCAACAACACACACAGCTAAAACTATCTTTTTAAAAGTACTTTTCTGTTTTCATATGAAAGAAGATAACATTTTTGTGACTTAATAGACACCACCTTAACAAAGGAAATGATGCATGTTCTGTTAATGTAGGCTATAATGTGATGGTATTACACCACGATATCAAACTGGCCTGATCACTTTTCACAAGAAAAAAAACAACATTTGAGAAGAGAAGTCCGAGAGGAAGACATGAAGACCATAGAATGAGTTCGCTTTTGTGCTCTCTGATGTGAAATGAACTTAGTGCTGCACAGGAACCGCTGTTCAGTGTTTATCTGCTGTAAGGAGCAGATGGTGGCAAAAGAGGCACCCTGACGTCACACACATTATCATCAATCTCTCAAACTAACATACTGGGAACAAACTGTCAATGCCAAAGATTAGCGCATGAGATTTCATGGGCAATGAGACATGTTTGTAAAAGGTTCAGAATGTAATCAAAAGAGAGACATTTAGTCATGTTTTATTACAGTAGTTTGTCATTTTGAACATTGCTTACTCCTGCTTAGTTAATATGTGAATTACTTTCACTGTAATTGATAATACGAGGTTCAAAGATCAGTGTACTGTAAAAATTCATAAATAAATGTCTGCATTCATTATTAAACTGTGTCCATTGTCTCTACTATATGCATGCATACGCCACTGACAAAGCAGGGGGCACAATCCAAGGCTAAGTATCTTGTCCAAGGCCATGTTGGAAATGCTGCTGAAGGAGTTGGGGATCAAAACCTTGAACTTTCATTTGATAGATGACCGTCCAGAGTTACTACATAAAATGCATTAATTAAGAGTTAATGGTTCGACACTAAAGTGAGTATGTTAATTTAGGGCAGACTGGAAATAGTTTGATCAATAATTTAAATGCAAATAAAGCAAGGTTTATATTTTCTTAGGGAAGAAGCTACATTTAGGATTTAAAATATGATGATGAATCATGATATTGATTGTAAAATTGGAGTGTTTACTTTAAATAAAGCAAAGCCATATACCTTTACCATCGTTTTATAAAATGTCTTAAAAGTCTACCGACACCCTCCAGTCAATAATTTCCGTTCACAGATGTCTGTTTGTTTATTCCAGCACTATATCTCTCTATGCAACTCTGGTTTATTCTAAATTAGGCTTTAAAAAAATCCTCGGTGCATTGTGGGAAAAGACGAGAAACCGTTCAACAACCAATCAGAGAACGATAGATTTTGCTAACCCGGAAGTAATACATCACAACAAAGATTTGCCGGGAAATCTGCTTCGTTTTAGCGGCTGGCAAAGTTACGAAGGGAATATTTATGAAGGAAGCAGACAGAGTGTGTTTTTCTTAAGATTTAACAGAGTCTCTGGTTGTATTGAGTATTTTTAAGTCAATATGGATGAATATGACGAACTTTTTGACATACAAGACGACTTTGAGGATCAGTTCGCCGATGAGCTGGAAGTGTTGGCCGAGATTGAGGGTTAGTATCAGTGGGTTAACTTTTGTTTTCTTTTTTGACATTAAGATCTGTTGTAATATCTGTTTTTAAAACTTATTTAAACAGACATGTTCAAAGATTATCAAACTGATTGTTAACCCCTTAAATAACTAAACATAAAGTCACTACCTCTCTCAATCTACAACTTCCTATCGTTATGTACACAACTGAAAATACATGTTTATATATTATTATTATTATTTAGATATCAATATATATGACCAAGATGCTGCTGCACAGGAGTGCTGCATTTAAAGTTTCGTTGTGTTACTAAATAAAATAACAATAAATCGCCTGTTTATTTATTTTGTAAAAAAAAAAATCTAAAACACTTTTTCCTCCTGATGCTTTGGGTTGTGTTAATGGAGTGATCTTTAGTAAGCCCCTACAACACATCTATTTATTCTTGTATTGGGGATTACATCAGGGAATTGCAATTTATTTTATATTCATTCAATTCAAGGAGAACAATACAGTTTTCCTCAAACTGTGTGATAGCTGGTACTGTAGTTTTTCCTGGGTAGAAGTGGGTATACTCTTCATTTCCCCACTAAATGTTTTTTTTAAATGAACCATCCAGTAGAGAAAACAGCGTCTGTTATGAATAATAAAAGGCTACTCTTGCTTATTTAGTAAAAGGCAGGGAGGGTCATCCCTTCACCATCCTTCAAATTGAGGGATAGTACTGAATATTGTCAAGCAATCATCAGTGTAAATCAGAGGAGATTTTAAAGTTTATATATGCTATGGAGACTAAAAAACAAGTGGTATACCTGCATATAACTTGCACTCCACCACTGGTGATATCCATACTTGAGAAGCAGGCAATGAATTTCTGTCACATTTTCTTAGCAGAGACTAAATTGATTAAAAATAAATAATTGCCCTTTTTCTTCATGGGTGACTAACTTCTTACTGAAGAATATGAATATGTGTGTGTCTCTGTTTGAATGGATTAGTGGATAACTCCAAGCCGGCGAAATGCCAGCGGCAGGACATTTCTGAAATAGAGCATCTTCTGGATGATCAGCCCATCAGTGAGTTAACTTTCAAGGCGCCTTTCTCTTTGTTTGTGTGTTTTACGTTTTCTCTCTTTAATGTGACTTCGTCCTCCTCTCAGCCCCTAAGGCAAAGCGTCAGAAGCAGGATGTCGGAGTGGTCAAACGACTTTTCAACTCAACCAAAGAGACCAAACCTGTATCACAGAAAGATGACATCACTCCACCGTCCTCGCCAGAGCAGTATGAACCTTCAGTCCCCATCAGGTAATGGAGATGCATGATGATCACATGGTCATCACAGTGTCAGCAGAGGAGCACATTGTTTTCTGATTTTCCGGACAAGAAACAACGTTTAATATCTTCTGACTTGTGGGGAATCAGAATATTTTGTTTCACAATGATAACGAAAGAAAGAAAATCCAACTATAGACATTGCAGAAGGAGTTTCTAGATGTGAGCAATGGGAAACCACTTCAGTGCAAGTAATTAAAAATGTGTTAACAGTCAAATCAGAATCAAATAAGAAACCCTGGAGAAGAAAATTTTTTATTTTTTAAACTAAAAGACACTATTCTAGGTCTCTGCATGAGAATAGGATACAGCATCATGTATCATCAGAATGCAATGCTTGTCTTTTTTTGTGTGGTCTTCTTTTATGGTTTTCTTTTCATTTGATCAAAAACTAATAATAATCTAGCCAAATTCTTCTAATGAGTTCAACAACTAAAACCTTGACTGTTTTTCTGTTACATGTTAATTATGATTTGATAAATATTATTGGTGTTTTTGGTCATTATTTGTGAGACAAAAGGCAAGAATTTACAGGAACAGAATTGGCTAATTTTAATATGGAATTTACCATTTTTTCATATTTATGGATTTTATGGATATCTTTTACAAAGCACGTATTGCATGTTTGTAACTGGGCACATTGTTTTTTTGACATGTCTGTCTCAACATGTGTTTTAGGACTACCTCAGCCATGTTGGATATCAGCGGCTTTGCTACGATCCCAGACACTCCCGCGCGACCCCCCACAGTGACTCCAGCATCACTGCACGTCCTGAGACGACCTCCTTTAGAGGGAGAGTTCATCACTGTGACAGACTCATCAGGGAGTCGCGTCTACCTCAGACAGAAAGAGGAAACGAGCACAGAGGTGAAACGAGCACACTGTTCATCTGTGATGTTGATGTTATGCACTCACTTTTTTTTTTTTTTTGCTGAAATGTTATAACTCGGTAGTCTGTGCTTTAATCTAGGGGGTGGAATCCAGGATGGTACCAAACTCCCTGGGTTCACTGGGGCTGCTGGCAGTGCCTATAGGAGTGTTGAGAGAACAAGAAGCTGACAGGGTGAGTGAACAGGCTGCTGCTCTTTTGGTTTAATCCTCAAAGTATCCTCAAATAACCACACAGTAATCACATGACAGCTCAATCAGCTAAAGCACGTCCCTATAGCCAGCCATTTAATTATGATAATCCAAATACAGAGAATAATATGAGCATATTGATACAAAGAACTGAGTGTATCCGCAGCACTGTTGCATTATTAGTGAAAGAGTATTTCTCTGATGAACAAAATGTTACACTTGGTAGAGTAATCTCGTATTGTGCTATTGTTTCACATATTTACATAGTAGAAGCCTATAATGCTGAATTATCTGTAGACTTTTATTTTGTTTAAAAAAGTGGTGGTTAGGTTAATAACTTCCACACAAATAGAAATATGAGTATAGGCTTCACACGTAACTTTGTTTTGTTATTTTAGACATCCTGTATCTAAAACTGTACACAGTAAGCTCAGTGAAAAACTATGAAGAGGAGTATATGATGGGAAGGATGTCACTTTCCCTTCAGTCCAAAATGAATCATCTCATCTGACTTAAAGGAGTAAAGATGAGTGCCGATATGTCCGGATTTTTGTTACTTTCTTCCAGTTCAATAAATAGGCTATAATGAAGATATAAACATTATAAAGAGGAATGTATGAAAAGATTCACATGTGAAGTAAACTGTGTTTGCAGAAGGGAACTTGAGGGCGGCAAAAAATGCAAAAGGGGTTTAATTTCTTCTCTCTTTTTTTGTGTGTAGCGTCACCAGCAGGTTGTCGAAGAATCTCAGCGTCTTACGGAGCTGCTAACGAAGTAACTGTCTCTCTGTCTCTCACATTTATACTGGCCAAATAAAAAATGTCAAATTTTTAACTTTGTTTTCTCATTTCTGACACATAACAGTAGTGTGAATGACGTGATTGTTGAGCCTGAGAGCAGAGGAGAGGAAGACAACGATGATCCTGAAGACACAGAGGGCCGAACCTCCAGACTCTGGGTGGACAGATTCTCTCCTCGACACTACACAGAGCTGCTCAGTGATGACGTGAGTTCCTGTGTGTAATTGTTGATGCCCTGTGAGTACATACAGACATACTCCCTGAGAATAGGTCTCCTGCACTGATGTCAGCTATGTGTCTGCTCTGTTTTAGTTTACCAACCGCTGCCTGCTCAAGTGGTTAAAACTCTGGGACACTGTTGTGTTCGGGAGAGAGAGGAAGTCCCGCCCTGTCCGCTCTCAGACACAGGCTCCCAACCAGAACTCATTCAAACCTAATCAGCCCAATCAGAATCCAAATCGCTTCAAGAGTAAGATTGAGATAACTGAGGAGCTGCTGGAGGCTGAGCTGGACCAATACAAACGGCCCAAATTCAAGGTACACCAAGGGAAATATCATTCATGTAACTTTTATATGTTTTGTGAGATATAATTGACTTAGCTCTTTTTGTAGGTGGCGTTGTTGTCTGGTCCTCCAGGCTTGGGGAAGACGACCCTGGCTCATATCATAGCAAAGCATGCTGGGTACAATGTGGTGGAAATCAATGCCAGGTAAGAAAGCCCAAATTAAAAGTGATCAAACTAGAGTAATGAGTGATTTTTAGTTCAGGTGACAAAAGTCCTCCTGTCGGGAACACTGTGGTGCTGTTGATGTCTTTGCAGTGATGATCGCAGCGCAGAGATTTTCCAGAAACGCATCGACACAGCGACACAGATGAAGTCAGTTCTTGGAGCAAATGAGAAGCCTAACTGCCTGATTATTGATGAGATCGATGGAGCACCAGCGGTATGTCCTGGACACTGAACACATCTACTGCAACTCTACATTTTCAAGATCTGCTGACAATTTCCAACTCCATCTTACTACTAAAAGTTGGATTTCTCATATATTGAGCTTGTTGATTTGTGGAACTTTTTTTTCGTCATCTTGCTCCAACCTTTATTATGATAAACTCTGTGTTAAAATAAGTTCTGATTTAAGGACAACAATCACAGATTTTGTAAAATGTCAAATGTGTACTCACAATTACGGTTTAAAAAAAATATAAAAGTACGGAAGTAATTTGAGTAATCATCCTTGAAATGTTTTCCTTATTCAGAAATCCTGACTTTGATTTTCTTTGAAAGTATAGTATTTCATATGATCTGAACCTTTCAGAGTTGTCCAAAGTACTTCTGTACATCATTTGAGGACTGTCGACTAATCAGAACAAATTGTGTAGCAATTATCTTCACACCCTAAATGTTAAAAAGAGTTAGTGTGCTCCTTAAATCCTGCTTAACATTGTTTTTGTTTCCTTCCTCTTTGGGGTTCGTCAGGCTGCGATCAACATTCTTTTAGCAACCCTAAACAAGAAAGACGGACATGGCGGGGAGGCTGGAACTGAACCAACGAAGAAGAAAAAAAAGAAAGAGTTCATGCTACTTCGACCAATCATCTGCATCTGTAACGACCTGTAAGAGAAACTGTGGCGGTTAACAGACGAGTTTCTTTCTGGATGTTTAGTCAGTTAAGTAGCTAAATGTTATTTTCTTATTTATGTATCGTCTGATCACATGTCTTTTCCTTTAGTTATGTTCCAGCTCTCAGACCGCTCAGACAGCAGGCTTTCCTTCTGACCTTCCCCCAGACTCAACCTTCCCGCCTCGCACAGAGACTGGCAGAGGTCAGTTCTCTCGCCCGCACACACTCACTCACACACACTCACACACACTCACACACACTCACACACACTCACACACACACTCTCTCTCACTCTCTCTCTCTCTCTCTCTCTCTCTCTCTCTCTCTCTCACACACACACACACACACACACACACACACACACACACACACACACACACACAAACAAATCCAGGTTTTTATTGAGTGTATGTTTGCAGATCTCCCTCCGGCAGGGGATGAAGGCAGACACGGGGACTTTGATTGCTCTGTGTGAAAAGACAGACAACGACATCAGGTCGTGCATTAACACACTACAGGTGAGTGGCCACACTGAGGGGAAGATCTGTCTATTGAGTGAGGGGTAAGTTATATGTGTATGACAATATATATGCTGTTGTGTCTGCAGTTCCTACATGGCCGTGGGCTTAAGAAGGTGGACACCAGGACCATCCAGTGCGTCTCTGTGGGTCAGAAGGACCAAAACAAAGGCCTGTTCCATCTGTGGCAGGAGATCTTCCAGTTGCAACGTGTTAAACGGTACTTTGTGTCCCGCCACAGTTCGCCATAAATGTTCTACTGTATTTACTGTTAGCCGACAAACTCAAGTGCAGTCAAACATTCTGCAAAGTCGTTTACCATGAAGCTGTGCTCCTGCCACAACACAATACTCTCTGCTTTGTTCAGTGGTATCCATACCAATACATAGGTTTTCTTTTATTTATAAATGTTGACTAAACTGACCTGCAAACTTTTCAGAAATCTATTTTGTCCCTCTAGACCTCCTATGATTATTATTTAATCTTTATATCTTAAACTATTGTACCATTCTGCAGGGAAACGAAACATAAAGTAAATGCACTTGTTCAATTATTCACTTCATACACTACATAAACCTATAAATTCACACATGGTTTAAAAACTGTCTTTAAAGTCTTAAATTCAACTGCAGAAACTTGTTTGTAATCTGGACAACCAAGAAAACAGTGCAGGCTGTCAGAGTAGTAAACCTTCTTTTCTTTCTGTTGTCTGTAAATCCGATTTCATTTGTGGGTTTCATTTTTGCACAACTTAAAAAAAATAAAATAAAAAAAGCAACAGAAAGATGCCGACTTGATTCTTAACTCGTTCTTCCAGGAAACGTATCGGTGAAGGCTTTGAGGAGGCACCGGGTTCAGGAGGTGGAGCTCAGAGGTTTCAGCACATTTTACATTTGGCCTCATCAAGCGGAGAGTTTGAAAAAGTTTCTCAGGTAAAGAGAAGGTCCTCCTCATGAATGAACAAATTTTATTAAAGATGAGTTATTTTCAAATATCCTGTAACAACAAGCATAGCTGCTGCTTATTAATGTTGTGTAAAAGACTGTATGTTATATGTGTGACATCCAGCTGAACGTGTGTGTCCTCAGGGTCTCTATGAGAATTATCTGTCCATGCGTGTGAGGGATCCAAACCTGGAGAGTGTGTGTGACGCTCTGGATTGGTTGTCGTTCTCAGACAGACTGAATTACGTGATTCTGCACGGGCAGAACTTCTCCCTCATGAGATACCTTCCCTTCCTGTCTGTTACATTCCACTTCCTTTTTGCCCACACACACGTTCCCCGAATCAGTTATCCTCACAGCCAGCACGAGGTACAAATCAACCGCTTTCGCAAATGTTGTACGAAAAGAAAAGTTCATGTCTTGATTATTAAAATGACAATATGTGACTTGAAAAGGATAAGAAGTAACAAAATCCTTGAGTCATCGTTCTGTTTCCTTTCCAGGCCTCCGCCCGGCTCCTCAGCGGCAGGAACGCTTTGTCCACCATGTTGGCTGACATCCCAGCATGCATCAGAACGAGGATCAGCCATCTGAGCCTGACCCTCGATGTTCTCACGCTGCTCCTCGACATCATCTGCCCCAAACTAAGGCCTGTACGTCAAAAAACATGCACACTGAACCGCACATCTTTTTTTTGTTTTGTTTGATAACGTAGACTCATCAGCGTTCTGTCATCTCATCAACTTTAAACCTGCGAGAGAAAAAAACACATGACGCTTGATTAAACACTTTAGTTTATTACACGTTTTCCTGAATGTCATTGGCTGTCACTGTGTGTTAACCATGATCTTTAGGTGACTAGAGCTCCGTCCTACTGTAAGTCTTTACACCCAAACTGGAGAACTGTATGTGAGGATAGATTCTTTTCCCTGTGGTCTTCATAGTGAATATTAGTTACAAACACTTTGCAGGAGACATGTTTGGTTTCTTATAGAGGATCTTTGGTTATAGATTTTTTTGTAAGGATCATTTTTTGCTCTTTTTTCCCTGTATTTGATTGCTGTAGAGAGGCAGGTAATGTGAGGGAAAGGAGTCGGGGTTGTCATGCACCATATAGCTTAAGGGCCAGTAATCGAACCTGTGTGACGGGTGCAGAGAGAACTACAGTCTCTGTATATGGAGAGCTTGCTCTACCTCCTGAGCCAAACCAGTTGACTCAGGTTGTAAAATGAATTGTCACATCAAATGATTTAAGCTAAGGCCATAATTAGATAAGCACTTTGCTACTCGACTGTGAGAGTTTTATTTTTCTGTGTTGAGTCTTTTCATCCTGGTCGGCTCAGTTATAGACCAGGCCGTCTCAGGTTTTCATGGTACACTCACTGCTCACTGTATTAGGCCCAATACTACAGCCCTCATATATCGTCTGTCTTCACAGATCATACTGTCACATTTTGATTGACTCAGAAATGATGCTGTTAAATAAAGCAGCCATGTTTTTTTTCTTGGGCTGCTTCAGGTTCATCAACAGAGACAGGACAGTTAAAAATGTTTGGTTGATAAGTCCTCTTTTTTCCCCCGAAGTGCATTGAAGCTCCCACTGGTCTCTACCTCTTTTTGTGTGATCTGTAGCTCAAATAAAAACGGGAAAGGGAAGTAAGTGTAGTCACTTTAAGAAGTCATTAAAACTTCGACTATGATCTAAAGTCTTGTGCCTGTCCTTCAGGTGAATCCTCAGCTCTTCAGCAGCAGAGAAAAGGAGCAGATGCGAGAGCTGATAGACACCATGCTGGCTTACAACCTCTCATACAGGCAGGACCGCACGCCTGAGGGACAGTACACGTACATGCTGGAGCCGTGAGTACGCACACACACGCACACACACACACACACACACACACACACACCTACACCTACACCTGCAGTGCAGATGTGTGTTTCTGGGGTGTTGAAGGTCACTGCTCCTGTCCGGACTGTGGTTCGCTGCATGAGGGCTTAGAGAGTAATCCCTCAACTCCTGGTGTGTCTCGGTGTGTGTGTGCGCGCATTTGATGATAAGAGAGCAAACAGAGCATCAAGCCTCAAAGCCTGTCAGGTGGGGTACAGGTGGATTAACAAGAGACAAAGGGTTGGGAAAAAAGAGGTTTCAATTAGTAGAGGAGAGAGATCGTAGAAAAACATCAATGCTTTTGACAAAACGAGACAAAAACTCATCGTAAGCGAGCGATCCTGGAGACCTAGGAGACTTTTGGTTTTTCTGGAACTGCCTTTTTGTGGTCCCCGAGGACATTTGAGGTGTTGGTAAAATGGGATAAGAAGCTCGCACGTCTCTGCTATGCCGTCCAGGGCCGATCAGCAGCCGTTATCACATGGCGGCTCCTTTCTGCAGGCCCGCTGTGACGAGGTGCTGGTCACAAACGACTGGTGTCTTCCTCTAGTGTTAGCTTTACTGCTTCTTCTCTTGATCTACGCTTTCCTGTACCTGCCCTCTCTGGCTCACCACAACACCACCCTCTGACGCCCCACTGGGATAAACACTCGGAGTAGCTTCATGGATGCCAACTTTCAACATCGCAGGCAGCGGACACGCCAAGCTCCAACTGGATTATTTGTTTGGACTCCTCCCTTTTTTTTTTGGCAATGTTGTTTATTGGTCAGACTGTGGCAGAGGTAGAGTTGTAAGGTTGAGAAATAAAAAATAAAAAGCTGGAATAAATGTTGCAACTTCTTTCAATACTGTTATTCTGTTGAAAGAGCAGTTAGCAGGATGCATAGGGTTTAGGTCATGTGTGTATGTGTTGGACTTTAGGATTCATTGCTGTAGTTCAAGTTTAGCTGTTTTGACACACAAAACAATTCCAAGATTTTTTTTGGATTGTTTTTCAACCATCCCAGGTTTTTTTTGCCAGCTCTCACTGTTTCAGGGTTAAGTCAGGGTGAACGCAGCAGGAACATTCACCTCCAGAAACAGGCAGGTAACAGGGCTTAACACCCCATGATCGGTTCGATCGTTGTGCATAAAGATGCTTTTTTTAATGATTTTATGCTACGCAGTACATGAACTAAACACAGCCAGGTCTCCTGTATGATGAACGATGAATGATGTGTAATTATTATGAAGTACCTGTGTAGCAGAAGAAGAGAGCTAAGTCAGGTGATCTTGAACTGATCTTGAATTCTTTTCAAATTCTGCTTTATCACCAAAGTCATAAGACAAAGTTTATCCTCAAAAACTTTTGTTTTCTCAAAAATAAATAAATAAATGAGGATTTACAAAAAACGTTCCAAATTGAAACTGTATTGTTTGTTAACACAACAAACTAGGATAACATAAAGAAAGCATTTTTTTCTAAATCTTAGTCAATTTATTCTGTACAAGTAGTTCCCTATAGTTTGTCTTCAGAGGGGGGTTGTGGTTGTTAATCTTTTTTTTTTTCATGGTTGGATGTTTGTCGGGCTCTAAGGAAAAAGATTTTGAACCCTTCTTGAGATGACGTGTTAGTCTTTGCTTTCAGTTTTCATATCTAAACAGATACATGGGCTGTAAAGTTCACTGTACTCCTTTATATTGGCTGCACATTGTGTAACCTGTGACGTAAGAAGGAGGATGTGACTCTTCAAAGCATTATCAGAGTCTCCCAAGCTCGGATGGAAACCGCGTCTGATTGTCTCTGGTGACAGTCACACACACTGTTGTTATCTTATCCGTCATATATTTAGGTCGCTGAGGCATTGAGTGACAGTCGATTGGTACATTGGTGTGTGTGTGTGTGTGTGTGTGTGTGTGTGTGTGTGTGTGTGTGTGTGTGTGTGTGTGTGTGTGTGTGTGTGTGTGTGTGTGTGTGTGTGTGTGTGTGTGTGTGTGTGTGTGTGTGTGTGTGTGTGTGTGTGTGTGTGTGTGTGTGTGTGTGTGTGTGTGTGTGTGTGTGTGTGTGTGTGTGTGTGTGTGTGTGTGTGTGTGTGTGTGTGTGTGTGTGTGTGTGTGTGTGTGTGTGTGTGTTGGAGAACGATGGAGATCAACTATAAGAGGATTAAGGTTTTAGAGAGTGACAGAATCAGGGTTTGATTCTGCAAAACGTAAACCACGGCATGAAAACAAAACTCCTTTATGTCCTTTTATTCTTTCATCAAAAGAAGCTTCCCTGTGTGTCCTCCTCGTGCTGCTGTGACTGTTTGTGTCAAAGTTGTACGTTTTGTGTCATGCCACTACATTCCTGCGTATGTGCGTGTTTGCAGGCGTGTGGAGGAGGTGGTGAGGTTCCAAGGCCTACCTACTCGCCGTCAGCTGACCTATCAGGCCAAGCAAACGATCAGCAGAGAGATGGAGCAGGAGAAGATGAGGAGAGCTGAGCAAATGATGCTGCTGAGAAACCCCGCAGGGGTAACACCCCCAAACACACCCAACAGATTGTGGAGTTATGATGCACAGTGCGGCCTGATGTTAAATCAGGTCACCGTGTGTGTTAATAATCCAATGTCTTTTTATAATCCACTGTGTCTGTGTCTGTGTCTGTGTGTGGCAGAGGCAGGGAGAGAAAAAGAGCGCCGGTGCTAAGCCAACAAGGAACCACGAGCAGAGGCTGGAGAACATCGTCAAACAGACCACAGTGGAGAGCAGGGTGAGACGCACGCACGCACACACAGAGCTGCCGGTGATGAGCCTTATCGGGTTGGGCACGAACATAAACCAACCAATCACATGTGAAGTCAACACCCTGACTTTCTGAACAGGTCAGCACTTTCTTAGATTAACCCAACGAGACACATCTGCTTGTGTTGGCTCTATCAGACTGTGATTCCCAGAAACTGGGCCTTCACTCAGGATGTCGGTTAAGTTGCGAGCCCCACACACGAGAGGCTTCTTTGGCACCTTTCCCCTCGTGTCTTTCCAGACTCTTATCTTCCTGATGTCCTACTCCAGCCACTGTCCTGTCCCCTAAATATAAAAAGGCACAAAAAGCCAAAGGAGTACGCAACCATAAAGGACAGAAAACATAAACATGAAACAAATCCATCTGATTGTTCTTTAAGTTCTAACTTCATAGGGATGTTCGAGATTCACTCTGCAGAATGACTCATGAGCAGGAGTTTCTTTCTCCTGACGACGAGGTTTTTTGCCTGCATCTATAGAAATTCTTTGCATCATGAATGTGATTTAATCTGTTCATCATGAGACTATATTAAAGTCAGAGAAGTGCCGCTGTTTGTTATGTGAAATAAACAAATCCCTGAAGTCGGTGGAGATAAAAATGGGTTCAGATTGTTCCGAGTAAAAGACACCACGGGTCTCTTTTGGCAGCGAGAGGCTCATAAAAGCAATTAAACTCAAACACCTTCATTGACCCTTCGAGGGATCATTTTTTAGAGCAGCTTGTACTTAAAAGACTTTAATTTTAAAACAGCCACAATAGACAACAACAAAATATAACATAACATTTGAAAGAAAAAGCAGATTACTAAATGAACAAGTAGACTGAGACTGAACTAAAAGCATGAAAACAAACAAACCTGGGGATCGTTTGGTGTTTTCACTCCCCCGCTGTGTTAGTTCATGCCTTTAGGTGGCGCCAGAGAGGACCGCAGAACAATTCACATTGAATATGAGCGCCTGAGCTGCAGAGTTAGAATAGATCAGTAATGAGTGACAGAGAGGGATGGAACCTCTAGAGGGCAGAAACGAGGATAATGAGGAGCTACTGGGTTAAAGCCCCTGATGGTTAAACTGTGAAATGAGGCTAATGAGAGGTTGTGTGTGTGTGTGTGTGTGTGTGTGTGTGTGTGTCTGTGTGTGTGTGTGTGTGTGTTCATTGTCACTGACCTCTATGGAGGACAAAACTAAAAACTTTATGATCAGCTTGAACCTCTCTGTTTCTTTGTATGTTTGTGTTGTGCAGCCGGAGGTGGATTTCTTCGGACGAGCTCTTGCCCCCAAACTCCTGAAACCCGAGCCGTCTGACTCAGGTACAGTTTGACATATTCCAAGCTTCAGTCATTCAAACCTTCACAGGCTGTTTAGTGGAAAAAAAACTGCCTTGAGGTACATCTGGTCGAAACACACAGCAGAGGTGATTACTGATGTGTGTTATGTAACACTGCTAATTTAAATCTCCCGTGGCTCACTGCAGGCAGGAGATGTGGTCTGTCTTACAGCACTGCTGACTGCTTAATGTAGGAGACATCATATTTCTGTTAGCAACTAAAAGACTTGTCATGTCTGATCTACAGTTTGGCTCTCATATTAGATCCCATCCCACAGAATTCACACTCTTTATGTAACACAAATAAAGAGTAAAAGAGCAACCATAAATTAATTCAGTGATGTATTTCAAAATGCCTGGAGTCATTTAAGCTCTAACATCCGAATGAAAGTTTAGAGATTAGTGGCTGCGGTCTGGACTTCCAGTAGCTTTGTGCCACTGGAAACAAACACGAGTGCTGTGTTCAAATGCATCACAGTTCTAGTCTAAAAATAGCACATTTGCATAAACAATAGAGCTCTTCAACAGAGTCACGTAGCTCCTTCTCTCTCTATCACAGCCAGCTGAGGTATAAAAAAAAAAAAGCACATCATTGGTCCAATGCTCCTGAAATAAATGCAGAAGTTAGCATCCAGTGAATGCATTGTGATGCATTTTAGTGGCATGGGACCAGATTAAGGACTCAGTGGATGTTTAAAATTAATATGTTTAAATCACTCACCCTGCTGAAAGCCCTGCATTACTGAGATTGATCTGATCACGTCTGGAACACATTTTGAAGTAACGTTTTGTTTGGGCTAGATGATCATTCCTCTTCTAACTGTGTTTAATTTTCATTCCTTCTGTACATAATACTGTCCCTAAATGTGTTGGCATTTTCATATACATCCAACATGACAGTGCCGAACAAGAGTAACAAAAAGAGCATTAGAGATCAGAGAAATACAAAAGAGAAAATGCATTATAAGTATGAAGTGGACAAGGGTTCAAATCGGAGAAAGCATGCCTAAAACAGGATCAGTAGTTGTATAATGTAAGATAAGCATGAGAGGAATGGCATTATAGACGGCAGCAGTGCTGACAGTTCAGACACACACCCAGTCTATGCAAACTCTAGGTGACTGATGCTTCATAATGTTCTGTCATATGTTTTCAGTCTGCGACATCCATAAAGCCCGTCCATGCATTAGTCCCATTCCCTCTCTTGCTGTTAGTACAGGTCACGCTCACTCTCTGTTTGTTTGCATTACCTTCCTGCTAGTATTCAGCCTACACCTGTGCTGTGTAGAAAACATCTTTCAAAGGATGAGATAGTTCTATAGAGAGTGAGATTTGTGAATATTTTAGTATTTATTTTCTCAATTATAACTCGAAGACAACTGACGTCTTGTCGGCTTATTTTGTCCGAATCACAGTGACATTTAGTTTAAGTGTTTTAAGCCTTTCTTTTAGAGACAGTACAGTGGATAGAGTTAGAATCCGGGAAGAGAGAGTGAGAGTGGAATGCAGGAAAGGTAATACAGTTCAGATTTTGAACCTGGGCTCAAGGGGTGCACACATTACCCGCTGGGCTACCAGCGTCCCGTGCAGTGTTTGTTTTTTTTAATCCGTCACAAGAGAGTTGAATTATTAATTTTTAAAATAACTGTTTGTTGCAGCCTTTAATTCAACTTTCATGGTTTCCTAAGACTATCCTGTCTTTTCATGGTTCATTGAGGAGTTTAACCTGTTAAGACACTGTTGTTTCTCTTTCTTTTTATCAGCTCTGCACACAATGCTCACCTGTTGAAGTTTAAAGATCTCGTTCAATTCAAAACATTATTATTGATGTTTAAAGCTAAAAACAGACCATTACTTGACAGTATACAGAAGACGTTTGTGTTCGAGGATTTTTAAAAGCCTTGTTGCACATACTTCCTTCAAAACAAATGTATTGAGTCAAACTATTGAATTCTCTGGTTAATTATAATGCGGCTCGAATATTCTTCAATTTACAAGAAGTCTGAAGAAATAGTTATGGGAAGGTTGTGATTTTAAGTAAATGTTGATTGTTTCAGTTGGCATGGTTGACCTGATTTGATTCTGCATTTACACTAATTTATGTCAAGAAAGGAGCTCATAGGTTTCTCTTCTTCAAGCGCCTGTTTGGACTGTGTTGAAGTAATTTGAGTTGTTGTTTAGGAATCACACACTGTAATGAGCCAATACATCAAATATGAAGATGCCCTTATCCCCTCTTTGCAGGTGAGAAGTGTCCGGTTCAGTGCATGGGAACGGCTGTGGGGAACAGCGACGTTTGGTTCCGCTTCAACGAGGGGATGTCCAACGCTGTCAGACGAAATGTTTACATCCGAGAACTGCTGTAACACCCAAATTACACACACACGTACACACTTTGACCTATATTTCTCTGCCCTGTCTAAAGAAATGAAACAAAAAAGAAAATTGCGCTGTTAAATTCAAAACAGTCTTTATTTTGATTGACAGTGTAAAGAGCCAATAAAAACATGTTGTTGAACATTTCTCAGCAGTCCTTCAAAAACAAACCTCGAGAAAGCTACTCAGTGCTGAACGCTCACACGCATACACTCAAACACACGTACACGCACTCATGCATACACACATCCAGTAGTCTAAACATAAATTAAAAGCATTTAGGAGTCGTCCAATAAATAAACATAACAATAGCAACAATGTGTGTGAAGAAGAGAGTTAGTGCAGCGTGAATGTGTTTGTTGGGAGAGCACGATTCTTTCGTTTAGATGCATCCGTGATTGCGTGTGCGTGGGCGTGTCTGTGTGTGTGTGACCATTAGAGGATCACACACTTGCCCTTCTCCACCCAGGGGTTGGCTCTCATCAGCTCCGGGTTCAGAAATGGATCCTCACACACACAACCCTCGATCCACTTCACCAGCCTGCAGAAAAAAAACGAGCACACACAACATCAGCATCAATCTTGTGCTTTAGAGAGATTTTATGAGCTGTGTGTGTGTGTGTGTGTGTGTGTGTGTGTGTGTGTGTGTGTGTGTGTGTGTGTGTGTGTGTGTGTGTGTGTGTGTGTGTGTGTGTGTGTGTGTGTGTGTGTGTGTGTGTGTGTGTGTGTGTGTGTGTGTGTGTGTGTGTGTGTGTGTGTGTGTGTGTGTGTGTGTGTGTGTGTGTGTGTGTGGACACACCACACACTCACTCAGTGACGGTGATGGAGGATTTCTCTCTGTTGATTGCCAGCTGATACTGAAGGCTCTCCACCTCTCTCCTCATCTGTGGAACGTCTAACTCCTCCATGTTGCTTCTGCTGTTCTCACACACAATGGAGAAACGGACCGCTCATTCCCTTTCAAACTGTTTCATTACATTTTTCTCAAAATAAAAAAACATACCGGTAATGAAAAGTCCAAAATATGACCAAGACAAGGAGACGAACGACAAAAACAGCAGACAACAGATTGAATCACTAGAGGATTAAGAGTAAAGACAGGCAACTAACAAATGGAACATTTTTAGGGATTATGAATAATTAAATAACTCTAAGTCACATCTTTGCAAATTTAAGCTGCTGTGTTGTGCTCCCAGAACAACAGAGAAATGACAGCGTAGCAGGTTGCATATGTTTACAGATAAAGTAATTCTCTCATTGTTGGTTTTTTCACAATTTTACGTTTTAATGAGCCAAACGAGCTACACAAGTTTGATTTGGGGATTCAAACCAGTAAAAACATTAAAGCAGAATTAAATTAAATGTTAAAATCTTGTCCCTCCTTTTTCTCCTTGGTGGATCTTTTGGGACTGCTGCTAGATTTAGTGCTGCTTTTTTTTTTTGCCTTAATCTATAGAACAAAACGTGATGACATAAGATTCAGCTGTATGATCTCTAATCAGGTAAAGGATGTGGTTCAAAAGGACAGTGACCTGGTGTCAATCATAATCAGAGCGAGTTGAGATTTTTTCGCAAAGTCGCGCACACACAAGGAATTTGTCTACAATAAGTTACATTTTAAATAAGTTAGAGTAATAAAAGCGAGACCAGAGTGTTAAGGATTACTGATAAAATAAAGTGTTGATGTAAGCACCTCTTTATGCTGTTTTTACATTATTTTCTTTAAAAAAATCATGTTAATTGTTGCCACATTTTGACACTGTAGCATTGAGCTAACCTGAGTCAATAAATAACAAATGTTTCTCTTTTTGGGGGATTAATAATGATCTAGTGCTCAGTTAGATATCATTTACACTATTGTGTATATTGGCGGGACTACAAATAAACTGATGCGCATCAGTCATTCAGTGCAACAGTAAAATAGATTAACTTTATTGATCCCAAACTGGGATTGTGTTACAGCATGGAATAAACTATATAAGACTGAAGCAATTCATTCACTATGGTCATTTATTGGATTTGTTGAAAGAAAGGGGGAAAAAAAAGTGTAGCCTATCCTTTGGATCAATTTATCCAACCAAGAACATGAACTATTACCCGGTATAAATGTCTGACATGACATATAGAAGATTTAAATTGTAACTGATGTGTTATCCTTTACCACAGTTTTCAATGAAAGGTTGTTTTTGGTCCTTTTAGCGTTGACTTCAAGCTTCTCTATAATAGTGTATTTTCTATAAATAAGATTTAAGGTTTTAAGAGAAACAATTATAGATGGATGGATGGATGGATTTATAGAGACATGGGGAAAATAGATCCAGATATAGTAAAAAATGTTTTGTATTTAAATGGTTACCTACCATTGACCATTGCATTAATACAGCAGTTCCGCAATGTCTTATAAATCTTCATGGAGGTGATAATCAAATTGTTTTGTTTTGTTAACACATACGTTTTTAAACCATGTATTCTGAATATTATAAACTGCATGTAGGCTTGACTGCAGTATGTTATACTGGTCATAACTTTATTAACAAGATAGAAACAATGCAGACTTGGCGAATTCTCTCAATGTTTGACAAATAACAGATTGCATATCAGACACATTTAGCACAGTTTACCAAATTCAGAAACATGTTCTCTTTATATTAACGGAGAAACTATAACATCAGGTGTTACACTGAAGAGCTGGTCCACATCAAAATACTCAAAGGCGAATCAAGGTATTTATACTCAGTGTGACCAGAGGAATTTGCACTATGTCGTACATCTGCAGCTCTCCGGAAGAAGCCTACTAATCTATACGTATCTGGGCAGCTTAGACGTTTTATCTTTTACTCCGATTTATTGTAAGTGTGCCCCACCCTGCATCAGACCACATAACATCAGGAAGAGAGAGGGGGACGGTGAGCCTGAGGAGAGTTCAGGACCGACCATATAGATCAGTTCAGTCCTGTGTACTGGAAACAGCCCCTTCCTCCTCCTCCTCCTCCTCATCCTCGTTTAATGGATACTCGTAACTCTGCTACCCTGTGCCCATTTTCCTCCAGTAGCATCCATCCACCCAGCTGGAGCCAACTGTTCTATAAAAAGGCCTCCATCCTCCTCCTCCTCCTCCTCATTTAATTATAACATCCACGGAATGCGCTACAGTGACACATTATCTCCATCACTCAAGCGTAGATATTTGAAGCACATAAGCGCAAATTTATGGTAAAATAAGTCGACTTTCCGTCAATAAAAGGAAATGGCGAGTATAGATGCTAGCTTTGCACTTAAAATATCAAAACCATCGTACAAACGAAGATGTGTCGTGATTCGATGAGCATGAAGACGCGAGAAATCTGCGCTCCGCTCTTACCGTCAGACCTGCTGGAGAGGACCGCTGGAAGATGGTGTTTCACAGGCTGATGGAGGATGTAGACGGTGACAAAAACAGCTGATAGTCGATGGAGTACCCTGGCAGAGCAGTCCAGCTTCTATGCAGGCAGGAAGAAGAGGAAGACGAAGAAAAAGGGGGAGGAGGATGTGTGTGTGTGTGTGTGTGTGTGTGTGTGTGTGTGTGTGTGTGTGTGTGTGTGTGTGTGTGTGTGTGTGTGTGTGTGTGTGTGTGTGTGTGTGTGTGTGTGTGTGTGTGGCGCAGGGCACTCCCCTGCGCTCCTTTCTGCTGGCGACTGGATGCGGGATGCGCAGGGCGGAGTGAAAGCAGCTACGCCGCCTACTTTGACAGTCAAACTCTGCAGCCGAGCACCTGTATGGAAATCTGAGAGCAGCTCAGGGAGCCGAGAGGCATTATGTACGCAAACAAGGACGCGCTCCACAGGGAAAACAAACCCGGAGATCATTTTCCATTCAGATGAGTGGGCCAGATGTTGGTTTCCTTGTTAAGATTCCCAAGAGAGATCCCAGGAAATGAGACGTGAGGTTAAAGACTTCAACTGCTGAAAACACTCACGATTTGTTCGTTTTAATGTTTATATCGGACGAATTTTACGTCGACTCCAATTAATGTGATGAAAGCCCTTTTCAGTGTAACTTACGATATTAAATATTGAATCCCTCCTCCGTCTATGACCTTAATCTTTAACAGCTAATGTGTTTGAGGAAATTCTAACATCACTTTATGTAGGCACTTTTAATTCAAATAGTGATCAAATGGGTTGAAACACAACATGCATATCCTTCTACTCCAACCAAGACTAACATGCATGCAAAATGCAGTAGAGCACTATTAAGTCAATCTTGTGTAATGCATCCTTATTTTATATACTCGTGGTCTTTAACAGTAGTAACACAAACCAAAACAGGCCACTGAGAAAGTAACTTTTATTAAAACAAGTAGTGAATATCTTCAGTAAAGTTACAGAACATAAATTCTTTTACATCGTTTTCACTTCTTTCATGTGCATTTCAATACTCTGTAGGCCGGTTAGGGTTACTTTTCAAATAGTAATCTGGTTAAGCTTTTTTTCTCTCAGTTCAGACGTTCTTTGAAATGTAGTTTCAACCTTTGGATTGCCTGAAAGAGACAAGATCACATGAGAATGATATTTGCAGAAACAGTAATATGATAGATTGTATCATTATAGGTATGAGAAACAATCATGTTACATCAGATAGTTTATTTTATTTGCTTTACCACAAAAAAAAAAAAAAAAAAAAAAAGAATTACCTGCATAATAAACAAGACCACAAGATGTCAGTCACACGCAGAATCACTCGCTCATTTGACTCTTCACACGTCAACCTGTAAGAGTAAAGTTCAGGTTTAATTAATTCTCAAAGAAAACACAAGTCATGTACATGTTTTACTGCAGGAGCCTCAGAATCAAGTTAGAATCAGGAGCTGAAGTTCAGCTCTCATAGTAGGTGTCAGAAAAGTATATTTTAGCTTGTCATCATCAGCTGAAAGAATAACCACTTTCAAAAACAGACATACTTAGAAGACTCACTGACTTTTAGACCCAGAGACGTAGTAGAGCCCAGATTTTGATCCCCAGACCTCTGTGGGAAGAGAAAAATACTTAACTCAAAATATTCAGTTCAAGCAAACACGAGTACAGTAATTGTGAAGCCTCAGAATCAAGTTAGAATCAGGAGCTGAAGTTCAGCTCTCATAGTAGGTGTCAGAAAAGTATATTTTAGCTTGTCATCATCAGCTGAAAGAATGACTTAATGCAAGAATAAATTTAGACTCACCAGCTTTTAGACCCAGAGATGTAGTAGAGACCCCATTTTTGATCCTTAGACCTTTGTGGGAAGGGACAAATGTTTAACTCAGCAATATTCAGATCAAGCCAACACTAGTGTATTAATGATCAAGCCTCAGGATAAAGTCAGAATCAGGAGCTGATGTCCAGCTCTCATAGTAGGTGTCAGAAAAGTATATTTGCGTTTTGTCATCACAGGCTGTACATCATCAACATGCCAATTTTTTAAACTTACCACAAGCTCTTACACCTGGAGATCTATCACTTTGAAATCAGCTCTCATCCAATCCACAGTTCCCACATGTTCAGGTAATACCAGTGTCTAGAGTGAAAGCAGAGGTGATTTAATAAAAACACAAGATACATACTTATCATTAAATAAAATTCGATTTTTTTTAAGCTTGAACATGTGCAGAAGCAGTTGCTAATATGGAAAATGCATTGGCTTAGAAATACCCATTTGAGTTGATATTAATGACCGTGGTACAAAGACAAACGCCAAACTTTTAAAACATCTCAGGTAACGCGACGGGACACAGATCAACATATATAAAAACAAAGATTAAGTCAAAAGAAAAACCACGCGGTGCGCGTTTGGTTTAGTAGCTCTGGCTTTTGCAGGACTGCCACGTGCTGCTGGTTCAGAGTTCAGACCATACCAACGTGTAACGTAAAGAGCAACATAATGTCGTAATAGGATACTCACTAGTATTACCTCAGCTGAGGACCAGTTTGGACACATAAATGGCCTGTTGCAGTCATCTTTACTGCGGTGGGACGAAATTATTCACCGAAAGGAGTGAATGTGATTCATTCCCTCTCGCGCCATGATGTTAACAGAGACCGTATGAGCAAGTACACAGCTTTATAAACGGCTTCAGACAACTCCTCCCATTTCCGGTCGACCCTTGCGCCCCTTTTACTGGCACGTCTGCAAACTCTGTTCTGTTCTTTTTAATTGAAAAACACATTTAATGGGATATTTTGAGCATGTGTTTGTTGTGTTGGCTGCCTTTTGTGTAACCTAATGTTTAAACGAGTAGTTTAAGGCAACATAGTACAGCGACAAGTTCTTTACCCAGAAAACTGCATCTCCCATGAGTCTCACATGTAGATTGTTTGTCAAAGCCTTGAGGAAGTTGTAGTTTTTTAAAGGCAAAATCAAAGTAGTTTATGCAAAGTTAATTTATTAGATGAGAGGTTTTCCTAAGTGACAGGTATCAACTTTGTTGCGAGTGACACATTTATGCAGCATTTTTTAAACACAATTTGGAATGCTGGAATTTGAACTACGGAGCCCCTTCAGATACAAAAATAAAAAAAAATAAATAAAAAAAAACTTGTGCACATAACAATAAATTGTTGGAACAAGGTAATTACTCAAAAATACAACTGGCTGTTAAGTTTTTTTAAAAACTTTAATAAACCTGATATACTGCTAATACATAAAGGGAGGGATACGAATATTTACCTCTCACATGCGATATAATCCCTTTAGACCCCTCCTCCCAAGTCCTTAAATCTGAAGGACATTAGTATCTGACCTTTAAAATGCTACTGATTGTAGAATGAGGTTTATTATGTAAAATATTGCCCTTCATTTTTTTCCCCCCAGCTGGCCAGTCGTTACTACCTAACCTCACAAAGCTAAAGTGACTGTCTGGAAGCTAATTTCTGGAGCCAGAAACAAGAATGTTTCGAAATACTAAACCAAAAAGTCAAAATGAAATGTAAAAGAAGAAACACATAAAAAGTCATGCAAGACTTAATTTATACACTTATTTATTTTGATCACAGCTGTACAGGAATGCATTGTCACAGCAGAAACACAACCCAACCCAACCATGGCACAACAGCCATCACAACACATCCAAAACTCAACCAGAAATGTACAGGCTCAATCATCTTACCTCAATTCAATATCTATAACTATCATCATAATTATTATTATTCACATAGAACCATCTGTCTCTCAAATATATCTTTGTTTTCAAAGAGCATAAAAATACAAGTTGACGCTTCATTGGGGTGAACACTGTTGCTTGATCCACTGTTTGGCCTACATGGGGGGACCACTGAAAACTGGGGAGCTGAGGAGGAGCAGAGCCAATTTATTACAGCTTACAGGGGGTCTGCATGGGCGCGATGGAGCTCTTACAACGCTGCTCAATGGTTACAGGAGGATCGCAAACAGGTGATTGATTGTTTAGGACACAAAACTCAACCTATAACCTACTTCTGACATCACACATATACACAAGGAACCAGAAAAAAACTTTAAAAATATGAAGTGGTGGGGGGGGGGGGGGGGGGGGGGGGGGGGAAGAAAAAGGGATGAAAGTTTTAATTTGAATATATGAAAAAAACACTACCAAGGCACAGAGCGATGTAAAGTTAACAAAAAGGTCACAGAGGGAGATAAAAAAGAGGCAGGGACAGGATGGAAAGTGGGCAGAATAGAGGCAGTTTCACTAACCAACACTAGAGGGAGCTCTTAACAGCTCAAATACCCGGGTATATTATAAACTATGTATGTATACTGTATTTACTATATAAAGCATT
This sequence comes from Symphodus melops, assembly GCF_947650265.1. Classification (NCBI taxonomy): domain Eukaryota; kingdom Metazoa; phylum Chordata; class Actinopteri; order Labriformes; family Labridae; genus Symphodus; species Symphodus melops. Next base: position 12,953,780 of record NC_136692.1, on the reverse strand, counting down.
GAAATATGGGATTATCTTTTTAAAAACACTGTTCACTGCAGCAGGACAAAGGGAAACACCTCATAAGTGTGTGTGTGTGTGTGTGTGTGTGTGTGTGTGTGTACAGGTGTGTCTTTGCATGTTATGTGTATGTGAATTTGTAGATTCATTTCCAAGCAAATCTCCATAGATGGAGCTACACACCAACAAAGCAGAACACCAGCAAATACACAACCAATGAAATGTTTATATGCATATGTGTAAATGTGTTATTGTCTCAAATTTCATGGACAGACATATATATCATCTTGCTGATTGTTAGAATAACTACTGAGGGGGAGGACAATGACATGAGCATCGGCAGGGACTACACACACTCGAAACGACAACAACAGCAACAGTAACAACATCAGCAGCAACAACAACAACATGAAGATAGACGACACACAAGTCAGGAAAATCCAGCTAACCACAATCCTCCACTCACACAGAAGAGAAATCTGGAAAAAATGCATCTTTTTTGACATCTCAGGAGTGAGACAGACTTAGAAAGAAGCCTGTCTTTCTGTGTGCTTTTTAAAACTCGCTGGTATCTCGTCTGTATGCATCCTGTCTATCGATCCAGCTACCTTATCCCCCTGTCAGTCAGTTGTGCTTATTTTTGCAAGCAATATGCTTATCTGTCTGTCTCCCTGTCTGACTGGGTTTGCATCTCTGTCCTAGCCAGAGTCTGAGGAGAGAAAAGGATGAGGAAAATGATTGTGCTTCTCGGTCCAGGCAGCTGTCTCAGACTCGGTGATGATTCGCTGGGCTGCAGAGGTCAGAGGTTGTGTGGGAGCGGCCTCCTCACATCAGGAGGCGTTCTAGAGCTACCCCACCAAACGAAGAAGACTCCCTCCTCGGTATTTTTTCTGTACAAGGCTACATAACAAGTGCTCAAACACACACACACACACACACACACACAAACAAACACTCTCTCAGAGCACCAGCATCAAGCCTTGAGAGAGTTTTCTTCATACATGATGAGGAAGAGGAGGGGGATAGAGGACTTGAATGAGATGGTGCGTGCGCCGCAGATCAGTCAAGCATTGCATCCAGTTGGTCTGCCAAGTCATCAAACATGCTGCCGATGTCATCCAAGATGGAGACTGTCTCCTTTTTGCTAGAGAGAGAGCTGCAAGTTGGAGAGAAAGAAAGACATTTTTTGAAGATGGCAGGCAAAACACCGTTGCAGAAAATAAAAGATGCAGAGTGTGAATTGGGTTTTCACACATTGTTTATTTGCAATTTAAAGATCCTGTCTAATGATAAGCACAGTGTTCTCCACAAAGATACGCAGGAATCTACAGGATCATTTGAAAATGCTCTATATTCCTGCATGTACTATTTTTGGGACATTCAAGGGGCAGTGACAACAGGTTGTTAGCACAAAAGTGACAAAGAGCTTTGTAATAGTGTAAAATACAATCTTTTAACACTTCACTCAATTTCAGATTTAAAGCATTTTTTTACACTGCCTCTGTCATTAGCAACTCAGTGTTACACCGTTCTTCCACTATGCTGAGTCTCTGAATTAAACTTTTACTGCAGTGTTTTGTTTGAGTTTGGGACTGTGACCAAACTGGGCCCTGATGTCTGAGGAGGCTTCTGTACACAGGAAGTAATTCATTCTTTTTTTGTAGCTTTCACTTTTCAGCATGTTCATAGTTTACCTGGAGTTATAATTGCATTACTATGAACTTTGGTAGCATAGGGAAGGGTAAGGTTTTGTGGAACTACACCATTATAGATGTTGTGTTGAAGAGCAACATTATTATTGATCAAAAATTTGTATAACCTCTGGAATATGACTCTAATATTAACGGTTTAATCTCTGTTTTTGATTTCCGTCATCTACTGAGGCAAATGTGAGGCTCATTAGCTGCTAAATGCTAAAAGTAAAAAATGCCCTTTACTAGAGTGTCCTGGCCGAGACAGTCAGCAGCACATTATAGTTTTGAATTTCCTTCTTAAGCATCTTTCATGTCTGTTTTAAGACATGATGATACAAACAAACAAGTCCCTCTGTTGCTGCGTCGCATTAAACACAATATTCTTAAAAGCACAGGGGCTCTTTAACTGTGTGTGTTAGCTTGGTTTAGGTTTAAACAGATACACCTGTTGCTCTTCTTTAGGCAAAAAGTGTATCAGGTTGAATGCAAACTCGTCTTTATAGGAATGAATACTCACTCGTTTTGTGTGTCCTCTTCTTTGATTTTATGTTCCACAGCCTGAACAGCTGCAGCCAAGGTGGCACTGGTCTCCTCCAAACGATGTTTAACCTCCTCCTTTTGCTCCACATCCTCGGCTTGACCCTCCACCTCTCCGAAATTGTCTCCCTCTGCTCTCTTTCTCGCTTCCTCCCCTTCCTGCTCCCTGTGCCTCTTGTGCTCTTTTTCTCTCCTCTTATCCTCCTCTCTCCTTCTTTCCTCTTCCTCTTCTGCCTCTCGCCCTCCTATTAGATCAATGGAGAGACCAGCAATAGAGGAGCGGGGAGGCTTGACAGGGTGAGGAGAGGGGGTGGAGGGGCTCTGGGCTGGAGAGGGGGAGGCGAGAGTGAGTCCTGGAGAGAGAGATGGACCAGAGGGGGTCTCAGGGGCTGGGAGAGGAGCAGCAGAGAGAGGAGTGGAGGGTTTGGGGACTGGGGTAGGGCTGACTGCAACTGGGCTTGTAGCAGCAGGACTCGGGCTCTTTGTAGCTGAAGCTACTATTGCTTTGCCTGGTTTAGGTGCAGTTGGAGGCCCGCGGGGTTTAGGGGACACAGGAGGAGGGACACGCTTTGGCTCTGGTTTAGAGAGAGAGAGAAATAAAGCAGCAGTTGTCATTATCACATATACAACACACACCATTTCACTGCAAGTCTTTAGCAAATAATATTAAATGATCATGCATTTATTCTGACAATACCCACACTGTGGAATTCTCAAAAGTATTATAAGACTCCAACCTGACCAAACTGTGTGGGTGGGGATTAAAGTTTACAGACAGGTCTCCTTTCTTTGAGGTAAATGTTTTCCGAAAAAGAAAGTACTTTGATGTTATTTCCTAGATGTTCTACATTTATATGAAATTAAAGGCTGATGATTCAAAATAGAAATCCTCCAAAATTATTTGTGGAGAATTTTTAATGTTGATTGAATTTGAGAACTTTCTCTCACATATTAAAGAAAGAACAGCTAACTTTGTCATAGATCCTGGGAGTTAAAGGGAAGGGAAAGTTAGGGCATGCTTTTACCAGACACAACTACAATAAATATCCTACAGTGCAGTGAATATTAAGTATTTAAAAACTACTGTTTTTAATTTAATATTAAAGGAACAGATAAACAGCAAATCCTTATAAACGATAAGCTAAAACATCAACGTGATTAAAAAAGAAAATCACATCACAACTGCAAATCCATTTTCTGTCAGTCGGCTAATTATTTCAGCTCTAGTTTATCCCCAAAGATGCTATTATACGACAAGAACTCATTAGAAATGAATTAATGAAAGTCAGTATGCTGGGACATCCTCCAGCCAATTAGTGAGTAGTAATATTCATAATGTAACTTCAGTATTTCCTGTTTGTATCTCTAGTTCTGTCAAATCAAGAAGAATGCTAAAAATAATAAGCTCAACATTTGGCATTGATCTTTAATATCACTCATCTTTTCCAACATGATGATACGGATGTGAGAATGCTAGAAAACAGGTTTGTCTTTCTACAAAATTTAACTAATCACAATACTTTTAACAATCATGTTGTTGAAATTGGCATGCAATGGCTTTAAAGTGTATACAAAAAAAAAGATCTATCTGAAAAAAATCCTGACACTTAATGCAAGAAATGTTTATGAAGTCATCAATTTTGTTTGCTCCCTTGTGTGTGTGTCTCTTACCTGGGCTTTGTGCTGTCTCTGTATTGTCTGGTCCTGGTATGGGGACCCTGCGAGTTGGGGTCGGGGGGTCAGCTTGTGTCTTTTTAAGGGAGACTGTGGATGGTTTGGGTGAGACTGGAGGCTTTAGGGACCTTCTGGCCTCCATCCACTCACAGCTCTCTCTGTTTGTCTCTGTCCTATCAGAGACCTCAGACACTGGCCTCCTTCTCAGGACCACGCCCCCATTCTGCTGCGGCTCACCCTGTGTTTTCCGGCTACTGTCTGTCTGGCTGCTGGGACTGTGTAATTGCTTATTGGTATGAACAACACCTTCTGTATGCTCAGACACATGTTGTTTTCTGCGTATGGTGTCGGTGCCGGTTGTCATGGTGACAACAGTGGTAGCCACGGATGCCGGTGCCTGAGAATCTGCTTCTAGAGGGTTTGGCTTCCTTCGGAGCGTCATTGTACCGTCTGCAATCTCGGATGTTGAGGAGGAGACCACAGTTGAGCGGGGTCGGGGCTCTGGACGCGGCTTTGCTGGTTGCCGAGGTAACACTTCAGTCTGGTCACCAGGAAGGGCCTCTGGTCCACTGATGGTCCTGCGCCGACTTAACACATCATCCTCCTCAGATCCAAGACCACCTGCGCGTTCCTGCCGGCGAAGCATAGGTGGACTCACCTGGAGGTCAAAAGACTGTTAGACTGTTAAAAGACTGTTACATACATATTAAAAAATTAAATAAATAACTATGATTCTTAGAGTAGGACACACCCACCTGCAGGTAGTTGGTGCTGCCTCCCAGATTCCTTGGCAGGGTTTTAGCTCCGCCTACCATAGATGTTTCAAGCATGGCAGCGAGGCTGCGGACACTCCCAGAACTGCCCTCTGATCTCTCCAAGCCCCCTGACTCTTGAGATCTTAGGCTTCCACAGTCACTGGCTCGCCGCTCTCTATAGGTTGGAAGCCCGAGAAGCTGCTCTCCTTGTGCCTCTTCCTCCCCGTCGCCCCCTTTAATGGAAGAACAGGACCGTTTTGGTGGAGTAGGGGGCCGTCCTTTCCGTCGGGGCCGGAGTGTGACGGACGATTGGCTGCGGTTTACAGTGACATCATTTGAGGCGGCAGTACGTACAGAGCTGCTGCGGCACACAGTGGCGTATCGAGAGTCTGATTCTGAGCCAATCAAACTGTGAGTTCTCCGCCGCTCTTCCTCCTCACAAGGCAGGCGTAGCAATGGAACTGATGAATCTATCGCTGCCATCTGGGTGGAGGGACGCGGTCGTGCTCTGGGGGAGGCCTGCTGTGTGTGGGTGTGTGGGGGGGTTTGAGGTGGCGTTTGTGTAGGTGTAAGGGGAGGGGTTTGAGAATGTGTGAGACCTGGACGAGGTTTTGCCAGCGGGCTTGGGGCACCTTCTCTCAGCTTTCTTGCATCCTTATGAGACTCTGAGCCTGTGCTGCTACCAGGGCTGGAAGGAGGGGTGGATGGGCTCTGAGGAGGCCCAGAGCTGCTCTCTCCTCTCTGTAGCTCCTTCAGTCTCCTCACTCCCAACATCAGCTTCTTCTGATGGCCTGAGGAGAGGCAGAGTGAGGGACTGTAATATCAGTACAACTGATATGATTATGGCTATGTGAACTGTACAAACAAGACTAATAAAACAATGCAACCAGAAGTAGACAACAAGGCCAGCTCTTGTAAAGACATTTTAGAGTATTTTTAATTGCTTATTTTTAATAGTTGAAATCCAATTGACAACATCCTTTCCTTTCAAAATGGCAAATTTTGCTTTATGACCTTTTAGGTGATTATCATGAATCTAATCGGGAGGTTCTCGATTCTCAGACTGCAGATGGGTACAAGGCCTCAAAACTCTTCTTTTAGAGTATGATGACTCAGCAAAAAATAAATAATTATTACATATTATTATGTGCTATAATGTGTTGTTTAAAAAAAATCACAGTAGCAAAGATTTAATGTATTTTAAAATTTGGAAGTAATAGCTCTGACTAAAGAATCAGTTTGTGTTTAGTTAGAGTCACAGAACTCTAAAATAATACATCAAAATAGTTCAGATAACTATTTCCATATAGTTTTGAAAAGCATCATAAATGACTGAGTGAAAAGTACAGTACAGCTTAAAATAATAGCTGTACATGATTTATTGGGTTTTATCCACAAGCATAGTATTGACAAATTATCATTTTACACATTTTTTGTGATCCCTTCCGAATGTGAATGTATAAGATTTTTTAGTGTGAAAGAAAAGTTATAATTCTGCACATAAGAAAAACAATATGCTGATTAAAAATATATTTTGGATAGGCCAACATTGGTCTAATAATATCAGCCACCACCCAATATAGTTGTTGACCTCTATTTAAAGGCAATGTCAAAGAAAATTGATTTTATTATATAACAAGATACCAATCAGGATATATAAGAAAAATTATGTTTTTAATTTAGAATTCATTTTATCTTCATGGTTAATATCTTAGTTGTGTCTTACCAAGTTTAGAAATGCCAATCTCTTGCAGATCCTCAAGGCTTATGTCAGAGATGAAGTCGATGTTTTCATATCCATTCTGCACCAGAACCTGATAGTACTGACTGAGACCCAGGTGAGACAGCCAGTCTGCCAGATTGGCCTAAAAAACATTGGAGATATAAACATGAGATACCAGAGTATTATTCCTTGCACTGTGGTTCTGAAGAACTGTATGTATGCTTGTGTGCGTGCAGCTGCCAAAACTCTACATCTCCGCTTTTTTTGTTGTTATATAGAACACATGCGAGCCTTACAGGCTTGTGGTCCAGCAGCCAATCTGTGGAGGGCAACTTGCTGATCTCTGATGTCAGCTTCTTTCGATGTCCAGGCTTCATGACCCCGATTGCCGTAAGGTCCTTCAACACAGAGCAGTTAGTCACATCAGGAATTCAAAAACTGTAGGTGTTTTTGTTCTCTTTTATATGTAAGCAATTCTATGTGTTCATTTGACATTTGTATTAGAGTTGCGTGTGATGTGCCTTCAGGAATATTTTGTGTAGATAATCTCTCATGAGTGTCCCCGGCCTTTCGGCAGTCTACGTCATACCACTGTGTCCGCTTCGATACACACTCACTTAAACACACACTGGCACTGGAAACACACCCAAGGACAAACAGAGAGTAGCGTTTACAACACAGACTTGAATGCACAGCCATGTGTGGACACAGGTATGTACATAAAGCAGACAGAGCATGAGGAGTGACTGGTTGAGGCTCAGGACTCACACCGGGGGCAGGTGACAGAGACAGGAGGGTCATGATGACATCATCCAGTTCAGCAGGGAGCAGTTTTGAGAGCTGAGCTGGGCGGAGCCTTGACAGACAGGGGGGCAGGGCGTGAGGGGGTCAGGGGTCATGACCTTACCTCAGGGGTCATGCGGCTAATGGTGTCTAGATCATATCCCGCCGTGAGGAAGTGGGTGGTGTAGAACTGCAGCTGAAACTCACCCAGCCACGCCACTACTGCCTGCTTCTAGAACACAGAACACAGAACACTACTGCCTGCTTCTAGAAGAATCCACAGGCCTCTTCTAGAGTGCGGAACACACACATGCCTGTTCTAGAACATGGCATAGCAGCCTGATCTAGAACACAGGAGAACACTGTTCTAGAAAACAGCAGAAAAACGTCCAGTGTATCCCCACAGTGTAGCCTGCTCTGAGACAAAAATCTGAGAACATTTTTCAAGGTAGTGGAACCTCTTTTGTAACAAAAGAGAGGTCTGCAGATTTAAAGGTTGTTTTAAAAAATTTAACCCATTACAAATTACTGCTTCTAAAATACCCCGTAAGAACACTTTACGGGTTTTTCCACGATATAACCATCTCAATTCGAGACACATTACCCTCTGAAATGCTGCTTGTAATTAACAAGGGTTTTTAGAATGGCGTTTTGACACAATATTAATGTTAGGAGAGAAAAATGAAAATGTAAGACCGATCTGGTGACATTTTGTGTCAAGAATATTTGGCATTATGACACATTGCACACCAATTCTAATAAAAGTCTGCTTAGATGTAGTGCTCCGCTGCAAGTGCTGGAGACAATGTTGGGAGTATTTTAAACCGTTGAGTTGGAGCACTGTCTACTGGACAAAACATTTCTAAATCCCAAAAAGGAGGCCTACAGTTTTCTGCATTATGTGTTTTCTCCAAAAAATGTTCACATATTGCTAAATGTACCTTTGATAGTTTGATATTGGCCTGATAACATCTGAGAACCAATATATCAGTCATGCTCTACTTATAAACCATGCAAAGGAAACAACAAACTACCAGTATGGCTCGATGCCATGTAGAAAATCATTAACAGGTCGATTTAGATATTGGATTTGTGAATGAATTTAGAGTAAAAGGAAAAAAAAGCTGTATCAGACCAACCAGTACACATTTAGAGCACTTCACTGATGTTGCCTAGCAACCAGTAAATGCTTCTAGAATACATCATCTGGTGATTCTAGAACATACAGAGAATTTAACCCTCATCTTCACAGAACAAACACACTGTTGGCAGGTTCTAGAGCAGAGCAGCATGTGGCCTCCTGGTGTCTCAGCGTGATGTGAGGATGGCGGGCGTGACAGAAGGCAGGACTGACTTCTTGATGTGATTGTCACTCTGCCTGTCTCCGTGGTGACACAATAACACTGCCCATCCTCTGAATGTCATCTGTTCAGGTGCAACACAACCACGCCAGCTTACACCTCACTGAACCCATCCTTGTAGACGGCTGTCTCTCAAACCAAAGCTCTGGCTGAGAGGATACAGCATAAAGAGAAAGTGGAGGCCACAGGGTGAACCATTCTGTCATCCAAAAACTCACTTTCCCATCATCCTCCTCTGTCTTCCGTTCAAACGATTTCTGTTCATGAACCGTGCAACTGGAGGAGCCTTTGGATTTTCATATAAAGAGGAGACAAGGGAATAAGGAAGTGAGTAAATGTTTTATATACAATACATTACATCAAGCAGAAAAACACATTTTTGTTTTACCCATTTCAATTTTGTTTTTTAAATCTAACTTTTGTTGAGCCTTTCCCAAACATGGTGTATTTATCTAAAAGCAAGATTTCAATATCCTGTAGCCTTCTTTATCGTCCAGTTAATTGTGTAACAATATGTCATATGATGCACTATACTGCATGTAGATGTGTAGTATATAAATATATCAAATAGTTATTTAAAGACACTTTAGACAGGCTTTTACAATTCTTTACTTTTGGATCCTGTAGATTGTAATTATTTTTAGAATAGAGTTAAGAAATTGTAGGTTTTTTTTACTCATTGTACAACAAATATTTAGCTTCCTTGTCTGTTGTTCTTTTTAATGCAATCAATTAGAAATCAATGTTATTGCTGTTTGTATAGCTAATCAAATAAAATCAAACTACATTTTTGTCCAGGTAAACAATAAGAAAAATGAAGTGCTTCCTTGCTCCTTAACTGTTTACTGTTAAAGTCACACATAATGGTGTTATCTAATGACTACGCACATTCTCTTAGTGTGAGAAACACTGATGATACACAATGATTAACTGTGGAGTCCTTCATGATAGCTCTGGAAACAAGGCTTGTGCTTTGGCAGCTTTTCACACGATCAGTAGAAGCAAAAGAATGATAAACCATATAATCATTTTCAATGTAAGTATAATATTGCTTTATTAGCAAAAAGTTCAAGGTTTTATGTTTTCTTGTAACTGAATGCAAAATGAAGAACACATATTCCTGAGAGAATAACTACATTGAATCCCTAAAAGAGCAACCTGAAGATCAGCTTCCATAGTGATAAGATAACTAAAAATACTTTTAGATGAGAATGGGGGCAGCAAATGTTGCTTGTGTTTGATATGAAGGGACAGGTGGTCTTTAGGGGGGCAGGTTTACAAAAGTGAGATGAAGAATATGTCATTCATAAAAGCAGTGATCCAGACACGCCTTGGGGCAATTATTGTACTGGTGAACGAGCTTTGATCTTTTTAATTGTTATTACTACACTACAGACAAGCTCCCTTTGTTAAATCTCTGACTCATTGCTGAGGACACCCTGTTATAGCCTTTAAAATCATTGCTGTGTTTGATCACTGAACATAAGGCAGCAGCACAACAGACGTTTCACTTGAATAGAAATGACACAATATTTCATTATTGAGACTGAAGATGTGTGTGTGTGTGTGTGTGTGCTTACTTGCTGGCTGCTCAACAGACTGCGACTGCTCCAAGAGATGCTCTTTAGCTTTTACTGACTGAGACAACACAGTTGCCAGGAGCTGAAACACAAATACAAAAACACAGTAAGTAGGCTTATACTGACAAACACAGACACACACACACACACACACACACACACACACACACACACACACACACACACCTACACATACACACACGCATTTACTCAAGGATAATCATTCATATTCCCAAGTGTCCTGTGACTCAGCACGAGGGACTAAGTGAGCGTATAACAGACTGATTCTGGCCTTTTCCTCCTGCGTCTCCTGCAGTTTACCAGTTATGATTCATCAGACATCCTAGAATAAAAAGTTCTTAAAATAGATGGATGTCACTCCAGCATATGGAAAAACTGCTAAATTTAGCTAATTTCAATATGAGTATTTTCAAGCCACTTCCTCAAAAGACGTTTTTATATCCAGTAATGCAAATTCACAGAAGACAAACCTTAACTCACTTATTTTGACACCACAGAGCAGTTCTTGTGTTTTTATTGTTGGGTTCAACTACTTGGGAAACTATTTATCTTTTTTCCTGAATAATACCAAGCGGCAACATCTAGTGCTGAAAAATTAATGTTGAAGTGCAAATACTGTACTTCACCAAGTGCCCACTTAGGACTGGCTCCAAAAGCCAAGACATCCCCATTAGATCCAATATTCAATGCCAATTTTGACCAATGTTCGTTTGTTTGTTTTTTTGTTGAGCACCCCATCAAATATTGTCAACAATTATCACAGCCAGAAATCTGTAATTTCATAGTGTGGAAACACTGGATGTCACGTCAAAGACCGCAATACTAGGAAGCAGGAATTGCTACTAAACGCTGCCTCCATATAGCTGATATATTGGTTCTCAGATATTACCTTGACCCCTTCAGCTTGTGCATGCAAGCCTGGAGCGTTCAGGCCGTGTGTGTTGACTCCAGGTGTGTTTGCTGGGTGTGGACTGGGTGCAGGCGTGGTCAGAACATGTGTGTTACCAGAGCCCTGCAAGCTGCTTGATGAGCGAACACTACCGAGGCTGCCCACACTGCCGCTGCGCTCGCCACCTGCATTCACAATAGTAATACAATTTAGAAAACAACCCTGGAAACTCCTTTTTTGACATTGTACAACCCAAAAGACACTCTTGATTTACCTGCCAACGGTTTGCGTAGTACCCAGATATCTTCACCAGCACTGCTCTGCTGTCCGAGAGTGGGAGAGCCTTGGGGGCTCAGCTCTGCAGTCCGTGAACCTGCCCACACAAACACACACACACACACACACACACACACATACACACACACACACACACACACACACACACACACACACACACCTGTTACTGCCATTATTTTAGTATTTCTAAAAGAAAGTCTTAATCTTAACAAACCCATAATATAATGTGTTTAGTAATAATGTATATTATAATGTATGTATAATGCATATTTTATATTGTTTTCAATGTGTTTTAAGTGAAAACCATTAAACACTCAGGCTCAGAGATTCACTCACTCTGCTCCACATTCACCAACAAATCCTCACTCATGTTTGCACCACCTTTGCATGTTTTTAATTTTGAATATTTCAAAATTCCACAGACCCATTGCCTTTGGGCAACAACACACTGCATGTTTATCTGACCAATGTAAACAAATGTTGCAGACAAGCTCTGTTTAAAACACATTGGCTGTTGCAGCACTTGTATTATTTGCCTTTTGAATATGAATGCTCCAGTGAAAGGGTAGATTTATACAAATAGCAGTCCAGTACAACAAGTTGTATAGATGCTTGACTGAACATTTTACAAATGTTTTAAACTTTAAAAAAGCACAACAGCTTGTTCTGTTTATCATCAGATTCAACTGTAGTAAATGTAAATCTTCCATTTCAGAAGTGATTCCTTAAAAGGATACTTCACCCACTTGCACTAAGCTTTTTATCATTACAAACCTGGTAGTATTGTTAAATGGTCGTGCATCCCGTCCTCATTTTCCCCAAAGTTCTGTATGTTCTGTAAGTTCTGTATGTCTTGTCTGACAAGGAGCTTCTGATGATGCTAAAATTGTAATTTTGCTTCATCGGAGGCTGCTTTGGTTAGAGTGGTTGAAACTATATTGTTAGTTCTGTATTTTTTAATCCACTGAAGCTACAGACCTATTACAGATCAGTAGGTGGGACTTCACGAGCCGCAATATAGCGACGAGCAGTTGAGGAACGGGATGCAGCTGCTGCCAACAGGCAGGTCTTGTGCCTGCTTTAGCTGAGGCACAATAACTGCCTGTTACAGTGAGGCTGAGGAGCCCGGACCGGCTCCCGTTGGGGTGCACTGGTGTTGTTGGTGCTCAAGAAAGCACCAACTTCAACAATCCTTTCACATTTCTACTAGAATACAGATTCATGTTTCAACAGGTGAAGTATCCCTTTAAGTCATGCTATGTCCATTTCCTCTGAAAGACCTCTTATGTCACACACCAACATGTGTCTTATCATGCCTGAATCTGTGCTTAGCATGTCTATGAGACTGTGCACTCGATAATAGTTGCCTCACTTGTATTTATCACTGACTAGAGTGTTGTTGTCAACAGGAAAAGAAGGGCAGTGAATTTAAGTTTAGATGATCCAATCTTAATAATTATGAAAGGGAAGCGATGAGAGGCCGATAAACATTTGTGAGTTTGAGACACATTTTCTTAACAGTCAATTTATATCCATGAAACATCTACCTGGAAATATAGCTCATATCATAATATCTGTTCACATGGTTTGCTTTTGTCATTGTGACTACCATATGAATTTTTCAATTAGAACTGTTTTTCTGAAGTTTAATTACTTTGCAAAGATAAGACATTTGTAAAATTAAATAAAAAGAGGTTCCTGTTAGAGCAAATATCCTTAAAAAAAGGATTGCAATTCTGACGTAAAACGTTTTCTTAAAGAGACCCTCTGGTCAATCATTAACATTCAAAGACTAATCTCAGCATAGTTTACTGTATTTTTACTCTTTGCTAAAAAGTATTTTATAATGTCTGCAATAAATATAAATACACTTTTTGTCATTAGACTGACTCGATCCTTTCATGTTCCTATATATATAACATTTTAGCTACATAATCAATGCACACATACACACATGATACAGGTTTATATGAAGCCGCAGTGAAGGACTGGTAGAAGCAGATAGTATTCTACATTTGATCTTGTCAAACAGCTTGGAAAGGATTCTTATCTGTGATTTAAAGTGATTCTACAGTATGTACCTGTCTGACTCTGCTGCTCCTGAGAAGTGGAGAAGAGAGGAGGAGGAGGAGGAGGAGGAGGAGGAGGAGGAGGAGTAGACGACAGAGAAGGAGGAGAGATGGGAAGAGGAACGTACCCAAACGAGGAGAACCGAGGTAGGGACTGTGTGTTGGGATGGGAGGGAGGAGGGGGAGGCAAATGCAGGGGGAGGACTTTGGAAGGGGGGTATGAGTGTCCGTTGGCCGAGGCAATGGGACAGGGGTTGGGTCTGCGGAGGAGGAGGGTGTGGCACTGCTGGGAGGGGGAGTGACCTGGACACAAGCCATTAGGAGGAGGGAGGTGCAAAACAACAACAACAACAACACAACAGTAATAACTGATCAGTCAACTTGAAACAAAACAAATCTTAATAATGTAAAAACAATAATTGCTTAAATCAAAAATGACAAATAAATACATCCACAGATCCACAGGGAAGATTTCTCTCAAAATATAATATCACCACAGCAACAAAGCAAACAAACAATATGAAAACAAGCATCACAAGCTTGCAGAGAAGGTGGGATATGAGGTTCATAGACTAGGGGAGGGTGACAGAGGGAGCAGAAATATAAAGGAAGAGAGGAGGGTCAGTAGGGGGCAGTATTTCAGAGATGATTGACAGATTGGGAGAAATGGATGGACTACCTAAAGAGGCCCATACTGCTGCAGCTAGCTACAACTAATGGTCAGCTTTAGCTACAGAACAGTTGCTGAACTCACATACAGGCACGCGCGCACACACACACACACACACACACACACAAAGCATCCCCCCACAAACACACACACACACACACACACACACACACACACAGACACACAGCTGTGATGCGGGTGGTCACCTGCCCTCTTGATGACTTCCACCATGTTAGAGGGGAAGTAACCAACACGGTCATTGCCTGTGCGATTGTCGTGAATACAACCTTTCCATCGACCGTCAGAGTGCTGCTCTAAAACCTGTCAAACAACAAACACACACACGTTAAGTAAACAAAAGGGTATTTTGAGGTATATGTTAAAGTGATTGATAATTGATAACTGCTTGATTTATATTGAAAACAAAAATATAATTTTTGGATCAATGTTCAATTGTCGTATAAAATGAAGCAGCTAAAGATCATTAATCTGTTTTTTCTTCAGTCTAAACAGATCATATTTTGTCTAATGTTAGCTTTGTCAGTTACTTTATGCAGCGGTTTCACTTTAAAGTCAGCCAACAGACGTAGACTTTTGTGATAGCTTATATCATAGAACTAATTTAAATCCATCCATTTTAATAATGTGATCTTTTGATGTAAATCACCATTAAGTGAACACTCTGTGAAAGGTTTAAGGGTTTACTTCCATTTTTACAGACAGATGTGTGGCAGTTTAAGTACATGCTGAGAAATGTGCCATTTTATATGAGGACAACTCTTTTTTTTACCGATTAATGTCTACATTTTTTTTACCGTGATAATGTCCCCAGCTTTGATGTTGAGGCTGGTAAGGTCATAGTTGTTGCAATAATCCTTCAGGGCACGCACCTGCATTGCAGCTGAAGCATCTACAACACAAGAGTTTATATCGTGAGAAAACAGTGGGATGGGTCAAATCAAGTAATGGACCTGAACACAGCAGAGATTTTCAGGCCCTTGACAATGTAACTCCATCAAAGTTGTGTTTCAACTCATGTACTCACCTCTCAGCAGTTGTTTGATCTCTCGGCTGGCCTGCGTGGTGGTGAATTGGTTAACAATGTCCAAGGCAGTTTGACTCAGAGTGTTTCTTACTCCTGCACTGATGCCACTCTGGAGGGAAGTGGAGAGGAAAAAGTGACTGAAGCTGCAGTGTGACATTGTGTCACATAGTGTTCATAACAGAGATAAACTGCGCATTTTGTGTCAGTCTCCCTTAGTGTAGGCTACGTGTGTGCTTGTTGCATTTGTTGTGAGTATGCTGCTTCTGCATGCACATGAAAATAAGGTTCACTATGGTGAAAGAAACATACCGATCCTTTATTAAAGTATTTGTAGAACCACCACACTGTCACTTTATAGTTGTGGTTGTTTTAATCTACATCAGTGTCTGACATTTGTTTGAAATTTTATCCGTTGAAAAAAAAAAAAAAAAAAAGGAGCCTGTTTTCCTAAAGTTTATTTTGTTTTTTGATGGATTTTGAATTTTTAAGATTAGTATAGAAATGATAAATTTGCAACGTATAAAGTAACAATACCATTTCATACAAACTAAACACTAAGGCCTTAAAAGTACAGATAAGTCTAATGGTGCCTATTCTGAAATGTATTTTAATAGTACATGAAAAAGGAAATAATAGGTGTGTCAATGTTTGCACTTCAATTCAGCATTTATTCAGTTACTTTCAAAGAGAGAACAATAAATAATAATCCAAGGTGACAGGGTGGTTGAAAATGAAAAACAAAGCAGAGCTGGTTTGGTGATTGCACGACAGTGAGGCTGCTAGCCAGTCTGTTACAGTTTTTATATAACAAGCAGACATATCCCACAGGCTTCATCACACACATCCCTGGGATGAGAGCCAAGTGCTGAGGTGTAAACTTGCTCGGATGAGAAGAGGGAGGCAGCTTTAACAACAATTGCTTTTGTAAACACATTGGACAAATAGAAAGAGAGACAGGCAGATGGTCTTACATCTAGCAGCAGGCGTACTACCTCTGTCTTCCCACAGAGGGCCGCCTGATGTAGCGCTGTGCCAGACTCAGACTGTCTGTTTATATCAATACCAGCCTGAATGAGCAACCTGCAACACAAAGTAACAATTCACCTCTATACATCAAGGTACTTACATGAAATAATAAAATAATGGTAAAGTAACAAAAATCAATACAAACACATCCACATTCATGCAAATCCATACCAAGTGTTTCAATGGAAATGTTTCAGGGGACTTTAAATGGACAAAAAACTATGCAGACATGAAAATCTTTTACATCCAAACTGATTTGTAAAATAGAATCTTAATCTGGTCATATAAAAGGGACTGACAGATAAATAGAACAGGTTTGGGAACAACTAGGACTGACAGATGCAGGGTGACAAAGACAGGTATTTTTCTGACCGTATAACATCAATGTGTCCGTTCTTAGCAGCGAGATGCAGAGGCGACACTCCATTGGGGTCAGATGGTTTGGGTTCCAGCATGGCTGCACACATGTTACTGCTAAGCAGGAGCTGGACCACCTTAAAAAAAGAGACACATGTCAGGTTCATGTAAAAAAAACAGAGACATTTATAGCTGTGGCACATTTTTATAATTGAGTTTAGTCCCTGTTGATGGAGCCCATGTATGCTCAACTCCCCAGTGGACACTTTCTGAAAAGTTTTGGACCTTAACTCAGAACATATTGGACCTATGCTGCTGCACGTAACAATGGTTTTCTGCTGACTACTACTCCTCTGCTTGCCAACATTTCTGGAAACCTCAGGCTCTAAATGTGTACCCCTTATTGTTTAACTGTTGTAAAGTGTCTATGCTTATTTATAATTATGAGTTCAGTGCATGCAATTGAAGTTATTCTTTGATGTATACATTTTCCTGACCTTCATTAATCTGGTTTACAAAATATGTAATAAGACAACACACAAGCAAATTAGGAAAAAACACAAACATGTGCAACATTAAGGATGGAAAAACCAACAAAAACAATCCTTTTTTTCCCTAACATTGTGAATATATCCAGAGCTACCGGATGTGTGGTTTTCCAATCATTAATAAGTTAAACAGGGTTATATGAGAACATAGAAAATACATCTGTGAGTTGGTATTGGTTTAATGTAAAGTGAACTCACTCCAACTCGGCCAAATTCACAGGCCAGGTCCAGTGGTGTTTTCCCAGCTGCGTCTGAGATACATGGGTTGGACTGGTGTTGTAGCAACATCTCTGACTGCAACACACACGAAAATACATGCACACACAGGCACACAATTTTTACTGCTACTTCTGAATTTCCTAGCCTCGAATAACCACAAATCATGAATGCATCATCAGGCACACAACAGATAAACACACCTCACAAAAACACACACACACACACACAACTATACACACACACACACACACACACACACACACACACACACAGCAACTATACACACAAACACCGTTACCCCATCATAGTGTCCATGCTGAGATGAAAGGTGGAGGGGGATCTGTCCTTCGTCTGACTGTCCGTTGACAGACGAGCCTGCCTTCAGCAGCATTTTCATTGGCTCAGTCTTCCCCTGCCATGCAGCATAATGCAGAGGACGCATCCCTACACAGAACACACGTATCGACAAACACACAAAAACGCACACCCAACGATGACAGAACAATAAAACATAGATATACAAGACACCACCAGCACATGCACGCAGAGAAACAAGAGAGTATAAAGATAGACGAATGCATGCAAAGCCATACACTCTGTGATTATGATTTTTATAGACAGTCATTTGCTGATGGCCATCCAGCAGCCAAACATGGTTGACCCTGAATACATTCAAAAGTTATATAATAAACTCAATTACTTAATTCACTTACTTACTTGACACTTAAGCTGTAAAAATCAATAAAAAGAGGGTTGACCTAGAATGTAAGATTTAAAAATATTTGTATGTTGGAGCTGAAACAAGTAGTCAAATGACACAAAATTAATCAGCAACTACAGGGATAAGCAGTGGGTGTTAAAGCAAAATTAACCCTTTCGTCTTTTCAAGTCGTAATTTGTGTGTCTCGTAGTGATGTCAACTAAAATCCCTCCCTTCTGCGCTGGTGGTTTGACATAAATGTAGACATTTTTTAAGACTCCATCAGCCCTAGGAAACATTGATGGACCTTTATTGCTATTTTCTGACAATCTTTGAATAAATTGATAGACGGACTAATCAAGACAGCAATTTGTAGATCACTTGACAGAGATTACAAGCCCAAATTGCAGCCTGATGTGAGGGACTTTTTTTTTCTAAACAATTCAGTTTCACTGTAGCAGCACTTTTGTTTTTGCACTCTCAGTATCCTTTCGCATATCCTGGACATGCAATCTTATTGCTGTTGACGTCTTTGTGACCTTTTGACCATATTGTTTGTGGAAGCACTCATGGGACGTTCGAGACAAACGGCTTCAGACACAGGGCAAAATCCCCTTTAAGTGGTCTAACAAGTCCTCAGAGAACCTCAGAAATGCAGGATTGCAGCCCAAACCTCAAGACTTCCAGGAAACAAACATAAGTTTATTTTAGTTTAGGACGAAAAATCTACATTGGAGAAGTTTTAGAAGCCTCTAACTCAAGACATTAAACGTCACTTTTTTTGCCATTGCTGCAAGGAGCAATGAGCATATTTTTCATGGCAGAAGCCCAAGACCCCCAGACTTGATACCAGCGATGAGCCACATTGTGTAGTTAAATAAAGAGGCCCTGCAGGCCTGGCTGCTATGAGGGAGTCCTGACTCAGAAGAGTGGTGCTGGCAGGATGAAGAGGAGCAGTGGCTGTTTGAGATACAGAAGCTAAAGCCTCAGAATATGAAGAGATGTGATGGAAAATGATTTGCAGGCAGCAGACTCACAGACCCTCCATAGAAGAGCGGACCTCAAACTTGTTTGAATTGGCACAATAAAACAAACAAATCAGGAAGTTCTTTTGCAGGATTTTCTGTCCCATGATCAATGGGATTATTCATCCTGAAATACTGGACAGTCCATTGTGAGATATTGTGATTCATATTTCCTACGTGAATGTTGATATAGTGTTTAATTTGGCAAACAACTGTACTCATGAAATGTTTTTCTAAAAGCTCTGTAGCCACAGATAACAAAGAATCAGGAGCAAGTCACAAGGTTGTTATTTTGACTTTACGTGAACTTAAAAAAAACAGAAATGTGATTATCATCACTGAAATGGGATTTCCCATTTGGAAATGACCTCAACCATGACCCTTGAGTATCCTGGCAGATCTTCCTGACATAAAGTTGTTTGCTTTCTTTTCTTTGAAGTATTTTCTGGACAGGTTAGCAAACGCAGACGTTAAATGACCTTAAATTGACTTTGTTCACTTTGTAGCCCGTTTGTAGATGGGCTTTACAAGGATCCACATGTTTAAGAAGGAGAGACTGTTTCTGTCATTCTTAAAAGATTGATTATTCTCAAAAGTACAAACTAAAGCTAACTAATAAAAGACAAAGTGCAACATTATAAGTCATTTAGACGAATGTCTTAAGCAGGCTAACAAATTCAAAGTCTAATATTTACTCTTTTTGTTTTTCACTTTTAATATCTATTTTTTTCTTATGATCCAGTTGTGGTTTCTTCAGATTTCCATCAGTGATCCCAAGAAGCATACCTTTTTAAAAAGTCTGCAGTTCATGATTTGTGCAACAATCACCTAATTTTGCCAACTCAAGCTTCTGGCCATGTTTCGTTGGTGTTAAATGTGTTTTGATTTTACCGTGAGGAAATTGGTATCAAGTTGGAGCAGGGAGCATTTTCTACTGATATTTTTGCATATTTTTATCGCATCCTACTTTTTATCATCAAGTCGCAACAACATCTTCATATCTACAATGGAAAAACACAGTTTATTATCTCTTACATTTCCATGTTTCTTTCAATCACCAGTTACACAAGTCTAGAGCTCCTAGAACTCCTAAGGGAAAAGTCTGGCTTTTGAGCTTCTTAATTAGTGAGGGCCATCACCAGCAATAAACTATTTTTGTACAGGTGTTGTTCTGAGATTAGCAGGTACTGTACAGGGATTTTTCTTCCAAATAAATCTTAAAGCAACACTTAAGGTGTCAGGCCCCGACACACCTACAGTGTAGCAGACGGCAAAGAATTACTAGCGACGAATGCCCCCTATGTTGTCGCTTTACATCAGAAGTTACACACCAAACACACAAGAACACAAAGACTACAGCCTACGGCCAACCACAACATACATTCTGTGCATGCGCAAGAGGGAATAACTCTCCACACCAGCAGGCGGCAGTAGTCCATTGTTATGATACGAGAAGAGCATTTTCACACAACTGTAATATGTAGCCTACTAATTAAAAATAAAATGTCTGATGACAAGTTAAAATAGCACTGCCGTTGTCGTCCTTTGGTCTTTTTGTGAACACACAGCAAAAACTAGAGCGACGGCCGCTCACCAACAGTCCAACTAGGACTAACGGTCAACGACCTCTTTGGTTTGTCTGGGCCTTTAAACTCAACCCCAATCCTCATTTACAACTGCTGGAGCAATAGTCTGTTAAGATTCACTTTCACCTCCACAGTAAATCAGTTAAGGAAGCGAGACCACCTAGTGAGGATGCCTGCCAGTTGTAAACCTCAATCTAGAGCCACACTGAGCATGACTGACTGGGGGTATGGAGACAGTATAGCCTACTTTCTGTAGGAATTATATCTCCCATCTGCCCTGGGATTTCTTCTTCTTCTGGGATTTGGCAGAATGTGCTGTAGATATTTGCTGCTCTGCTTCCTCTTGGCTCTCAGTCCTGCAACCATGAAACACTTCTCTTCCATTGTCTATTGTTTGCTGTGCACACAAATCTGTCACTACTCATAAACACAGAATACTACAGTGGTGTTTATTTCCAACTGCTCACCTTTTGTTATATAAGATGGTGTTATTGGTCACATAGAAAACCAGGAGTCTGTCTCCTGTTGTGATTGTTTTATCATCTTGCTAAGATTTGTGTGCTTTGTTTCCTTTTTTATGACAGTTTAGTAAGTTTTAAGAACAATCATATTTTGTATGTATTTTTTTTTTACCTTTGTGGTCTTTAATATCCACTGCTGCCTGGGCCTCCAGCAGAAGAGAGATGAGCTCCTTGTTTCCACTCAGAGCAGCATGATGCAGGGACGACAACCTTCACAAAGACACAGAATATTTATAAAAATACACATATTCACGGATGGGGTGTAAAAGCAGAGCATAACTTTGCTGAAATAATCTCCAGCGTAGTGCAGCTCCTCCTCTCAGCTCTGTGTGAGCGGCAGGAGGGGGCAAATGACCTACTTCCATTAATAAGCAATCTCTCAACCCCAGAGCAAAGCGTGAACACAGCATGTCTGTGTGTGTGTACGTGTCTAATGGATCCCTGGTGAATATAAGGGCCAGGCCCTGGAGTCAAATCAACGAATCATCAGTCATTACACAAGGAGCTGAGTCCAATTATCTGATTCCAATCAACATAATAAAAAGATCTTTGTTATCTGATGGAGCCAAATGCAACACAATCGCAAACCAAGCATGTGCACATGTAAAAAGCTTAAACCAATCACGAGTCTAAATATAGCCAAAATCCATAGTTGTTCATTCAGAGATTTTATGGGACATTTATGAGACAATTAAAAGCTGGGAAATGTTGGCATTCCTTTGAGGTAGTTACAGATTTAGATGACGGCATATTTCAGAGATAGACATTAGCTGATAAAATTACGTGCTTTATAATATATTAATCTCCGAAGGATATCATCATTCTGCCTGCTTCTGTTAGTTTGGATGAAGCCTAGAACAAGTTTTGGATATGCTCAAGGCCACCTAACAGTGACATAATAGGGTCCTTCAGTATGCCTGTAAATCACAACAACAAGATGAAAAGTTAAACCACTGGCAGGTGGTCAAGACAATAATTTCAAGGGGTGTAAGGTACTTTTTAAGTTTTATAAGCTTGTAAAGAAATGGGTGATCTTTGGGCTGTGTTACTACCAACATTATCAATTTAACTTCAAAATGTCAGGCGGTTTTTATTCCCAAATTGCCAAATACGAATGCGCTGTCATATCCCAAACGTGGTACACATGTTAGCCTTTTGTATCTTCATCTAATCTTACTCCACTGTAAAGCCATCAGCAGTAATATCAAACCCTCAGTGCAACAGCTCTTAGTGACATTTGGAAAAACCAAACACAGTGGATTAATCAGACTATTAAGCACTACCACTCACAAGACAAGGACTCGAGTCCTGTGGGAGAGAAAATATCCACATTTAGATATTAACATAACTCACCCCGTTATGTTTTTACTAAACTTTTTTGAATTTGAGATTTTGCCAAACTTTACAAAACCAACCATTTCATGTTAATCAACTTTGAGGTAGAAATATGCTCCATAAAATAGCGGAAGTATAGGAAGGTTTTGAAATGCAAAGGTGATGAAAATGTGATGTTAAGTTGTGAAGTTGTGGGCTGAACAGATAAAAATGAGCTTTAAGCCAACTTAATTTCAAGAGTTAAGTATAGTCAGTATAGTTCCATCTGTATGTAACCCCTTTCATGTTATCTGATTGATTTCTCATTGACATACTGTGTATCGGTAAGCACAGCCAATCCTTCAGGCAATCCTTAGCCCCAAGGCAGGCACCCTTGACCTCAGTACTATTTGACCCCTCGCTTTACAGTGTTTCAAACCACAATACTATTTTATTTTGTATTTAGTTGCAAAATATTTTGATTTATATAAAGATTTCTTTTTAATATTTATTATTACTTTCTGTTAAACTACTGGATGTCAGCATAATCAAAACTTACAGGGGTGTTAAACTAATACATGATATAATAGAAAACAGTTGCTTATTTACACATGCAGCTAAAAATATAAATGTGTAAAAATAGTAGAAAGAAAGGCAGGAAAATAATGGAAATGTGCATCTGTACAAAAATATATATATATTTTTTTTCAAACTAGCAGTTCCTCACCCGTCTGCATCCTGGATGTTGACGTTCACCCGCTTTGCCGCTCCGAGGAGTTCTAAAACAAGACAAGGAGAAACATACTCATTAAAAACAGTCTTTTCATTTTGCATTGAATAAATTATATACTTTGCCTTGCATAGTTTCATATCTTATTCCCTGCTGGAAGTCACGGGCTAGACTTGACCATTTCCTGACTCCAACTACAACAAAACAACAACAGGAACAGAGGTAAATGAGAAGTGAAAACAAAAGAAGACAAAGAAAGTCGCACTGGGAAACTTATCAGAAGTCCTATATAAAACGGTATAATATTTGGAAGAGAAGACTATAGTCTGAATTGCATTAAAAAAAAAGTACTTGATATGAGCGGTAATATAGGCTTGTCTTAATTCAGTGACTGATTACTTTAGACATTAATACTTTTATTTTACATTAACAATACGCTAAACTAAAAGCCACTACTGACATCCTGAAGACTGTTAAAGAAAGCCTTCTTTTTACGATGAAAATAAAAATATATACTTTTCTGGGAGTTTTTTGCCTTTACTGTATAGGAAAGTGACGAGAGACAGCGTATATTGGGAGGAGAGAGTCGGGCATGACATGCAGCAAAGGGCCAAGGTTGGATTCAAAGACACAGATATATATTATAGCTTCTTTACGGAGTGCGACATAACCCCGAAACCATCCAGCATCACAATATTTTGCTTTTAACTTGTTCACTCTTGCTTGTTTACTTGGGCAGGCGTGGCCTAAAGTTTTATGTGCAAACACACACAAATACATGCACATAAATTATTGAGTCTTTCTAACTTAACCAATTATGTGAACCAATATACTTTATAACACAAGGTTACGGTAATTTACATAATCTATTTAAAATACTTAAAAAATTCCATGCCAACTCTGGCACACTAACTTAAAAAAAAAAATTAATTGGCAATGTCAGTTAGTTAATTGCATGTAAGACAGTGTGTATTAGGCTGCTGTGCACCTGTCTTGTGAAATAGATGTGCAAAGTATTTATTCACAATTTAAAGCACAAACCAAGTAATATGTGCTACATTTATATGTTAAGAAAAAAAGAGCACAATGCAAGGTTTTTAGATCAAATTTAAAGGGGAACCCATGTCACCCCTCTGGACACACCCCTGTCTGTTTTGCTCTGGCTAACGTTAAATTCTAAGCTAGCGCAATATTGTATGGCATCATCACATGATGATTTATTTGATCTCATATGAATTACTTATTATACTTTCTTTTATGTATTTGCTGTTAGTGACATACATTAAACAATTTAACACAATACATGACTGCTTGAGAATTTAGTCATTTTGTAATAGGTAATAAATTGTGATGCCCGACTGGTGAAAGATTCCCGTTCTTGTTATACGCAATGCATTAATGGGATAACTTATCATTTCTTGTATCATTTTTGTGAATGGGAGAAAGTTATGTCTGGAGATTAGACAAAGAAAAGACTTGGAACTGAATTGTAATAGTGGAATCAGTTAGCAATTTCCCTTTGAGATTAGTAGAATTAGATCATAAGAAATAGATCATACGAGAAATCATTAGTTATTTCCTGCTCTCCTTCTGTGAATTTGTTGAAACATTGACGCCATTGTCATGCCAGTAGCCTATATAGTAAGATTGTTGGAGTAATCTTTTGTAAATTGTTATGTAAATGTGTGCATCAGTGTTTTGGTAATAACCTTGACTTTGAAAGAACCCTCACAAAGATAAAGATTTTAGACAGCAGGAAAGAGAAGCACACAAAAACCAACACATACACACTCAGAAAAAAAGCTGCTTGTTTGTCCCTCTGCATCTACTTTTTTTTTTTTTTGGTCAAACCCTCTTAATCCACAGGCCATAATCTGTAGCTGTTCTGTAATCTGGGGAAAAGCTTCTCCCTCTCCCTGCAGCTCTATCTGGACTTCATCCCTTCATCCTGCTCTCACACTCTAATTTTCCCTGTAATTTGCTAAAGAGCGGCATGCTGATTGGTAGCTCTGCTGTTTCTGTTTACACTCTGCAACTGACATCACTCTCCTCTGCATGTGTGTGTTTATTTGCACATCTAACCACCATCCCAAACGATCTATCTTGGATTAGAACAAGAACCAACCTTCCCCCCCCACCCCCCGCCCTTCCTGAGGCAGATGAATCAATGACTGCAGATATCTGTGTCACCATCAGAGAGCCACATGACACCGGACAAAAACTTCAGATATGACCACCATATCCACTTGACAAAAATTATTCCATTTCCACTTTCTCACAAGATTATCCTCCCTTTCCAACATGAATTCTGGATCACGGCATTATTTAATAAAGCTCCCAGTCTGACCCAAAACCATGTCTATTTAATCACATATTCTGATGTAGTAGCTGCCTGAAACAAGGTGTCCCTCAACCCTAAACAAACCCATCTTTGTTGAATGTCCAAACGCTTGCTAAAAACACATTTTCATCTTTGACCATACAGTTATTTCTCTAAACTGCCCAATTGTATCATATATTTAAATTTGCATCCTTATATTTCAGATTTATATATTCTCATTCTTTGTTGGTCTGACAGCATTATAATAATGTGTCTCTGATGCTGTCCTTGGAGCAGGGTTCATGTTTATTTATGATAATTTCTAGGCAAAACACTATAACTGAGCTCATGTAACCATAGTAACCAGTTCTATGTGCCATTTGCACAGACTGTCAATCACTTGGCAGAATTATCATGATAGTATTTTGCAGCATGTCCCTCAATAGCAGCTATTTCAGACATATTTGTGGCATTAAAAATTCATGTTATTCCTATTCCTTTTAAGTACAATATTGATTTTAATTCTCAAATGCCAAACAAAATCTAGCAAACGGACATCAACTGTAAACTGCTTTTGGCTAACTGAGATTTATTTACATTTGTTGATTAAAGTAAGTTGCTTCTTTAAGAGAAAAAGTAAACTGAAATGCAGGGAAATGCTCTTTAATGCAGGGAGCAAAATGCCAACAAGCGTTCTGTCTAACCAAGCAGATTCCATCAACAACCTCAAGAAAAAAGAAGGAGATTTTCTTAGGGATTCTTATTATCAGAAATGTTCTGTTTTTAAGTCCACTTTTTAGCACCTCAGACTTTTCCTGTAATCATAAAATAATAGTTTTTACCATGTAACCTAAGAGCAAAAAGACATCCAGACATGACTTTTCTCTCTGAGCTTTAGATGATTTCATAGACATGTTAAAGTGACTGAACTCCTGGTCATAATTTTTAAATAGTCACGGAAATATATTATATGATGTTACTCAAAGAATGTAACGACACCTCTGATCATAGCATGAAAATAATATGCTGACATAAATTTAAAAAAAGCTTTGTATTTTGAACTCTTTTCAGTTAATTTGTATCAGTATTTGTTTAGAAAATTAAGCATTCAATAACTGCTGCTGCAAATATCTAAGTTGTTGTCGTTCCATTTTTTGTGGCGCTCCAGTTCTTATGGAGAGGATGGCTTGTCTCTTATGTTATTTGTCTGAGGTGCTTTGAGCTTTCTGAACAACTTGAGACAATACGAACAGAAAATGTGAACAAGTTGCTTTCCATGTCTTCATATTAAACCTTTTGAAATGGAGTTCTCGGCTTTAGCAGATTTGTTATGCATACAAATCATTTCAGCTTTCCGGAGAATCTAGGTCAGTAGTGGCAAATCGGAAACATGAAAAGAGAGTGCACTACTAGTGCCAAAGAGTGTTCTGAACAAACATGTCAGTAAGCACATGATTTAAAGAAACACATCAGACACGTTAAAGTCCTCTCTCGAAATTAGTTTTTTTTTTTTTGTCTGATAATCATCAGAATTACAACTATAAATAATGAAATAGCTTCTTTATCTTTCTGTAAATGGCAAACCATACAAATATGTGGTTACATTTTGCTGTCCACTGATAAGAACATTTCAAACATATACTGAAAGTAATTAATTTTGAATAAAATCAAAAGACTAAATGTGTAACAGAAAAATAAAGGGACAGTGCATCTTTATCTTTCTTACAAAAAGTTAGGAAAAAAATACTAATCTTTCGGCACAATGTCCCACTGTAAACATGGCCAGGGTTCATTTTAAATATCTTACTCATTTAGCATCCTCAAAATATGAACTAGAGCAAATACTGTGTATGAAAAACATCTAATGTGATTGAAGTTTGCACACACAATCTACCTTTTTTGAACACTTTTTAATGACAGGAACAAAATAACTGACGCAGAGAGCCACAGACAGCTCGGGTCGAGTGAAAGACTTGAGAAAAGCTTACTTGGTTTTGATCTTCAAGGAAGAATGTTATATTATACACATTAATACAGCAAATTTCAAGTATGTCCAATTGTAAACGTCTCTCTAAGTCATGACTATCTACAATGAGTGAAAAGGGTGAGTCTATCAGCTCTATTAGTGTCGGAGCAGTGTATACCTCAGTGTCATGTTTACATTGACAGGACGGTCTTGAGTATAAAGCTGTTTTAGTCAAGGACTAGAAAAAAGAAGTATAACATAGTCCAATCACTGCTTATTTGTATTTCATGTGAGTGTGTTTACATCATGGTCATAATGTAGTAATGTATGTCCAGAGTGTGCTAACATTAGCCAGCTAACACAAGAATGCAGGACACAGGTAATTGCAGCTTGAGCAAAATATAATTGTGTCCACTGCCTGTGCTTGATGGTGCTGGTGTGTTCTAATTCATAAGATATGTTAGAGGTGTGTGGATAGCTTTCAGAATAGCAGAGGTGACGCCAAACAGCAGTCTGTTTTGGTTTAATGCTAGTGCTCAAGGGGGGACATCTACTGAATCAAAAAGTCACCCATTCTTCCTTTAAGGAAAACGTGATTAAAAAAACTACATTTATTGCTGAAACTATTCATTTGAAAACTTTCTGTAGGTTTTAAGAGATCTGATTTGGCTAATTATAAAATGTAAAGTTGAGCAGCCCTAAGATTCACTTTAACATTTGTAAAAATGACAAATCGACATTAGAGTGTTTGGACCAATGCACTTTGAATAACACTAAAGAAAAGGTATTGGCTGTGAGCTAAATTATGAAAATCTTTTTTTTTTAAGATCTGGGTACAAAAGGAATAATCTTATAGGGGTCTCATTTATCCAGAAGATTAGACTACATTATATTTGATCTGAAAGCAACATCAATCTTAGCTTGTAATTATTGCATAGAAAACTATAAATGTGAAAAATGTGGACCTGTTGCTTCAGTCTTTTTCACAGAAGGAGCTTTTGTCCACGAGGGACAATGAAATGGACTCACATATCCCTTTCATCGCTTCATTTTCTTTTATCACTATCCTTAAATTGTGTCATTTCAACAGGCCAGATAGTCACAATAGCTCCCAACACACATTTTTATAATATACTTAATATCACAAATGCAGGCAGACATCAAAATCACACTTGTTACTTTGCATAGAGGCCTGTGTGTGTGTGTGTGTGTTAGAGGTGTTAGAATGTGTGTATGAAGACAGTGATTCTCCAGCAGAGAAACCTGTCTTCCTGTTTAATTATTCAAACAAACCTGTAGTCACGCTGTCAGACACACTCACCCACACCCAAGCACACACACACACACACACACACGCACACGCACACATATTGTGCATAACTCATCATTTAACCTTTCCCAATCATATCCTGTCTCTTTACCACCTGAATTCACAGTTCCTTGTCTCCCTTCTTCTGCACCCTTGCACGTTTCCTCTCTTATTCTAACTGTCCTCACGCCTCACTCCCCTCACCCTCGACCCTACTCCCCCTTTCATTTTTGTCAGTGTGCAGTGGACTGAGCACTCAGCCCTGATCTGTTCTGGCATTTGAGGAGAAGCATTTTGCTTTTCCATGGCACTGCTGGAATGTTCTGATACAATCGCACACGCAGGAGAGGAGAGGAGATGGGATGAAAGGAAGAGAGGACAGGAGAGAGGAGCAGTGTAGAGGAGGGGAGAGGGAGGACAGGCAGATAAAACAGTGGGGGTTTGAGGGGAGGACAAGAGAAGATTGAAGAGGAGAGGGGAAGATGGAGTGGCAGAGGACAGGAAAAGGAAATCTGAGCAAAACAGACAAGAGGGAAGGGCAAATGAAGAGATGACAAGGAAACTTGGGGAGGAGAGGAAACAGGGGAAAGGATGCCAGTAGAGAGGTGAACGCAGGAGGAAAAGGGGAAGGCAGGAAGAGGATGAAAGTGAGAGGAAAAGAGAGGAGAGGACAGGAAACATAATGATAGGAGGAAAGAAGAGAAGAGAAGAGGGAAAGAAAGGAGAAGAGAGGAAACAAAAAGGTAGTAAGGTAGACCAGAGGGTAGGAAAAGAAAGAAATGGTTGGGCAATGAGGATGAAGAGTTAAAGAAAAGGAGGAAACAATTTATTAGAAGAGAGGGAAGGAAGGGACAGTAAGAAGCATGAAGGAAGAAAGATGAGGAGAGGAGACGGAATACCGAGGGTGTTGGACATAAGAAGATGAGGAATACAGGGGAAGCAGAAGGAGGAGAGGAGACAGAAGGGAATGCAAAAGGAGGAGGTGAGATAAATTCAGCGCGTGGAGATGAAATCGGAGAGGAGGAGAGCAGTTTCAAGGCTGTAATTGAAATCTAATTATCACCTCAAGTCCCAGCTGACTCAACGTCAAGCAGCCGCACACATGCACGCGCGCGCGGCCTGGGCACCACATCTGTGCGCGCATGCAAATGTCTGCACGTGCGCACTTGCGATCATCACATTATTACCACTAACATCTGGCGTCTTCACACACTAATAATCAAGCCGTCCCGAGAGCGGTGTGGGACCTTCGTGTACTTTCACTTCTCACTCTCGCTCACACACACATCCTCGCCCCTGTTCCAGTATTCAAGTTGTCACACACGCACGCACACACACACACACACGCACACACATATGCGGGTGGAATATGTGTGACAAGCATTTCTAGCTCCTAATTATACTGTGACTCTTCTCACAAGCATGCAACGTCATCACTATCACACATCCAACGTCATAGCACAAACACATTAGTACCCCATGAATCAGGAGGAAAGTATTTACACATACACACGCGCACAGTGCACCATTCAGGCTAAATGGCATCGCCATCAGATTTTGCCTGCACTGTCCTGACATGGTAATGATAATGTGTGTGCGTGTGCGTGCGCGTGCGTGTGTGCGTGTGTGTGTGTGTGTGTGTGTGTGTGTGTGTGTGTGTGTGTGTGTCAGGAGGATGGATGAAGGGATACTGACTGGCTTTTCCTGGCCGAGGTCTCTGTAGAAGCCGCTGAGCTGTCAGCAAGTCTTCGGTCTTGACGGCCTGGAGCAGCTCCTGGTCCTTCCCCATGTCCCCTCCGTCCCGCCTCGGTCCGCTCGGTCCCGCTCTCTTCCTCTGAGCGACCCTCTCTCCTCCGTTAATCCGCTGCTACATCCTGCCGCCACTCCGGGCCTCCCGCTGGAGCCGAGGCGCGGAAGGATGGGTGCTTCTGCCGGGAGTGGGATGCTCCGGTTCGGCCAGGAGTCCAGGGCAAGACCCGTTTCACCTCACCTCTACGCGCGGTGCTTAAGACCCCACTCCGTATACCGACCGACTGGACCCCTCACTGTCGGGCTGCTCACCGGCCGCGCAGGAACGCTCGCGACAGATTCCACAGATTCAATCCGCGTGACGATTTCACCAGGTCTACGTGCGTGCCGTGCGTGAAAAACGGTGGAACGAGAGCGCCCTCCTGCCTGCCGGGTCAAATGCCCGCCGCTGAATTTTTCACCGCTGGCCCTCGACCCGTAGAATCAACACAAACCAGTCCCTTGATAGATAACGTGTGACCGCTGTCCTCGCCACTGCGCTGGACCAGCTCGCGCCGGCTCTCGCGCGCATACACACGCACTCACTCACTCACTCACACACACTCACATTCACATATGGCATTACATAAACATGAGCTACTTGAGCGCGCACCACTCCAGTGGTTGTAATCCCAGTCCGCGAGTCTGCGCGTGTCGGCAGAAAAGTCAGGAGAGGTCGTTTTGACATCGTAATAAAAATGTACTGACTCGCGTGCAAAGGGGGCACTAGAGCGCGAGACAGTGGCAGTCTGGGATCGCGCAGACCCGTGAGACCCTGGCCAGTTCAAGTCGAATTAGATCTTTTTAAATTTGGTTTAATGATTTAAAGGGCTTTTCTTCACTCTGAATCTTCTTTGTTCAAATAATGTTTTCTTTTTTCATTACTTTAAACAGTCTACACCTATGAACAACTGTTCTTGCTTTTATGTCACAGAGGTGATTGTCTTACTTCAACATCTTAAGGTTAATGAGAGAGATAATTTGAGGGCAGCCAACGTTTGTGTGTGTGTGTGTGGGGGGGGGGGGGGGGGGGGGGGCGTCCCTTGTGCAGGGCTAATTTTGACTGAAAAGGGTCACTGCCAGTCAGATTTAGGACAGGAAGTAGAACGCTGTCAGACAACTGGTACTTCATAAAAAATCAAAACAGCAGTGTGTGTGTGTGTGTGTATTTGTGCACTGACATTAAGTCATGTTCTGATTGAAATGGCTTATAGTTGTTCAGTTTAGTCATTTTTTGTGTCTAGAACCAGATTAACCTACAACATGGACCCTGGCCGAAATGAGCTGCACATCAGTACCTCACCCAAACCCACCAACTACAACTTGGCAATGACATTAAATCAAATTGAGGTTACTCTGCTTCCTTCGAAAAACAAAAGACTTAAATAATCACAGTCTCTTTTTAGTGTGATTGTTCTGGTTAAAAGGTAAAAATACATAAATCATCAGTATGCATTTTCTGCCTCATAAATTGCATGTGCTCTCCAATGTATTGCACTCCAATACAATTAAAATAAAGAGTGGAGAAGTTTAAAAAAGTTGAAAATTTGAATAGATGAAAACGATTATTTAGTATGTTATATTAAATAATTGCCCAGTTTGTTTTGGAAATACACATTAGTCAAAGGCTGGGCTTGCTCTGTGGCTGCAATTGTTTAAAGCAGTGATTTGAGCTGATTGCTGAGAAGCCAGCAGATAAAGTCACCTTACTGGTAAAAAATTAAGAAAAATAAACATCTTGAGTTGATGATATTTTAAAGATCACCTGTCATTCAAATATACTTAATCATAGTTTTTAGAACTCTAATGTGTCCCTGTCTGTCTCCCCAACTATGAAAAAAGCCAGTTGTATCATTCTTTTGACTGCTACAGATTTCAGAAAATGTGTGCTTTAAATGGTTCTTTGGAGATTTTCCTTTTGTGACATCACAAAGGGCAGTAACCACTCCCCCAGGTGGGTGTTTGTTCTGCCCTCTGGATCCTCTGAATGACACAGAAACAGCCTGTTCTGAGCAGGGATGAAATAGAGGGTTTTATAGGCATGATCAAATACCGGATCAGAGTGGATTGTTTGCAAGAAACTTGACAAACAAACAAAAGTTTTGAGGAGCCCTCAGACTTATTTAAACGTGTTGAAAAGTAGAATAAATATGCAACCTTTAAGGCACTGATGAAAATTACAACTACAATAGCACAAAAGAATCAAAGAACCGCAGTGTCTGCAAAATTGGCCCTTGTCTCATCTTTGGATAAGTAGTCAAATCCTACAATTGTTTCTTTTCTTAAGAAACAGTTGTGACACATGCACAGTCATTGAATGAGAAGACCACAGCTGCTTCAAGTGTTTTTCTAGCAGTTATGACAACATTACATTAAATACATACTTTATGAGACATTCAGATTACATTATTACAAGGCATACTATAACAATCTCAAGAGCACCTTTTGCCCTTTCATGAGGGTTTATTTTTCAAATTGCCTATTTTTTTATACAGATAATTCCTCAATTAACCCATTATTTCTGGATAACAACTCTCTTCTTCTGTGATGATGAGACAATTCGACATTGTTATGTGGACAAACAGACGTGATAAAACAGTGGTGTCGATAATTCAACATAAATTATTTGATGGAAATATGTCCTGTATAAATCAAAGATAAATGTATAAAAACATTATGTACCATGTTTTTCTGTAAAATATAATATTTTGATAATGCACTCAAATGACAATTAAATAAATGGAAATAAAAAATATAATTAAAACACAACGTATTATTATTACAATACAAACAAAATCTCCATAGAGCAAAAGACACTTTTAATATTTTATTATATAGGGTGAGGGTATGCCTGAACATAGTCTTTATCTTGACTGCTGAGTCCAGGTAAAGCACTGATATTGTCTGCTCCATACGCATTGGTTAGAGCCCTCCTGCACATCTGCTTCAGGCGCTCTGGTCGCTGCTTGCGATAGGGAAGACTCAGCTTACACGATGAGCCAGTGTAAAAATTGAGCAGAGAGAAGAGTGAAGGAAAAGTCCTGTGGCTGCCAAACAAACTGAAGAGCAGATTGTTTAACATGATCCGAACGCTGGTCGGTCCATCATCACTTTGGTAACTCAAAGTGAAGAAAACATCCGACTGGCCACTGTCCCTGCAACAACACAACAACAAGCAACAATTTGTGTAAACTTGGTATGTTTTTTGACATTGCTTTTTATGTTATTTTCAAAATGCACAATTTAACAATGTGTACTAGGCTAAATCCAGGCTAACTCTTTATGAAAGACCAATGAATATACATTTGGTGTGCCAAAATATTGCTTAAATAAATGGGCTTGCTGATGGTCTATAGCAGCCCTAAAACATCAACATCTTCTTTGGTCAAATTAGATGTGTTTGTGTTAGCCTCAATCATATTATCAACACCACTGTGAGGAGTTATGAAGTAGTGACGCAGCAAGAGAAATTGGTTGGGAAAACTAAAGAATGAATTTAACAAAAAGACCAAAAAGCAGTTTTATCCAGTTCAAACACAAGTCCATCAAAGGTCCAGGAACAAATCCAACAGCAGAATAAACAGAGCCATAAGGAAAATCAATAGGATAGGATAGGACAGGATAATACTTTATTGATCCCCAGAGGGTAACATGTTTGCAGCGCACAAAGACAGTAGAAGAAGGTCATACAAAACCAAAAAAATCAACAGAATAGATAAGATAAAAAGAAATTTAAAAAAGATGGTATGCAAGTATACAACGCAGGAGCATGGGAAAGTCTGACAAAGAACTGACACAGACGGTAAAGCAAACAGACATTAGAGGAAACAAGGAGACATAGGTGTGACAAACAAGACATGTTAAATTGGTGAGGGTAATCAAAATAGAGGGAAAACAAGACTTAAGGGAGAAAGTAAGTCTAAACAGGAAACACCAAGCACACGAACTACTAAAATCAGGACACACTAAAGACATGAAACACTAAATAAAACAGAAAATCACATTTAAGTAACAAAACCAAGGAACAAACAACTAAACTCCTTTTAAACAGAACTGTACCTGATGAGGAAGGTACCCTGGGGTGTTTCTGAGAGTTTGTTGTGTGCCACCTCCATGGTCATGGATCCCCAGTAGTATCCACTGTGTTGAAGCTGCCGGTAGGTGTGTGTCACTAGTTTATACTCTGCGGCGCTGCGGAATGGACGAAGGTGTGTGGGCAAGCACTCTGAATCAGCACCAGACAATGGCTTGAGAAATAGAAGGTGAAAATCAGTCAAATGAAGACATAACAATGCTTTACCGATATATAATTGTTACATGAAGCAATCCAAATTTCCCTAAAATTTACCCTGACAGAAAACCACTGAAGTTTTTTTCTCTCAGCCTACATATAGGCTAATCTATTTGTGGAGGCTGTTGGTGATGCATTTGAACCTTGGATAAGTTTGATTTCAGAACTTCCTGCCTCAAAGCTCTTTCACACAGGTGATAGCTGCTAGTGTCCCAAGAGAAGCCAAAAGTCATGGTTGAAGTTTTATTTTGGTCCAAACTATGGTATTTCATGCCTAACACTGAAAAAACGGTGGCAGTTTCACAAATATAGTGAGGTTTAAGAGAAGATCACGGTTGGGGTCACAATATTCTTTCGAAGGGGAAAAAAACAGAAGTCTCCTAAATTTAAGACTTATGTTCAAACCAATTACCCTGACAGACTGAAATAACCTCAAGGTCTTCTGGCAGAAAGGTCAACACATTTTTATAAACTCTGATTTCCAACACATTTTGTTTTTGACTTTAAAGTCTATGAAGAATGTTTAGTTTCACAGCTGTGAAATTTCTGTATGAATATTGATGATAATGTGATAGTATGTCCACAATAACTTTTAATAACGTAATCTACTCAGTGTTAAATACTTCGTAACAGGAACGTTCTGATTGTCAGCCCTGTGCTGAGAGGCTGCAGCCAGATTTGCGACAAAATATAAGGGTGAAAGGTTTGAAGTCAATGGATAAAATTAGAACTTGGTTGACTCTGTGGGACTCACTGCAGTTTTTTAACTTCATCGTTGAGTGTTACTTTGCATACTCAGATATAACAAAAAATAACTGCATCCACTGTTAGAGTCTATTTATATAATTGGTTCCTAAAAAGGGTTATTTTGCATCAAAGTTGGAATTCTTATGTTGAAAGGACATTTAGAAAACTTCTATAGTCACAAAAAGACAAAAACGCACGTTTTTCACAAAATATTTGAAAATGTTCATTAAACCATATGACACCAGAAAAAATACGCATTCACTGCTGTCACAAGAATCATAATAGATTCACATAGGCTACATGCAAACAGCAATTTTCTAGGAGCAAACTACATATTGTGATTGAATTAAAGCACAGTGCATCACTTTCCCTTTCAAAAATATCAATGATTCAAATTTGATTCAATGTCAAAACTTCCTGCATGTCAAATCCATCGCTTATCACCTTCAGCCGTTGATCCAAAAAGAGCTGAATATTGATGTTGAATACACACAATTTCACTCTTTCCTCATTTGAATGTTGAAACGGCACTGAGTGCTCACTGGGTACTTTCACTTTTGCTACTTAAATAATATTTTAATTTGATGCTACCCCCTCCTTCCCCCAATGTCTGTTTTACTTTTATTACTTCCACACCTGGTAGAAACATTAACTGAATAAAATCCTGTTGTTTGATTTTCTGGCTTAATCTCTCTTAAGCCATCTGTTAAAAAAAAAAAAAAAAACATACCAGTGTCATTAACTCGACAGACTGTGAGTCATCGTGAGTAACCTGTGGGTACTTACCTGGCGCCGGGTGTCTGATTCTTCTTCAAAGTTGTTTTTTTTCCACTGCAGTAAATCAAGCTGTCTCTCTGTCAGCTCTTCACTCTCTGCTTTAACTCTCTCTGGGCTCTTTTTTCTTTCAGGTCCTTCAGGTTCTTCAGGGTGATGATTTTGGCTCTCAGATGCTTGGTTCTGTTCCTTGCTCTTAACTACTGATTTATGAGGATTGTCTCTGACCATCCTACAAAAGAGAAACCCTTTCTTGACCGCCTGTTGCACCACTTCCTCCTCTCTTCACCGGCAGCTCTTCCATCATTCTGCCATTTCTGGTCAGTCATCAGCAGCCTGGCCCTCTTTGAAGCTTTTTGTTTACTTAAACAACAGCTTGAGGAGTTAGAGACTCTGCCTGCTTTGTCATCTGTCCCTTAAAAACTGAAACAGAAAAATTAACATAGAAAATCAGTCATAATCTATGACTCATCTGCCCTGCATTTTATTTTGTCTTCTTAACCCATTAACTGACTTGTTTTCCCCTCTAGGGGGCAGCAGACACGCATTATTTCACATTTTTAGGACTGTTGCACCTTTTTCTATTTGACATGGGATCAATGTAACCTGAAATGTTGCACAATTTCCCCGTTGGCTGTCTTGAATCATTTTCCATTTGGAGAAATAATCATAAATCAATAAAAAAACGATTAAAAAATCATTGTGTTGTACTAAAGAGTATAAATAGGCTATAATGATTACAACTGATAATAGTCGCTTAAATCTTATCAATTCCCATCCTTTGAGGATTGGTGGAATGGACTTCGAGGCACTCTTTCATTTTTTTACAGTTATTTAAATGTAAATTATAGCTTTATGACTTTATTGCACACTGTTGCAACATGTCATCAAGTGTGTGTGTGTGTGTGTGTGTGTGTGTGTGTACGCGGGTGAGTGGGTGTGCGTGTGCATGTGCATTTGTGTGTTCCTGAATGAGAACAAGAGGTCAGGTGACTAACCATAAAGCGTGTGTTACTGGGAAGGGCGGATGTAACTTAATTTCAGAGAGGAATGTTTTCACTTTCACACTCAAGCAAGAGAGAGAAAATAAGTAAAATACGAGTAAAAAATGTTTCACTTACACAGAATTTTTTACTTCCATACAATAAAAAAATGAAATTAAACTTGATAAATAATACTTGCACATGATGTGTATAAGCATGTAAGTATATAGGTATTGTAGTTAATATTCGATGTATTTGTAGTACATCTGATGGATCTTTACTTGCTCATGTATGAACATAGACTTATGATAAACATCTATAGCCCACATATTTCTGTTGTACATTTTTTACTTCTCTGTTTTATAACTTACAGTGTATTTTGTTTCAATAGAACTATTTGTTCATTTAAAATAAAAAGACGTTGAACAAGCTCTCAATCAAAAGTCTTCCAAATCTTGCAAACTGGTTTGGTTTCCTATCTCTTAAGGGGCTGGCTGTATGATGTACATTTACCTAAAGGATGTTGTAATAACCTTTGTAGATTGTTATTACATATTTAGTACTATACAAAGTGGTCTTCCATCACCCAAAAGAAACAATAACGAAGTTTCAACTTTCAGTTTAGTAACTCAGTGACAGAAAGATCCACTGTGCCAGAATATATTTTTTGCTGTTTTTACAGCTTAACATGTAATAAAAAAAACAACGTTTTTTTAATATATTTACAATATTAACCACTTTTTTCCCATATATCTGTACATTCGAGTGTAATGTTGCTGTTAACCTGTCTGGCTTGTTTTTTTGTTTTTAATTCCTATGAGAGCAACAGATACAATTCATTGCATGTTTTAACACATACTGCAAATACGACTGACTCCTAGAATGACTACACATCCATGTGGGGAAAATAGTGTTTTGTTAGTATTGTAGGCTTGCAAGCTGTGACCCCCGTTTGTTTACCCAAAGTAGATGTTACCGCAGTCTGAAGTTAATCCAGCAATATAGGCAACTGTTTCACTTATGATTCATTTTGGATGACAAATACATCGTTACAATAAAAGTCGTAAATCCTAATACTGATGGTCTGCACTTTAAGAAATGTTCAGAATATATTGGCAAAAATCGCTTAAAAATGCAACAAAAAATGGTTTAAAAATAATCTCTATTATGTTCTTTGTATCGCTTAAAGTTTTATCTTTATGTTACTCTGTTTGTACTGTAATGTTTGAAATGAATAAAGCTCCCTCTTTTGTTTTCATGCAATTTAAATGTTATTTTATTAAACCCGTATTTTTCTGTTTCTAAATTAGCCTACAACGCTGCACCGGTTGAGCTTAAATGAACTAAGATGCTTGTATATGTTGCTTTCTTTTTGGCACAAAAGAAAAATAGAATAAGATTTTTAATTTTATAGGTTACTTAAAGAATGAATTGCACCTACTTGTTGCCAGCGCCTGTCAAGTCCACACAGCGGTCATGGTAGCTGCTTGTTCTCGAACAAATAACTTTACTTTCGATTATGTTCTGATCCCTGGGTTTTACAGACATGCCCATCTCACGAAGATATTCGTAGATAAAAAAAACACTCAGGTGTTACCAGCTGGCCTTTCGCTTTCACTTTGAATAATGATGCCTTCCTGTGTTCCTCGTAAATATCGTGATTGCTCGATCTACGAGTTATGAGCTGGAAAATTGTGACATGTTGATAAAACCTTAGTTGTGTCATTTGCTTGACGTTTCAGGGTATCACAAAATGCTTGGAAAAAGATTGGAAAAATGTCAGTAATTGATGGTAGAAATTATATAAATTTGTATTTTGTTAGTAGCTATTGGCAGTCCTTGCTATTGGCATATCCTTCACTACAGAACCAGGCAACATATCAAGTCCTTTTAAATGAAACAACAGAAACAGGGACAACACACACACACACACACACACACACACACACACACACACACACACACACACACACACACACACTAGCATATAGCTAGTAAACATCAGCTAATTATGTCAAATGCATAACGTCAGTTTAATTCCTGATGCACGTCTTCATTCTGCAGTTGAACAACAAAGAATCTCTTGGTAATTAAACATCGGTTATTAAAATTAACTTTTATCGTCAACCAGGACTGCACACATGGTAAGTAAGATATTTCCGAGGGGCACCTGAAGGCAGCATTACAGAAAATCACGTGATCTGCCAGCAGTTCGTGTGGGTTTGTGTGTACATTTGAACGAGTGTGTATTTCAGCTTATTCGCCTTTTTTGTGGTTTGAAAAAAAACAAAAAAGAAACAAGCATTCATGCAAAATACATTAAATGTGCAAGACTGATGAATGCCAATGCATCTATTTTTTAAATGCATGTTATCTTATCTGTTGATGACAGCAATGCAAACTCAAAATGAATGTGAAACTATAGCATAGTATGTATAAATACATTTTTCGAGGGAAAATTGAAGTTTTGAAGAAAATATCCTTAAGCTTTAAGATATGGTCTGACAGCTTAAAAAAAACAAATCTTAAATAGACATACTTTAACTCAAATAAATCACATTTTACAATATCTACATGCTCAATATGATCTTAGTTATATTTACTAATTAATAGAAATAGACATTTGAAAACCTTAGTATTTAAAGCTTTGTTTAGGCAGTTAGCATAGTCTCAGGACAATTAGCTTCTCTTCCTTCTTCAGTCAGGTTTTCTTTCAAGTGAACACAGATTTAAAACCAGTAAAAAGTGTATAAAAATAAAACTTCAGTTTGGTTTCAGTTTCTTCAGCTGCACATGGGCTCCTTGTGGAGGGACCATTCTAGTACGCACATTAATACAAAATCACTCTGATGACGTGGCAACTTCTGATTCCCACAATGACTCAAAATAATGATCAGCCAGTGTTGCACATTTAAATAGATTTTATTAACAGAGTCCATGTAGTGTCACATCATTTTCATTCATTTTTCAGGCTGAAGAGTTGGACATCTGGTTTTCTTTT
This sequence comes from Symphodus melops, assembly GCF_947650265.1. NCBI lineage: Eukaryota > Metazoa > Chordata > Actinopteri > Labriformes > Labridae > Symphodus > Symphodus melops. Next base: position 12,913,477 of record NC_136692.1, on the reverse strand, counting down.
TTGTTCTGCCTGTGCAGGATGTAGGCCGCAGCAGTTACAGCAAAAACCCCATAGGTAACCAACACACACTGTAACAGAGAGGAAAAGTACATGTTTCTGTACGAGGAGGACTTTAAATGTAAAAGTATTATTCACATCCACTGCAGCCTTTGCATGTATATACTGTACTGTATGTCTGCATTGTTTACATTTCGGCGGCCCTGCAGTGTGTAGCTATTGAAGTATTTCCTGAAACCCGTCAGTTCCGCAGAAGTTGGAGTCTCAATGCCGAGCAGCTGCTTCTGAAAAACACAAAAACACCACCAGTAAGAGGAAATGCTACAGCAATAACGCTTCACGTTTTAAAAGCTAAAACATAGTTGTTGTTTTTTTAACAAAAACTGTTACAAGGAGGAAAAAGTACCAAATAAAACATACACACATAAACATGAAAGAAAAAAACAATTAACCACAAAAATAGAAGCAACTGACAGACTGCAACATCGTTTTCATGATTTAGAGTTTAACTTTATGTTGATGAATGACAAAAAAGGGGGGAAATGCCAACAAGCATCGTAAGCTATGACTCCTAACTTGCATCTTCTAATTGTCAAAAAAAAGTTATCTAGCTCAAAAATAGGTAAGTGAAAGTGAAGTGTAAGTGAAAGTAATGCTCATATTTCTAAGAAGTTGGCAGCAGCATTGCTTAAAAAAAACTGAAGACAATGAGAACATGTTTGATGGGTAAATAAGGTCAGTGTGTGCAGTGCGAGCAGTACAAACCCAATCTGAAGTATTTATTATTGTCCTTTTAACAGTTGACAGTTGAGGCCAAAACATAAAACAATAAGCTGCATGTACAAACAGGCGGATTTTGTTGCTTGGCATGATGAGGCAGAACTGAGATTTCAAAGCCATGCAAGTCACATTCAACACAATTCGATTTAACTACATTATTCATCAGATGACACTCCAGCTAATCATCTGGACTGGCTGGCAGTTATGAGCTCATTCTGCAAACTCTTCACTTTGGGTCTGCCATGAGACCAGTTGGAATTTCTGATAAAAGCTTAAAGCTTTTATTCAATTTTTCTTAAGATTTTCCTTTAACGCATCAACTGAACTAACCAAACAGTTAAATTCCCTGCATAAGCCTCCACCCAATAACATGACACCCTGGGAAAATTCAGTTTTTGTGATGCAGAGCACATCCTCATATTCAACTAAGACTAAGTCTTGTCAGAGAAATATGGATGTGTTCAGATGATATGCTTCCAAGCTATCAAATAACACGTGTTTGTTCGGTTTAAAGTTTGTACACATTTTGGCACTGTGCTGCATTTAGGTACAATATAATGTTGATATCATTCCCCTTTTAATACAGTGAATACATAGCTACTGTTAGGGTACTGCTAGCCTGTAGCTTAGCATAGAAAACACAAGGCAAACCAAATCAGTCAAACAACCCCTATAAAGTGTACAAATTAATGTGATCCTGAGTGTTTAAAGTTTTTTGCCTGAGGTTATGTGTCAGACCTTATGTAGTTGTTTCCCCTGCTTCTGGTTACTATGCTAAGTTAAACAAACCGTCTAGATGATTTTGTTTTTATTTCAAAGGGAACAGTTTGAAATTTGGGATTGCTTTCTCTTCCAGACTTAGCTGCAATGACTGATTTTGCAGTAGTGTTTGCACTAAACTTAGCAATCTGTCTTCTGGATCTTTTTTCATATTTTTATACACCTGATAAGGATTCAGGTTTTCATTTTACTCTCATAATTAACTCAAAAGGTACATTTCTCAAAACAACAAAACATTTATAGGCTACATCACAATATTCATTTCTAAGTCTTATGTAGGCCATCTCGTAGGATGCCAGTCATCTTCTTACAGTGCCTTTCTTTATTCAAATGCATAACATTCTGTTGAATTCATCATTTATCTGGGAGCTTAATTAAAAAAATAAGGGGGAAAAGCAGAATAAAAGGATTCAAATGAAAGAAACTATTTCTATTGTAAACACCAGTCTTTTATGAACTGTGCCAGGAGCAAAAGCAGAGTGCTGATGAGACCGCTCTGCTCAGTAATACTGATTTATCACCAGTCGGAAAGCCTCGCACTTATTGAACCATGACATGAAAGCACACAGTTGAATGGAGAGGGATTTATCTGAAGTTGGGTTTGGCAATCATTAAGAAATGTGACGTGTTATTTTAGTCAAGTTCATCTTTACATTCAAGAAAGAAACTGAGAGGGTGCTGCACCCTGACGTTTTCAGCAATATTACATTTTTGAGTTTCAGGCTACAAAATATTAATGATGCCTCTCATCAAAGTAAATAAAAGAAGAAGCTGTGCAACAGTCAAATATGTCCCAAAGGAGGTGGTAGAGACCAAAATCACAGCTCAATGTATTAGCAAGTGACATTAACAATAAATACATAAAAACCTTCCAACAAAAGATTTTATTACCCATCACACACTTTAGGGTCTGGTAACACAAACCACATACACTACTCACAATAAGTTAGAGATATTGTTATTTACATGAGTGCTTTTCCTATTTGGTCTGAATTTTAATGAAATAAGTAATAGTTCCCTTTGATATTACTATTGATGAAGAAGAAGAAGCACCATTTTCATTAGTGCAATATTTATTACCCCAACAGTTTAGACAATAACAAAGATAGCCCCAAATAACCAAAATTGACAAAGTCAGTATCGGGAGTTTCCCAATTTGCTGCAATGATAACTTGGCAGCGACGTCTCATGCTCCTAACTAGCCTCATGATGTTGTTCTGAGGCAATGCATTCCACTCCTCCACAAGTGCTACACACAGTTCTGCCCGGTCACGTGGGGGTGGTTTACAAGCATCCAGTTGCTGCTTCAGCTGGTCCCAGACTATGGGGTTCAATATGAGGCACTCCAACTTCCTGAAGTCGACCTGAGACAATTCTGGCACGATGTGGTGGAGCATTATCATCCATGAACAGAAAGTTGGGGTGTGCTGGTAGAATTGGGGGATGGTGATGGGTTCTGTGATGCCTCTGAGGTAAGAACGTACAGTAACTGATCCATCTACAATCACTAAATCTGTTTTGCGCTGATTAGTGATGCCTGCCCAGACTGTTGCACCTCCTCCACCAAAGTGAACCCTGGAGACCATGTTGACCTTGTGTATTGCTCACCTTACCCTCTCCAGCAATGCACAGGACGGTAGACCACTGCTGTATAATGCAGTTCATCATTCAAGCAGCCATAAACACACACCTGGACAATAATTTTCCAGGTGTGTGTTCATGGCAGCTTAAATGATGAACTGGGAATGACTGATTGACAATACCAGCTTTGTATACCCCCAGAATGTTGAAATTGACACCACACTGAAAAGGGTTGTCTTTTTGTATTTTTTAGTATTGGCCCCAATATATAAGGTGCACTATACACAGTGAGTCCATTACATGGAAAACACTAAATGAGGTGTGTCTATCAGCAGAATACAATTGCCTACCGACCCCCAAAATCACTGAAGTGAATCAAACACCTTATGTATGAAACCCACTGAGGATCTCACATTATCCCTAACTTATTGTAATTTTTTACCAGAACAGAGTTATATCATTCACAACCCATCTATTTTTTGTATTATTATTATTGTTTACCTTACTTTTTAACTTAATTATTTACACTGCTAGTTTCTAATGACAAGAATTACACATCTCAAGTTTATCTAGGTTTGAATGTCTTACTTGGTTACCTATTTCAATGATAAAACCATTGGTTCACCTGCCCTCCGCCTGTTTATTTTACTGATAAGGTCGATAAATTAATTAAAATAATCTTCTTGAATCTCATATAATTAAGATAAAGCAATAATGGCATCCTGGGATTCCGTTTAATTTTTTACATTAATTTAAAAAAAAAAAGTAAAGACATACAGTAAGTGATGCTGTAAAATAGCGTGTTTGTATTAATATAGCCAACATAATTTAATACAATATAAAACTGAAAAACGAAATTCTTGTTCTTGTTAATATAAATACATGTAACTACCATAACGGAAACAATGTACTTGTAATCCTTCCTCTGTATGGAGGACATGCATAATCCAAACCCTGCTCTTACCTTAACCTCTGTTATGAGATGACCGAAGCTGGTGAGGGGGATCCGCGTTTTAACAGGAGACGTCGGCATTACTGCGAACAGTTTCAAGTGAAAAACAAGTTTACTCCACCGTCCTACGTTTAATTTCATTAAACATTCTGTTTGTGTAGCTTTACACTTACTGCTGAGATGGTTGGGGTCTTGCGGAAACGCTGGTAGACACTTACACAATAATTGCACGTGTATGTTTTTGTTCCGGGAGCGTACAGCTAATTCTGTCCAATCCTGGTTCCAGGGAAAGCGCTGACCAATTGCATGTTGGATAGTGGGAGGGTCTCGAGACAATGTAGCATCCGCCTGTTTTATCTTTATTTAGCCACAAGAGGGCGGCATGTGATTGTTTATAACATATTCCTCTTGAGCCATGTAACAGCAAAGTTTTTTTTAAATACACTTTTACGCCTTTCTGTACCCTATCGGTAGCCTACCATAGTTTTATAACCTTTTTCTCAGTTGTTTACTACAAATAAATTGCATTTTAGAAACAATCTGATATTGACGGTATGTTTTGATCCTGAAGTATTTAGATGTCACTTGGCAAAATGTTGGCCTACCATATCATGGTCATTTACATCACAAGAGGGCTGTGTAAGAGAGAAAATGCCACTTAAATGTTTTTCAAAGACTTTGCTGTAGTAGCCTATACATTTGTGAAATTCTTCAATTTTGACTCCTTTGTTTCATTGTATGCTTTATTATATTTCCATTTAACTACAATCTAGAATGCTGTATTTTTCACTTTACAAAATATATTTGACACCATCAGGTTCTTACCAGATTCATATTGTCCAAACAAATAGGAATCTATTTATTAACTCAAATTAATTTGATGGATTAGGAAACACAGAAGATCAACTCTACTTTTACAGTGAGGAATTTTTAATCTCTCAAAAGTTGTTGTTTTGTTTTTTTTGTTTTTTGTTTTTTTTACAAAGTTTCTATTTCCACTTTTGTAGCAGCTCTTACAATAAAACTCTTGGCGAAGAACTTCCAGAAAGGCATTTGGTGGGAAGATTAAGTCCTTTATGAATAAGGCCCTAGGTCAAACAGCAGGACTTTTTATTACATGATTCACAAGCAGCAGAAACCCTCAAGGGCAAGCTTAGAGTTTTGAAGGGGTGTTTGTTCTGTGTCTAACGCCTGATGAATAAACCACAAGAAACAAAGCGTTTTAAATCACACCCACTTTCCACAAATCTTTTTTTCCCCCACAAACTGGCAAAGCTTCAAAAACAGCCGAAACCTCATCTTCTTCTTCCTTCTTCTTGCCACCACAGGATAATGGCTGCCAAACTGCACCATCACCACTGAGTTGTTAGTGATGAAGAACAAAAGTGCATTTTGAGAAAAAGGAAGACCGTGAATGAGACTGATTTCAAAGCCACATACAGCAGTAAATGAACAACAATGCAGATATACAAAAAAATTAACCAGAGATAAAGTGTCAACAAAAGAATAAAGTATCAAGATGTAAGTACAAAGTTAAAATGCAAAAGGCGAAATACACATATTTGCAGTCGTGAACGAATGTACACAGAACTATACTGCAGTAAATAGGAAATGATAGTGGTGCATGGCAGATAACAGAACAACAGACTATACAGTACTAGAGCTATATAAAAAATGATGAATTCTGAAAAAATAAAGTGACCGTAGTGCTATAATCGATATAAGAACTGATATCCAACAGAGTAAAGTGGAGTAGTGCATGACAACCAATATAAGCATAATAAAAAAAACAGGAGGTTACGGTGCATTCTTGAGAACAAAAACAAACAAAAAGTAGGTAGATAACAAAGTTCACCGCTTCGAAAGTCTGGGATGGGGGGTTGTTTTTGATTGTATGGGGTGGTCAGTAGTTGAGGAGCGGGACAGCCCTGGGAACAAAGGTTGTTCTTCTCCTCTGTGTCCTGCAGTAGGGACAGTGAAGCCACGTCTTTGGTCTTGTTTGACATTCAGCTCAAGGCAGGAGCTGTCACACCACTCCATAAACTCCTGAAGAGCTGGTTCATGGTGCTGAGGTATTCTGGACAGCAGCGACAGGAGACCTGTGTCGTCATCTTACTTCACCAGATGACAGTCAGGCTCTGTGGTTCTGCAGTCATCGGTGCAGAGGATGAAGAGCAGGGGTGAGAGCACACAACTCTGACGGAAGCCTGTTGAGGTGTGTTGGAGGTCAGAGAAGGTGCTGTTGACCAGAACTCTGTGATCTGTTGGTCAGAAAGTCCAATATCCCCAGGATTAGCAGGTGGTCCACATGGACGAGGGCTAAGAGTTTGTCAGCCAGGATGTGGGGCTGCAGGGTGTTGAATGCAGAGGAGAAGTCTCCAGGTGCTCCAGGTGTTTGTGGACAGTGTCTATGATGAATGTTTTTGCATCATCAACGCCTCTGCCTACACGATAAGCAAATTGGAGAGGGTCCATCTAGGAGTCGGTTTCTCTGATGATTTGTCGATTTATGATACTCTCCATGGCCTTCATTACAAGAGAGATGAGGCCTGAGGTCATTCAGAGATTTTATGGGGCTTTTGTTTCAATGCACTGCTACCAAACATTGCTAAGGTACCCGTTTCTGATTGATTTCAGCTTTTACATAAATTCTTAATGTTTGAGAGCTTGATAAGGTTTTTAATTTTTTTTCTGTTACAATTTTTTTCCTTTACTATTGTTTAGACCTTTTCATATATAATAATTGATGGACTTTTATATAAAAAAAATCCTTATAATAACACATAAGTCAAAATCTTTTCAACTTTTTCTTTTGTAATTCTTTCCTTTTTATCCCCCCAAATTTTTCCATATGGATAGTTTTCAAATCACTTACTCACAGTGATGAAAAAGAAGGACACTGCCACAGCTTTGAATGTCTCATGTCACTTTTTTTAAAAACCCTGCATTGTTGAAGATTTATAAATAATATTGTTGTTTATCCATCTTTTGATGATGCGTAGATGATGAAGAAATCTCCGCTGACACTGACTTGCTTGTATAATTAGAAGTTTATTTACAAAGAAAGAAAAACATCAACCAGAATTGCAATGAATCGCCTGGGAGAGAAATGAAGCCAATAACATCTCTATCAAAGACAAACAAACACTGATATGACAAACACATTCATGTCCTTTTTATTAGCCAAGTCAACAGTTTCTTAAACACCCTGCTCGCCTTGTGACTTCTCTGAACACAGGACTCTATACATTCAGTGTAGGGATGACTCTCAGATGTTATGTCTCCCTATGTGTTTTAAAGAGCATCACATGTTTTCACATGTTTTAAATTGAAACAATACCAAGTTGTAATCTTATGCAATCTAAAAAGTGCAGTACTAACGTTTAACTCCAAATAATTCACTTCAATACCCATTCTGTCAAACTTTTCACTTTTTAAACATTTCTTTTAGCTGTTTTCACCTGTTTAGTGTCTTTAACAGTGTGTAAGTTAATGTTGTTGTAACCTTTGATCTACTAGAAGGTCCTCACTATATTTCAAAATAAAAGTAGGGTTGAATTAAAACTGCAACTTAAGTACTGTCATCTTAAGACATGATTAACTGTTGACATTTTGTGATTAATTCAATTATTGTTTAACAGGTCTACAAAAAGCTTCAAGTTATGCAAGCCACACTGAGCCCACCAGAATCTGCTAAATACGGGGAAAAAATGGCAAAATACCAAAGATTTATCAATTCAGCTTTTGAAAATGTTCGTTCCACAACTTCAAAAAACAACACAATGTATAATGTTGATTAATCATAAATAAAAATACACTGAATATCATCAGTAGATGTGGAGAAGAATCACTAAACGCCATACAGGAATGCAAATATTGTGTGTGTGTTTTTTAACTGTTTTGTAAACAGAGATGGACACATTTCGTGATTGATGTATGGGTAATATTGTGTTCTGTGTTTTCTTGTGATGTTGTGTTTTTGTAATATGTTTATTATATGACATCAAACAAATTTCTCCTAAGGGAGGCAACTAACTAACATATCAGGCAGTATAGATCGAAACATGCATTTATGAATGAATGCATCTTTACAGCTGAACATTGTCTTAGTATAGTGGCCAAAATGAATAACAATAATTATAAGATTTGTCCAGCACTGTATTTGATTGATTGCATGATATAAAGGGGGCACATGAGAGTTTACCTTTATGGTTTAGATTAATCTTAGTTTTCTTGATTTGATTGATTTTCTTGCATCTGTTATCATTACTGTTGTTGTCTTTTTTGTTCTGCCTTGGACTTTTAACAATGATATTTATGTGGATTTTAATTTCTTTGTTTTTTATTTGTGGACCCCAGGAAGAGTAGTTGCTACTTTGTGGCTAATGGAGATCCAGATAAACCAATAACCAGCTGAACATTATCATTGTTTGGAGCTGTGGGCAGGTGACAGATGAACACCTTCTTCAGCCACCTTCTGAAACATAACAGGTTCAAGTACATGACAGAGACATTGGTTTCTGTCATTCACACATATCCTCCCAAACAATGGGCACACATACATTTGAAATAGCTCTGACATTTTAACATGCAGATCAAGCAAATCTCTGTCTTTCAGAGAAATAAAAACTATCAAGTTAATTCCTGTAATGTACAAATAGTCCATGTTGAACACATTAAAGCTGAATGTCTATTGACCCACAAAATCTGAAATAAATCCATCCGGTCATTTGTTAGTGGTGTGCATAAGTCTTACAGCACAGAGAAATTTGCTCCATTACAATTTTTCTCAACTTATGACATCACAAGTTGGACCGTGGTAAATAAATACTCTGCCCTCTTTTCTCCACCCAGGAACACACACACCAAAATAGAGCGTTCTGAGAGAACTGGTCAAAAACCTCCTCTGCTGCTTGATTCCTGTTATTTTTTTTAACCAAAGCACAGCAAAGATGTTTCATTTAGACCACAGGGGACTGTTTAAAAAAGTTGGAAAGGGCTATAATATGTCCTCTTTAATGTCCTGCTAAACATCTCTGTATACATTCTGTACATTTAATGTTGTTTCTTGCTTCATATAGAGCCTTTAGCAGCATTGCTGCCTCATATGTTTCATTGCTCTTGTTTGTTTCATCAACAGACATTTTTAGTCAAATTCCACTGAAAACTGAAGTCGAATGGAGAGTTTAAACTTTTTCACATTTGCAAATTGGTCTTGCAATTCCTGGCCAGACTATTACCAAAGTGTGCACACATTGAAGGATTTAGAGTTTCTTAAGTCCATCATGAAACAAAAGTAAGGAGCGGATATGAACACAAAATACAAGAAACTTTAAGGACCTTTCTTAAAGCGATTCCAGTTTTGGTAACAAATTATTTTGCTCAGTTGGATTTCCAGCTTTTCATGGAAAGATTAACCTGCCAGAGATCCATGCTGTTTCCTCACATACCTGTCTTTATATTATGTATATTGACCTTGTTCAGTGTGTTTTATATTAAAGGAATAGTTGACATCTTAGGAACAAGGATTTAGTCATTTGGGTGTCCCCATAGCTATTATTTTCAAGAAACATCTGGGGATTATTTTCAAGAAACAAAAATTGCTCTGGGGATGTTTTTAAGAAAATCCATAAATTAAGAAAAATCAAAATTCCTGTCAAAATAATAAATAGACCAAAAGCAAACAAAGACATCAGATACAAGGTTGTACCCTTGTCGAGAGCTTTACTACAAACTTTATATGGTGCAGTATTGCTTATTCCAAATTTTTTTTTGCTTTATAATTTTAATCATAAAAAAAGTTAAATAAATTTGGTTTACAGAGGTTGTTATGTATGGGACTTTCTCTTGGCTGCAGGGATCAGTGACTTTGAGTGTTAGGCTGGTCACAGGTTGTATTTAGTCTTTGCAACAGTGTATCGATTTATGAGAAGCTGCATGAACTGCTACAGTATTGAATGCACATTAAGCCATGGCCTGTTAAGACAACACTTCTAACTCTTGGCAAGGAAACAAATGCCAAATGTTCAAACTGTTTGTTATTCTTTTGCAATACTGGAATAACAAAGAAACAAACATTTGTTGTTTTTGTTGCTCTGATTGTCTCTATTCTTCTCCTACTTCCTCATTCCTCCTCATCTCACTCTCCAAACCCAACACAGTGACCGCAGATGGCTCTTAATTTAAGTTTTTCCTTTCCACTGTAACTCTAAAGGGAAAAATATACTTTTTATTTATTTATATAAATATAAATTCAACTTGCAACAAAGAGAAAATTGTTCAGTTTCAAATGTTTTCAACTTGAGACATCAAGTTATATCTTGGTGAAAAAAAAATCCCTCCCACCCCGTCGTGTTCTTCACCCATTGACTCCACTTTAAGCCGAGAGCACAACTTTGGTGCAGGTCTGCTACCAATGTTATTCTCACTACAGAGGAGTGATGTGGAAAACACACACACACACGAACACACGCACACACACACACACACACACGCACACACGCACACACACACACACACACACACACACACACACACACACACCATAACAGAGCATTCTGAGAAGGCTGGTTTCTACAGGGTCACGCTTGATTCATGTTATATTTTGTCCAAAGCACAGCACAGATGTTTCATTTAGACCGCAGGGGGACTGTGTGAAAAGATGAAAATTGGGGTGTAATATATCCTCTTTAAATAGTATGTAGTGCTCATGATGACTTAATATTGGGTCTTTGTAGATAAAATGAAAAAGGTAAATTCTTTACCTTTTACCTTAAAAAAAATCTTTACAATATATAGTCACAAAAGGAGGTCACAATAAATCAGTGGAGTTGATATAGTGTGTAAACAAATTGGTTTAGGGGGTCTACTTTGAAAAATATCAATTAATCAGACTACCTATAACCAATTCATACTGTGAGGCCCCAGGTGTCTCCTCCCACTTGACCAGGTAAGTGATCGAGTGTGTTTCTGTGTGTGTTTCTGTGTGTGTGTGTGTGTGTGTGTGTGTGTGTGTGTGTGTGTGTGTGTGTGTGTGTGTGTGTGTGTGTGTGTGTATCTCCAAATCATGTTTTAGTGGCCCTTGTGGTTTAACTTGTGTTGCTACTGACGCGGAAGGAAAGCTTCATAGGTGTAACCCACCCACCCATGTCAACAGCTGTACACACAGCTGTTGTAGTTTTGATTTTGAAGAGGGCGTGAGGGAAGGAGAAAAGAAGGGGAGACATTACAGAGAGACAGAGAGAGAGAGAGAGAGAGAGAGAGAGAGAGAGGGAGAGAGAGAGAGAGAGAGAGAGAGAGAGAGAGTGAGAGTGAGTGTGTGTGTGTGTGTGAGCAGTAACACATTGCTGAGGACGGGCAAGCAAGCAAGCGGGGACCCGCCGGAAGAAGGAGCGAGCGAGACGCAGACCGACAAAACACCGGCAGCATAAGCGACACCGAGGCGGCCAGCAGGGCGGAGAGGAGGAGGAGGCACCTGCACCGCGACTCGTTCTCCCCCGCTGCCTCCGTCGTCTCTCCCCTCCGTCTCGCTGTTCTCTCCTTACCCCTCTTATTTCTCGGACCGCCGCCGCTTCCTCGTTAAGATGGCTGACCCCAGCAGCGATGGAGAGGTACCGGAGAGCGCGCGCGGCTTCGCCCGACAGGGAGCCCTCCGCCAGAAGAATGTGCACGAGGTGAAGAACCACAAGTTCATCGCGCGCTTCTTCAAGCAGCCAACCTTCTGCAGCCACTGCACGGACTTCATTTGGTGAGTGTGTGTGTGTGCGTGTAAGAGAGAGAGAGAGGGTAAGGACACAGGTGATACACTTGCTGCTGCGCCTCTGCTCGGCCTCCTTCCACACTGCTCAGACACCGCAGTGTTTCATTCAGTGTCATTGTCAAAAACACCGCGATGCGCCATCTCCCCCACTTTTCTACAATGCGACAGCACCATCAGGCCTTACGGGGGGGATGTGATGTCGGCAGCCGCAGAACAGTCACTGCTGTTTGGCGTTTTCCGCATCATCAACCTGCCACCTATCTCTGAAACTGGAGGTCTGGTATAGGAATGCAGCTGGAGACCTACAGACACAGGGCCCCACTGTTGCTGCAGCAGATGTGTGTGCGTGTGCGTGTGTGCACTTGTCTTAGTCTGTGCATCTGTTTCCCAAAAAATCTCACATTCTTGTCTTGTGTCCACAGGGGCTTTGGAAAGCAGGGATTCCAGTGCCAAGGTAAGAGCTGTTCCTCCATTCACAAATCCCTCTGTTGCATATGGCTGTGGGTGTGTGGTCGGATGTTCACTATCTGCAGGAGTGTTGCTATCTTGTTTTTAGTGTGTGTTTTTGTTGTTTTCAGGGGCCTCTGGTCTGCACGCTGTTAGAGTGACCTGTTGGCTCTTTACAGAGACGGTGTGTTGGTGTTGTCAGGCAGGTGTCAAACTCAAAGCAGGTGCTTGCCAACAGTGATAAATGAGAGTGAGAATCCTCTGAAGAGGCTCAGGCAGCAGAGACAGTGTGAGATGTAAGAGTAGAAGAGTCGGCAGAGGGCTGAAAGCTGAGATGTCTGTGTGCCTCAGCAGAAATAAGAAGGAAGACGAACCAGGAAGTTACATTTTCTGAAGGTTTTTTCTCTTTTAATCTGAGTTTTAAATCTGATTGGATTATCAAAATGGTGTATGTGTGTGTGTGTGTGGGTGGGTAGGTGGGTGGGCTGTTGATTGTGGTGGGTGTCTAGACACAGACCTCTGCACAAAATGGTTTCATAAACAAGCCCTCGCAGCAACATAGTGACACCCTTTAATCACATGAATGCCACCGTACGACTGCAGTGAATTTTGAGTACTATCACTTCCTCTTCTTCACTAATCTATCCTCTTCTTCAGACACCAACCACTGCTCATCTGGTCCAAATCATGTGACCATATGAGGAGCAAAATGACCAACATTTCCACAACATTCTCTTGCTTAAAGCTCCATTGTATTAACTTTAGTTGTGTGTGGTGTTTTTTTTTTTTTGTAAGCAGTAAAAAGCTGAAGTGCCCTCGTCTACTTAGGCTCCAGACACGTCAACAACTCTGGTGGTAATACAGGAAATACAATGAGGGGAGAGAGAAAAGTTAACACTTTATGTGCTTGAGTGACTCCTGGACTGAAGTCACACACACACACACACACACACACACACACACACACACACATACACACATACACACACTGCACTGTACAGGTAGAGCTGTGGTCAGGTTGAGTTTCGTGGTCAGTTTCCAACAGTGTACTCTGAAGCTTCTTGTACAAACAAACAGTCTTGATGTAGTTTGTGATCATTTTTCACACTGAGGTTGGAGAAAATACTTAACATAAACGTATTAATTGCCATGTGAGCACTGATATAGGGATTAGCAAGTCAAAAGAAAGTATCCTAACACTGGGTTAAATCTGCCAACTTAATGTTATTTTTTAAGCTGGAGCATTAATTTGAAATCAGACAGTTTTGTTACATTTTGATAAATTTGGTGGAACTGCAAGAGGCCTTGATCATACTGCAGGAAAGATGCTCACATTTAGAGCTGTTTTGTTTCTCATTATCAATAATTGATCATTTGTTTGCCAATGCAGTGTCTATTAAATAGAAGAGAAATAATAATAATAATAATAATAAGATCCTGATAAAAAAGTGCTGATTTCAGGCATTTTGCTGAATGACAAAAACAATAGTGTGGTGCTAACAAGGGAATGCAATGTTGCAAAATGTCAACAATTTGGTGATAAATTGAGTTTGAATGTCTCACTTGCATAATGACAGTTGTGCTGGGGTTCAGTTTTGAGGTTTAGCTAACAGTAGTATTGTATATGGGATGGGAAAATTGGCCTACTGCTGTTAAACTATTGTGTGCACACTTCTATTTGTTTCAATGGAATTGGATTGGTGCTTCCTTTCAGCCGATTAACATTTTAAGGAATTGGAATCGGAAATAGGAGTAAAATATATAATTATCAATAACAACCCAAAGATATTGAGTTCAGCATCACAAAGAAGTAATAAAACAGAACATTTTTTACATGCAAGAGCCTTGAATTAGAGAGTTTTTACATCAGAAAAACATCTTAAATGGATTAATAGATTATCAAAATAGATGCCAACTATTCAATTCATTCAACTCTCAGCTCTAGAATAGAAACATTTAACATTTTTAGTTAACCATGTGACAGCAAGAAGATGAACCCTTCAGTTTGAAGCTTTATTACTGAACCAAATGAAAAAGAAGAACATCTTTGTCTGTCAACGTTTAAAGATGGGGTTCAAGGATTATGGAAGGAGTATGTTGGATTATGTGAACAGCTCAAAAAAAAAATCTTTTTAGCATGCCCATGGATCACACACATCTTCTCTACAAACAAACAAACAAGTGCTGGATTCTGACCTAGCATTTAGTTAAGAGGAGCTTTAACTGAAAACTTCTGACTTTGTATAAAGTTGATTGTTTTTTGTTTTTTAGGGGACTCATGGGTAACTCAAGTATTGCCAAATGCTAATAATATTATTAAAATAAAAAATACTGAAAGCTTAAGTTACAATGAAGCATTTTAATGAAATACTGTGGTGATGAAATAAGGCATGGTTAGACTAAATGTTGTTCTACATACATAAATAACATGTTTATCACAGACTCTAACAAACTTTTTCAAAAAGTTTTGTTGGTGAATTTAACATTCCCATTTGTCCTGAGTGGTTTTACTTCAAATATCTGTCGTAATATTGCGGTGTGATTTTATTTTCAAACCCCAATTTTAAATGTAACTTTTACTTGAGAGTAAGAAAAAACAAATATAACTAAATAGTCTTCTGTAAGCATCAGTTCTGTGATTTACAGTTTACAGAACATAACATTAGCTTAGCTAAAAACTGGACTTATTGTTGGCCGTGTTCTTCTAAAGATATTTTGTCCCTTAAGCAAGACAGGAAATGCTGGTAGGTGAGAGTGTTGGGCGACATGCAGCAAAAGGCCAATGTTGGGTTCGAGAACTTTAAATTTTGAGGACTTTAGCCAGTTTACATGGGGCTTGCATGTAACTGTTAGGCTATCAGGCTCCCCAGACTGTGAGGTGTTAAACACACGTTTAAAGTTAGCAAACCTATAAGTAGAGTAGATTTAGATATTTTCCGCTATCTGGTATTTAACCACATACTATTTTGACTGGTCAATATGTTGAGCTGATATCAGTTTCATTTGAGTACATCAGAAAATTAAATTTGTGAACATTAATTATGCAAAAGACTTCACATTCAAACACTCAAGACATTTAAAAAACAAGATAAGGTTAGGTTGTATCCTCAATGGACAATTGGTGGAGTCCCCAAAGCAGGTGGCCTGAGTTCCACCCAACCTTCAGCCTCTTTCCTGCTTGTCATTCCCCACTCTCTCCTGGTTTCCAACTTGCACTCTCTCTTCTTTTGTCCTCTGAAAATAAAATCTTGAAAAACTCATTCTGATGCCTCATCATGATCCATAGAAGTGAAAATATAGTTTTTGTTTTTTTCTAACTGTCAATTCGTTTGGACCTTTTTAATGTACAAAACAACAAATAGTTTTACTAAGAAAACAGATGACAGATTAACTGATAATGACAATAACTAACAGTTACAGCTCTAGTTCAAAATGGTTCTATATAGCTTTAACCTCAGGTTTGTTTGAATGTGTTTTTGTTGTATGCCAGATTAATCAAAACATGTTCAGACTGAAACCCATTCAATTTACTATGCATTTGGACTTTATGAGTCATATTAGAGTAGCTTGAAATGTTTTGACAAAACATCCAGTACATCAGTGACTTTTCCTTTTTTATTTTTACAGTGAAAAGATGAAAGAAAAAAACCCCCAACAACCTAGAAACAGAGATGATTGTATGAAGAGTGGAGTCATATAGATAACTACAGGAACAAGCAGGGCAGCATGAATGGGTGGTGCTCACCCCCCCCCCACACACACACACACACACATACACGCACACTCTTCCACACACGTGCAAATCATCAGCACTCATCCTGGTACAGAAGAATTTCAGACATGTGGTGCAGACTTGTTCAGACTTGAAGGCCAGGTTATTTTGTGTTTGTATGGTAATGATGCGATCTGGGTGTGTTTGGATACTTGTTCTGCAATAAGTTAAGATCTCTGCCCTTCTCTCTTACCTTTGCTTTTCTTTCATGTGTGTGTGTGTGTGTGTGTGTGTGTGTGCATGCCTATGTGTGTTAACCTTGTCATTTCATACTGATCGAGATGTCTGATCAGAGTTTAAGGACACAGTGTTGTAAGGCAATCTTTCTTTTTTGCTGACATATCCCAGGAGATGAGAGAACAGTGTATGAAGAGCTTCTTTAAGGGTTTCTATTCACCTTTCCCCACATTGAAAACAAACTATTTAAATGCTGCAAATAAAATTTGCATCTCCAATTTGAATTTTCTGTTCTGAGGTCTGAGAAGTTATGGCCATGGCTGTGCTGTATGCAAGAAAAGTGGATAGCAAAAGTGGACTGGACAATGCTGTAGTGACACCCAGGCTTTCAGGTGGTAATCTGCATATAACAACTAACAGTCTGTTCTAGGTCAAAAGTTCAAGTGGAGTGAGAAATCTGTCAATGCTAGCTGAGTTCCATCAGAAATGATTGGCCTCTATTCAACAAACAAACCCTTCTCCTTATCTTCAACTTCATGATATTATTTTAGAAAATCTGAGACCCCCTTTTTTTTAATTAAATCATAAGAAAAAAATGTGTTTTTGTGGATTATATCCCTCAGGTAAGACAGAGAACAGTCTGTGTCCCTTACTATTTATAGTTACACGTAGACTTGCTAATAAAACAAATGAACAGGCGCTTACATCAGTAGTATGCAAATGTGTTTCCAGTTACAGTAAGGGCTGCAAGAACAGTATGTTTGTCATTATCATGTATTATGTTCCACCAACAGCCAAGAGATTTATAAAATGAACTACTTGTACATTAATTTTTACTGGATTTATAGGGTTATCTGTGTTTTATCATACTGTTTTTTTTTTTTGCAAGCATGTATTTTCTGACTAAGTCATACAGAAGTTATTTTTAACCCCAAAAGTTCTCAAGTGCAACAGATGTTCTCCATTTCACAGAGGAGGCCTTTGATTTCACACCCCACCGACCCCATTAGTAATCTGCTGTTTAACGGTTTAAAAAAACAACAGTATACAAACTTGTAAAACTGTATCTCGTGTTTTAGTCCACTTTACAAATGTAGCAGTCTCAGTCAATCAAATACAGGAAATATGACAAAATAATGGCTTGTTTTCCCTGCTTGTCATGGTCATTGATTGTATGGAGCTGTGGCTGACATTTAATCCTGATCACTGATAAGTGGTTTGTTTGGTTGGTTCTTCATTATTGATTAGCAACAATGCCGCAGCAAGTAATGGGTATTGCAAGATATTTAATGACCCTTTTGATTTTGGCTGAGAAAACACAAGCAGTATTGTAGAGCAGAGTAAACCACAGTGAATTCGTTCACAATGAATTTTAAAGCGTAAAATGTAAATTTTGAATTCATTCAGCCCAGTTTTGGTTTTTGGAGGTCGGGTATTGTACCTTTGCAGGCCATCCACTGTGTAGAGTTTATACAACACTTGACATCACAGACTAGATGGCTCTGCTTAAAGAGGACAGATCTGTGGGTGACTGCGAGGGCATGGGCTCAAATATGACAAAACTGAAAAACATCATACACATTTCTATATTCAAGCTTTGCTTTTTCTGTGAGTTGTAAATGTTAATTCAGTGGTGGTTTTGACTGAAGACGGGAAATAGGAAATCAAAACTATTTACTGTTACAGGCAAATTTATGAAATTGAGCATCAGTGATTTTTCAAAATAGGCACTTTCTGTAAATGGATGTATTACTTTCTATTGTTTGTGGCTGTACCTCTAAAAGAAAGGCGATATGTTTTCTCACAATTATTGATCCGTACCTGTGATTTGTCTGCTGATCCCTGTACGTGTTTAATAATAGTACTTCACATTATAATCACTTACAAAACCCCCCCCCATAATAATCTTAAACGAGATAAAGTACTCTTGAAGCAATTCGATTCAAATGATGCAGACTGATAACACAAAACTGTCAATATCACAGACAAGAACAGAAACCAGGGGACATAAAAATGATGCATCGTTGAAAGGCTGTACATACAATAAACTGGCAATCATATCTGTATGGTTTTGTTCCGTGTCTTTGAATCTATTGCAATATTGTATGCATAGGGATATTGCACATAATATTGCACATCATTTTGCCTCTTCATTATTTTTGTTTTTAATGTTTTCGTGAGCTAAGTGCTTTTGTGAGGTTTGGCTTTTGGGTCCGCTTCCTCTTCACCAGGATGTTCCGATGCAATGATGCTGAAGCTGAGCCAATCCACCTGTCAATCTTGTGATCCATTATACCGTCCTCTGTAAACAATACCCCGAGATACAGATACAGACTTGAGCAGAGACTCACTCTCCATCCAGAGGAAGCAGTCCACCGTTTTTCAGCAGGAAACCATGTCCTCAGACTTGGTTACCAGCGTGATGATAGTCTTTGCGTTTTTATGATTTGATAAATCAATAAGTTAAATAAAAATTTACCAAATAACTGAAAAAGTACATTTTATTTCAATGTATGTAGTTTTTATACCTTCTCTTTGAGTTTAGGGTTGTTTACAAATCAAATAAGACATTTGATGACATCGTCTTGGGCTTCATGAAACGTGAATCTTTTCAGAATTGTCTGATATTTTATTGGCAAAACAATAAACTACAGATCAATAAAATACAAACCAGTGTTAGTTTTTAGTCCTACAAAAGTCTCTAGAGAGATTGTTCCTTTTTGCAAATGTAGTTGTTTGAGACATGTTGAGGTCTGAAGGTGATAATGAGTGTCCATCTGTGGGTCACAGTTCTCAATCGCAAACAGTCCTCTAATGGATCAGCTGTGATTTGCTGCTATCGCTGCCAGTCACCACAAATAAGGCGGTGTGTGTGAAGATTCAACTGTAGGGCTTAGCCTGGTTGCTAGGCAACAGAGTGAAGACCTCTTCGGCAGGTCACTATGGCTGTCTTTCAATAGTGTCTGTGTGTGTGTGTGTGTGTGTGTGTGTGTGTGTGTGTGTGTGTGTGCATGGCGTGCACAGGTGTGAGATAGAGCAGATTTATGAACAAAAAGCTTGAAAGTGCAACTGTCATGTGTCTCTGTCGCTCTATTTTTCTGTTCGAGTCTTTTCTGACTCGCTGAAAAAAACGGCACATAAATGAATTCTCCGCCCCCTCACATTGCCTCAAACCCAGCTGTGTCCCATCCCACACACGCACACACACACACACACACACACACACACACACACACACACACACACACACACACACACACACACACACACACACACACACACACTCTCTGTCTATCTGTTTGTCTTGATTTCTTCTTCACTCATTCTTTTTCTTCCTTCTCTTTCTCTCTGCATTTCTTTTTTTTGGTCACAGTCCGTCTTTTCATTTGCATTGTGAAAAGCTACAGATGGACACAATTCAACCGTGCTAGACAAAGCCAAACACCAAGCAACTACCGTCCTTATACTCTACTGTAAAACTGCACTTACCAAAATCTCCAGTGCATGTGAGGTGGTCCAGGTGTGCACAGACATAACATAATCGTCTCTGCTGTTCCAGCTTAAGCGCCTGAATCCTACAGAAGTGCTGTCAGTTGTCACGGCTGCCTCATGAAAATGTATTGAGTATGTGAATAATTAAGATCAAACCAGAACGTAATGTCACCCTGTGTGTGTTTTTTGTGCACGTGTGTGGTTCTCTGTTAATTTGAAGTGGCCGTTATTATTCATGTTTCATTATCAGGTTTGTCAGTTTGGCAGAAAAGCCGAACCAAAACAACTCAGTCTACTTTAACTCCATTCTGGAATTTATTACAAAGTGGAAGGGGTTCAAATCAGCTCTGTGATATGAGAAATGAACTTCTCTAAAACAGCAGAAATGAAATAACTTGCATTTCTGCAGTGTTGACATTTGACTTCTTTTTATTTGGTGTCGTCTTCCAATTTTCTATTAATTGCCCAGTCCTACAATATGTGTGTTGTGTGAAAATGTTTGCAATAATCATACACATTTGAAAAATAGATAGTGCATATTTGCATTGTTTCTCTCAAATCCAAAATAAATCTAAAAAGCATAGTTTGTTTTCTTTACTAAATTAGCACAAATTAATCTGAGAGTAACTGAAAGATAGCCTGAGCTTCATCTGACTGCATCAAACTGGTCTGAAAACACTTTTTACCTCCATCCAATAAATACAATGAACTAATGCTGGCTAAGCTAAAAGGCTGCAAACTAGCTGAGAGGCTATTTCCTTCGATTCAGTTGTCAGTGTTGATTGTAAAGCAAGTTTGTTTGAATAAAAATTCCTTGTCTATTTAGTTTAATTTCAGTGTGAACCTGAGTAATGTTATTTTGCTAAATTATGATTTTACTTTTAATGTAAAGTCTTTAATCGTTTGATATTAAATACAATCAGATTTGTGAGAAAAAACAGTCATCGTCTTTATCAGTCTATTAAAACAGACACAATTAGCCTCCCCATGGCTCCAGGTAGCTTCTATCCGGTTTCTATCCATCTGTAAAGAACTGCACTTTTCTTGGCCTGAGACTTGTGGCATCATCTGTATATATTTTTGGATTTAAAGACACCAGTCATATACAATACGTAAGTGAAATCAAGGAGTTACCCATGATGTTGTTGCACAGTAGAGGAGACTGAGCTGCTCTTTTTATCTAAATGGAGTTTTTCTGTTGGTCATGTTCACATCTCCATCCGTAGGAACAGACTCATGAAAGTTTAAAGGATCTTTATGTGACCTAGAATAAAATAACAAAGGGATGTCTTTCTTATGACTCTGTTCAGTTTTGAGTATCATACTGACTTACAGCTGGATATCTATAGTAGCTGCTGATCTTAAATGTATTAAACATAATCACTCCACTACTGAGGGTTTATCACGCCATTGTTAAGGTTATATTTTTAGAGCCATCATTACAATGACTCTGCAGATCACTTTCAAAGTTGCAAAGTTGTTTCCTTTACTTAAGATTTCTTTGAAAAAACAAACAAACAAACAGTGTCTGTCTTGTTTGAATGAACACAGTAGGCCCACACAACAAACGTTTTACTAATCTTAGTACTGACTTGAGCACTCATTGTTTCCACTGCGAAGTGCATACCCCTGGGAATTGAATTTCCTTCGGGATCTATAAGGTGTCTGTCTGTGGTAATTTTTTGTATCATATCTGAAACGGTGTCGACGTTTATTTTACAGTCTGACCATTTAAAAGATGGCCTTAATATGTCTAAGTGAAACCATAAGACTAGTTTTTAAAAATACACTTACTAAGACGGTACGTGCTTTGTAAACTCTGGCCTGAACTCCAATAAGGAAATGTACCATATAAAAGTGTGGTGCATTACCGGGAAACAATAACAGTCCTTTAATAAATGTTTGAATCATAATATTAAAGAAAAAATGTGGCAGTTCTGAAAGAGACACACTTCTTATATACCCAGCAATGATCAAGCATTCATTCTCCAAGAACCAGCATTTGTTGTCGATGTTCATGTCGAGTCGCCATCCAATCAAACCGCTTGTTTCTTTCAGGAGATTTATTTTGGTCGTTTACTACACGAATGATTTTGACTTCAAACACTGAAGTCTCCTGCTGTCATTTGGATCTGCTTGCATTGTTTTCCTGCAGCAACCTCAGTGCTATTGGCCATGATTGAATATCCCACTATGCTTTGGTTAAATATAATTCCTCCAGACTGAAGCTATAAAACTAAATATAGTTGTTGGCTGCACAGAAGAAACAAAAGCGAACTGCTGAAATATGAGAGGACTATTGTGCAATGACTAATGCCACATAATTGACATATTGATTTTTCTGTTTGTTGCCTTTATGTGTCACCTGATTTGGCTATGCAAGGAACCTGAGTTAACATTTGATTCATTTTTTTTTCTTCTCCCCCACAGTGTGTTGTTTTGTGGTCCATAAGCGCTGTCATGAATTTGTCACCTTTTCCTGTCCTGGGGCTGACAAAGGACCTGCCTCTGATGTAAGTAGAGAGTGTGTCACGCAAAAACACACAAATGCTCAATGTATTCAAACACTTTGAACTTTTTCATTATTGTATTCTCTTCTTTTAAAACAGATATTTTGAGGGGAACCAGCATTAAACGTTTTCATGTACTGAATTTATTGCTTTTACAGGTATCAATGGAATTACACAACTACACCTGATTCAGTCCAAGCAGCAACCTCAGATTTTGAAAGATTTACCCAATGCATTAAATGAATTTTAAAAAGTTCCTTAGGTGTGCACTTGAGGCATGCTCAAAAACTAAAGAATCCTCATTAGATCCCACACAGTATTTGCATGTTTTTACAACAAAGATGCACATTTTTGGTGACTTTAAAAATTGAGAAATCAATTTCTATTAAGGTTTGTGCATCAAATCTGTGTGGTTGAGTTAACCCACAGGTTAAAGCTGTTAACCAGGAAGCTAAGCTTCACTGACGGTTGGCTTTGTTTTCGTGCTGTTATTTTTTGGAACTTGCTAGCTTGTTAAAAAAAGTTGCAAAAGCTAGATGAGCGTGTTTCAGCCCACTTCAGCTCCACCTTTGCCTGTTACTAGATTTGCGGGAGGTTAGTTGCTGGAAGGAGCTACATAGAAATGATATTTCCAACATGGCAACTGCCATTGTTGGGCTTCATAACCAGTCTTCTGAAAACACTAGTTGATCACTTACTATGTGCATGTTTCTAATAGTGTGGTTCAATCCAAGTTTATCCAATTTTAAAGTATTGGAGTGCAACAAGAAGGAAATAACTACACAATCTAACATGTAAAAGACTTAAAGAATAGAGTCGAATTTAAAGATGCTCCAACATCCGGCTCTGTAAGTCTGTAAGCTCAGTAAGTAGGCGGTGCACCGCTACTGAAATATGACCACCACTGCTGATTTTTTTTTTTTTTTTTCCATTTAAGAGAACGGAATGGGGAGTCGAAAGCTTCATAGTATTTTATGCTACTAATGCTTCAGACAATAACAGGAGAAATTCAGCCAGAAAAAACACAATTGACTGGGTATTTAAACATGGCAGGGTTTTGTTTGTCTTTTAATGTCGCTGTCTTTCGGGACCAATCAACGGACTGCAGTGTTTAGCTGTCAGATTGATAAACTTGGCACCCCAACAGAAGGGTACCAAAAAATAGGACGATACGGGTCGGTAATTTTGGTCTGTTTGGTGACATTTCAGAGGGCTATCTGCTACAGAGCGGGTAAATGTTTTACCATAAAGTAATCAAAACTATGCTATGAGTATTAAACGCGTTTTATGTAGCTGCAGCTCCTCTCTCTGCTGTCATGACTGTGAGCATCGCGGAGCACGCTGAGACATACCAACATACTCCTTAGTGCAAACGCACATGCACAAAGGCGCACGGCCCGCCCTTTCTAACTTGACCCGTGATTCATATGACCAAGTCAGGAACACGTGATCAAACGGTCGACTTTTCTCCATTCAGTCTCACCGTGTCTGCAACTAACAGAACGATAACGTCATCTTACAGTCGCTGTAGTCGTGTGTGAACTTCTCCACTCAGACTCTGCGAAACACAGTGTGTATTGTGCGTGCTAAATGTACGTGCAGCAGGAGCAGTCACAGATACACGTCTAATAATGAGCAGGCTGATTATATGAAGTGTCTAATGTTGTCAAAGCTAAATCAAAAGAGAACTTGTGTATGTGACACAAAAACACTGATTTGTTATTTCGCCCTGTAAAAAATATGTTTGGCTGGCGAATTTTACCCGCAACCTTGGCCGGTCAAAAAATTAATTTCAGACCGTGCATCCGGTGAGCGTCAGCAGCTTGGTTGTTGTTGCATTACAATGGCAGCTGTAGAGACCAAACCATATTAACAAGCAGGTTCGCCCAAGGGGTTCAAGAGTCAAAGCGATTACGAGGTGTATTAGTGTTTTCATTAAAAATGAAAGAAACCTTTTGTACTCATAAATTTTCTTTTGTCTCATTTTGTAAAATGAATCGCATCATATAAGCAGTTGAGTGAATCTTTACATCCCTACAAATGTGTAATGATTGTTTTCTGTTTAAGGCTCATTTATGACATTAGCAAGGTCAGCATCTGCTTTATGTTTGTGTACTCCCATCTAGTTCCTGCACACACACACACACACACACACACACACACACACACACACACGTAACCTCTTGCCCTCTCTCCTGCTGAGCTGTCAGCCCCAAATCACACAGAGACATTTCAGTATGAGAGAATGTGCTGCCTGGCTGCCTAAGGTTAATGAGCCAGTATCTTTTATTAACATAGACACACAAACACAACCACACACTCGATTTGTGAGTCAGCATGGATTTAAGATTATATAACTGATGTTCATTAATCCCTAACTCTTCTTTCTTTCCTTGTTTGTGTTAAATGAATAAGCTCTTGTATTGTGTCCCCTTTTTCAGCCATCAGTAATTTGACTTCTCTCAGTTATTTAACATCTGCTCTGTTCTAATGTAGGAACTATTAAAAGGATTGCTTCACTTAAATAGGACACGATCCTTAAGGAATTCCCCAGAGAGGGAGTGCCGTTGTACTAAGTATCAGCATGGCTAATATTCGGTCCCAGGTCAAAGATAAGTATAGCAGTGAGGATATAAAGTACACCAGAACCTGATAGAGAAACAGTTATTTGTTTCATGAACAAAACTGAAAGGGCGTGGCCATGGCGGCCTGCCTAATTTGACGTCTGGCCATGAAAGACGAAGTGACTGTAAGTTAAAGCTTCTCGGTCAAAATTGATTCAACAAGTTTGATTAAAGTCACCATCTAGCCACAGACGTGATCATTTGCATTTCGGTCATTGTGCCACCGACTGGTGAGACATCCTTTTGGGCTTACTCAGTTGGTTTATATTGTGTCCAAAAACCCATGACGATTCACAAACAATTTCACTGTTTGTGATCGAAGAAACTGCAGCTGTGCCACACCCCGACATTCAGAATACCCCGAGGTGCACTCAGGTGTAAGGGCTCGTTCAGTTGTGCTTGCCGCCCGAGTTTTAAGTGTGCTTTATTTCCCACGATGTAATCAACACATATGCTCTAAACCTCTTACAGTAAATAAGGGAAAATCATAAATTGTAGACTGAAGTCATGTTGCAAGTGGAGACAAGAAGTAGTGGCAGTCACTGAGGATGGTATTGATAAAGGAAGGGCAAACATAAATAATTTTTGAAATTATCAGATTATTTCCGATTTTTTTTTAAATCTTTGTCCTCCCTGTCCCATCAACAGACCAGACCAATGATGAAATAACTACAATGAAAATGATGTTGACACTGAAAATAGTGATTTTTATCCTTTTGTTTCTGTCTCTGCAGGATCCTCGAAGTAAACACAAGTTTAAAGTTCATACTTATTCCAGCCCGACGTTCTGTGACCACTGTGGATCTCTTCTCTATGGGCTGTTACACCAGGGCATGAAATGTGACCGTACGTACAAGTCTGAGTTTGAGTTAAATCACACACTGTTTGAACTTGTGGCACAAATAACAACTTCTGTTTTAGAGGCAAAATACATGTACAATGACCTGCTCATCACTCCTGTCTTTCCAGTCCCTATGGTTGAGATACTTAGACTGAATAAAAGTGAAGTCTTAACTTGTACGTGTATTATAGGCAGTAGGTGTGTTGCTCCCAGCCAAAGATGGTGTCCTATGTGTAAGTGTAGTTATTGGTTGAGCTCAGGGAGCAGATCGTTGGCATGCATCCAAAACTAAGCTCTCGAGGTTGTTGAGCAGGAGAGGAGGAGCCAACTGTGAATTTTGAGTTTACATTGCATCTAAAAAATCCTACTCATTCAGCTTTTAATTTATATATTGCAATCAATGACATACTATTTTCTATGTTTTTGGTAGTTTTCTTGGGTAGTCTTGTGCAGGCTTTGCAGTCTAAAACCCACTGGATGGTTTTAGTCCAAATCAAATAATCTTTTTTTTTTTAATTCTTTTTATGAAAATGTTTCCACCTCACTGTTCAGAATGTATGCCTTTAATTTAAACATCCATTCTTTTAAAGTGTTGGTCCACTTCATTAGGATTATAGAGATTTTGTCAAACTGTGACTCCGTACACTCTGCAACACTTCACTTTTTGAGGTATCAAACCTTTGTCAGAAGACATTAAGCTACAAAATGTTTTTTTTATTTCACAACTGACCTGTGATCAACTGGTTGTTGACTGTAGTTCAGCGAAAATGTTATTTCATTTTAGATCACGTCCAACATTTATAATCATCACACTAATGAGTAATAATAAGAAACAGTTAAATAGATATAATCTGCTTAATGACAGCTGCAGAGATACCATCAGTGGTTTCTACCAATGATTGAATAGTTTTTACAGACCTGCTGTCGTGTCATATGTATTGCTGACTATTTGCATGTTGTTGGCAACAAAGACACTAAACAGAAAGTGGGCTTAACTCTGCATCTTCTGCCATAATCATCATTATTTATGGGTTAGTGGATTCTCATTAAACCTTTGTTTATGGACTTTGACTTGGGCTCTGCA
Organism: Symphodus melops; assembly: GCF_947650265.1. NCBI lineage: Eukaryota > Metazoa > Chordata > Actinopteri > Labriformes > Labridae > Symphodus > Symphodus melops. The sequence continues at coordinate 12,886,681 of NC_136692.1, read as the reverse complement.
GCAGTGTTCATGTCTTTATGTGAAGTCACCAGAAGATAAAGACTGAAGTATCAACAAAAAACACAAAGGTGCCGTTTGGTTATATATTAGCCTACATAGACAAACAACGTGAATAGACAGTCTGTGTTTTTTGCAAATTTTATTCATATGACCACCATACTATATCTATTTAGACTTTGCACTAAACAGTGGAACTGTAGTAGGTATCACTCTGAAATCAGTATGTGGTTGCTTGATTAATAACCTTTTTTTTAATCTTTTATCATTATACACAATATGAGGAAAATAAAAACAAGTAAAGTAAATTTGCAATTAGTAATAAGGAGAAAAAAAAGATAGGACTTTCTGTGGCTGAGTAGAGATGTAATGATTGACTCCTTCTGTGATGCAAAGATTTTTCATGTGTGATGTTTCTCAGTAGTGGGAAGCGAGACCACAATTGCCTGAGTCAGACCAACTCTTCCTCTTTTTATTACAAGACCCCAGAAGGGAAATTCCTGTATTTTAAATGTGCTCCTGTTTTAACTTATTATGCAGTCTTAATGACTGACAAGTCCAAAACGTTCATGAATTACTTCAGGAGTTTTGCTCAGCCAGCGGCTGTAAGTAAGACTGCAGTGGCTGAACCTTTGTCCTTAGGGGTTATTAATCTGGTCAGTGTATTAGTCTGCCTGTGCTTTCTAGTGTTTTTTCAGTGTCTATATCTAAACACCCACCCTTCACAAAAAGTTAGACTTGTCATTTTGTAGGACTTCTGTTTGCTGATTTTATAAAAAGAGCCCCTCTCCTAGAAAACATTCCTATTAGTTGGCTTGACAATTAGACTGCCGATCCACTAGTGATGTCACTATTGATAGTCCACAGCTCCTGAAGTCTTCGAGCTGAGCTGTAAACTGTGTGTGAACACAAACAGATTTAATACTGGACTTCTCCCACCAGTCCCTTAGTATTTTTACCTTAAGATGTCAGAGTGAGCTGATGTGAGAATGCAACAGGATATCAGGGGAGAATTCACTTTGAGAGAGTGGGAGGGGCTACTGCATTATGTTTTCTCTTTGGCAATATGTTCTATATGACTGTCCTACAACTACACAAAGCGTAGCAGTTGATACTGAGTTGCCTAGTAAATAAAATATAATATAATTTTATTATTATTAATATAAAATAATGATTAGAAAAATCAAATTCCTAATATTGGAATAAAATACATACAAACAAGTTATTTTATAAAAGTATTTATAACAGTAAAGTCTACAAACATCAACCTTCTCACACTCAACCAATGCACCACTTGCTTTGAGTGGAGGGAAATATACATCAGAGCAGTCTGACCTCTAGTGGACAGACTGTGGAGTTGCATAAGTTGCATTAAGAGACTTATTGATATTTTATGCACATTAATCCAATATGATCCAGGAGTTAACTGTTTTTAGATCTTTTTGTGTTTAATAAAATAAATATAATTCAAGCTTTTTTCATTGTTACATTTATCCAGCCTAATAATTAAGTGTTTCTTTATTTAAATGTTAATTCTACATGGAGGAATGTCCTTTCCTCTCCATGAACAAATACTGATATTTTGCAAATAAGGACCATTCAAAGTTCACGGCTGAAAAAAAAGAAGTTCTTCACAGACACATGTCTTCGAGATCTTAAAGTTGTAATGGATAGAATGCTGCTCATTTGTCCATAACAGCGTGTCCTCTGGTTTAAACTGCATTGGTCACATTTCAAAGATTGGTCAGAAACCATGAGAGATGTAGTTAACTAGTATATGGTACTCCACATGATCTCTAGTAAACTCATGTGATTATTTGTGCTTTGTAGGATGATGTTCTCACCAAGCTCTTTTTAAACTGTCCTGTTGTGCTGTCTTTATAATTTGTACTATTTATGTTGTGGTTTTACAATGTTTGGCTAACCTAATAATTATGCAGTTAAATTAAAGGTGAACATATTGTTAAATGAAACGTTTCATGCCTAGATGCAGCCAGAAGTGCTGAATAAAAGAAGATTGGAAACTCAACCCCCCCCCCCAAAAAAAACAAAAAAAGAACAACCCAATCACTTGCATATAAAAAATGAAATTAAGGCTTTTAAATAACATCAAGTTCAACCTCGAGCTTGCCATAAAAATAAAATGAATTTTTAATTGGAGGTCGTTCCTGGCAGCTGACTTCTGAAGTACTCTTTGTGAATCGCTTCTGGATCGCACTGTGCAAATGTCAAGTTAAGAGATGCCCATGTACAGAGGCTATTGTCCTCGTCACCGAATCTGTGGGTTCAAGTCCGACCTCGGTACCTTGCTGCATGCAATTCCCCACTGCCTCCTCCCACAATGTCCAGTCTCTCTACAGCTGTCCAACCCCATGAAGGCAAAAATTGGCTCCAAACATGTCTGAAATTGAAAGATGTCCCATTATTTTAAAGGTTTGGAGGGTTGCAGGTGTCATATGTTGCACAATTAAATGATTTCAGTACTGTACATATAAAATTAACTCAACTTGATGTCTGTATTTCTTAACTACAGACTGTATGATGAACATCCACAAGCGTTGTGTTGCCAATGTCCCGAGCCTGTGTGGGACGGATCACACCGAAAGGAGAGGACGCATCCAAATTACTGCCCAGATCACCGGGGAGGCTCTCTCTGTCACAAGTGAGTGCCCTCTTCTTCTGTCTGTCTTTATTCACTGTTGTACCTCTCAAACATACATACACACACTCACTGAGCCACTCCATCTGCCTAAGACTTTAACTGGAAAGTCCATTAGTCGATCTATGGTTCAACGATTGACCCACATTTCCACTGGGACATGCGTCCACGTGTTCTCTCTCTCTCTCTCTCTCTCTCTCTCTCTCTCTCTCTCTCTCTCTCTCTCTCTCTCTCTCTCTCTCTCTCTCTCTCTCTCTCTCTCTCTCTCTCTCTCTCTCTCTCTCTCTCTCTCTCTCTCTCTCTCTCTCTCTCTCTCTCTCTCTCTCTCTCTCTCTCTCTCTCTCTCTCTCTCTCTCTCTCTCTCTCTCTCTCTCTCTCTCTCTCTCTCTCTCTCTCTCTCTCTCTCTCTCTCTCTCTCAGAGACAGCTGTTGATTGATTATAGAACACAAACTAAACTGCTGTTAAGTGTTGTTAGATCTGAATTATTTAGGGCAGGACACTGGACTCACACCAACACACAAAGGTCCTGTTGTCTGCTTAAAAAGAACCAAATCTAATTTAAAAAACTGAATGTCTAAATGTGTGTATAATCCTGGGATGTTTTTCACTCCTTCACTTTTAAAATTCTATCCTCCACAGTTAAAGAGGCGAAGAACCTGGTGCCTATGGACCCAAATGGCCTGTCAGACCCTTATGTAAAGCTCAAGCTGATCCCAGACCCAAAGAGTGAGAGCAAGCAGAAGACCAAGACCATAAAGTGTTGCCTCAACCCCACCTGGAATGAGAGCTTCACCTTGTGAGACATCTCCCATTTTGTAAAAAAATGTTATGTACGATTTTGAGGCTCCAAACACCTAACTCGTAAACCCATCCATAAGCTTCTTTTTGCCACAACTCAGTTGGTTTTAAGTCTCCTTACTGGCAGAAATATCACTCGCAATGACATAAAGCTAAATCCAGTCTATGTGAGTAACCCAATCCCTATTTTGAGTAATGTTTGTGTTTGAAGCTTTTCTGGGTTGCTGTCTCTACTGGCAAGGACATATTTGGGTTATTTGCCAGTTTAAAAAAAAGCTCATTCCAAAACCATTGTCTTCTTAAGAGTGCCAGAAGAGCGCACATTTTGGTTTAATTTTGTTAGGTTTTATTGTCTTAACTTATAGTTTAAGACCAAATGATAGACTTTATTGGCCCCTTGGAAATTTGTCTAGAACTCAGAAATAGTGCTGCAAAGATTCAGCTGCCTTCGCAGTAGAATCAATCAATAAAATCAATTCAAACAATCCACAAACAGAAAAGCACATATCAATGCAAACTAAAAAACACAGCAACAAATTTTGCTCACCATCTATACTGCAGAAGATCTATATAATACACAAGATAAAGTATATAAAATATAAGAACACCTCATGCTCTTCATCTTAAGACAAAGCTCTCTCTACCCCGTTCATGCACATGAAAATGAATTTTCTGTATATTCTTCTCTGCTCTTCTGTTGATACTGTAGAAAAAAAGTGCACATGTGAAAGCTACTTTGTTTAAGTAGAGCTATATAAAAAGTATAATACATTTTCAAGATAAATTTTTGATCTTCATTTCAATTTTTTACCTCCCTTAAAAAAAAAACTTTTTATATTTAACTATCTTTCTACGTTTCTCTTATTACTAAGCAACCTAAAAGAAAGTGACAAGGACCGCCGTCTCTCTGTGGAGATCTGGGACTGGGATCTGACCAGCAGAAACGACTTCATGGGCTCCTTGTCCTTTGGGATTTCGGAGCTACAAAAACAAGGGGTGGATGGATGGTGAGATGTCAACATGAGGAAATAGGAAATATTTGGGTGAAATTACCCAGGTGTAGTCTAAGATAAATGCTTGAGGAAAATATTGAGAATATTAAAGGGCTCTATTGTTGTAGTATTGTGATAAAGCATTTTCAGTTTTTATTCTTGGGTTTAGGTTTAAGCTATTGTCCCAGGAGGAAGGAGAATACTTTAATGTTCCAGTCCAGCCAGAGGGAGAAGAGGGTAACGAGGAGCTGCGGCAGAGGTTTGAGGTACGACTCAAAGTAAAAGTCACAGGCAAAAGGTTCATGTATTTTGTTTAAGATGAGACTACTTCTATAACCTCCCACATTCAGATTGTTGTTCTCTTGTAACTTCTCTCTGCAGAGGGCAAAGGTGGGTCCAGGGAAACCCACTGACTCCTCTTCCTCCGCGGTGTGCAAGTATGACAGCAATGGCAATCAGGACCGGGTCAAGCTCTCAGACTTCAACTTCATCATGGTTTTGGGAAAAGGCAGCTTTGGCAAGGTGATGCACATAATCACATTCTTTTTTTTAAGATGGTGTTTAGGAATCAGATACTAAGTCACCCTGAAGCTATTTTTTCTGTCTTTGTTGTCTCCCTACAGGTGATGCTGGCTGAGAGGAAGGGCACTGATGAGTTGTACGCCGTCAAAATCCTGAAGAAGGATGTAGTGATCCAGGACGACGACGTAGAGTGCACTATGGTGGAGAAGAGAGTCCTTGCCCTGTCTGGGAAGCCTCCTTTCCTCACTCAGCTGCATTCTTGTTTCCAAACCATGGTAGGGCTCAGAGCCATGGCAAATAAACAAGCTGTTACCCTGACTGGTCGGAGCTTGTATACGTTAACAAGAACACTCATTTTACAGTGATTCTAACTCTTTTTTTTCTCTTCTTTTTTTTCAGGACCGATTGTATTTTGTCATGGAGTACATAAACGGAGGAGATCTAATGTACCAGATCCAACAAGTTGGCAAGTTCAAGGAGCCTCATGCTGTGTGAGTGCAACCACATACACTTAACAATTACACAGAGAAGTTCAGCTTTAAAAGAACACCAAATGAAATATTGTCTCACCAGCTAAACACTGCGTCGCAAGTTACAGAGAATCTTGGGTTTCTCGTGCTCTTCATTTTCTCTTTGTAGTAAAATCTCCTTTTTGTAAACATTTTTCTTCTGGAATCAGAGCACCGTACCCTTGACATATTTTGAGCTTTTGTGACGAACAAAAACGTTTAAAAAAGGTTTCAGGTGATTGTTAAGTTTTGATACAGCTGCTAAGATGAAGTTTCACTAAAGTCATATTTTTCATACTGGTTCAGCTCCAAACAGGCTTTTGGAACAATACAATAAATGTTATGGTATCAGTGCTGGTGACTTAACTAATTAACTAATGTCTTGTGTCCTGCATGTCTTATATACTGCTACTGGATGCCTTGAATTTCCCTCGGGATCAATAAAGTATCTATCTATCTATCTATCTATCTATCTATCTATCTATATATCTACGGTACTTAAAAATAACGTTTTTGATCATGGTGCTGAAAGTAAAACTCCTTACTATAATAAAGAGTTTAAATTAACAAACCAAAGTTTTTATCATCATAACAGTGCCAGAAAGTGTGATCTTTAATCCATATTATCTGTCAATGACACAAATTGTGAAACTGTGCTACCCTTCATTCATTTATAAACTGCTGTATGTATTTCAGGTTCTATGCTGCTGAGATTGCCATCGGACTCTTCTTCCTTCACTCCAAAGGCATTGTGTACCGGTGAGTCCATTTGTGAAACAGTTTGATCTATTTATAGTCATTTAAACTTCAGGTGTAGTGTTAGTGACTCGTGTGTGTGTGTGTGTGTGTGTGTGTGTGTGTGTGTGTGTGTGTGTGTGTGTGTGTGTGTGTGTGTGTGTGTGTGTGTGTGTGTGTGTGTGTGTGTGTGTGTGTGTGTGTGTGTGTGTGTGTGTGTGTGTGTGTGTGTGTGTGTGTGTGTGTGTGTGTGTGTGTGTGTGTGTGTGTGTGTGTGTGTGTGTGTGTGTGTGTGTGTGTGTGTGTGTGTGTGTGTGTGTGTGTGTGTGTGTGTGTGTGTGTGTGTGTGTGTGTGTGTGTGTGTGTGTGTGTGTGTGTGTTTTCCAGAGATCTGAAGCTGGACAACGTGATGCTGGACTCTGAAGGCCACATAAAAATTGCAGATTTTGGAATGTGCAAAGAGAACATGCTCGATGGGATTACAACAAAGACTTTTTGTGGAACACCAGACTATATAGCTCCAGAGGTGTGTTAGGCTTTGGATCTGCTTAGTTGCACTTTCTGACTTCTTAAAATCAAACACTATAACATTTTGTTTTGTAGATCATAGCTTATCAACCATATGGGAAATCTGTGGACTGGTGGGCATTTGGAGTGCTGCTCTATGAAATGCTTGCGGGACAGGTCTGTATGCATTAGTGTAGTAACTGCTGCGAACAGATGATTTTACCACAACAGGAAACAACAGGAAATGATGGAAGTATTTTTGTTCCCATTTAGCCGCCTTTTGATGGAGAGGACGAGGATGAGCTGTTCCAGTCCATCATGGAGCATCATGTCTCATATCCTAAGTCCATGTCCAAAGAAGCCGTTGCTATCTGCAAAGGGGTGAGAGAGTATAGTTATACATTCACTAAAAAAACTCAGTCCTAGCATGGCCCTTAAACCCTCTCCATTATCAAATTCAAACACTGGTCACAATTTGCAGCTCATTCCTGGATATCAAAAAGGGCAATAAAAGTGCAAAGTATTTTACAAAGGAGATGCACATGCCACCAATATGCCAGTATGGTTTAGTGGTAGATGGGTGTTGGGAGTGGACAAAATTTCCCTGAATTTTATTTAAGATACTTTTAATTATCAGATTAAGTTCAAATGAACCGTAATGCTCTTTATTGTCCTCCTTATGAGAGCTTTTATTCTACGTTATCTCTTTTTAGCTGCAGTAGTGCAAGTTAAGAGCACAACACTCAATTAAACATTACAATCCTCAAACATATCAACAGACTCATGATTGACAAAAATATCCAAATTTCCTTTTTGACTGAACTTTGCACTTTGATAATGAACAATGTTTTCAACCTCTGTTAAGTTAGAGATATAGGTGTAATATGCAAGTTGTGGCTTATGCAGTGTTCTAAAGTGGCCTAAAGCAGTTTGCGAAGCAGATTTCCAAATTTAAACCCCTTTTTTTATTTTTAAAAGGTTAGACTTACACTAACTTGATGCTAACTCAAGTGACATGACTAATCAATTAAAATATAGCTGCTCTCTCTTTACCCATAATACATTTCCTAAGCGTGGTGCAGTTAGCGCCATATGTAACTTGCAAGTTGATGGCATTTATTGAAATAATTACAATGCAAATATAATTGAAAAATTAAAACAATTTGATACATCTTTAAGGTTTATTGTATATCCCTAAAATACTTTAATTTCTATTTATCCCCTCCTTGCTAATGCATGATGACTGAAGAAAAGTTATCAACTTTAGCGAATGACTAATGTGTGTTGATCGGTTTAGAAAAGAGATGGATGAAGTATACACAGACACACACATGCATGTTCAAACTCCTTTCACTGTGTCTTTTTATGTGATTTTTAGCTGATGACAAAGCACCCAGGTAAGCGGCTAGGCTGTGGTCCAGAAGGGGAGAGAGACATCAAGGAGCACGCCTTTTTCCGCTATATAGATTGGGAAAAACTGGAGAATAAAGAGGTCCAGCCACCTTTTAAACCGAAAGCTGTAAGTATATTCAAAATACTCTTAGTCCATAGTTTGAACTTTACCTGCGCTGCACTGATTACTTTAGGACTTTGTCAAAGATCGGAAGGAAAAAACATGATATGACTTACAAGGTAAGTTATAAGACGCATTAGAGAGGGCATTCTTCCTAACCCGACCATCGCCTGCCATTGGTCACTACTCTGACAAATACAGAGCTGAGGTTTGTCAGTGTCGTCACCAATGATGAAGCTGAGATGTCATTGATTCATGTACGGACCAATGGAATTCCACAGTTTCGACTGTGAGTGATTTGATTGGTTGATGCCATGTTTTAGTTGTATTTCTCTTCTTTCTCTTTGTTGTTTGTTGTTGTCCTTTTTTTCTTCACAAACTCATCAAATTCACTCCATCCTGCATCCATCTCTCTCTCTCCTCTCCTCTTCACGGCAGTGTGGGCGTGATGCGGAGAACTTTGATCGCTTTTTCACACGCCACCCCCCAGAGCTGACCCCCCCAGATCAAGAGCTTATAGCCAACCTGGACCAGGAAGAATTCCAAGGCTTCTCATTTGTTAACCCTGAGTACCCTAACACAACTCAATGACCATGCCACATCTCACTGCACTGCACTAGGAACCCCCCACACTTCTGAGACTAAATACAAAATGAAAACATCCCCTTGTTGTCATATCCAGGCTGCATTCAGCGGGGGAAAATGTTAAAGGAATGTATCACAATTTGTGCAAACAGTTTCTTCTCTTCTGAAGGTTGGATGTGGACATTGATGCCGACTCATATCTTTGCATGAAATACAGAGCTGTAGCCAGGAGGTGCTTAGCTTTGCTTAGCATCTTGACTGAAAGCAGGAGAAAGAACTAGCAATGTTCTCTCCAAAGGTAAAAAGAAATTACAGTTCCCCTTAACTGTTAACTAATTTGTTGTTTTAAAACCATGCAGAGATGAGCAAAGATGCTAAACACAAGTGCTGATTAGACAAAAAAACCTTTAAATTGTAGAGTTGCATCGTAAAAAATGTCTAAAACCAGATTATTCTCCAGCAGCCACTAAGACCTGTAAGGCAAGGGTCACATGAAGGATTAAGGCAGCTTTAAGCTACATTTTGTTAGCACCATTATCTTTTCTACTGGTGCCATTAGAGGCCTATAGGTTCTTTTTTGTGTTTTAGCAGTAGCTTAATGATACCTTATCACTGTGATTCTATTTTCATCAAGGAAAATATAATCCTTAGCTTTACTTTTTTACTCTGGCATGCTTACATTTGCTTTATATGGCAATTTCACTCAACTAAGCTAGTGAACACTGTCAATCATGGTTTATACCTACATAACAAATGCAAGTTGACATTGCCATTTTGAGTTTCATAGCCATAGACTTTATAAAAGAAGTGGACCTACCAACGATGACATCTTGTTTGAGAATCTACATATGAAGCCTCCAATTTTGCCATTGCAAAGGCGGGCCAAAAGTTACCATAGCAGGACTAGATGGTGGAAGTAAACAAAATGTACACAGAAAGAAATGATATTTATGAAAAACGCTGGCCAGTATAAATGAATGCTTTACAAGACATTTTACAAGTTGCTGTAAAAGCTTAACAATACTTACCTCTATTGTCTTTTTTACTATGAATTTAACCATAGTGCTAAAAGAAAAATGAACGTGGCTATAATCTTCAAAACTAAAGTAAGAAGAAGGGTCACTAGAAAGAAGGCACATGTAAGGCACTTTTGCATTGGCTTCACTTAATAGGTCAACAGTCTTAAATTAAACAGTCTATGATTTACTTTGCTAACATTAGCATTTAGCTCAGAGCACCAATGTGCCTAAGTACATCCATATTACAGAGTCACTAATATTGTCTTAAATCCTGTATTTTTTTTTGTCAAATTCTTAAATGTAAAGGTGTGCTGCCTCATAAAAGAACTTTAAAAGTATAGAATTGCATACCCAGTAGAAGTTAGTAAGCTTGCTTACACAAAAGCTCACTAGCAATAGTCTTGTTCACCTATGTGATCCTTGCCTGTTTTGATTGAGAGTCTTCCCCAATTAAAACGTGTGTCATCACTTCAGCTCTGTACTTGATGTGACCACAAAAGCGTGGTATCAATCCTATCATCTCATCTTCAGAAATCAAATAAAAGAAATTAGTGCATCTCCCACAAAGAAAAAAAGCAATTTCTTCTTCTTTGAACAAGGTGCGGATGGAAGTGCAAACAAGTCCTCTAGTGCTGATTATAACAATCTCTTCATCATGTGTCAAGTTGCTGGTCTAAATCTGGTCATTTTTTCCAGCAAAGAAACAGATTTTTTTGTGTTCTTTGATTTAGCAAGTCATTGTACACTGCTGCTCTCATATCAGCTCTACTGGCTGTATTTCTATCTCAAGTGCAGAAATGTTGCTCCTCCACACCAGCAGGTTCATGTCCGAGTCTGACCTCTTGGCTGACCTGAACCTGTTTTCTGTGTCACCCTCCCTGTAAATGCATATTGACTATGACAACCTATCAGTAATATTGATAAGTGTAGTATGATCACATATTGATAATAGTCATACAGTGGAAGTGAAACTGACATCTTGCTTTGCTATGATTGTTTGATTACTAATCAGTTTATTAATGTTGATTTCCCTTCTCTAAGGACCAAATATTTCTACACTTTTTGTTCAGTCAGTGCTGTGGTGAGCTTATCTTAGAACTTTTGCTGATTTCATTTTCTACTAGTCAGAGGACAGAAGTCTGAATACTCTTATCAGTTCTTTAAACATTCACCACATAACACTGTGCTTTGATTGACAGAGGGTGTATCTTTTAGATGATAAACAACCATTTTTGGAGGATTTGACATGTGACAACGCTAGTCAAGTCTTGTGAGGCTGGTAATCTGTTAGCTTACAAACAGGATGTTCAAAAGTGCCAAAATACGATTAAGTATCACGAGGATGTTGACAATTACTGTCCTCAAAAACTGTGATGAAGTGCAGCCATCTTGTGCCATTTTGCAGTACATGTATTACTATTAGAATATGCATCTAGCTTTTCTGTTCAACAACACAAGACCATTACAAAGTTATTTTTATGTATAAAATGAATGTCTGACAAGATATGTTTTATTGTGAGGCAGATTGTATTTTTTTTTCTTTGTTACTTTGTCAGATGCAGCATAGTAATGTGTCAAATCTTGTTCTTTGAGCTTGTATCAAAAAGGGATGTGGCATTTCAGATTTGTTTCTGTTATCGATGCTCATTGATAAAGACAATAATTCTTACAGTTGTAAAACAAGAGCACTTATCGTGATGATGTTAAATCAGTAGTGACATATTGAGTGATAGAAAAGGGATAAATAAATATAAATAAATATAACAGAGAGATATTTGGATTAATTGTTCTGGATGAGAGAGATGCTTCTGTGAACTGTGTAATTGTCCTGTATGACTGGAAACTGATAATATACTCACTGGTGCCTGCCAGACTACATCTGTGTTTGCCTTGTCAATGCTGCCACACTTACTTGGGTTCTTGCTAAGCCAAAATAAAAATAAATATTATTTTTAATTTTTCATTAACCACAAAAGAAAATCTGTGATGAACAAGACAGCATCACAGTTAACAGAGTTAGACACACACACAAAAAAAAACAAAAAACAAATGCAAGAATTACATAATTTGACATTAGAAGTAACAAATAACACATTTGAACAGCAAATGTTTGACAAGATCGTCCACAAACACATCAGGGAGAACATCTACAGCCAGATGTGTCTGCATCATAACAAACTATTCATAGATAAACATGAAACTGGTTTTAGTTAGATTCAAGGCTGGGGTCTTATATGGTGGATAAATAATATTGTAATGTAGATTAATGTACTAAATGTTTCACATACCTTTCAGCTTAATCTGATGGGTTTAGTCTTTGATGGCATTTACTTAGCTACAGTATGGACTGAAAAGGAATTGGATGCTCAGGTTTCTAGATACAATGCAAACTTACCATTCTACTTCAAGGCTACTATCTACACTCAACAAAGGCTATATTATACATAAAATAAATGAACACATTTTAGATGTAAACGTTAAGGGTCACCCCTGCCTTGTAAACAAAAATCAGCTGAATGAGTACCTGAATTCATGGACGATTAAATGGGGATTTTTTCAGCATCTCCTCATTTCAGCTGGATTCCCTGTGATGAGACATATGGAGGAGGTAGGAAACTAAATGCTTTGTGTGTGTGTGTGTCTTAGACTCACTACTTCACCTCACTGTGTGAATCTTGGGTTAGTAGATTTTGGTTTGGTATGCAGCTGGTCTGTCTTTTTGATCCTTGTCTGTTCTTCTCTGGAACATTTTCCTCTCTGGCTTAGGAAGCTTGGGTCCTGTTGGCATCTTTTGTTGTCTGCGTTAAAATGTTTGGATGGGTCCTTTTCATCTTTGGCTTGTACTGCAGGGTGTCTGTTTTTTGTGTTGACTCGTTCCCCTCGTCCTGTATGGAGTCATTACTATTTTTGCTCTGTCTAGACTCCATGTGTTGCCACCATTTTCAGATGAGCAGAGGTGTTGAATAGAGTGGGCTTTAAGTAGACTTTAAGTCAACTCGTGAGTTGATTTATTACATAGCAACGCAGGTTTGTTACTAAGACTAAGATCTAAAAGATAGGTTCACATTTTTTCGAGTTTGTTTTCAGAACTAAAGACCAGGCTCTAGAGCAAACATTAAAACAAATGGTGCTCCCTGTCATCGCTATTTCAACAATAGAGAAATTACCCAAACTGACTAGAAACCCTAATACTAAGACATTATATTACCCCCCACCAGATCACATGGTCGACACACCTTCACAAGGCAATCACTACACAACAAAACAGCCCCTGCAGACCCTCCTGGGCATCACACATCCTTTAAAACTAGGCTATACCGCCTAGTACCGGACCAGGATTTGGTTTGTTATAGGGACCATGATTGCTTGGTCATGGATGGCGAGAAGCTCATGGTCATGGTGAATTGTTTTTGTTTCACATGGGACTCGAACTCCATTATGAGTGAAAGTCCAGTGCTGTGTTTTACAATGGTACACTGTATAAATCATCATAATAAAAAACAACGCCTCCATAGCTCAAGAAAATGTTGCATATCTAGGCAAAACCCCATTTAATAATGACTTTTTTAGGACTATAAACACAAACTAAGAACAAAAAGTTGATCAGGGACTTGTTAGTCTAGATTTAGCATTACTGTGACTTGCAAATCATTGTTTTTTCCCACCTCTGCAGATTGTGTCTTTTTTGTGCTGAAATAAAAAAGCTCTTCTTCTCTAGCTTTCATCTCTATGGTTTAAGGGGACAGTTAATTGTTTTGTCTGTCATCTTTGTACTTCCCTAATAGCCTTTTTAAGGCTGTGCAAATTACTTAATGACTTTATTTATCTGACACATTTTCCATCCTTCTTTTCTTTCTGCCACAGAAATCCCGCCGTGATGTTGGTAACTTCGACAAGGAATTCACGAAGATGGTGGTGGAGCTGACGCCCACAGACAAGCTCTTCATCATGAATCTGGACCAGAATGAGTTTCAGGGCTTCTCCTACACCAACCCGGAATTCATCATACAAGTCTGAAAAGTTTGTTGATTTGACACAGCTGGAGAAGACTTTTGTTCCCAGTTCAAAGACACATATCATCAAACCATCTGCACTCAATACCCTTAAGCTAAAGCAACAACCTCTTATTCCAATTCAAACCAAACCAGCATATTTATGGAAGAACATGAACCACCACATTTGATACATCTGCAAACCCAAAACAGTAGAATAAGGTAAAACTGCTGACAGATACACCTCTGGTTGTTGACTAAAGAACAAATTGACCAGTAACCAGAGTACTAGTTTTCCAAAAACTCTAAGCATGTGTAGTATTTACAGGACCTCATGGTGAGCAGGTCAATACACAGCCTGGTGATTATGAGTTACAGTGAATGTGCATCTCTATGTATGTGCTCTTATTGATCTTTGTTATAGTGTGCGTTTGTTTACTTGATTTTTCTTCTCTTTGACGAAAAAAAAGTTGAGTCATGAACATTCCATTATCAGTAAGCCAATTATGAACACACAGATGCACAAACATTCATTTATATACTGTTAGGGGAAATGAGGACCCTTATTGGTAGTACATGCCTCTCAACTTAAACCTAACCTGAACCTGAAAGAAAGTCAGAACTGTCAAACAGTGAGGACAAACCAATTTACTTATATCCACAACTTTTCCTCACTTTACAAAAGGTCCTCACTCTGAAGGTATAACATGCCTTTGATCCCCACAAAGATTTATGTACAAGTACACACACAAATATTTTCTAATTGAACTTTTCAAGACATATCGACTTTTATTCCTCTCCTGGAGCTCAGTCCTTACCATTACCTTAGCCTTGCTCTTATACTGGGGTAACAGGTCTCCAGTTTGACAAACCTTCCTAAATGGTCTGTCTACTACAACATGTCTCCAAAAGCAGACAAAGTCAGAACACCCAAGCGTGGTTATGATTTTTTTTTAAAAAGGAACATTTTGAATGATAGAAGTCCTGAATAATATGCCTATGTCTAAGTTAGTCATGAACTTAAGCATGTCTTGTCTTCCAAACTGAAGCAAAAAACCTGAGAGAAACTCCCTAAATTCCTGTTGACAGTGATATTAGAAATTGTCTCTGTCTTTTAGTCTCTTTCTCTTTTTTATGGCACTGTGTAAGCAGTGGGTAAGTGCTGTGTAGGCCTATCCGGTCTTTGTGGTGCAGCTCCTCTATGCATGCCTTTTTTGGTACAGTAGCTCCTTAAAATTTGCTTTTGACATCACAGAGGAAGAAATACCCTCGGTGTTTTGTATTCCTTGATGTAAGTGAGTATTGAAATCAGGTTTCCACTATGAATGCCATGTGCGCTGTTTCTAATAGTGTCAAAATATGTGTGGCTAAAGAATTTGCTTTATAAAGCATGGAACAGAGACTGTGTGGCAGTCCTTGTCAAGAAGATATGAGTGAAAAGAACATATAAATTAGATGTAATATTTCTGTATGTTTACGTGTGTGTGTAAATAGGAATGGGATCTGAAGCTAGACATGGTCTGATGTTATTGTACACTTCTCTACCATTCCACACTGCCCCATCTACCTTTCTCTCAGCACTTTATCCCTGCCACTACTCTGAGCGTTCACTGTTTCCCCTTCTACTCCTCCTTTTTCCTTTCCTTCAATCTTAATCTTAACCAGATAATTTATTTTTCCTACCCAAGTCCTTTATTGTCCCTAACTAACACTCACTCCATTTTAAGGAAGGGAACTAGGGAAACAAGAAAAGTAAGACAAGAGGGAGAGGGGGAAGAGGGGAGAATGAAGTGTTTCTATGCAAAAAGGCAGTAGCAGAAGAAGAAGAGGAGGAGAAGAGGGCAACTTTTTTTAAAGCAACTGATATTGTGTAACAGGACAGTATACATGTTTTGCATGCACTGTCTTTACCTGCGCGTGAGAGATACTCACAGTATAATACCTACATTAAAGTGATTCTAATAATATTATTTCGATATCTGGCTGGTGTGTTTACTGGTTTGAACATATCACCATAGCGGATTTGTCTGAAGTTCCTGGCATAATATCACAGAGTTCCTCCTTTTTGTAAAAAAAAAAAAAATAAAGGTCGGTCTACAGCAGATGTTTTGATTTGAAAATATCTTAAAATTACGTGCATCTACATAAGCAATATAATAACGTCTTGACAGCTACCCGAACCATTTCAGAGTGTTATTACTCTTAAAACATCTTTTACAGCGACTTTAGAGCAACTTTACATGCATGTTCTATGTAACAACTTAATAGTTGGAAAACTGCAAACAAACTCTTTTAAAAAAAGTTCTAAAATAAAAGGAGTTTTTTGTTTTGAAGTTAGTTGGTTCAAAATATTAAAGATACAATAAGAACATTTTCAGGCATGTCTCTGGATGGGACTGCAAGCTTAAAGGTTGCCATCCAGATACGTTTTCTGTATATTTTCATTTTGTTTCATTGCTTAAGTCTCATCAATCTCTATCCAAAACCTTGAAAATGTATATTCTGATTTTATATAGATTTTTCAAATAAAGGGGGAACACTTCTTCCGTTTCATATTGGATGGAATCCTGAGGATTTAGATATAGAAGATATGATAAATAAATAAATTTCATACATAACTCAAAAGGAGTTATAATGGCATTAAAATATTTAGGCTATAAATTATTGAAATTGTTAGTTTATTTTAAGTGTTATGTAATACAATTTATTAAGTGTACATACAAATGTTATGCAGTTCAACAGTTATTTCAACAGTGCTTATAAAAGCATAAATGGTTCAATGCATATATTCTTAACATATGGAATAAAATGTTGTACCTTGTACTCCACACTATCAACCCATTCTTTCAGTTGTAACCAGTAAAAATAAAAATAAATATTTCAAAAGTAAAATGTTATTTGTATCTGTCTATAACTAAATGTTTAATCACAATATGCATGTGTCCTTGTAAGTAATTGCTTAATGGTTTACTGAGGGTTCCTGTTAATAATATACCTCTAAACTTTGTCCACTTACTGTCAAACCAACATATCTCAGATAGAGCCCTGCGATGATCAAAATAATGAAGTTTTTGCCTCCTGATAAAATGTTCCTTGTTTGCAGCCTATTGACAGGCGCTGTTCAGCTGTAGGCAACAGCAAGCCCCAAAACCATTTCTCATCAATCATTCAACAATGCTCTTCACAGTTAATTTAGAATGCAATTAGGAATAAGGAAAAAAGCTGAAAATAGGCTAACATCAGACGTCAGATAAAGAAGTTGTTTATTCTTTATTTATATGATTTTAAGAAAAACAAGTTAATGTTATTTAATTTTCTCAATGCTGAACAAGCAATTTAAGTAGGACACAGAAATAATTGTTCGGCATGCATTGTGCAACTTCAGAAATTCCTGTTTAATCTGGAACTAAACCATTTGTTGTTACTGTGCTGCTGTCCATGGTGCTGAATCAGGGGATAATGTAAACTGAATGACTGGCTGTTCACTAGGCTACACCGGCTTGGACTGACTGTAGTAGCGTGGAACAAGAACCCAGACGCACACACAGTGGGAGGCGGGGTTATGCATTTAATGCAACCGAGTTGAGCTTCAATGAACTAGAAGCCTTCCCAGATGAGCGCGGATGATCTTTTTTCTTTCTTTTGCCTTTCCTGAAAAGAAAAACCATCTTTTGTCATTTTCACTCTTGTGAAATGACAAAAAAACAAATCCCGTGATTTTCTTCTGCGTCCTTGTCACAACTCGCTTTAAGATCAGGGACCAATGAGTCGTCACTAAACCTGCACAGTTAACCAAAAGAACAGCAAGGGGTTAAAAATGTGCATAAAATCCGAGTTTCCTTCAGCCGACTGGATCCACACAAAGAAAAGACACCGAGGGAAAGTTATGTAAAGTCTTTAAATCCAGTTGGTTTTTGTCCCCTCCGCGGCGAGAAGAAGGTAGCCGACATGAGGGTGTGTAACCGGGGTATGATGATGCTGCTGACCACGGCGGGAGCTTTCTGCGCCTTCAGCCTCATGACTATCGCCGTTGGCACGGACTACTGGCTGTACTCTCGTGGAGTGTGCCGCTCCAAGAGCCAAAACGACAACGACACCGTCCGCAAGAATGAGGAGGTCCTGACCCACTCTGGTCTGTGGAGGACCTGCTGCACCGAGGGTATGAAATACATTCCTGTCACAAATGAATAAACAAGGTTTCTACTGCTGAAAAGAATGACGGCATACTGCAAAAACAGCTGTACCTTTTGAGTTGCCAATATTGAAGTGGTTCCTACGTGCATGTGTTTTTTTTGTTATTGTTGGAAAGTAGCCTAAACCTCTTTCCTTTGTCGTACTTTTTAAAATGAGGATGAACTACTAAGGCCTACAGTATAAAACGTAATATAGATCCAAGTAACTTCTCAGTGGTGTAGAAAGTATTGAAGTTTGGTATATAAAGCAATACCACGGCGTAATGTAACTCTTAGCGAATATGCTGCATGCCCTGTAGGCTATTGGATTTATAGTACAGGCCACTTATAGGTAGCCTTTATGATAGGCTACATAATCTCAAAACTCGTACTCAAAGTTAATAGTTAAACATTTTAAGTGCTATAGCGTTAAAAAGTTCTCGATATTATTGTCTGAATTAAATGAGTATAACCTTCTTATTTTACCCTATATATTGAAGTAAATCCCCAAAATACATAACAGTCATCAAACAGTGGAGTCATAAGACAGATTTTTCCTAACTGTTATGGATTGGAAATAATATACATTTGGAAATAAATCAAAATCGTACACTCAAGTACAGTACAAGTGCCTCAAACATTTAATATACCCAAGGCTTCCTTTGGGAGAAAACAATTAACAGACAAAAAAAATTAAACAAGTCATTCCGTCAAAAAACTATTAGCAGGTATCTGGCTCCTTTTTTCTAAGTTGCAACATGTAACAAATGCTAAGACAAAATGAACATGCTGCATTGTACTTGTAAGCTGTTTGTTTTGTCACTATAAACATACTCTGTGAAAAACTTGATTTAAAATCTGTGGGCTCAGCTCTTTCTTTTAAAATCTTTTTTATACCTACTAAAATAGTTTGTTGGCACAAAAAAGGCTTTGAATGCTCTTGTGCCTGTATTTTACCGATCTTTTTTTATGGTGGGCAGGAGGGAGTTAAGTTTCGGATATGTTATCTGTGGAAATGACATTGAAAATATTTTATGTTTTCTCTCTCTATCATTTCTCTCACCTCTGGTTCTGCTCCCACTTCCTCTTAGGTTAGCTAAAGGTTTTAATGAATGGGGAAAAAATGCAAAGGACATCAATGCTTTCTCTGGTTCCTCTTTGTTGTTGTTGTTGTTGTTGTGTGTGTGTGTGTGTGTGTGTGTCAACATTTTTGACATACATTATCGAAATAATATTTTATTATTTCAGTTTAAATGTATTTGATCTTATTTTATCTGTATTAAATCATAATCACAAAAAAGAAAAAGACATTATAGGACATACAAAAGTTAAACAAGTTTTTGCAGACAGACATCCTTTATTACGTAAAGACAGAATCGTCCAGCAAATGAGCTGTAGTGCTTATTTTTTATTTCAAGCTAAAACAGAAGTGCCCTCCACATTAGCAGTCTGATGAATTCCTAATGGTACTTTGTAAACAAACAAATAATCTGCATAATAAACATCTATTCTTGGTTCGAGTGAGGAGAAAGGGTGCAAAACAAATGTTACCTCATCTATTAGTACCCTGACAATAATTAGAATAAAAGCCTTCTTAGTTTTGTGCTTTTCCCTCTGACCTGCTCATGATGGCTCGAGTTGCAGCTGCTGAGTGAGTATTATATTGGTAACCATGGCGACAGAGTCACACCATCAATAACTGGTCAATCAGCGCAGTGCAGAGGGACACATTTATCAATAAATCCCTTTGTGTGCAAATGTGGAAAGGCAGAGCTGGGCCAAAGGTTAGTGGCAACAGGAAACGTGTGCAGCTGGTTCATTATTTTTTACAGGATCAAAGTGTGAGTGAGAATATATAAAAGCATCCTCAGGTTATTATTAAGAGTTATTATTAGAGAGAGATTTTGTTTGGAAGCTGGATGATCAGAAGGACCGCTGTGTATTTGTGCTGATTTTTAGTCCCCTTAATGTCTACTAACTGTAGAAAGACCCTATCACATGCATGTCACTGTTCCATATGTTCCCATCTTCCATAAGTCAGGGGAAAAGCTTTATGGCAAAACTGTCCGTAAAAGCGGAAATGTAAAAAGGCACTCAATGGCATGACAAACTGTATAAAACTTTGAAAATGCATTTCAGGGCTTTTAAACCTGTCACCAGCATTAGTGAACTTTTTACGTTTTTTAATATATTAGGAGCAGTAGCCTCTATTTCATTGAGAAGAAAAATTAGAAAAATAAAAACTTTATAAAGATAATCCCTTTATTGTCTACATGTTTCCATAGGAAGGTGACTCATGACAGTAATTGGTCTTCCAACTTATACTGTATATGCATCTCAGTGAAAGAGAGTTAACTGTTGATGGGAGCTAACAGTTAATCCTAATTTTGGGTCTTCAGAGATCTTACAACCTGATCCTGAATTAGCAATATATATACAGTAAAATATGGAGATGGCTAACCCTGTGTTTTTTTGGTATTACAACCCATAAATCTAATAAGACCTGTTTACATAAGTATCCAGCGTTGCAAATTTGTCAGGCAAAACTGTGTCCAAGAAACAGTCAAAGGTCATTCACAGAGATAATCTATCACGAGGAAAAAGGCTGCATTGCTAGTCAAGGTACAGAGACAAACTGGCACAAAAAGTAGGAAGCAAACAGACTAAATACACAAGGTAATCAAGACAAGGGGAGATGGCTGGAGGGATTGCTGATGAGCTTCAGCTAGAACCAACACACTGACACTGTGGTGTACAGAAGGATGGTTAAACAGTGGAAGACACAAGAGGGCAGCATAGGGAACCTGAAATTAAAGGGAAGTCAAACTCACAAAAGCATGAAAAGTCATATCTAGAAAGAAAGAGAAACATAAGTCAGGCTGAACAGTTGGATATGACATCTGTTTGATTTATTTTGCTTGTGTTGTTTCAACTTATCAATTGTTTTATTTAAATAACACTCAATTGTTACACATCTAATTATAGATAGTTTTTTTTCTTTGATCATTTTGAATGTTTAATGTTTATAAGTAATTATGCTTTATGGCCATGTTTTTGCAGAAAGAAAGACCTAATATGAATATCAAATAAGTTAGTGAGTCCATATTTAGTGAACATATTTTGATAGCATCATATGGTGCATGTGAACATGAAAAAACATCTAGTTTACAGGGTTAAACATAATTTGCCTGCTAGAAATGTGTCAATATGTGTGTCTTGCTATATAGTTAAACAGAACAGATTAACCAGCCAAAGCTCTTATCAAATGAATTGATAATAATACACTATATTTTTTTGTGGGTTTTTTTCCTTTATTTTTCTGCAGGTACATTTCGGGGTGTTTGCAAAGACATCGACCATTTTGCTGAAGATGGAGACTATGAGCAGGACGCTGCAGAGTATTTACTACGTGAGTGATAAATGTCTATTTAACATCCTTAATAAAAGGTACATTTAGCCAACTCAAATGTTATAAATATCCCATTCCATTGCCTTACCGGTCCTCAGGAGCAGTACGAGCCTCCAGCCTGTTCCCTATCCTCAGTGTTGGGTTATTATTCCTTGGAGGAGTTTGTGTAGCTGCCAGCGAGTTCTACAAGTCACACTACAATGTCATCCTCTGCGCAGGGATACTCTTTGTTTCTGCAGGTTAGAAGCACCTCCAAACAAAACAAATAATCCTTTTTTATCAAGAAGACATACACACAGCAACAAAACTAACAACAGATAAACTAGACTTATAACAATGCCAAAAGTAATGTCATGCACACAAATTGCATTTTCATTTTTTGGACCCTCTATAACCTTCATATTTCTTACAGGTCTCAGCAACATTATTGGTATTATTGTGTACATATCAGCCAACTCCGGTGACCCCAGCCAGAGCGACAACAAGAAGAGCTACTCATATGGCTGGTCTTTTTATTTTGGAGCTCTGTCCTTTGTGTTGGCTGAGATGGTGGGCGTCCTGGCTGTGCATGTTTTTATAGAAAAGCACCGTCAGCTCCGCACTAAAGGCCGGCCCTCCCTCATGAAGCCTCCCGTCGCGCGCACCTCATCTTACTTTCGCAATCGTTTCTACCAAAACCGCAGCCGCAGGTACAGCTCGAGGAGCAACCACAGTGTAGGAGACAACAACTCACACTCCTTTCAGACATCCTTGGTAAGGGACCGAGAGCCATCCCTATCAAATGATTCTAAGATCACAATGGCAGGTTTGCCGTCACCTGTGACAGTGGGGTCAGAGTTCATGCTCTACACGTTGGCCTCACCTCTCAAAGACAATGAAATTGACATGGATGAAGATGATTTAACTACTGCAGCTGCTCACAACAACACAGAGATGCTGCCGGGAAACTGTGCAACCAACAGAAGGACAACGCCTGTTTAAGAGGCGAGGAACTAAGAGGAACTTCTATTAGAATGAGAATAATGAAACGTTTGTAATCTGAAATGGAGGAGGAGAAACTCATCTTTTTTTTTTTTTTTTTGCAACATGTTAATGTTTGAAATATTAAGAATAATAATTTCCAAAATCCTCCATTGCATTCCAAAAATGAAGTGACGTTTCCAGTCTTAAAACAAAAGACATTCAACTTACTTTTCTATAAAACAACAAGAAAAAAGGAAAATCATGTTCAGAATCTAAACACAAAGTTTGTTCAAAGTATCTGTAACATCAATTAATTTTGATGAGTTAAGAAAATCTGATAAACAGGAACACAATGTTGAAATCTGACAGTTTTGTGCTCATATATGTAATTGTTCTTGGCTATTACATTTGCTATATCTTAAATATGTTTTTGTTCTCTGTGTGTGAATGAGGGCATTTTGTTTTAGGAATATGAGTGTAATACGGACATGCAGAGAGACAGATTGCAGTCCATAAGTCACTATGACCAAACATTTACAACAAAGAATAACATTTAAAATCTGCCCTACTCTTCTGCTGTTTTCTCAGGATTGAAAACTACATTGAATGCTAGAAATATTTCTCTCTCTCTCTCCCTCTGTGTGTGTGTGTGTGTGTGTGGGGGGGGGGTGGGGGGGGGTGGGGGGGGTGGTTTTGTATTGTAAAAATGTGTATGTGTAAAAAGGTGTTGCCCTTATAGGTAGCCTATGTGATTAAATCTTTGTTTACATTAAATAAAGATGATAAATTAAAACACTACTGAATCCTTTGAGAGACGCAAGTTTGGTTCAAGGTGAAGTGTAAGTTATTTTGTACTGTACCTATCAAGAGTCTGCAAAAATAAAAGGAGGATATTCAAATATGTGGGAACAGTAGCAAATGCCGGGTAGCCTACAAAGAGATAAAAAACCAACATAAGTAGGCTAATAGATACCTCCTTTACTGGAAACATAAAGGACTGAACAGTATGTGTGTGAACATGCATAAGTAAGATGTCATAAGGATGATTGGGCAGTATGGGTAAAAGAACAGCATTTGATCTCAGAAACCTGATGTGTTGCCATGTCAGTAATGTATAACATTATTCAGATGAAGATCCGTGACTGTGTGATGACTATGCTCACAGTGCCATTTTTTTCTGATCACACAAAAAAATCACCTGACATCATGATTGTGCAGACATTATCAGGGTCCAGATTTTGTTGTGTAGTTATTTTCTATATTCCGAAGAAGAGGTCACATTAAGTGGGTTCTTTATAGTGTATGGATGATTTACCTTGGTATAATAATCACTGCTAATAAAAACCTGACACTCACATCCCCAGAGAAACATAAGGCCTCAACCACAAAACAAAAAGGGAAAAAAGCTTCAGCACATCTCTAAAGGCCTTTACAAAAAAAAAATCCCAAGAGGTCACAGGTGATGAAAACATGGCTCAGAGGCCCAGTTTGCTGTCTGGAATAAGCGAAAGTAAAGCCATCGACACTAGCACTAGGGGATCCTGATGAACCAAACTCAAAAGTTGGCACACACCTTTTAATGCATAACCCCCCTTAATTGTTATGGATAGATGAGTGAGCTATAAATAATAACCATCACATACTTATTATTACAGCTTGAATATGATGACTGATTCTACTTTGTTTCATGTCCAATAGGCTACAGAATGCTGATTAGGGAGCTGGCCTTGAGAAGATCTAAGAACCCAGTTTCATATGACATCGCAGGCTTCCTTGTACAATTGTTGTATGCAAGTTTATTGAGGTGTACTCCATCCAAAACCATGGCAGCGGTGGGATTCGAACCCACGCCCCCGAAGAGACTGGAGCCTTAATCCAGCGCCTTAGACCGCTCGGCCACGCTACCTCCCTCAGCTGAGCAAAATATTGACGTGTTAAGCCCCCAACAAATGCCTAAAGTAGACAACATTTGTAAACGTCCAATTTTTCCCCCCCATGTGTCATGCCAAAACTTAATTAAATTGCTGAGCAGACAAAAAACTAGACAGAAACATTAATAATGTTGTAATTTCCAGCATTATTATGTCCAGTTCAGACACTAGGCCTAATATTATGTAAAGAAATCAAAGAACACCCGAATTTATAAAATCGAAATATTTCCCCCTTGAAAATTATTATTGTTATATCTTTCAGTGGCCCTTATACGTGGTACTGTAGAGTGACGTCAAAATTCGGTTTGAATCAAATATAGTCACATAGGAGGTAAATATCTCGCCTTCGCGTTTACTTTTAGAAGTAAAAAAAAACCCTTTGGAAGGATCCGTGATACTTCCGTTTCCGCCCGACGCCATTTTGATGAAGCGAGGAGAGAAAACACCTCGGACAACAGGAACGGATTGTATGGATTAAAAGTCAAGCTTAAAGTGGAGTCGTCGATTTATTTGTACATTATGTAAGATACATCGTATATCGAAGAGGAATCTTGGGATCGCAGCAGGTGGATTTTCTAGACACTGTTAGCGTTGAGCAGCAGCGGCGGTTAGCTTTTTGTTTGGCTCAACGGACGTTAGCTCATCTCGACGTGTAGCATGTTAGCAGTGTTAGCTAACTGGCTAATTTAACTTTACTTGTTGAAAAATAAAAAACATTTGAGGACTCTCGGATATCTTCACACTCGTGGACGAGCGGAAGATATCACACGTTTGTTTTATGGACGCCTTGTAATCTCATTTTGACTTTTTAAAACAAACATACACGGACTCATGCTCGACGCTAGCGACATGGCGGCCCGTGCTACCAAAGGACAATTCACCACGGACTTTCCATTTACATCCAAGTATTAGATTTTCTCTAAACCTCCTGGACTCTGTTGGATTTCGTGACACCCTGTTATCGGACTTTAAAGAACTATCGAGGCCGCTCAATGGCGCTCTGGTCCCACATCTTTATTATTTTTCTTTGGCAATAACAAGGACTCTGTCGTCTTCTACGACCTGAACCCTTTCCCCCATTTTAGTCCCTTTCTTTATCTGCAGTGTTTCCAGCGAATATAAAGAAGGTTTATACATTAAAGTTACCAGATTTAGCCCTCTGTGTTTAGTGTTAACGCTGTTTCATTTCATTATAACACAGGCCTGTGTTTTTTTTTCTTGTGCTTGATTGACTTGAAGTTCCTAGAGCTGTAAAAAATGTCGTGTGTTCACTATAAGTTTTCTTCCAAACTGGAATACAACACAGTCACTTTCGATGGGCTGCATATCACCCTGAGTGAGCTGAAGAGGCAGATCATGGGCCGAGAGCGCCTCAAGGCCACAGACTGCGACCTGCAAATCACCAATGCGCAGACTCGAGAAGGTAAGCTGACAGACAACCAAATGTCTAACAGACATGTCATCTGTTATATAAGGAAAACAACAGTGTATCCAACACGTTCTTTTTCCTCTTTATAGTTTTGTTTCCTGTTATGGGTTGTTTTATGCAATAATGATTGTTAGTGTTTTTATAATTCAAGATATGAAACGCTGTGTGTTGATATTCAAATTGTCTGTTTTTTTCACTCCGTTGTGTATTTTATTAACAAAGGCAACAATCATTGTTATAATCACCCCAAACCCAAGATGGCTTCTGAAGATTTCATGTTTGTCATTGCAACAAATTAATGGATTCTTCCCTTGTGTTTTGAAGAGTACACTGATGATGAAGCACACATCCCCAAACACTCATCTGTGATCGTCCGTCGCACTCCAATTGGTGGAGTGAAGCCTGCTGGCAGGACGTTCATTGTGTATGTATACTTTGAAACATTAAATGATTACTGTAATCAAAATCTCTCTAAGTTAAACCCCTGAAGATAAGCCCTGGCCTTCGATTGATTTCTCTGCCCATTTTTTGTTTCCACAGAGATCGTTCTGACACAGCTGTGGTCGGATCTTCTAGACCCGTATGTAAAACAAACCGCAAATCAACACTCTCTTCTTCCCCTCCTCTCACCTCTCTCCCTCTCCCCTTTCTGGCTTTAGTCACCTTTCTTGAAAACATTCTGTCAACAAAGATCGAGTTGTTTGTATCTTCTGTTCACTGTGTGTTGGTAACATATGTGTTGAGATCTCAACCTCTACATGTGATTTGATGTTTTTTTTGTGAGGCTTTCTTGAGGTGCCACAGTTAACATGGTTTGTTGTTTCTCTATAATAACCCTGCCTTTATTTTCAAATGAGCAGATTAAAGTCTTTTTATTTTTGGCTGAGTGAGATGAGGTTGAACAGAGAAACAACAGACTAGCCACTATTGTTTGTTTTTGTTCTCCCAACTTATCAAGTGTTGAACTGTTGCCACTTTATAAGTGATTGGGAAACCATTTAAACTGTAAAAGAATGTATTTCCTAATGAAATGGTTTTGTAGCCTGCTTCAGGCCAGTTACATGTATTTCTTTAAAGAGAGTTGTAAAAGGAAAACATGGTTCATTTTTTATGAATAATTCATGTCATTTTATTTTCTGTGAAAATATCTGATTTAATATATGGTTGAAGACCAAACGGAGTCAATTGTGGCTGGAATTGATTGCATTGATCTTTTATTACAGTTACAATATGCACCATTGATATTATTTTGAAAATCTTTCTCTGCTAATCTTAGATTAGAGTACATTGTTCAGTAACATCTACCAATGTCTCATGTTTTGTCCTGTAAAATATCATCATGAAGCTGTTCTATTCTGCATTGAGTATGGACTGCACGTTACACCTAAACCTTAAAGGTTCACAGATTCTTCCTGATGAGTTAAATGTTTTGAAACAACTTAGATTTCTAAGTGTGTGTTTTCCAAGAAGCAGAAACTAGATCAAAGTGTATTGTTACACGTACAAATGTAGTTTGGAAGGACCAGTGAGAAGCTAGTTTTAAACACTGAGATGCTTAGACTTTGTCACTGAAGTAGACTTGATTTCAAAGTACACTGACACACTATCAGTAAACTAAATACCATGTTAATCTCTGAAAGCCCGTCCGTGGTTGCTGCAGTGAGACGTATACTGGTGTAGTGTGTCCTGTAAGCTGTAAGCTGCAGAACCTGTCAATAAAGTTGTTCAGTGGTTCAGTGTCAGAACCGTTTTCACCAGATCCATGTGTGTTCCCTCCACAGAGTTCTGCAATACCCAGTCTTTCCTCCGAGCCCCACTTTGTTTCCTAGAGATTTAAAGATGCTCCACTTTTCCACAGTTGCAGTTTTGTTTGTTGTATGAATAGTTTTCATTTTGTCTGTGCTTTGGACCGAATTACAAAGATGTTTCATGCATCACTTTGTTATTTGAGGGTTTGTTTAGGTACAAATTAGAAACAACTCTGGGCCTGTATTTATGTTTGTTTAAAGAAACATCTGTATGTAAGAGTCCCAGCCAAAATGCCCTTTTTTCATTGAAGCACCTCTGCACCGTGCCTTGCTGGCTAATTCATTTTTGTAGCAAGTTTGACAAACTTTTGACAATGTGATGCAAAAAAAAAATCCCTGGTGCTTGACAAAGAGAAATTGTGAGCTCAAAGTATATCAGTATTTTCTCTCAGATAATTGGCATTGCAGTGGAAGTGTTAGATGAGCGCAGAATAGATAGCGGCCTAGATTTGTTAGTATGAAAAGAAGCTGTTTGAAATCCTTAACTTTATTCCGCTTTATCACAGTTAAAATAGTTTTGAATATCCGTACAAAGATAATTAACTTTTTTAACATGTAATATCTTTGAAAAATGTCATTCTGGGTTTCTTTTGTTTTTAACAACTAATTGCACAAATTAAAAGCTGAAATACATTTGTATTTCCTAGCATTGGAGTAGACACTACCTTCAGCATGAATACTTATTTATTAAGGTTAAAATAATTTCATATTTTAAAGGTTACCTTCCTCTACATAGACAACATAACTGTTTCAGATATTTCAGTCTACACTTCAGATCTCGTCTATCTAAACGGATCGGAATAAGCACAGATGTAGATGAGGCTTTTTAAAAAAAATTCCAAAGTATGACTCAGCACAGGGAATATCGTCGCACAGCGGAGTAAACCCTGTCTTCATTTAAACCCTCATCCTCGTATACTTTCATATTTGAAGTACTTTGAGTATTTAAGTGTAGTGAGAAGAAATGGATGGAGAGACAAATGGACTGGACACAGATGTGGTGGAGGACTATCTGGGCTTATATCTTCCACTGTTTGTTTATTTATTACACAATGTGTTAACACTTAATATATGTACTTTGATTCTCCTGCAGACTGATTCTTCTCCTTCCATGTCACTTGCCCAACTTGCAAAGGTACTGTTTGTAGACATACTTGCCATACTTCCTGATTTTAAGTAAAGTTGAATTGTCTGTTTTTCTTGTCTGGTACACATCCAGGTTTTCTTTTTGTCTGTTTTAGACTGCTAACCTGGTTGATGCGAATGCATCAGAAGAGGACAAGATTAGAGCCATGATGTCACAGTCAAATCACGAATATGACCCGATACAGTTAGTATACACAAACCTAGTGCTTTTATTGAGTTAAAGTCAAATGCTTGGTTCACATTTCGGCCCATGTTTTAGCACGCTAACCAACATCACTTGCTAGTTGTTTATAGTTTTGAAACATTTATGCAACTTGTCTTTTTAGTTACTCCAAGAAAGCGGTTGGGCCTCCACCTGCCCACTACACCTGCTTCCGTTGTGGAAAGGCTGGTCACTACATCCGTCAATGCCCTTTACTGATGGTAATCATTGTTTGATTTCTGTAGCCTGTGGCATGTATTTTTACTGAAGTGTTGGGTAACTTGTACAAAGTAGTGATTTGCTTTTAAGAAGATGGTTGTGTTTTGTTGTAACTTTTCAGGTGCAGGATAAAAGTGTTGAGGGTCCTAAACCAGTAAGAACTAGTAAGGGCATCCCTCAGAGTTTCATGGTGAAAGCAGAGCCAGGCACCAAGGGAGCAATGTTAACCAGCACTGGAGAATACGCTATACCTGCTATAGATAGGTACGTCTTAACCAAGGACAGCCACAAATGCACATGATTAATAAAGTTGTGGAGCGCATTAGTGTTCAGTTTGTCTTTTTCAGCCCTCAAAATTAGAATGTGTCTGTTTATACAGGGAGGCGTATGCACAAGGGAAGAAGGAGCGTCCTCCGTTTGTTCCACACGACCAGTCGTCGTCTGAAGACGATTCCGACCCAATCCCAGATGAACTCTTGTGTCCAATCTGCAATGATCTGATGACCGATGCCGTAGTGATACCCTGCTGTGGAAACAGTTACTGCGATGATTGTGAGTTCTTCATCATAAAATGGAATATCCAAATTTGTACACGTTTAAAAAATATATACATATTTTCTAAAGCATAACATGTTGTGCTCTTTATTGAATCCACTTTGGAAATACCTCGAACACATTTATCCAACTGTGGGCTCTTTAAAGAAGCACTCCCCCAGGACATGATGCTTTTTTAAGAAGCTGTTGAAATTCAGTCTTTGATTTAAAAAACAAACAATTGTTTCTATTTCATTATGTATTCATATTCATTATATTGATTTAGTTGTTTTTGTATTAATCCCTTTGATGTTAACATGCTCATGAGAATATGTGTAGTAGGCAGGTTGGGCTGATGTCTCCTCCCTCTGAATTATATCTTATCTGCAGGTTGTCAAAAGTCTTTCTTTTTCTATTTTCAGGTATCAGGACTACCCTGTTAGACTCCGAAGAGCACATCTGCTACACATGCAAACAAGCCGATGTTTCGCCTGACAATCTCATTGCCAACAAGTTTCTTCGACAGGTAACTCCTGAAATTCACATATTTCATCGTAAGGTTCATTTATGACACATTTGTACCGCTTTATAGGACACAGCTTACTTATTCACAGGATTTATACTTGAACTCCTAAGTTAAACCCAGATCTGTTTTAGCTATCGGTAATTGCTTCTGATACTTTACTTTTGAGTTCTTTCAATTTTGGCTTTATTTCCCTTTTTTACTGTTTTTTCACCAATACACCCAAGACAAATTCCTTGTATGTAAAAATGTACTTGGCAATATAATCCTATTCTGAAAACAAAAATATGAACATCTGTTTTGAAAATGGCTTTGTTTTTTTGTCCTTGTGCAGGCAGTTAATAACTTTAAGAATGAGACGGGATACACCAAACTTGCGCGCAAACAGCTTCAAAATGCAGCTCCACCTCCACCTCGCCCTCAGTTGGTGAGGCCTCTGCACTCAAGACAGCAGGACCCACTGCTGGCCAACATTTCCCATCCGCCTCCTCAAAGTGTCCCGCTCACAGCCCCTCAAGCACAGCAACCAACTCCCGCACCTACACCTGCTCCGGCTGCCCCAGCTGCTGCTGCTGCTCCCACTCCTCCTCATGCCGCTGCTGCTGAAGAACAAGTGTCTTCACCAGGTCCTGCACCTATTGTTGAAAACCATTCTCCTCTTCACTCTGTCAGTCAGGGAGAACCACCTCCACCGGGGTAAGCTTAATATTTCATACATTCGAGTTTGTGCTCAATTTGTGAGATTTGAAATGAGGACCAATTTTTTTTTTTGCCTGTTTTAGTGAGTCCGATCCAGAACCTACTGTGACACCAGACTCATCGCAAAACTCTGACTCCGTCTCACAGGTGCGTTTCCTTAATCAGTTTAAGGGCCGACTTCATGGCTTTGAGATTGTAGATCTGAAGTTATTTGATGATCCATGACAAATTCTTTCAAATTTTGAGCATGAAAAACTGTAATTTAATTTTGAAGAGACATCATTTTTCTTACTGTGACATCTCCAACAGGGCTACCATTCAACCTTTGCTGGCCACCTGCCACCAATAAGACAACCTCACTCATCGGGTAAGAAGTTTAAAAAAATGACTTATATCGAGTTTTATTTGATGTTCATTGTCTTATCTCACACAGTGTGATTGACTCTGTAAATTTAGCGCTGCAGAGCCAATTTAGCGAGAAATGCGCGACAACTAGACAAACACCATTAAAAACTGCAATTCAGTAGTGCAAGTCAGTATTGAACCGGAGATGCCCTACCGAACGGTTCAATATTTTATTGAGAATTGTTGCGTGCCTAGTAGGCATGAATTTGCTGTTACGACAGCACAGCTACGTCTACTTGACTTTCGCTCTTTAATGTGCTGATTTGCAAGCAAATATGAGAATCTCGTTTTTTTTAATCTCGAAAAACAAGTGGCTTAGCCCCACTTCAGGAAGTGACCGTGAGGTTGTTGTTTGGGCACTGTGGGTGTTTTGGCTTCTCAATCCTACACGAATAGAATTAAACCCGTCAGCAGTAAGCCTCTGTAGCATGATGCTGATAACACCAACACTTTAGAAGTGAAACAACTTTAACCTCTAACGTAGCAAAACTAACCACATCACAAGCTGCAGGTAAAAGTTTTTATCAGCTATAAAACCATTTAAAATATTGTCTACCTCATCCTTATGTTAAGTATGACGTGCAAACAGTAGATGTTCATGAGAGAGCAGGGTCTGTAGCTTTTTCTTAAAGGTGCAAAGAGTGCAGTGGGCGGGAGGAAGTGTAGACTGGATGAGAAGGAGGAGTTGGTTTTGTCACTGTTTTGTAAGCTAGGAATGGCTTAAATAAAACGTAGGTAACTTATTTTCAGCAGAAAATGTGATCGGAAAGAAAAAAACTTCCCAGAAGCTAACACATTGTCTCTCATCGCTATTAGGTCACCAGTCACGACCCCACCACTCTAACAGAGGAGGAGGCAGACACTGGGAAAAGTAAGTCTTTAGGTCTGTCTGCAATTTGAACATTTGTATGGTAATACACAAGCCTCACATTGTTTCTGTTCTTCTCTTCATAGCAGGCCTTTCAGAAGCAGAGGAGAGCGTCCCTCCACTGCGCTCCATACAGCTCCGCCCCCTGCTCCGGTTCCTCCAGTGTACCCAGCTCCGTCCCTGTACCCGCCTCCCCCGCAGCCATACCCTCCACCCTACACCTCTGCCCCTGGCCTCCTCCCTCCTGCCCTCAGCTACCAGCCCCAGCCTGTTTATGCACCTGGACCACCACTGCTCAACCCTCCATGGGTTGCCCCCGGTACCCAGCCCCCTCTTCTCCCTCTCCCTCCCCCCCTCTCTCAACCCCCCCTCTCCAAGGAAGAATTCTACAGACAGCGGCACCACAGACAGGACAAGTGAGTCTCTTCTATTTTGGACTTTAAGAGCTTCTATGACTTTTGAGTTTTATCGTGCAGAGTACATGTATTAGAGCACTTACCTGCATCATTCCGTCTCTTGAACTACTACTTTTCTGGTGAACTCAGTTGTTTGTAGATGTCAAATATTGCTGAGCTTGCTGTTTCATGGAACTTTAACATCATATAGAGTGGAGACATTTGGAAGTTAACATTGTTTTTGTTCTTTTTATCTACCAGCAGAGTTACATCCAAACTGGATGAATTTACGAAAGACTTCCACAAAGAGCTTATGAAGTACAGAAATGCACCAAAGAGAAGAAGACCATCGTATTCAAGGTAACTTCAAAAGACAATGCCAATCTAATTTGGTTTTACTTCTTTACCTGAATTCCACATGTATACGTTTATTTCCTTTGCACAAGCTGCTTTCTTCACGTTTCCTTCTGGTCTTCTCAATCCTTTCCTTTCCAGATCACGGTCATACAGTCGCTCTCCATTCAGCCGTTCTCCTTACTCTCGCTCTAGGTCAAGATCTAGATCCAGATCAAGATCCAGGTCTTACTCGTTTTCTCCCAGTAGATCCCGCTCCCGATCACGCTCCCATGGCCGGTCTTACCCACGCTCGCCTTATTCCAGACGTAACGGACGCAGCTATGGACGCTCGCGTACAAGATCCCGCTCTCGTTCGAGGTCTTTTGGGTATCAGCGCTCTGGCTCGCCACGGACTCCTCCCCCCTACCGTGGAGGAGCCTGGGAGGGAGCAGAGGGAGCAGGACCCTTCAGGTCTAGGTCTCGTTCCCCTGGTGGGTACAGGAGCCGAAGCCCCGGCGGGCGAAAGCCACCTCCGCGGGAGCCTGAACCGTATGAACTGAATGGTCCGGGTCCTGCAGGCCACGAGCGCTGGGAGAGAGAGAGGTATCGACAGTGGGAGAAGCAGTACGCAGACTGGTACAACAAATACTACAAGGACTATGAAAACCAACATCCCTCTCATCACAGAGGTCGTGGCAGCAGAGACAGGGAGCGAGACAGAATGTCCCCATTACCAAGAGATTATTCTCCACAGGGGAGAGGGCGAAGAGGGAGAGAGGAGAGGGGTCCTCCACCTCACCATCCCCCAGCCTCCTCCTCATCTGGGACTAAGTCCAGCGCTAAAGTCTTAAAGGCAAAGAAGGTAAAAAAGAAGAGGAGCGGGGACGACCCAGAGCCATCAGAGTCAGTCGACAGAGGGGATGCCACACCAGTCCGAGACGAACCAATGGACGAACTTCCTTCACTTATGAAAACATCCCCCAGTTCATCCAAGCCCCCAGGTGGCACTCCAACCACTAAAGCTCCAGCCTCTAAAAGCTCTTCTTCATCCGTTAAACCCTCGACCAAAGCAACATCCAAGACTCAGTCTGATAAGTCCAAGAAGGACAAGGGACTGAAGGTGAAAGCTAAGATCAAAACGGAGGGTGTGAAGGCGAAGAGTGAAAAAGTGAAGAAAAAGATGGGTGAAGGGTTGTCCACAAAAAAGAAAGAGTCCTCCTTCTCCTCCTCCTCCTCTTCTGTCACAAAACCGATCAGGACTAGTAAGAAAACAGACGAAGCCCCCAACTCCACACCTAAAAAGGAGAAGAGTAAGAGCTCTTCAGTGAGGCCTCCCCTACTTAAGACCCCTCCTCTCCCCTCTCACAGCCTTCCTCTCCTCCACCCCTCCCTTCACGACAGTCCGAGACTGAGCCATGACATTCGCGGCGGGAGGAGGGATCTCCCACAGGGCGGCGGTCTCCTCCCTACCCCCCATCAACATGGACACCCACTCCTCCATAGACCCCCCTCCCCAGGGGACAGTCGGAGAAGGATGGGAGTGGACGGCCGCTCTTTGCTCGGACCACCTCCTGGCAAGCTGAGGAGAATCGATGGATTAGGCGGCGATGTCATGTCGCTCTCGCACATGGCTCATCAGCCCCCACTCCACAGACTCCCACCCTCTACAGACAGACCTGGTCTTCTGCCCATACCAGGGAGCCGTGAGATGAGTCGGGATGACGCAGATCGAGGGTCAATCAGACCTCTAATGGATCTTCAGGTGAGTCTACTGCTTCATCCTTCCCCACAAACAGCAGGAGCTATGTGCAATTCTGATTAACTTTAAGATGTTTCTGTTTGATGTATTTACTAAGTCACATAAGTAATCATGGCTGGGGCTCCAGTGGAGTATTAACACATTTTGTTATCCACCTTTAGTGTCCAGTTTTTCTGATGAAACACCTGGTAAGTTCTTCTCTCTGACTCTTGTCCACATTCAGGTGAAACCCTCGGCCCAGAGGAGGATAAAGCTGAACAGAGACCTGGGGAGAAAAGGCAGCACTGAGACGCCACCTTCAGACAGGACACCATCAGCTTGCGAGAAGACGTCTTCAACTTCGGATCGATCTGCTGCCAATCCTGAAGGAGACAGACTCGGTAGCACAGCAGAAAGTGCCGGAAGAAAAGAGCGATCATCGTCTGCTGAGAGGGGTGTCTCCAGAGAAAGACAAGGAAGTGCTGGAGAGAGACTGCAGGGCTCTGATAGGGAGCACAGCAGAAGCTCAGGACCAGACAGAGACCGAGACAGAGTGTCAGGATCAGACCGAGACAGAGTGTCAGGATCAGACCGAGACAGGGTCTCAGGATCCGACAGAGACAGGATCTCAGGATCCGACCGAGACAGAGTGTCAGGATCCGACCGAGACAGAGTGTCAGGATCCGACCGAGACAGAATCTCAGGATCAGACCGAGACAGATTGTCAGGATTAGACCGAGACAGATTGTCAGGATTAGACCGAGACAGAGTGTCAGGATCAGACCGAGACAGGGATAGAGGTGTGGTATCTGACAGAGAGAGGGACCGGGTCCCTGGATCAGGCTCACAGAAGGTCTCTGTAACAGTGGACAGAAACTCTGATGGAGAAAGATCGGTGAGAACGGAGCGAAAGAGCTCCAGTGCTGGAAGTGCAGGAGGCAGATCTGTCTCTCTGGATAAAATGACCATTGGAGAGAAATCAGCTGTCCCAAGGAGAGCAGCAGACCATCAGGAGAAACCGAGCGCATCTTCCAAGGAAAGAGGAGAGGGATCAGAAAGAGCTTCAAAATCCGACAGGTCTGTTACATTCAGTAGCTCCTTCTTGTCAAAGCAACATCCCTGGTCTCTGATAGGAAGAAGCCTGTGACGGTGGCTCTGTAAACACATTTATTAAATGTAATTACATTCTCCTATGTCTCCCAGGAGTGTTTCCAAGGACAGAGCAGAGAGGAGTGTGCCCTCAGGAGAGAAACCACTCGCTGCTAACAGAGAAGGTAATTTGAATCTGCGTGTAAGGGCATGCCTCTGTGAAGAGATAATAACGTTGATTTCCTTTTGTGCCGCCTGGTTAACCGTTGATTAATCGTTTGTCTTTTCCACGTCCCACTTCCTCTTCCAGCGGTAAAAGATGGTGAGGAGACTGTTGTGAAACGCAAACCGAAGATCAGCCGTAAAGCCCTGACAAGCCACACAGCGAGCTCCACGAGGTGAGACGGTTGTACCTCTCTGTTACTTACTTTAGTTTAAAAGTCCACACAGGCATTCGTGCAGTGTAAGAAATGCTAAATGCTAAACCAGCGTATTTAAACGACGGGTTTTCGCTCCGTATTAGGTCAACTCAAGAAACAAAGAAGGACTCGGACAAAGAGCCGAAGAGCGTCGGCGCCAAATCTGCAGAAGAGCCCCCATCCAGCCCGGTGAACAGCAGAGGCTGCAGCCAAACTGTCAGCCCCCCACCCAGCCCTGCCAGAGAGGAGCCACTCATTCAGCCTCCTCCTCGCTCCAAATGGGAGAGAGAAGACGACGAAGAGGGCCAGGAAAACGGAGCTAGTGCTCCCAAGGAGCCGTCACCAGTGCCCCAGAGGTTAAGAGGCAAAGAGGTTCAGGCTGAAGCACAGAAACCTGGCAGAAGTTTAGGTCTGGAGACGACGAGGGAGGAGAGGAGAGGAGTCGTGAGAGAAGAGAAGAAAGCGAGGCCGACGAAGGAGGAGGGGAAAAGTGGCAGGACGACGCAGACAAATTCAGATAAACAAAAAGTCAAGCTGGTGAGGGATGAAGGGAGAGGAGCAAAGGAAGGAGGAAGAGCTGCAGGACGAGAGGAGGGAAGAGGAGGAGGAGGAGGAAGAGACGAGGGGCGAGCAGTGGCGGGAAAGGAGGAAAGAGCGGCTGAAGGGAGAGGTGGAGGAGGACGAGAGGAGACTCGCGGCCCGGAGCCCAGGAGACAGCGTCTGTGCTCTGACCTGGGTCGCGAGACTGACGAGGCTGCTTTTGTTCCCGATTACAGCGAAGGAGAAGGATCTGAGCCGGAGAGAGGGAGGAGTGGCAGCGTCAGTCCCTCTCTCAGCCAGCCCTCCAACAGCCCCAGCTTGAGCAACCACAGTGGCTCGGCAACCACCACCACTACCACAGCGGACAAGAAGAAGAAGAAACACAAGAAGCATAAAAAACACAAGAAGCATAAGAAGCATGGGAGCCAGGAAAAAGAAGGGGAACACAAGGTGCATAAGCACAAACACAAGAAGAAGAAACACAAAAAGAACAAAGATAAAGACGCAGAGGAAGAGGAGAAGACCGAAGAGGAGGAGGAAAGGGCTCCATGTTAATAGGCGAAAAAACTCTGTTACTTTGAGATAATGATGCAACTAGGATTAACGGCAAACAATGTCATGCTGCTCCATGTGCGACTCAAAGGGAAGAGATGAAATGGATCTGAGACTGTCCTTGACACTGGAGGACGGCTGTGTGACTGTAACTCAAATAGTTCATGTCGCTGCAGGACCCCAACTCTCACACAGTTTAGTTGTGCCTGGCTTACAGCTGCTGCATCTTTTTTTGACTTTGGGTCAAGAAAAACTCGACAGACATTGCCGTACTGCACTGTTGTGATCAACTTTAGAGCGAGCCAGTAAAAGACTGGAAGTTAACTGATCACCCACAGCAGTCTGCCAGAGCGACTGGAATAAACGTAGTGCTCAGGGATGTGATCGCTTCTTTGCAGAGAAAGAATAGCCTTTTCTTTGTACAATTAATGTGTAAATAGATTCACGGTTGCTTCACATGCAAATCATTTTTTTCCTCAGTTACTTTTGCTCACTTCCCTGTGTGCTGTCCAAGGCTTAAATGCTGAATAACCTTCATTGGAGAGGGGATACTTGTATGATCTTTATCAAGGACTACTATGCGTTTTGCATGTTTTAGCACATTGGCTACAAATTAATTGCGATCTTTCTGCTGACCATTTCCAAGTTGATTATTTCATTTTTACCCTGCCATCATTTTCAGTTGATGCTGGCGCAGTTTTGATTTGTTTTCAAGTAAGTTGCGATGTGAATAAAAGAAGGCAACGAAAACATAAAAGTTGCTTAGCCAGGTTTAATCTCCATAAATATAACATGTTTTAATCCAGTTAAAACCTGGAAGATTATGAAGCTCTTAGGAAATAGTCAGTAGTAAAGAATTTGTGATAAATGTGCTAATACAGGCAAACTCACCAGAAATGTCTTCACAGTTAAATCAAACCTGTATGCATTCATGCTTCACTGGATTGTAAACATCTAAGATGTGTTTATTAAGAATTGAAATCTGCATGTTTTTGTTCCAAAGGTGCAGTAAATGTCCACCACATTGTCTGAGTGAGTGAAAGTGTGTGAGGTGATGTGAACATCAAGTGTGATTTTTGGGCAAAGTGGAGGATTAATGTTCTTACAAATGAGGAGTTACTTTTTTTTTTTTAATTAAAATGTTTTGACCTCATAACACTGTCCAAGTTTTACTCTAATCAGTGTTTGTATTATTAGCTGTTTTGTGACCTGACAATGATGGTACTACATTGACAACGTTTAAACAGATGCATAACCAAAACTACTTCTGGTACGTTAAAGTTCATTAAAATACTTCAGTTGAACATTTTTGACCCTTTTCTTACATTTCACAGGAATAACAATAATGGTCCTACATGTCTTATAAAAATAACCAGTGATGGCATTTCCTGTTAACATATTGTTTGACATAATTTAAGCATACACACAGTAAATGTGAAACGCGATAAATGTGTCACTGTCTATTTTAATGATAGGTCAATACGAGAACATAGGCAGTAATATTAAGTCATTGGGTTCACACACTTCTCACCATTACAGATAAACATCTCACAATTACTGTTACAGCTCAACAATGGCTTGAAATAAGTAAAGCATGCACTTAATAATGATTGAAATGATTTAAGGGATAATAACATAGTACAATCTGAGGATATGATGAGGATTATCCAATGAGAGGCCAGTTTTAATAGGAATGATTCGATATAGTACTCTATATCCAAAGCATATGAAACAGCTAAATTAAAGGTACGTATTTGAAAAGTCCTCCATAAACCGTGATCAGGTATTTTAGTGATCTTTGACACGCTAAAAGTCAGTGTCACAAAAGGATCATTGTTTTACTTGGTGAAATGAACATGGC
This sequence comes from Symphodus melops, assembly GCF_947650265.1. NCBI lineage: Eukaryota > Metazoa > Chordata > Actinopteri > Labriformes > Labridae > Symphodus > Symphodus melops. Next base: position 12,847,614 of record NC_136692.1, on the reverse strand, counting down.
AAAGAAGACAGAGACAATGTATTAAACATGGATAGTGGTGTTATAAGAACTGGATAATCTGTAAATTTTTTCTGCAAATGTTTTTTTTCAGTGGCTGTCCAACGTAAGATTTAGTTAAAATGCAGCATACTAAACATTTTCATTAGTATGATTCAGAGGGGATCTGGAAGTGGGTGTACCTCATAGAGACTGAAAAATAATTGGGTATACATCGTATACCTGCGTATAATCTGCACTGTACCCCTGGTTATGGATGGATCTGGATGGACAGGTCTAGGATTTAGAGATATAACATCAGTAGATAATCAAGGGAAGGGAGAGAGGGAAAAAAGAATACAAAATAATAGAATTGAATAAAACATAATTATTGTCATAAATGAATTTGTCTTTTAGTTAGTATAATATCCAAATTAATACACATTCATACGTAGACGTGTAAAAATATAGCTGTGCAGTGACTGTGTAGTAAATATGTAACTATGTAAACTTCTACAGCAATATTAGGGGGAAAAACAACTTTATAATTTTAGAGTGCTTTCATACATAGTTGTGAGCCAGGCCACCAAAGAGGCGCACCACCAGCAACCCCAACTAGTCACCCCAAGCATCACAACTTGTTTTCAGGCAGTCTATTTGTCTTGAGCTGCACCCAGACCAGGAGCAGCATTGCCAGTATCTGAAACAGCCACCCACTGTGTAAATTCTCCTTAGTGAACAGTGATAGTGATCTCCTTTTTACATATACGTGTGACTATGCTTCCCTTTTCAACAAAGCATTCTAAATCCTTTTGGGGTTGTGATTAAATAACAAGAAAGCTACTAGGAGGTTCATTACTCAAAAAAAAACGATTTGTTTTTAAATCAAATGTCCTTTAATTGTTTGTGGGTGCTTTTGACTTCAAAAATGCCAAATATGTGTTCATTCCATCTGATAGATGAATATACTTTATTTTATGATTAAAATACAATTATTTCTGTTCAAAAGGCAGAAGCTGATACAGCAAATAAATACACACCAACGCCAAGTATAACCAACACCTATGGGTGATAAAAGATGAACAGCAGCATATCCCATGGATAACCAGATATATTTAGAGATAATGAGATTTACCTGGGACGATGTCCTCAATGCAGCTCGCCGACATAATGGTGAGTTTCATGGTCGTTGGCAGCTCATTCCTTTACAAACATGAATAATTTAAAGTAAAAGGTCCCAGAGGGAAGCACTTGCAGTGAGAAGGACTGAACACTGTGTGGAGCTGTAAGTCTTGCAACCTTTAACTTGGGAGGGGAAACAGATTAACAATTTAAAAAAAAAATTCTACAAGCATCGCTCCAAAATACAGCCCTTTCTACCAGTCCCTCTCTTTCCCATAGCGCACAGCAATAAGCTTCATTGTTTGTGCGTGTGTGTGTGTGTGTGCGTGTGTGGGTCTGTGTGTTGTGTGTATCCAGTTGGGGGGATGGCGTGACTATGGATCACAGATGAAGGAAGTCGAAGGCAGTAGTTGAGTTCACAGGCGGGTTGAGTGAACTCTGAAAAATGAAAAGGCAGCAAATGTATTGTCGCTGACATAAAAGCATATTCCCAGCTTAGTTCATGCATTTAAATGGGTGAGTGTGTATGTATATCTCAGGTCATCCTTAATGGAGCCATGGATCAGCGAGACCATTAGAGAAGATTAATATATTGTTTTAACCCCTGCCCAGATTATCATCACAATGCATTATTCCTCTGAAATACCAGCCCTGCGAGGGTCACTTTGCGTGTGCGCATTTAGGTGTCTACACGTGGGCTTGCATGTGTTCACCTGTAAACTGCCAGTGCATTTGTGTCTGCTTGTGTTTTGTCTTACAAGCATGACATCATTTCCTGTCACCAAGGCCAAAGGTTGCTTAGCAACTTCACTTCTGCCAGCTGTCAGAAAAGATGCTTCTCCACTGACTGGCTTTATCTCTCTGTCATAAATGTACTGTTTGTGTATACAAGATGCGACTGTGTGTGCATGATTGCCCATGCATCTGTATGGACCACAGTGCATTTGTGCTAGTAAACACAATGCAGACAAAAGCGGAGAGAGACTGAGAAAAAGAGAGACAGGAGAGTGGTTTGTGAGATTGTATTGAGAGTTGATAGAGTTGATGAGAACTGATAGAGTTATGTTTTTCCTACAACTAAAAAAAGGATGAGTCAGTTATATGCTAGAATCACTGATGTTGTTTATAGCCTATCAGATGTGACTTCAACTTGTTTTTTCATTTTAATTGCTTACTTTGATTAGGAATGCATTGTTTTACAGTGTTCATTGAACATAACAGTGTATAATAAATATCTGGGAGACTGCATTACATTTCATAGTATTCAAAAGGTTGATTAAAATGTTGTTGTTGTTTGGAATCAATAATAGCTTTTTGTATTTATGATGGGTGTGGCTGCACATGCTCAGGTATACATTTTAAGGAATCATGCGCAATCTTGGGAAAGAGTAAACATTTTTTAACCACTTTGTTATATTACAGTTTCCTTTAGCAGATGATTTCTGTGCAAACAAACAGCTTCCAATGAGTTCGGACATTGGTGCTGACAAGCAAATGTACAGAGGCAATGCACAGAGGGTAAAGAAGAACTTCTTTTTTTTTTTTAATTCTTTAGCATCAACAACATCCTCAATATCATCATCACCAATAAAATCAGTTCCATCAATATCAAGTGCTGGATTTTGATCTTTTCCTGAAGGTTGTAAAGGGACTCTGCATATTAAATCAAGTGTGTTCATTTCATTCCACCAACAGAGATGACATCCAATAATATAGAAGAGTCTAGCTTAAGGCTTAAGGCTCTGTTGGTAATGTGTAAAACCAAGTGCCTTCCATTGGTAGAGGGAAAGGTTTTATTCTGAAGGAAAAAACAAACAAACCTGGAACTCTTTTAAATGCAATGGCTGGCTAATGATCACTAGTGAATGTTGATGACTACCATTGATAAAGTTCATCAGCGAAGGCACTTCCTGGCCAGTTCTCCTTTAAAGACTATTTTAAAAATGTTTAGCTTCAATACAAAGTTTATGAATCAATTAGGTCATTAGATGAAAATGTTCAAATTTTTTAATAGCTCATTAACTGTCATTTTCAATCAAAAGATATTGACATGGGAGTGCTGGTAGCCTAGTGGTGAGGACGCACACCCTATGTACAGAGGCGGTAACCCCTCAAAGTGGGTTTAAATCTGACCTGCTGCTCCTTTCACACTCCCTAATTTCCAACTCCATCCCCTGTTCTATCACTACCATGAGGTTTTAAAAAGCCCAAAGACAGATTCTGCCTGTTGCTTCTTTAATTAAAGGATTATCTGATTTAGTTTGTCATACTGTATGTGAGAGATCCAAATTACTTTTTTGGTTTTGCAACGTTGGTTCGACACTGATTTCATCACTTAAAAAAAAACCCCACAATGATAAATTGTGAAGATAAACAGCAGAGTAGATGATTGTTTCCTAAACTTTTTATTGATCCCCTGTGTGTGCGCTGTAATTATTTCATACAAGTACTTTAGAAAGTCATTTCTGTCATTTTTTTGCAGCATGTTTCCTTATTGCCCACTTATAACTTCCAGCAAGTAGTCATACACTTTTTTTTAAATCAATAATAGCACACACACAATACGTGGTTACACTGCATTAGTGAGGCTGTAATACACTGCGATATATTGCCCATGTTTACAACTGTATAAGCAGACACCCCCTGCTCTGAAAACTGACACTACAACATGACATGACACCACTGACCATTGGCATATATGTGTGTGCACTTTAACCTTTAACCACTTCATATCCAACTACTTTAACCAGGTCAAGTCAAGTACTGTAATTACTGAAAGGGGTGGAACTCTTGCACAAGCCCATCAAGCTTCATTCCCTCCTTGCACCATTTTTTTTGCAATGTGTGCTAAATAAATAAATTAAACTAAACTACTGTGCAGAGACTCAGTGTCGTACAGCTCATGTTCCTTCACATGAGTGGAAATGCTGTATGTTCTATATGCGTGTGCATTCACACCCTGGAATCAGAATGTGGCCTCAGGAGGTTTTCATGGTATTCTCAACGATTGATCAGGCTTATTGATCTGTAAACCAGTTCTAACAGAGTGATCGTATTTGTCACAATGACATAGAATAAAACACTTTCACATATATAATGTTATGGGATGGTCACCATGGAAACACACCCAAGGGGCGCTTACCACACACTGATAATAATGTTTGGCCTAGATACCCATCCTCAACCGATAACACAGGGAACGCATTTCTGACCGTGATGAGTGTGTGTGTGTGTGTGTATATGTGTGTGTGTGTGTGTGTGTGTGTGTGTGTGTGTGTGTGTGTGTGTGCACGGCTTATTCAGTTACTAATGTAAACCATCATTTGAACATCATACTGTCAGAGCTTGAGTAAAAAATGCATGAAATTATCCTGTGGAGCAGAATGAGCCTTGCTTGAGTTACACAAGATAGTAAGTGTGAGCAGGATGAGGCGAGCTGGAAGCAGAGGGGGAAAAACGGATGGGAGTGGAATCACACAGCCAGGGAGACCCAATAACAACCAATTACTGCCAATGCACACACATGGAAACACACGAATACACAGCGACTTCCAACAATGCTCATCAGTTTTCTTCTCTGTGAGAGTAAGATGTTAGCAGTGGAGGTCTTGTATGTGTATTTGTGTGTATGTGTATTTGTGTGTATGTGTGTTTGTGTGGTTGAACGTGTCCTAGATATCTTAAACTGTGCTGTTGAGACACACTAAATGTTTGATGTGTGCTGCTGCTCTATGAGCTATGATAGCAGAAGGAGTCTGTCTGCTGTGGGCGTTGATGGGGTATTGCACGGTGTTTCCCTGCTCTGAGAGGAAATCTTATCTTAGCTTATAGCCACAGCAGCAGGGAATATGTCAGCCTGCAAGTCCAGCAATTTAGTGAGGAGTTGTTTTTTTTCTCAGTTTAGTGCAGACATCGACAGGCACTTGTTCAAAAGAGTTCATCACTAAAAAAATATGAAATATTAAACACAACTTACAGGGATATAGCAAAGACAACATAAAGACAACATAACCAGAACAATTTACAGATACAGTCAGTAGCTTTTTCACAAAAAATTACTTATATAAAAGTAATTCTGTTCAATCATCACTTATGGGCCTCCATACATGTGTGGAGGTGACGCTGATCTGCAGAGACCCTGTCCTCTGCCTGTATTTTCAGGGAGCTTCCGTACTTCCCCCAGCCAATGACAGCGCACAGGTGGGTTTGGGAGTGGATGTAAGTCAGCCTATCAAACTGGTGAATGTTTTGTACACAGATGTGAAATAAAAGAGAAAATAAAAATCATAGTGACAATGTTTTTTTTAACTGCTTGAGACAAGGTAACTGGAAATTGTGATGTTAGCAAATTGTAAAACCCTTATGAGGGTACGCCTTCAGCAAACATGATTCTACTGACTGATCTTTAAAATCTTTGTTGTCATTTCCTATGTTATCAATCAGGTATCTTAAGATACCGATGTGCAGTTAATGCTCTGATTAAAAGTTAATCACTATTTTTGTTGGAAAAAACAGTAGTTGATTGTACACTTTGATGAACATGACACTTTCTAGCACATTCACATACTGCATCTTAGACTGTAACAGAGGCCACACTTAACTCAGTATTGATATCAACTTTACTGTATAAGTTTATTTACCTCCAATGTACAGTATGTGTTCACTCACATTATCTGAAATATGACAGTGACTTTTTTAGAACATGTCTGACTGCTAACATCTCAATCCTCACCTAAACCCCAGAGGACACAACTACGAGAAACTCTATCCTACAGGGGAACAGACTTGAACACAACACAAGCTTCCCTAAAGTCAACATGGCTTGCTGCAAATACTCTGGTTCAATCCAACCCAATGATTATACTTTATAATCTAACATGCATATTGTCTTTCCGAAGTGTACTAAAACGCATCTGGCAGTGATTCATTATGTGCACTTTCTTCTATATATTTAGGATTTACATTTGTTAGTTGTTTTTGTTCGTAGTCAGCTTAATGGAGGTGTGTCGCTGGAGGAGAGCGGAGGCTTCAGACTAGCAGAGGTGTCGCCAAACGGCAGGTTGTTTTGGTTTAGTTTCGGATGCCCACTCTTCCTTTAAAAGTATGTTATTTTTTCTTAATCTGAGGAAATTGTGTTTAGCATGCTAAACTTAGTTTGCTAACAGACTTAAATGCAAAAACCTAACATAATTTGAGCAACTAATAGCTAAAATTACAGAAGATATGCAGCATATAAAGCTTTTTTCCCCCCAGAAGTTTTATAACCCCCCCAAGTACCAACTGTAATGCCATAAGGTAACAACCCCCTTTGATACCTTGTGCCTGCAAATGGATGATTTTGAACAAATTATAACTCATTGTACTTCTGTTAACTTTCTCAAGTTTCTCTTCCTTTCTACTGACATTTTCCATCTGTCTGTACTACTCAGTTTAAGTTGAGTTCATATGCAATTCCTCCTCGACTAAATTCTGATTGACGTTAAGACTGATCACTCTTAGGGAATGTAGAGTTGAGTTAAAGTCCAAGATGCTTGAAATTTGACCATGAACAGAGGGTAAAACCTTTTAATCTGAGGTAACAACATGGCTCTCCTCCAGCAGAGCCAGTAGAATCTAATAATAGTAAAGTTGTCTATTTTTAATCCATACAAATTTGTTTTCTAGTGTGTAATGAGAATTACGGCTCCTCAGAGTCACAACTGTGGGCTCTTGTATTCTGTCTAATGGAGTGTAAACATTAAACATCCCTAGAATATTACGTGGAGGCTATATGTAGAAATTAAAAAAAAATAACCAGGGAACATTTCAGAACTGTTAGCTGTTTTCTTAGACCTACTGTATACTCCACTCCTTATATTAGTTCCTAAAGTGGAATCCAGAGTCTGCTAAGGGGACTTTAGGGAATTGGTTATAGCGCCCTTAGGAAAAATGAACAGTAGTTGAGTTTCAGCTCTATTTAAAGACATTAAGGATGCCTATTCTGCTTTTTCACTCTATGCCTCGTTGGAATCAACCCAGTGTCAATTACTGTAAATAAAGACCTCTTTTCCTTGATGAGTAATTCTGGAAAAAAAAAATACTAATGTTTAAATTCAACACGTAATGAATATTGTGTTTTGACAAAATTTCTAGGTGCACTTTTATTTTTGGGCTATCACTTTTCACAATATTTAAAAGTTTATTCTGAAATTGCTTCTGATTGTTAGCAAATTTGACATGAAGTAGTTACTGGTTACTTCCACTCTTTACAAATGTCATATCATCATGTGAAATGTAGTGTGTAGTGTGTTGCACTGGATTGAATCTTCAAATAATACCTGAGAATTAAAAAAACAAACCTCTATATCAGATAACATGTCCATCCAACAGTAATTATTGTAGTAATGCAATCATAAAATTAATGCACATTGTTAGAAATGCAATATACCTTTTGGTATAGGCCATAACTTACTCTTATCTCCGTTAAGTATCTAGATATTTCTCCTATCATTACTTTGCAAATGATATTCTCTAGAGAATAGTAGGCCTATCTGTTATGACTTATAAGTAATTCCTTGTCCTTTGAAACCTGACATGGCATAAGCTGATTCGAAGGTATTGTGTTGGAGCTCTGCCACATCCTTGGTTTTATTGAATCCCCATCCCTGCTGAGTGACGGTGGACTATCATCTCTTACATGACAGCAGCACCCACCCAATGCTCCTCGCATGCATGCGCACGCACGCGCACACTCCAGGTCGTAGACTGGGGAGGCAATAGCCAGAGAGAGGGATATTGGGATGGGGAACAGGCTATACTGTAAGGCGGAGGAGAGGGGACAAGTCACATGCTCTCTCACTTGCTCCATCACTGTCAAGTTATCCAGTATTAAGAATAAACCAACCCAGTCAAAACTTTCAAAATAAAGCTGTTATATTGGAGAAGTGAAAAGGGCATATCAAACATTTTAAATTCACACATCGTTAGTTAATGTGAAAGTTCATGCAGTGTCACACTATGCGGGAGGAATGTCGGTGATACCAAAAGAAGTTAGTCAAGCTTAGTTACCGCATAGCCGCACTGTCACTTTACTCAGGATAATTCGCTTAACTAACACTAGACTAACTAACTAACTAGAGTTAAACTAAAGTTAGTCATTGAAAGTTGACGATAGTAAATGAAAGCTTACAGAAAAGCGGAAGTAAATGACTTCTCCCAAGCGATCAACCAGTAGGCCTACGCTCCTAGTAATATTAGAGCTATAGCCTAATAAAAATAAATAAATAAATAAACCCAGCTTAATTATGAAGCCAAAACATTGGTATCCAACATAATAAGTAAGGAAGGAAGTCTTTATTTATTTATAATAGTTTGAACAAGTTGCTATTTTGCTCAATATTTTGTACTGAGTTGCGACTTGTTATCGTATTTAATGTAATACAGTTTAAAGAAGATGTTTTACAAGGCTGTGGAAATGCAGCTTCCGGTACGAGACAGTTTTATTTTGAAGGTAAAATTCGAGTCAACAAGTCTGACTCATTCTGGCTCGCTTGACGTGGCTCTCCCTCTCCCCGGTGCGCCTGAACTCCGGTACCTGACATCGCAGAGCGCGTCCAGCCAAGGGGACACAGACGCACGGAGAAACGCTTGGTTCTATTGAACTTTACTTTCCCCGGTTATATAAACTTCTGCGTCTGATTCCTCCCTAATTTCCCCCCTGTTTTCCATCTCCCCGACTGAAGGACTGAGTTTGGATATCGGCACGGGGGGGTGGGGGGGGGGAGAGGGAGGCAGAGTACCGTACCAACGGGCTGCTCTCAGATGGAGCAGCAGGGCTCCGGGAGCTCAGGGCGCACGGCGGACCTGGAGTGAATGACGCTGGTGGATGGACGCTGCTCCACCCAGGTAAGAAGGGCAAAGTTTTCCCTTTTATTGTTGATGATGTACTTTTTTTTTTGCTCTTCTTGTCCCAGGTCTTGCGCTTATAACGTCTCAATAGAAAATGTCCGGAATAGGCTGATGTCGCTCATACTCAGTGGTCAATTGGGGGTCTGCCACGAAAATGACCAAATGAAATAATTGGTGATTGAAGTATAATCTATGTGGTAGGTCTACTATATGACTATTTTAGACCTTACCTTACTTTATGGTTTATCTAGTTGTGTGCTTCATTTGAAATCAAAAACAATTGGAACCTTGCTCTCAGGTAAATTTCGTTTGATGCTGATAATTGAGTTGATAATTGATCATTTAGATACTTGAATTGATAATTACAGTTGATAATTGAGTGAATTGCACCCTTTCTCCTGTGTGTGCTCCAACCCTGTGTAAGTCTGGGACAGGCTAGATCCACATATGTCATTGTTACATATGCACTGTTTAAGAGTGGTTGGCCTTCAGAAGGGTGTCACAGTGAAAACTAAATGTAACGTTTTGTGGAGGTGCATATTTTAAAGTTGTTTTATTGATTAAGATTTGGAGCAATTTATGCATTTGTGTGTGCAGTTCTAATACAGAGCTTGATAGGTTTCAGAGATCTTCTAAATGTGTGAATATATTTGGTTCTGGGGACTAGTTTTTATTTTATTTAGATTTAGTCAGAAAAGTACATTTCCACATGCTATTAGCAAAGGCTCATAATGACTTTAAAAACTGTTTTAAAAGAACTTATAGGCTTTGAACTGCACAGAAGAATGCTTTATTTTTCAATAGTTTCAATTGTTGTCCGTCCAACAGCTACTATTCAAACACAACAAAAAGCCTTAAACTGTGTGGCTCTGGACTCCTCACTCAGTCTAGGCTATTTGCCCATAGTGGAAATTCACAGGAAAAAAAGGATACTGGCAGATTCAATCTCATTATTTTCATCAAACACACTCATACTGATACACTCCTCCCTGTGCTTAGAACTTGCATGCCAGCTCTCCTGTTGTCCTGTCACTCTGTCAGGGAGTATGCATCCCTACATGGATTCATGGTTGGCTAGATTTCTATTGTCCCGAGTCTTCTTTATGTTCACCATCCAAATAATCCAACTCTTGCTCCAACTTGATAACAAATTGGTATCTTTGGAATTAATTTGCCAGAATCTCTCTGGGGATCAATAAGCAATTGGAATGAGCAGACTGTGGACCTGTGAGGAGTGTTTGCTGTGTACTCGTGACAGTGAGGATTGTGTCACATGCTCCATCTCCCATCTTTTCCTGCCAAATTCCAATGATTGCAGCACAATAAAGCAAAAAATATGATGACATTATCAAGAAAAAAGGCTCCATTGCAAGAAATGACTCCATTCTGCTCTGCATCATGCTCTTAAATATCAACTGTGATTATCTTTCAATTCGACATTTCCTGCATGAGATGTCAATGCTTCAAAAAATTCAAGTTAGGACTTAACAAATTAACCACAGCTGCTGAAGCTCCACAGTCACTGTGCTTCATGAGATTTCATCACATATACAGCTCCTTATAATATATAAGTAACACTTTCCATCATGAATATAAAGCTGTAAATGAGAAAAAAGATACAACTGACAGTATTAGACTATACATTTTATTCTCGTTATTGTAATTTGAAAAACAAAATGTCTAAGCTACTTTATCTGTATGTCCAGATTGTTTAAAGCCAGTCTGGATTAAAGGCATCAGCAGTAATGGCCAGTTGTCATGACTGAATTGCACAGCTGTAGGATTATAATACAGGGGTCTTAATGCTTCCAGTTTCCTCGTCTGACTTGTGTGTTTGCACCTTTTCCGGTGTCTATTAGTCACTTCTGTTTGGGTTTATTTAGATTTATATTTCCTGCACAGGACTGCTCCCTGGCTGTGATTGTTATACTGAAGGTTGCTTTTGGTTTCAGAGAATAAAAGAAAAACGTTTTTTTTATTTATTTTTTTTTCTTCCTGTGCTGCTTTGCTAGAGGGTGAAGGGTCTCGTGGACATGATAGCAGGCTTGTCAGTCAGCACAGTTCCGGATGGTTTTGTGAAGCTGCAGCGCTATCCAAAAGGCAATACAACAAAAACATACACACATGCATCCATATGTTCCAGTGTGCCTCTATGCCACCCCTTTTCTTTTAGGTTCAGGCTGTTCCCTGCACGGCCATGATGTGCACCCAGGACCCAGACCTGCATGAGCAGCAAAGAGGACCAACGCAGGAGGAAGGGGATGAGGAGGAGGAGGAGGGGGAGAGGGTGCATGTGTCAGTTGGGAGAGAGGAGAGGGAGCGGGACAGGGAGGAAGAAGAAGAGGAGGAGGAAGAGGAGGAAAAAGAGGAGCTGCCATACCCCTCTCTAGCACCAGTGGTTCTCTTGGCTCTGACCCAAACAAGCCCACCCCGCTCTTGGTGCCTCCGAGCTGTCTGCCACCCATATCCTTCATCATCAGGGACTACACCTGAAACACTGCAAATGTGTGTGTGTGTGTGTGTGTGTGTGTGTGCGCACGCAAATAAGTGCCTGCTGTTTAAAATGTAGGAGAGGGATTGTGTGTTTGTGTTTCCGCTCTGTACTTTCTCAAGGCTGTTGTACTGACAAGGCCCCCTGCGCCTTAATGTTTACTTTACGTCTAAACACAGGGATGATCGAAAGAAGGTCAGCGCTGCGTGTCAACGTGTGTGTATATGTAGGCTCGGAATACCTTCAGGTATTTCCTCGGACCCATTAGCTATAGGAAAGGATGGCAAACATTTTTCCCTGATTGGAGGTTTCCATAGTGACAAGCCCTAATGAATCTCCAGGGTTACAGCCGCCTGTCAGTTGCATTGTTACCAGCCTCCATTTTTTTTTATAGCAGAAGGAGTCGCAAATAATAAAAATCTCACTTCACCTCTCGCACTTTGCTCTGGTTCTGTCTTTATCATCTCACCTCCCATTTCCCTCCTTATCTCTCACTCTATGTCTCAGCCACTTCTGCTGTAGACGTGAAGGTGTGAATGTGTGTGCGTGTGTGTGTGTGTGATTGTGTGTTAGTGTGCGTGCGTTAGCAGCTATGAATACTCTGAGGCATGCCTCAACGTCAGCAACACCTCAGGGATTTGTCAAGTCTCTCCAAATTGAATTTTTTTTCACTAGTTTTGACTCCATTTGTGTGCATGCGTTTCTGTGTTTCTTCACTTGTGCCAGTGTCATTGTGAGCCTGTCTGTGCTCGTCTACTGGTATTTGCCATCGTCAGCACTCTTTGTACTCCATAAAATATAAATACATAATTGCTGAATAAATAAAAAGTACACCAAAAGGTTAAGAAAGAGAATAAACTACAAATGCAATACTGCTCTGCAGCCTGCTGGGCATTAAGCAGAACCAACTTACCGGACACACACACACACACACATACACACATACACACACACCAGCAAGTGAATGCCCTCACACAAGCAAGGGAATCTCCCATGGAGACGCTCTTTAGAGGAATCACCTGGTTGCTTGGCAACAGCTTAGGTCTGCCCCGATGGCCACGGTTACTTCCGATTGCAGTATTTGTTTGTTTTTGTGTATTGGTCTGTCTGTCTTCTTTCAGCTATCCATACAAAACTGCAACTGGCATGTGTCCATTTTATCTGAGTGATCTTCAGTGTGTGTGTGTGAGAGTTTGTGGTTGTTTGTGTGTGTGTTTTTGTGAGTGACCTGCGGAGGAAGTAATGTGGGTGGACACTGTTCGACAAGGACATTAATGTGAGCACAATGGGGTGGGGGCAGTCCCCAAGAGCTGAAATTCACTTTTCCCTGAGGTGACCCCTCCTTCCTTTATGCTTTTTTTTTTTCTCAGTACAAAACTCATTTCCTTTCTCCTTTGCTTCCATCTCCTCCCTCTCTCCGAAAACACCTTTATTCTTCTTTTGTGCTGTGTTTACAACGTACTGTACGTCTCTCCACCCTGGCGCACATCTAACAAATTTATCTGGACCAAAAACAAGATTTGCTTTTGCTATTATATAACACTCTTGTATTCCTTCCAGGCTACATTGATTTCTGTTATTTCCGGTTTCTTCGCCGCGAGGGGCCCACTTTGTGAAGTGCTGAGCTTTCCATGTGGCAGTCATCACGCTCCTTTTAAGTGTAACATATGACACGCACAAAGGCACGTGCATATATGTAGGGAGGTGTGGGGGAAGACACACATACTCCAACACACACTTGCACAGGACATAACTTATTCAGGAGTGCATGAAACATTCAGAGCATTTCCTTTTGTTTAAAGCTGAGAAAAGCTGTATCTGTCACTCCTTTACAAGTTCCTCTCTTTTCCTTCCTCTTTTCTTCTACTCGGCATCTCTTGTTATTCTTTACTCCCTCTTTACGCTCTATCCATCCGTTGTCCTGCTTTTTATCCCCCTCTCTCTCCGATCTTATAAACTTCCTTTTAATTAGGCTGAGGTGTGTGTGTGTGTGTGTGTGTGTGTGTGTGTGTGTGTGTGTGTGTGTGTGTGTGTGTGTGTATGTATGGGGGTGTAAGGAGACAACGATAGATGGGAGGAGGTCTAACTCAAACTAGAGGGAGCTGTCAGAATCATTTCAGCCAATTAACATGATTCCAGCAAGTGTTTCCATGGTTACCAGCTGTCACACTCGTAGTGGGTGGAGCAAGAAGACCAAACAAACTTGACAATAACTTCACTTGGTCTCTGTCTTAGGCACTCCCCCCTCTCTCTAGCCAATAACACAGAAGCATATACATCCTTCTGAAGCTTAAATAGGTTATCTTTAGTCAAATCTGCATGTTTGGATTGTGTGAAGGTCCAAGCAGCAAGGACCATCAGAAAACTTGCAAGCAGATCATTTATACACTGTATTTCCTATTTAAGGATTCAGACTTAAAGATTGTTGGATTAATATTATCTATATATCAGTAATTTTAAATACATTTCAGATCAGATGAATTCTGTGAATTAAAACAACTTATTGCTGGAATTGAGGATCCTCTAGTATTTACCTCTTTAAAGGTTTAATTGAACAGGATAATCTCTATTGATTGGAATAACAATGCAATAACTGTAGACTTGATAAATGATGATACAAATGAAACCCTTACTTCTTGTTTGGGTTTATTTTATAATTTGAAAAAGGTATTTTTCCAAGCAAAGATTTAGTTTGAGCTCTTTATAATTTATTTTTCTTTCATTATTATTATTCATTATATAATCAACAACCATAAATTAATTAACATTAGTATTCAAGAATGAAATATGTTTTCTGTTGAGATATTGGATAACAACAAAGCTTTTAACAATTACTGCTGGCAATTCTTTAAATTATTTTTGATCCTTTTCGATTATTGTTTTCATCAGTTGTTTGGGAAAGAATAGCAGCAGACAGGAAACAAGCAAATAGAGATGTGCATTACAGATGACTCGCAAAATGACTCAGCTGCAATAAAACCAGGGTTGTTAGAGTGACATTTAGCTGATAATTGAGTGAAATACATACTCTTCACTCAAAGTACCAAATCATTTTAGTTATTCTGAAATAAATAACCATTGTGTTTCTACAACAGGCCATTGTATAACAAGTCCTTGTCACACACACACTATCCTTGCAAAATAAAGTCTATCTGTTTTCTTTTATTCTTTCTGAATGCAACATTTTGTGGAGATACACATTTTGATGTTCTATTGATGAAGATTTGGAGCAATTGATGCATTTGTGTGTGCAGTGCAGGTACAGAGCTTTATGGTTTCAGAGATATTAAGACATTACTTGAGTGATTTCTTTCTGCGCTTCAGGTAAAACAGTTGTTGTTGTTTTTTACGCAAAAAGTAGATGGCAATGTTTGAACAAGCATCCATTTACCTTATTTCAAGGGAATCTATTCAATTGTTGGTGAAACATTTTAGCCAGGACCAAAGTAGTGAACCAATCAACAGATCTGTGCAGGTATTACAGCTAGTCTTTCTGAGTCATTATAAAGACTTAGATGTTATAGCTAGCTGGCCTGCAACTTGATTGTTAGTATTTGACTTGTGATGTTATTTTACTACTATTCATCAAGTCTGCAATAAGTTTATGGTAATACGTTTAGAATTGATTGGTTTTGTACACTCCCTGTAAAGCGCTTCTAGGCCTTAAGTGGTCAAATGGTCCACTTGAGAGGTCTTCCTTCCTCGTCAACTTAAGAGTTAAGTAGTAGGAAAGTGGAAGTGCCACATTGCAAGGATATTAAGTATCCAACAGGATCTTTATAACATGCCCAGAAATTATTCTACTTAATGGTTCTTAACTGATTTATAAATCTTTAAGACACAACCTTTAACCTTTTATAAGGGTGCCTTTGAGACAGAGATACCACTCTGGGAAACCTACTTAAGCATGCAGGGAAAAAATATAAATCGTATCCTACTTGTATCCTGACGGCCTATGCGTCCTGAGGGACGATCCTTTTAAGTTAATGAATGTTGCATGTGAAAACATTTCCACACGCTGGCCTGAGCACGTGTATCAGAGCCAAGGGTGGAGGATAATGCCAGAAAGATCAGGGTGATGTGATCTGATTTGATTTATAACGTCTACCTGACCTTTATTACCTCTGTTGGCACTCAAAGAGACAGTTCTAGAGGGGATATCATGGGAGAGGAGGAGGATGATGATGATGATGATGATGAAGAGGAGAAGGGGGTGGGGGGGATTCGTGAAGTTGGAAGAGATGATGAGAGGTCTAGAGGATGAGGCAATTAGAAGGAGAAGAAGTGTGGAGGGGGCGTAATGTTTTCACTTGTTTACACTCAAAGCTTGAATCGCAAGGGTCTTAACCTCTCTCATTCTGCTGCTCCTTTCTTTGTCTTCCACATCAAGCCATTTTTCCTCACCTCCTTTGTAATTCCCCTTGTTTTTCCTTGGCACCTATCTTTATTCTCATTCACCTCTTCATCTCTCCCCCTTCCATATCACTGATGATGTTAATTAGTAAAGGTAGATGTACTTTATGTGTTGGCTGACACTCAGGTTCCTGACCGAGACCAAAGCCCTCCCCAAGGGCAGTAAGATGTAGGTGATGGCAAAAAACCCTGAGAGAGCCAAGTGGGAAAGTAGCAGGGAGAGAAAGAAGAACATGGAAAATGACGAGAGGCAAAAAAAAAAGGAAAACGAAATGCGACAAATGATATGGAATGAAGATGGGAAATTATACGGCGCTATATAAAGGAAGAGGGATAGACAGAGTGCAGTAGGAGCGGAGCAGAGTGGAGCATGGAGAAAAATAATTGGGCCAAAGAGAGGGGAAAAAGGCTGCAGAGAAAAATGAGAGACGATAGAGGGAAAGGTTTAGTGTAAGGAGGAGAGATGAAGGAAAAACAACAGAGGGAGTAAAACAGATAGAGGGAGGAGAGGACATCCTTCTGTGTATTATTCTCAATGTTGAATGATGGGCCAAGTGTGGAAAACTCCCATCCCATCCATCATTCCCACCTTGACCCTGCCTCGTCTCATGTTTAACTAGGCGTGTGAGTTTTCTGTTTATGTGTGTTTTGTGAACATTCAGGGTTATCTAAGATGCTGTAATTTACACCAATAAAACGGGATTAAAACAATCCTCCTCAGCATTGAAGGATGCTTCACCATTGTGCTGAAGGGCAGCATTGTGTGTGTGTATGTGTGTGGGTGTGTTTACGTATGAGTGTTTGTTTGTCTATGTATTAATTGTGATCCAGACCAGACAGGATGCAAGCGGATTGTGAAACTCAGAAGTCAGTTCCCACGGTGAGATGGGGGTTCCCATAGCAACCACAGCAAAGGGAGGACACTAGATTACCCCTCCTTTCTCTCTCTCTCTCTCTCTCTCTCTCTCTCTCTCTCTCTCTCTCTCTCTCTCTCTCTCTGTCTCAAGGGTGATAAAGGATTGTACTCTCATTAATTTTTCCGCCCTCTTGAGAGTAAAGTGTCCGGGAAAGGGGACTCTGTGTGTCAGCACATAGTGTGTATACAGTACGTGTGTATGTGTCCATGTACATGCTCTTGGCTTTGTTATGTATGGGTCCTTGCCTCATGAATACAATGCTGTCAACCGTTTGGCAGTTTTCAAATTTGCAAACAAACACAAGAGTGTGTGTGCGTTTGTTTGAATCCGACATAATCATTCCTTTAACACTCCACTTCAGACTATTTTCCCCATCTTTCAAACCCCATCCCCACTCTTCACTTCTGAGTCGATCTCCTTTTTCTAGTTTGACAGGAAGCAAGCAACAAACACCCGCCTTACTCAAGTTTACACTCAGCCTGACTTCAAATGTGTTGCAGTCTGTTTCATGGTAGCTGTGTTTCTTTTGTAGTTGTGAACATGAAACATGTCAGAACACCCTGTCATAAGTTGTTCTTGTAAATTAAACTTGATACATTTAAGCCTATTTTTTTTGCAAGTTGCTACCCCTTATTAAATGGCTGTTTTCTTCAGGTTAGTGCATTTGTTTTGTTTTTCTGCTTGAAAAAATGTATAAGCAGTGCGCCAAGAATTCGCACACAGATTTGTTTCTCTATGCATACTCAGATGGATAGGTGCAATCCTGTAATGTTTTTTTTTCACTGCAATAAAAACATGGTTTCACCTTTTACATATACCTATGTTTCCTCTGGGTCACTTCAGACTTTATCATTGCCTAATGTCTTAATACAGAGGCGAGAAGAGTCGAGGGCAAACACAGACTAATAAAGAGAAACATTATTAATGCAGATGGCTTCACACAGGGCAAGAAGGGGTCACTGAATGGCTTGATGAAAATGGAAACTATGTGAATAATTTTCTGTGGTCCTTACAGTCATCACATCTCAGCAGAAGCCTCCAGAAAACATTGACTATGTTTGTATCATCTATTGTCATCAGGTGGTGCATTTATTGTCTGGATTTTAAACCAGAATATTAGTGTTTGGACAAGGATGGAAAATCCTATGAAGCTGAAGTTGAATATACAGGCAGCAATGTACTTGACCTGTTATTGGTTGAGACTCTTAAATCGATTGATCAGATGTTTGCAAGAACAGCTTATAATGAAACGTGCCTGCATGGAATAGTGTGAATGTAATCAATGTTTAAAGCCTGCTGTGTTGTTGAGCCTTAACTGTCTGTCACATGGTTTGAGCGTGTGAGCATTTTGGCTATCCTGCTGAACTGTGTGACTCTCGGGATGTTCCAGCCCTGTGACCACACGCCCTTCCTGCTGCAGGTAAAGCACACATTCACACACATAATTACAAACTAATTATGTTCCGCTGTGAGACTTTATTATCAAGGGTCTGAAAAGTTTTTGCTTTAATTTTTTCATCCTTAATCTGTTGACGCTAATCCTCTTGGTGTGTGTGTGTGTGTGTGTGTTTGTGTGTGCGTGTGTGCGCACACAAAGGCTCTGGATGATGGCATCTTTGTGTTTTTCGCTGGGGAAATGGTGGTGAAGATGGTGGCCCTTGGGGTCATAGGTCAGAGCGGTTACCTTGGCGACACATGGAACAGATTGGACTTCTTCATTGTTCTAGTTGGGTGAGTGTTCGATTGGCTCACACATGCCCACGCGCACACGCACATGTGACATTAAATATGAGCCAAAAATGTGTGTATGTGTGTGTTTTGTGTAAAGCTTAGACACTTGTTTAATGCCAGTTAAATGTCAAGTGTGTGTGCGAGTGCACGAGGGTGTCGCGTTTGTGTGTGTGATGGCTCTGTAGAATGACAATGGCATCATTCGGTCCTTAGAGACAGAGACCTCAGTGATTGGTAGTTAAAAGGCGATATATCCCAGAAACGCTGCTCTGTGTTCTACTGGATTCCCTGTAGAGATTTAGAGTTTGCCAAGGTCAGGCTGATCAGGATGCCACTGACACAGCACTGGACTTTCCTTCCCTCAGAATGCTGGAGTACTCCCTTGATGGACACAACGTCAGCCTATCAGCAATCCGGACGGTCAGAGTTCTCCGCCCACTGCGAGCCATCAACAGAGTCCCCAGTGAGTTTCTTTCCTCTTTCCTCCAACTTACACCCATAGTGTATTACATTCTTTCTTTTTTCATTCATTGTTCTTGACTGTGAGGTTGAAGTGCATGCTGTAATTTTGAGAAGCTTTAAAGTGTATTCACATCCAATTTGGGAGTTAAAAGTTCTCTTGACTTGAGGAAAAAGCAGGTCAGAGATTGTAAAGAGAGAGAGTGAATGGACAAAAAAAAGGGATTTTTATGGTCAAAGTGTGTAATGTTCTTGACTGGACAAGTCATTGACCTGACAGCAATCCTACTCATTGTGTGTTTGACTCACTGAGGAGCAGATTTAAGCCTCCGAAACAAACAAGAAGTGAAGCAGACTGCAGGACAGGGTTGACAGAGCGTAAGAAGGAACATATAAATTGTCTGTCGTGGACCGTTGGTGTAAGGCAAATCTCCCAACGGCTATTCAATTCTGACAACACAGGTGTTACTCACTGCAACACACATTTAACAAGTAACTGTTTGCTTCGGGGGCTCACGTTCATACAGGCAGAATGTAGATGGCAAATAAAGTCATTTAATAGATGCGGGCAAGACTGTTAAATGGGCAAATGGGCTTTTAACTATGTACTCTAATTTGCTGTCATCAGTGACATACTACGCAATTTGATTTTAGGTCTGACACAAGGACAGCACAAACCATATAATTCTAATAACATTTACAGTTTAAATGTTTGTTGTTTTTTTAGTACATTGAAGAAAGTGCTGTCCTCCTTTATTCATGTAAATTTAGTTATATGTAGAGTACAATTCTCTGTAATCGTTCTTCCGTTGGCTGTTATTTTATATGACTCGAGGGCACTCACTGTGCTTTAGTCACATGATTAGAGAAATCTTACTGCGGCTTCTCTCAGCTTAGCAACCATTGGTAGACTATTGGTACATTATTGAAAAAAAGGCAAATTAACAGTGGGGTGGTAGGCAAGTAATTTGACTTGCATAGGCCATATGGGTGTATGTAGACTAAAACTTTTAACACCAAATACTGCCAGCCTAGTTGTTGTAGACTTCAGAATGCCTTGTCTGTGGTCACTTACAAATAAAATGACAGTGCAGGATTCCTTTCAGCTTATATTCTGTTAGTTGAGTTACTTTGAGGGGACAGTAACTCATGTGCCGAGGTGGTGCTGCGGATGGTTGCCGCGGTACTGCACTCTCTCCTAGTTGGTGCGTTTTTCTTTATTTTTGTAGTTTTTTGCTCCCCTTCTCTGGAAAAAATTAACTTTTTAAACATTAGACAGTCCTCTGCCAAACTTTTTTTACCGGTTCTCATTGAACCAGAAAGTTACGCGAAGCTTTTTGCTGGAGGAGCAGCAGCTCTCTGTGGAATTTGCTGGAGACGCTGCAGATGAGGTAAATGAGCAGGCTTGCTGTTTAAACTGAGGCAGCAGGGATTATGCTCTGTGCTTCCATCCATTTACCTGGCAAATCTCTGCTTCCTGGCCAATAAGTTGGACGAACTGCTGCTTCTAAACACCAGAAACGCAGGTTTTTCCGTTTTTGTGTGTTTTACTGAAACCTGCTCAGTGAACACATCCCAGATAGCTCACTATACTACTGGACTTTCAGCTCCTCAGAGTGGACCGCGTAAGGCATAAACTAGGCTTTAACAATAGACATGCTGAGGACCTGAACAGCTTCTATTATGATATGGAAACACCCTCAGCTGAAAGTCACAGCCAAGACATTGAATAATGTATCATTGTCCTTGTGCTCTCTGACCGCACTGTAAATTCCGCTTCATTTCTTTAATTTACCCTAGATGTTGAATCTTTAACTGCTGCAGCTTTCTTTTTGATGGATGCATGTGTAAACAAATCAAGGCACAGGGAACAAAGTCATGAGAATCATTGTAATGCTTGTGCTGTTCTTAACAGTTGGACGCACACACCGGCTGGCCAACTTTTTATCACACACTGTGACCTTGGCAAAGTCCAGGCTGAATTCTTGTAACACTGAAGAGTATGTTTAAAGTAGCCAAGTCTAAGAGCAGTAGAAGAAGATTTTAGTCTCTACACTCTGCTCTTCAGCAGAGTGGAGTGGAGGCCAATTATCAGTGTTTGAACTCTAATTATTGCCCATTCAATAATTTAAAGCTGCTCCAGTTTGCTGCAGAATACATTAAGGGATTTTCCCCTGGATGTCCAACACTTCTTGTGACTGACAATTAGCTTTAAATGCAGATTTTGTTCTTTTTTTTTCTAGTTTCCAGATAATCATGGTGGTTTTGTATGTGTGTTGGTAGGTATGCGTATCCTGGTCACCCTTCTCCTGGACACACTCCCCATGCTGGGCAACGTGCTTGCACTGTGCTTCTTCGTCTTCTTCATCTTCGGCATCGTTGGCGTACAGCTGTGGGCGGGGCTTCTAAGGAACCGCTGTTTCATGG
This sequence comes from Symphodus melops, assembly GCF_947650265.1. Lineage (NCBI taxonomy): Eukaryota > Metazoa > Chordata > Actinopteri > Labriformes > Labridae > Symphodus > Symphodus melops. The sequence goes on along the minus strand of NC_136692.1, from coordinate 12,826,191 downwards.
GAGAGGAAGTCAAGATGTAAGTTGCCATAGTGACAATGAGATGTCACACCATAGATGTCACTGATGTCACTGGCCTCATTACTCTAAAACACTGTGTCAGAAGTTTGCTCACAACTTATGAGCTTCATTCACCCAGCTGTTATTTTTAAGAGGGGATCAGTATCACAGAGAGTTTTATCCTATTTGTTCTCTAATCAGCCCCATCTGGGTGGAAGTTAACGTGCAAATGTGTTTCCCACTGGAACTTCAAGCATTACAGATCACAAATCAGGAGATTAAGGAGCCTAAATAAATTCTGTGTTGTTATTCAGACACTTTTCGTTTCCTGTTTTCTCCCACATGACCCCTCCTGCCCGACCCCATCAATGTCTGATTGATATTGTCAGACACTCTCACTCCTCCTCACATGGTTTCAAAACCCAGTCATATACTGTAGTATCACGTAACATCAGCTCACATTGTGTTCACCTCCTAGCCTCACATCTGGTCAACCATTCTGCTATGATATTAATCTAGAGATAATGCTTATATTTTGGCTGCATTTTGGGATAGTCTTTAAATTATGGTTTTGTACGGATTAGTTAGATACAATTAGAAGTATTAATAGTTATGTAATCAGTTTGAAATTCATTTTTTTATGTTAAATTTCAATGTTAAGGGAATTTTCCAATTTTACTTACCAATCACTAGATTGCTATTATACTTTTTTTGGTTTGCCACTACAGCAGTGACAACAGGCTCCTGCTTATATGAGGCTTATTTGGTGGAACGCGAGTGTAAATGTTGTACATTAGGACATAATTAAATTATAGATACTTCTTTTACTAATAATTCATCATGGGAAACCTTTTGTTGTTTAGCTCTTTCAACAGGCCCCAACATTATTTATATAATCTTTATAAACCTGCCATCGTAGTCAACATCTTAGTAATTCAGATTTAGCCTTGGGTCTTCAAGGCAAAAGTCTTATTTTTCCATGCACTCCACAAAATACATTTTTGCTCCATGACTGCTAAGTAAACAATCATTTCTTGGTTTATTACCTCCCCGGATGAGCACCTAGTGAGTCTCAGTTCAAGTGTAAATAGTAAGTTACACAGAGGCTTCATTCTGGCACACTTATATAATGGTACGATATGAAACGGATTTTCTTGCTATTGCCAGTCTTTAGCTGAAAACATACAAAATGCTTTTAGGTTGGATTGATAAAATGTGATGCATTTCAGATAGAGGCTCAATGAATCGCGATTCTCAGGGTTCAGATAGGATAATCGATAACAGCGTTTGTTAGCCCCTACATTTAGGACATTGACATTAAACACAAAACAGAGATTCTGTGAAAAACAGGTTTGCTGTAATGTTCTTTCTTACTCAATGTCGAACACAGGAGATACTACACCTTTTATATAGTGTGTGTGCACGGGCTGCTTCTGTAGCGTGTTTTACCTGAGTTAAATACGAGATAAAGAGATTGCGTTTATGGGTATATTTCTTCAGTTTTTAGACCAAAGTCTTCAAAAACAATGAACTAGCAACACCTTACAGCCGTTTATTGTGTGAAGCAACTGTACATTTATTTGATCATATTTTAATACATTCTCCATCCGTCCAAGGACCGCAAACAGAATCCAGAAGGCTTCCAAGTACAGATTTGACTTTTTGTTATATACAGTATAGAATCTGTAAATAGAGATTAAATATATACCATTAAATGTCCATAATATGATTCCTAGTTTGTCAATAGAGACTACATTATGTACATTTCTGTTATAGTGAGGTGTATCATGACTACAGCACAGCACTATAAATGATATTTGGATTTTAATATGTTAACTTTCTTGGACTTTTTCAAACTCTTCTCATGATTTTTTATGTGGATTAGCAGACCAAAACTCTCAGCCCAAGACAAAGTCCCTGTGATAACTTTTTCACACTATTGCTGTTAATAGTGAAAGGGAATATTGTGTTTTTGTTTGCTCATATCTGGTCATATGAACCTGCAGTTTGCATATTGAACAGAACCTTCCCTTTCATTGATTTTGTTTTCACTCTGTTGTTTGGATTTCTTTCCGCTTCATAAACAACAAAATGACCTTTTCTAATTAGAAGTGAGGGAGTAGCGCTCCTCTGTGACCCCTCTCTACAACACACATGATTGATTGTTTATCTCTCTGCTGTACCCGCCCCGCTTTCTTTTCTTCTCTTTCTTTTCATCTGTGATTCTCTCTGTTTCTTCATTTCCTTCTTTAGCAGCCTGGTGTATCTCATATTGTGTATCTGTTTTATTCAATAAAAAATGTCTTGTGGGAATAAAAGGTATTGATTTTTCAAAAACTCTCTTTAACGTAACCTACATTTATCTAGGACTTTCTGTTTAAAACTCAACATTTATTAAATTGATTTACCAGCCTTTTATAAAATAATGAAATTGTCTAAATTCAACACATCCCATGTTGGTGATTACCCAACAATTAAGTGAGCCAATTAACAGGTATTATTTTGCAGCCAGAGCCTGAAATGTCTCTGAGCCATAAGGCTCCAGTGTTTTCCAAAACACATCATTGATTTACGTGGTCTGTCTTTTAGATGAGCATGGCTACTGTAGTTTAAGTCACCCATACCCTGCTGTACCCACATATACCAAATGTTGTGGCTGAAAACAGTGTGGCTGTTTGGCTCATATATTTTATTTGTGTACATTAATTGACACGTTTATGCATGTGTAAGAAATAAAATAAAATACATTTCATTTATTTGCCTCTTACTCTTGCTCTCCAGGAGATATAACATGTCCTTCCTGAGTGGCTACTATCAGCCAGATGGCACAGACGACCATCCCTTCATCTGCTCAACAGAGAGAGACAATGGGATGCTGAGGTGCTCCGATGTGCCTCGTCGCCGTGTAGCCGGGACTTCCTGCTTCCTGGGTCCTGAGGAAACTCCTTCTGAGATTGGACCTACAGTGGATCAACCAGTGTCATGTGTAAACTGGTACCAGTATTACAACCAGTGTCGGGCCGGGGAAGTAAATCCACACAAAGGGGCTATAAATTTTGATAATATTGGATATGCCTGGATCGCCATTTTTCAGGTGAACAGTAGCAGGATTTGTGTGCATGGATTCAGTTTTAATCCTAGTTTGATAAAATCATGACACACCACACATTGTTGATTTTCTGAGTGTGTGCTTGTTTTCATACAGGTGATTACTCTGGAAGGCTGGGTCGACATCATGTACTATGTCATGGATGCACACTCTTTTTATAACTTCATCTACTTTATCTTTCTCATTATTGTAAGTAGACACAGGCATCCACACCCACAGAAACACACATTTAAAGTTACTTGCATTACAGATTGATGTCATGCGTTGTGCTCTATATTTGTATCTGCTGTCGTAACCAGGTGGGCTCCTTCTTCATGATCAACCTGTGCCTGGTCGTCATTGCAACCCAGTTTTCTGAAACTAAGCAGAGAGAACATGCCTTAATGAAATCGGAGCAGCATGCACGACAGCTCCACCAATCAGCTTCCACTCTGGCAAGCGACAGCCAACCGGGAAGCTGCTATGAGGAGATCATGCGCTACCTGGCTCACCTTGGGCGAAAAGCATGGCGGCGGCTGTTGCGCTGGTATGCTCAGAAGCGCACACATTTTCACTGTGTGTGTGCATGTAAGAGAGACCGAGGTGTAGGATCTGCAAGAGGGAGCGGAGTCGGAGAAATGAACGGACTTGCCCACAGGCACTCAGGCCACGCCCCCAATGACCTGTCACACCTTCATCAGCTCTATCATCATCATCAGCAGCATCATCAGCAGAGTCAAACCGCACAGTCGGAGCCGGGTGTCAGTAATGGCGGGAAGGGTTTTAATTATCCGTTTATTGCACCGCTCTTCAGCCACCTGGGTGCCAAGGACCAGGACCAGAAGAGGCCGGTTGCCATGGAAACCGTCAACAGATTGCCCCAACTGGTGGTGGAGCATGGTGAGAACAAAGTAGATATTTGTTTGTGAGTGTGTGCTTGCTCTCAAGGTTATAGTTTGCCAGCATATGTCTTGCAGAAGTGGATGCAGAGATGTGGGGGCTATTAAAAACATTGGGCTCCCATATTCACTCTTGGTGTGTCTCTGTTTGGGTTTCAGAGAAATGCCGATATAAACTATATGCCCGTATATACTATATATTTTCTGTCAGCCCTTTGAGAAAATGTTTTTTGGTTCAGTTTGTAACCCAAGTTACAAAAAGTATTTTTCCTCTCACTTCCTCTCTGTCACATTAGGCCATGCAGATCTCAGACCTTTGATGCCTCTGTCACTGCAGAGGTGAATGAAATGTACTTTTTTTGTGCTCAGTGCATTACAAGAAAAAAGGGGAACTTCAGAAGGCTTAAGTGTGCACATTTTTTCCTATTTCACTGGCAAGCTTTCAGTCACAGACCTTGATCAGGCGAACAAGGCAAAGCAGATACGAAGAGCACATTGTGGTTTTTATACTTTGAGATAATTAGCCCAGAGTCAACACATCTGTGTAACTCTTACGTAAGATCCCACCAGGGTATTGTAGTCCCATGGCCTTTTTGAAGTCTAAACATGGAGAATAAGGGACAAAATGTGTAAAAGACAAAAAGGCATACACACATTCACAACAGATGCACACTCCATTAAAACAATGTGACAGATGTTTTCATACCTAAAAACACGGTTGGTTAAAAAAGAGAATACATGCATGGAATTAGAGCATAACATTTAAATCAAGTCTCCAGACAGCTGATCCCACATCATTTCTATCTGAATTTACTTTCTATCCAGATCTCTTCCCCTGTGTAACATGCTTTGATTCCCTGAAGTCTGAGGGCAGATAAAGGACGAGGTGTGGAAGTCAGGAAGTGATTACTCATGAAAATGACTTGCAGATCTTTGCAGATATTTCCTTTATTCTTTGCGTTACGTGTGATAACAACCTTGATGAAAAATATTTCACTTGTTTGAAAAATATGAACAGGGGGGGAGGGGTTAACCTATGAATAATTAAAATAGAAGTTTAACAGATTTAGCAGGAGCATCTTCTTTAATGGACAAAGTTACTCCGAGTAAACCGCACACCATTTTTGAAATAAGAACTTAGAAAACACCTAAAATGTCTACTAACAGCTCCCAGTTGGTCCTTAAGGTTTTAAAGTTGTTGATTTCCCGGATGTGAAGGGTGTAAAGGGTACCTGATAAAACGGAGCACTTACTTCAGAGAAAGTGAAATAGATTTCAAATTGTAGCAGAAGACTCCAAGAGATCCTGACTTTCTTAACCCTTGGTGAAGACAAAACTCTGGGGGGAGTTGGAAAAAGGGATAAGATAGAGTTGGGAGTGACATGCGTGAAAGGATTTGCTGATTGAAGTTGAACCCAGGCCACCTGTTAGGGGACAATAGTCTTCATACGTGGGGCTGGATCATAACCGCTGGGCTACCCCTCGACTTGATTACTTTTTAATGCAATTTTTAAAAGACAAAAATTCACCTGTACTGATATGGCTTGTCATATTGTGGTAGTTTTACCCAGATGATAAAAATACTTTTTTTTTTTTGAATCTAGATTGTTTACAGATAATCTAACAAACAGATTTATTGATGAATGTTAACACTTGTACATTGTCCACAAATACAAGATCAGGCCAACTTCGATTCAGCTGTGAGGATCTGCTGAATGCACTGACAGCTACAGAGTCTGAACTTACACATTTTGCCTGAAAAATATCAATCAATCAATCAATCAATTCAACTGTATTCGTGCAGCGCCAATTAATAGCAAATGTTATCTCAAGACACTTAAAAAACAGAAGGTCTAGACTGTACTCTTATTGTACTTATTTTCTCAGACTAAAGAGCTCATCCAGTCTCAGAAGACGTTAAACTGTTTATAATCTGAATAATACTACCATTGATTATAAAACTATTCTTGATGTGAAGAAAAAAAAACAGTTAAATAACAGAGGAAAGACCTCATTATTTAATAAAATTCACTTAAAAATGTATTGTATCCGGAACACTTCCCATGAACAAGAAGAAAAGTAGAAATAATTCAGCATGCTGTTTCATGCACTGTGGATGCTGAAAATCAGAGTGTATTTTATGCATATGTAATGCAGAGCCATTTTCTTTTCTTATGTCTGACTGCTGAAAGTTTCCTCGGAGCCAATATTATCTAAAGAAACACACACCACAGAACGGCCAGATTGGATTTACTATATCAGTCTCCAGTGAAACATGAATTTGTTATAATTGTGATGACAAGTGAACTGCTCGTGCAAGATTAGCATTTGTTGTTATGTCATTGGAGCGTTCCTCCCGAGCTGCTTGCTAATGAAGTCCGCTGAAATCTTACTCCCGCTTCACTCCACGCTCCTTCCCCCAAACACACATACACGCAGACACACACATACACTCTCTCACACACACACACACACACACACACACGCGCACACACACACACACACACACACGTATCCTCATATCCCTGTTCTAATAAAAGAACTCCCCCTCTGCACAAAAGCATCCTAACTGTTAAGTTTCTTCCATGTTATTGAATTTTGTCTCCTAGAAATGAAATGAAGGTGCTCTCCTATATTGTGCAGCCAATATAAATTGTATGACATTATGTCAACATACAGAATTAACTATTTACAATTCCCCTGTGCATGTCTGACCTTTCTATAACACCTCTCCTTCTGTCCATCCAGGTGGGTGTGCTGGACATCCTGCTATAACGTTGCCAGGAGAAGTCCCACTAGATTCCCCAGCATGCCCGTACTGTGTATACTACAACCAACTGGGTGACACTGAAAATGTTCATGAGCAGACTGAAGACCAACAGCATGGGTACATCAGCTCATGCCCTGGCAACAGCCCTTGTCATAGTAACAGCCCCTGCCATTGTAGCAGCCCCTGTCATATTGACACACAGGTGTCTGAGCCGAAGAAAAGGCTGTTGGAGCGTTGCTGGGCGGGACCCCGAGCCAAACTAGATCTTATTGTTGGCAGCAGATACTTCAACAGAGGAATCATGATTGCCATCCTTATTAACACGCTGTCAATGGGCATCGAGTACCACGAACAGGTATGTTTGCGCTGCTATAAGAGGCTGCATGCTTTTGTGTGTGTATGTGCAATTCAGTATGTGTTTATTTGACCTCAGCTGATTGGAAATGGATGTGCTAATCACCGTGTGCAGTTGAGTCAATGAAGTTACTCTCCAATCAACACTTAGAGCAGCAGGCACATGGGATCACAGGGTGTTTTGTGTGAGTGTGTGAGTGTGTGTGTGTGTGCGCACATGTATCGGGATATGGAGAAACTCATAAGACCTGAAGTGTTAATTAAAGCGTGACCCTGGGACAGGAGAGAGAGTGCATAGAGACAGGGCAGAGTGAGAGAGGCGATCAGGATAGGTTGGAGACATGAGGAGTCGTAGGAGGAGGAGGGGAGATCTGACTTTGTGATTGGCTGAAAGGCAAGAGTAGACTGTGGGAGATGATGGAAGATTTCACTTGGCCTACTTCCTGTGCATTATGACAGATCCGGATGGCCTTAACTTCTTGAAAGACTTAAAAATAAGGCCAATCCCATTTAAACACTTCTTTACGATCAAGTAATGATCTGAAAAGACCAAAACTAACCATGGAAATGTATTCATAGTAGTATATGATTACATTTCCCTCGTAGCCTAATATGACTTTTCTTCTCTATGCTGCAGAGATCCACAGTAACTAAATAAAAAGTGTGAATAAACAGGCATGCATTTTAGTGGGCAAAATTCCCTCATTTCATTCAACATGGCCGGAACAGCTTAGTCGGAAACACCTTTGGGACTTGTTTTCTGAGAGTTTTCTCTGGAGAATTACTCTGTGTCAGGCAGATGTCACACATACACGTTTGCAATGCCTTGATGGTCTGATCAATTTGTGACAAATAAGTCCCAATTTCTATTTTCTTGATAAAAAAGGAATGTCATCCAGTGCTCTGGCTTTATGTTTCCAACCGTTTAAAAACAATAATAATATATAATATAATACCTCAGTTAACTTTTTAAACGTTGTGTTTGGCCTCTGCCACTCTGAATTGACTCTTAACTGTGAGTCATATGATGTGAATATTCCTATAACTTCAATTCCATTAAAAAAAACCTTACTTGTCCCCAGGGGGCAATTCAACAGATAAATCAAAACAAATGATCCGTCATCCAACAGTGTTCAAATAACCAATGAATGCCCCTGTAACATATTCAATTGTTATAAAAGATCATAGTGTTAAAATGTAAAAGTAGGGGAAAAAAACACAAGCAAAGGTTGAATTTATTAACTTTGATGAATTCCTGTTTTGCAATTTGCTGTATTCTTGCTGTGCCTCTATGACCCAGAGTGGGGCCCACTCAAAAGGTTGACAACCAGTACTCTCAGCATTTTCATTAGTATAAATAATGAAAGCACATTCACTCTCTCTACTCCAAAGGACTGTGGGAAGAAGCTAGACTGTGTTCACATCCTGGGGCAGCTTCCCTTTGAGACTTTATCCACATAAACTGTTGCCTAGAGTAGCATTTAAGAATTCATAACTTGTTTATTTTACTGCCAATCTCGCTGCTAGTCTCCTTGTTATTGTTTATTTGTCCATTTCTTTCTGTTCCTGCTCTTCTTTTTCTTTGCTATTCAGCCACAGGAGCTGACAGATGTTTTGGAGATCAGCAACATGGTGTTCACAAGTCTATTCAGTTTGGAGATGCTGCTGAAGGTCATGGCTCTTGGGCTCTTTGGATACCTCAAAAATCCCTACAACGGCTTCGACAGCATCATTGTCATCATCAGGTCAGACTCTGATAAAGGATCTCAGGCTGACAGTTTGTTGGGATGCTGTTGCTCTGTAAGTGCCCTGTCATTTGAGAGTCTTCAGCAGCATTGCATTTGCATCATGTGAGACTGTCACAGTGATGCTGGCGTTGGCAGTGAGGCCATTAAGTTTGACTCTACCATTCCAGGGGGTCTGTATTCACTCCATTATGTAGTACTACAAGCTAAATTATGTATCCACACTTGAAGGCTTTGCTTGTTTACTGTGCCAGTGCACACTGTTTTCACCTTCTTTATTGGCTGTTTAGTTGTAAACAACATTGGCTCATTTCCCTTTTTCACTTGCAACAGGCCACATGGAAATAATTGGGAGCTTTTTCCACCTGGACAGAAGGCTTTTGTGGGTACAACCAGTGCCAACTTCAGAGGAGTGGCTCCTCAGTTTTAGGACACAGATACTCCCTTGTTGATCTGCACAGGACTTTCTGTTGATGGTCTCTGTACTATCTCTGTGTGTTTTAGCGTGTGGGAGATTGTTGGTGAGGCAGAGGGAGGCTTGTCTGTGTTGCGTACCTTCCGACTGCTGAGAGTTTTGAAACTGGTCCGGTTCCTTCCTGCACTGAGGAGGCAGCTGGTTGTGCTGATGAAGACAATGGACAACGTGGCCACGTTCTGCATGCTGCTGATGCTCTTCATATTCATATTCAGGTCTCCTCTTTTTTTCTAAATGAGATGATGCATTCTGAGACTCAAACGCCAACTGTTCTCAGCTGAAATTATTCTGATTATACTCTACCATACAAAAGTCACAACTGACCTTTTCCTTCTTTGTTACAGTAGATACTACAACATGTACGAGAACATAATTACTCACCCAGCTGCATTACTGCATTGTACTAAAGACATGTTTTCTTTTTCTTTCTTTTTTGTCTGTTTGGTGTCTGGTTGTGTTTTCCAGTATCCTTGGGATGCATCTGTTTGGCTGTAAGTTTGGTTTGCAGCAGAACAGTGGAGACACTTTACCTGACAGGAAAAACTTTGACTCTCTGCTGTGGGCGACCGTCACTGTGTTTCAGGTCAGAGACACACCCTGGAATATGTTTATGAGCTCACATAAGCCAATAAACAACCAACACTATTTGATTTAGAAACATTGCTATGAATGACAGTCTAATGTAGCTTTTCATTTAGTCAAGATGAGAGTCATCTAGCAGCTGCTGCTGTCACTGGTATTAGCGCTGATGATCTTACACATTATTTCATTTTCTCCAAATTGGGAGTGCTGCACTCAACTTTTTGCTACGAAATATAAACTCTCTCCCAGTGGGCAGGTGAGATATGCAAGCTGAGGGAGAAGAAAGAGTAATAAAACATGCACTCCACAGGAGCTCATTACACACTGATGAGCATCGTTACTGTTTAGCTGACAATGAGATATTAAAGGAGGAATGCACTCCAGTTTTTTACATGATTACACTCACTATTGTTTCTTATAATGAATGTTGTATTTCTAGTTCACTGTTGTTCCTGCTTTCTTTGTTCAGATCAGCTCTCACATTTCAGTCGTGGTAGAACATCTCTAAATGCTTCTCTAATTATTTTAAAGGTCTTTATGTTTTAAAGGATTCTAACTGGAGTAAAGTATGATCTTTGTTTGACATATCCTTTCCATCTCCAACCTACAGATCCTCACCCAGGAGGACTGGAACGCAGTGCTGTATAATGGCATGGCCTCCACAACACCGCTGGCTGCCCTCTATTTCGTCACCCTCATGACCTTCGGCAACTACGTCCTCTTCAACCTGCTAGTTGCCATTTTGGTGGAGGGCTTTCAAGCCGAAGTAAGGGCAAAGATGGGGTTTTCTATTCGAGCTACTTAGAGAATGAGGCGGAGAGAAGGGGACTAATTGAGCTCTGTTGTGCTGTTGATACCAAAGCTGCTTACACCGAAATAATCTCCACCATCCTGTCTGTGTGGCTGCTCCCCTCGCTCTCTTTATCCATCTCTCTTTTTCTCAGTTGTCCTTTCTTTCTCTATCTCGCTCCCTCTCTCTCTTTATCTATCGCCTTCTCTCTTTCTACCTATCTTTCTCTCTTGCTGTTAGATACACACACATACACACACAAAATACTCCAGGGGTGGGATGTGTTTGATATCGCCTGCCATTCACAGCTGGTGAGCTTTTGTTGTTTAGTTTTCATCTTTTATCTCCGGCATCAGAGAACAAACTCTCTCTCTCTCTCTCTCTCTCTCTCTCTCTCTCTCTCTCTCTCTCTCTCTCTCTCTCTCTCTCGCTCTCTCTCTCTCTCTCAAACTCTCTCACACACACACACATACACACAAATGCACAGATACCCTTTGCCAAAGCTGTCTGCCTCCATATTTCTGGCGTGAATTTTAATTAAATTCAGTAAAGCTTTATTGGCGTGACTACAGGGGATCGCTGCCAAAGCCATGCACATAACTCAACTAGAGAACACTGGAGATCCCCTCCGCCCGTCCCTTTGTCACTGAGTCTTTCACTCTGCTTATGCTCACATTTTTTACTTTTACAACAGTCAACAGACAACGAGAAAGGGAAGGGGATGATGATGAAAATTATGTTCATGGTGCTGATACAGTTGCTGCGTCTGTGTGTTTTCAGGGAGATGCAAACAGATCTGAGGCCGATGAAGAGAGACAATCTCTCTCTTACGAGGATGAGGAGAAGTTGAGAGAACTGTACGCCGCAGGTACAAACTCTTCAACACAGAAATATCACTCACCTTCTATTACCTCATAGGTTCTGTTTGGCACATTACAGCTTGGCTCCTTATGTCAATGTTATCACCTTTTAGGCTAACTTAATATCTGATTTTACAAACAAACCATTTCAAACAATCAGGAAGGGTAAAATGATTTCCCAGAATGCCTAAGGACCTTTATTCCCTGACAAACTGTAACATACAGAGGAGAATGACAACTGATTGGACAACATCACTGCTAACATTTCCCTCTGCCCTGCTCACATTTAATGAAGAAGCAGAATAGGGTTTTCTCGCAAAACTTCACCCACAACCAAAGTGCACGGAGAATGAACGGTTTGAAGAGGTCCAAAATCTCCAGCAACACTTGTATTATGAAGGTCAATTTTATGAACTTTATTAAACCAACGTGTTTCTGCTTGTGGCCTTCATGGATGACCCTGATGAAGGCCACATGCTGAAATCCTTCGGTCCAATAAAGTTAATAAAGATTCTCACATCTACTATCATTTTCTGTTTCTTTTTAGATTGGTACATTTTCTGCCTGAGAGAAATTCTTTAATCATTTAATTATTTTCAAATGTTCATTGGCCTATAAACTGTACCTTTTTTTTTGGGCCCCATGTGACCCAAAATGGGACAGGCGGTTTATAAAATGGATGGATAGAAGAAAGTTCCTCAAATAAAATAAATAAAGCAACGGCAAGAAAATGAAAATGTTCACATGAGAAAATGTTTTTCTGCCTGTGTATCTACAGAGCTCAAAATACAAGCAATGATGCTGAGCCCGAATGGTCTCCTGAACCCAAAAGCCTCCATGCCCCCTCCTGCACAGCCTCCTCTGCCCGTCATCACTCACACTGCTGCCACGCCCACCATAAACTCCAGCCAGTCACGCCGGGCGAGTGCTGCATCCATGGACATCAACAGCATTGAGCGGAGGTCAACGGTGAGTCTGGGTCCCAGGCTTTTTAAAAACCATTGCCAAGTTATATATCTGTAATAAAGTTGATTAAGTGAGGAACTTAAACAGAGGAAGTTAACAAAATGAAAAAGCAGACAATGATTTATATTTGATAAGATTTACTTCACTTCACTGGAAGAACATTGAAAGACCTGGGGCCTGATGTTCTAAAGGTTTTTGTGTATTAAACGTGTGCAAACGTGATACAACTCGGAAAAAAATGTGCTATCTGATCTGCTAACAGCGTACAGTGAAGACTGGGTCTGTCATATGTGCAAAACAACACGTATTGTTCATTTAGTATGTTTGCCTTAATGCATATGTAATATAGGCCGTTTCTGCCTCAGTGTGCAAAATACTGGGAGGAGAAAATGCAAAGAAGTTCAGTTATTACAGGCATTGCGATTTACCAAGCCAGACAAAGATTGCAGTGATTGTGATAGTGTCTCAATGTAACACCTTTGAAAGGAACGTGCTAATCCAGGAGCCCAGTGTTACATACAACAGGCTGCAGTTAGGAGGGAGACATACGCACAATAAAAGAAGGCGTAAAGATCGCTTCCCCCCACACACATGTTAACATCTTTCAAATGACAGAAAAACAGAATTTATTTTTGATTTTGCTTCAATAATAGTTAAAGAGAAACACCATGATTAAATTGATATAATTGAACATTTACAACTTCTGAATTCAGATTTTGGTCAGTGTATGCCCGTGAATAAAACGCTACAACAATAACGGACATTTTAAATTTCAACAAGGAAAAACACAACAAACTTATTTAAAGGTACCACCAGGCAGAGGTATTCACGATAAGTGTGTCTCAACAAAACCTTTTTCTGCTAGTTTGAAAACCTACTAATGCATTTCCTTCCCCATAAAACATTTTCAAAAAGGAATATTTTGTTACCAGCATTGTATTAGCTGGCAGCCTGCTTGTCAAAGACATTTTTCCTGGCACATGGTCGTCTTTTCCTTGGCACATTGCTGCCGCTTACTGTTGATCATTTGAGTCATATAGCCTTCCTTTCACTGAAAGACAAATGTAAATGTAATTGAGGAAATGCCAGATGGGTTTTTCATGACTGGTGGATTATGAAATCAATACTGGATGATGTTAGATGTCCTTAGAGTATAAACTGACTTGGATGTCACCATACCCTTGTCACCATACCCTTGCGCAGGTTGTATTGGTTTGTTTGTCCTTTTTGCGTGTAATGAGGTTTTCATGGGTCCTCTTTGTTTTGTGTAGCACAGATTTGACCCATATATACAAGTCGAGCCAGGTTCCAACAATATTTAGTCTACATCCTAATTGAGTCTGACTGGTAATCTTTTCTATTGACTGTTTTAGTTACAGCATGTGTGTAAATGTGTCTGATGCACGAGTGGACCCAGGAAAGTGTCCTATCAGCTCTGATCACACGGTGAAGGAGAAGAATGTAGTTTTCGAGGCGTGACAGAGAGTGTAACCTGTGCAGTGCAGGCAGGATCACACGCATTGCTGCTCTTTTCGACTGTCGCTGCCTGTTAATTGGTGGCATGCTGCTGTCAGTGTTGGTGTTCTCTCCAGCTGTGGATGTTTGAGAGCTTAGCGGTGGGGATTTTCCACTGAAGTTTTGCCTCACCTTTTTGTGCCATTTAAAGTGATTGAACTAATTTGGAGTGTTTCCTATGAAGGAAATTTTCTTTCTTTATTCATGGTATAATCACTTTTTCTATGCATTTGTAGCTCCTCGACATAATTTTGGGTTTATGTGACTTCCTAAAAAGCTTCTCCTGTCATTGCATTTACTCCTCTCTCTCACACATGTTGGAGCCATTTACATTGTTAGAAAAAATAATGTCCTGCCCCTTCCTCCTTCTATCTGTTTGTAATTTTAAGAAATGCCTTCCTGCTAATAATTATTTGACAGAGTTGTTGTCATATGAGAAAGAGATGCCTACAATATCTATCTTCAATTCCTTTTTGTTTCAAATCATTGTAACATGGAGTCTTAAATCTGTAAAAAAGTCAGAAATGTAACAAATTTTTACTATTTTTCACAGCTGTCCTCACAATCTCTGTGGGATTGTGGGCCTGAGAGTCGTCGCTCCAGCTGGACTAGTATAGGCCGAGCCCCCAGCCTCCACAGGAAGAGCCAGTCAGGAGAGATGGAGTCCCTGCTGTCTGACACGCACACCAGCTCCAACCTGAGCAGCAGGGAGCAGTCTTTGGACCAGGCCGACTACCTGCAGGTGCCTACGCTCCAGCAGGCCGACTGCAATGGCACCACCTTTCACCTTCCTGACCAGTGCTATGACGACGCTCCGCTAACCACACATTACCACAGTGACCAGGAGGAGGAGGAGATAGAGGAGGTGCAGCTCTTTTTGTTATGAATTTATATGCAAACCTGAGGAGAAAAGATATCAACGTTGTTTATGTTAAGGTCAAAACAAAAAAAATAATAGTCACGCTCTGATTATTTTCACTTAACACAAGTAAATAAAGAACTTGTTTAGCTATGCGCAAAAGTTCTGCTGCTAATTAGCTTGCCAAGGCATGAATTCCAATCTCTGTGACCTTAGACACTTGCGTTACTTTGAACATTTTTAATGAGCTTATTTCAAATTAATATCAGGCTGGAATTAACATGAGTAACATTGTTTGAAAACCTACTTTTGATTTCAATTTACTCTAACAGATAGCCTGCTTAATTTCTGTTATTTTTGAACATTTTGGATGAATTGAACTACGTCAGTTATTGCTATACGCCTTCATATAGGTGAGCTTTTTTTTTCTCATGCAAATAAATGTTTGTGCGTTTGTTCCTTTCAGAGTTTATGTAAGAAGCTGAAGAAGATCCTGGAGCCATACGAACCACAGTGGTGCCTGGAGCATGAAGAGTGGGCTCTCTATCTGTTTTCTCCAAACAACAAGTAAATACATCACACACACACACACACACACACACACACACACACACACACACACACACACAAAGCCCTTGGTATTCTCCTGAGTGGTGAGTGGTGTAGATGGCTTAAGCCTCATCATGTGTGAAAATTCACAGCCAAGGTGTGAAGGATACCGCCAAGGCTTAGTAACACTCTTTTCACTTTTATCAATAAAATCTGTCCGAGTGAAACTTTACACATTATGTTGACAAATGCAGTGATGTGTCATAATTAACGTTTGAGAAATGAGGGAGGGGGGACTGAGTATGCTCTCTTTGACCTTCTCTTTCTCTCTCTCTCTTTCAAGTTTCAGGCTGTGGTGTCAGAAGGTCATAGGTCACAAGATGTTTGATCACATCATTCTCCTCTTCATCTTCCTGAATTGCATCACCATTGCTCTTGAAAGACCCGACATACAGCCCAACAGCATGGTAACACGTGCCAACACATACAGTCACATGTTTTTTCTCTGTACTTGTGAGCCCCCACCCCCACACCATTTACAGTGTGTAATGTGTTAGACCTTTAACTTAAACATTTAAAATAGTCTTGATTTTACACTGAGTCTGTATTCATTGTATGGCCTGACATGCTTTATGAATGTCATGTCATGTCATGTCATAGATTTCATGTTCTCAATGTGTTTGAAAAAAAGTTTTTTCAATGCTTTTTCTCCTTAGGTTAAGCTCTGTTAAATACACTTGCCTCCCCTAAGAAACATTTTCATCAAGTTCAATCCTCCAACAGCCCTACAGAGCTGTGAGAAGGATGCTCAGAGTAAATGTTTAAAACAGCGAATGACTCATCACAAATATGGAGTGACACACAGGAACACATACACCAAACAACACAGTCTGTTCACTTGCTAATCTGCTTTTTGCTGATGGAAGTGGGGTCATTATAAGAACATGTGCTGCACTCAGAATGCTTTTTATTATTTTTCTACAACAGAGGTAATGGATTTATTTAAGCTTATTATGTAACATGTGCACGTTTGAATTCATAAGCAAAGCTGAAGCCACTGTGACTTGAAGCCCTTAAATTGACAAATGTGTGTGTGTGTTTGACAGGAGCGTGTGTTCCTAAGTGTGTCCAATTACATTTTCACTGTGATCTTCGTGGGGGAAATGATGATCAAGGTAACCATAACAAGACACATCTTACTCTAAAGTCATTTTCTCTCCTTACTTGTAAATGGCACATTTTCCTCCTGGTCGGGGATCAGAATAGCTTTTAGTCACATTTTATACCTCTTAGTATTGTATTATTTCGATAATTCAGCTGAAGCTCTGTGTTTCTCTATGTGTGTGTGTGTGTGTGTGTGTGTGTGTTAAGGTGGTAGCTATGGGGTTGTACTTTGGAAAGGGTGTGTACCTGCAGAGCAGCTGGAACGTTTTGGATGGAGTTTTGGTGTTTGTGTCTCTTGTGGACATCCTGGTCTCCATCGCATCAGCTGGCGGTAATCGAATCCTAGGCATCCTCCGAGTGCTTCGTCTACTCCGCACACTGAGGCCACTCAGGTAGGAAGGCTTGGTGTTTGTGATCACATAAATAACATCTTGTGTGTAGTAGGGAATCATAGGGTAAAGTTCAGTACGATATGACAAGGTCCAATATGATAGATGGCCCATGATGACAATAATATCAGATGATAATTCTGCAATAAATAATATACTGCAAGACAATCATACAATAATACATCAAGATATCTGACGGACTGAAGAATATAAAATGCCCCTAAACCGGTTAAATGCTGAATTGATCTATTCATAAACTTCACTCTGGTGTCAGCTTCACTTCTTATCATGCTTCTTCTCTGACCTTCTTTTTCGCCGCTGTCATACTTTATCTGCTGTCCTCTTCTTCTTTTATCCCACCGTCCACTTATTCTTTGGCCATTCTTTTCGGCTCACGTCACCATCATTCATTTCATAAGACACACCGTGAGGAGTCATGAGGTAGTGACGCAGTGAGTCAAAACTGCAGAGAAATCAGTTTAAGGTTTTTTTTTTTATTACGGTATTTTGATTGAAATGTTGATATTAGGCTACAGCCATTCTAAAATTATTTAATGCAAGCCGGGGCAGCCTTATTGATGTTTTGTTCAAACCTTAACGTGTAGTGCATTTCTGATTGTGTGTGTTTTTGTGTGTCTCAGGGTGATAAGTCGAGCTCCTGGTCTGAAACTAGTGGTGGAAACTCTGATCACATCTCTCAGACCCATTGGGAACATCGTCCTTATCTGCTGTGCTTTTTTCATTGTGTTTGGAATTCTGGGGGTTCAGGTAAACATTTAAACTGTAAAGTCCCTGTTCATCCTCTGTTGTTTGAAGATATGCCTTGTTATTTTGCATAGGAAAATATTCATTTTCACCCAGGATTATGTGCCCAAACATCCAAAGCTTGTTGTCTTTTCTGCTGCACGAGAGACACTGTTCATTCGGCTTTAAAATATTCGAGGCATATCTTAGAAAAAGCTTCAGGTAATAAAAAGTGAAGGGAAAAAATTGGGAGAAAATGCTAATGAGCTGCTGATTATGCACCAGAAATCCCTGAAAGTAATTTAAAAAAAACAATAGTTTAACTCGAGAGGGATTGTGCTGAGAATGTTTTTCTAATTAAATTCTTATTCATTTTAGATAATATTGATAAGTTTCACAATTTTCATTGATAAATGATGTACAAATTAAAAACTAAAAGATAACATAACAAGTAATAATAATAAGTACAAAGCATGTTGTTAACAGTGACTCCATAAAAGATTCATTTGATTAAAGGTGTAGGAAAGGCAGAAATATATGAATTTGAAAGCTACCTTTTTTGTAGTAATTGCTTTTCACATTCTTTATTGTCAAACAGTGAATAATTTCACCTCATTTCACCTCACATTGCCATTTTACTGTACAACAAAACATCCATCTTTCCACACTCCAGGAAGCTGAGGTTACAGTTTTTGTCTTTGTGCTGTCTTTAAATGTGTGTGTGTGTGTGTGTGTGTGTGTGTGTGTGTGTGTGTGTGTGTGTGTGTGTGTGCACAGCTGTTTAAAGGAAAGTTCTTCTACTGTGAAGGGCTTGATGTCAGTAACATCACCAACAAAACCCAGTGCCTGGAGGCAGGACACCGCTGGGTTCGACGGAAATACAACTTTGACAACCTAGGACAGGTTTGTCACACGCATTTACGTACACAGACACACACCCGTCAAGAACTGCTCTGACACATTTTCTGACTAAATGATTGACAGCGTGACATTGATTAATTTGTGTCCCTCTCTCTAAGGCACTGATGTCGCTCTTTGTTCTGTCATGTAAAGACGGCTGGGTCAGCATCATGTATGATGGTCTGGATGCTGCCGGAGTGGACCAGCAGGTGAAGACGTACACATAAAAACACATATGTGCGCGTACAAACGATGACAGAGATTGTGGGAAGTAAAAAAAAAGAATAACTGGGAGCCTTTTTAGCCAGTGTTTTTTGTATTTCACAGTATTTTGTTCCTGGCTTTTTTTTTCAGTCTCAAGCACAATTGAAGTTTTGTTTTTTTTCAGCAGAAAGGGGAAATATTTCGGGAGAGAGGGAAGGTGTAGGAAAAGTAAAGGCAGACAGATAAATAGATGTGGCTTGACAGTGCTTGCTGCTTCACTGCTGACTCAGGATTTACATTGTCTTCTTGTTTATTCTCTTCTTCCTCTCTCCCCTCATCACCCCCCTGTCACCACTCTTTCTTAACATTGTGTCCTCCCGCTGACTCTTCCTCTCTCTCCATCCTCTTAATTCTCTCTCTGCAGCCAATAAGAAACAACAACCCGTGGATGCTGCTTTTTTTCATCTCTTTCCTGCTCATTGTCAGCTTCTTTGTGCTCAACATGTTCGTGGGCGTGGTGGTGGAGAACTTTCACAAGTGTCGGCAGCAGCAGGAGGAGGAGGAGGCCCGACTGAGGGAAGAGAAACGTCAGAAGCGGTTGGAGAAAAGGAGAAGAAGTGAGAAAATTGGAGGAGAACGGGGAAGAGGGAGTGCTTGGCATGTACATGTACAACATATGGCTCAAAGTATTTTTTTAACTCGTGACCTGACACCGTGAGCATCTGTCTGATTTGTATGTTTTGTGTGGCCCTTATAAGGAGATTTCCTGCCGTCTTTCAAATAAGGTCTTTTTTTTAGCTGGAGCATTTCTAGTTTATGTGATTTAAAATTCCCCCTGAAATGAATAGAAATCACATAATATATATATTTTTAAATCATAGTTCTCATAACTTACTTTTGAACAATGTCTGCTACAAAATAAACCATTGTAGATAAAGCTCAGTTTGCATATTATATAACAGAAGACAAAAGCACAAATGTGTTTTGAATAGCGTTGTGTTATAGAACAAAGAGAATATTCTTTTTTTAATATCATAACCTACCATATAGATAGAAAATCAGACATGTGGTGTAAATAATTCAAGTAAATTCACTAAATCTGTCCTACCACAATTATCATAAGTACACTTGGTCTACACAAATCTAATAATGTAACTGCTAAAGAAATAACCCTCTATAAACCATCCACCTCTGAAATGCTTACGATCAACACTTTATACACGTTGGCGGTGTGACAGAGCTGTAGTGCAACTGGAGTGCGATGCGGTTTTGTTCAGAAGACAGCCAGGATTAGTGAGATCCGGCACTGATGTTGAGTGATAAGTTCCTCTCAAAGGTGTTGGATTGGTTTGAAACCAAGGCTTTAAGCAGTTTCCCCCACAACAAACAGGAAATGTATTTATGGATCTTCCTTTTTGGTGCCAGACATTGTAAAGTTTCAATAGGAAATTCTTCACAAACTGTTGTATGCTAATCCACTGGATGCTCTCTCATTGGAAAATAAGACCGGGGGTATCCACATACTTTTGCAAATGGGCTGCACTTATAAAACACTGTTTTTATTCTTTGGACCACTAAACACTAGGGTTAGTTATGTCAGCATACACCCATTGTCCCAGTAACGACTCTGCCATGCAAGGCTCATCATCTAATTCTTTCACACCAAAGGATATTCCTGTATATGACAATGTGCTCTGCCTCCTGAGCTACAGCTGCCACATATATTAGACGTATATACAGTATGTAACATTACACATGTGATAAACCTCTTCATTCCCCATACATATTGCATAAGGACATGCATAATTTCTGATCACATATGCTCTGATACACTCTTTATTCTTCTGCACACACTCTCTACCTCATGTGTGTCTCTCCATTCTCCCCTCACTGCATTGTAATCTCTAGTAGTGCTTTTCTCTTTGTCAGTTAAATATCTGGCAGCAGACAGCGAGGGTTTCTACCCAAAGACACCTTGAGGTGCCATGGAATGTGTGTGTGTGTGTGTGTGTGTGTGCGTGATGGATGGGACTGAATTCCTGAGGTGGCACTTTTAGTTTGTACACATACACACATATGCACACTCACACACACAACAGTGTGCCACTTGGCACCCTCTTCATCAGTGACTTCATAGCTGGTATCATATTTTTCAGGAGCATTTTAATGACCGTGTGTATATGCGTGTGTTTGTGTGTGTGTTTGTGTGTTGTAGGGGCCCAGGAGAAGCCGTACTACGCTGACTACTCCCCACTGCGTCGATCCATCCACACTGTGTGCACCAGTAGCTACATGGATCTCTTTATCACCATCATCATCTTCACAAACCTCCTCACCATGAGCATGGAGCACTACAACCAGCCTCAGGTAACCATGGCAACACCTTCCACCACCTGCCCCAGAACCATAGTAATGAAGCGGGATGCAGCGGTACAGCACAGCCACAGCGGGCTCTTTTGAAGTGTATGTCTCTTTTGTCTGTATGTCCTGCAGTACCTCGAGGAGATTCTGAAGTACTGCAATTATGTCTTCACCGTGGTTTTTGTCATCGAGGCCATTCTCAAACTCATTGCTTTTGGCCTGCGCCGCTTTTTCAAAGAGAGGTACCTCACACGCTCTCACATGAATACAAAGAAACTCTGAAATGTACATTTTCATCCTTGGTAAAAGTCCAATTGATTGTGTGTATGTTTAGATGGAACCAGCTGGACCTCGCCATTGTGTTGTTGTCCATTATGGGAATCACGCTGGAAGAAATAGAAATGAATGCCTCCCTGCCCATCAACCCCACCATCATACGCATTATGAGAGTCCTAAGAATAACAAGAGGTACACACAAAAACACAATGACACACACTAACAGGATGCTGTGTGGTTGATAAGAGCTGACACAATGTTATGTTTTAGTGCTGAAGCTGTTGAAGATGGCCACAGGAATGAGAGCTCTGTTGGACACCGTCATGCAAGCTCTGCCTCAGGTAAGAGGCAGCATAGATGCTGTAAAATATAAGGTGACTCTGTCTTCCAGCCTCAGCCCAGTTTCCAGATCTGAAGGACCGCAGACAGCTTGTTTTATTTAGAAATTTATCAGGGCTGGCACTAACCCCCCCCCCCCCCCCCCCCACACACACACACACACACACACACTTGTGATTTACTAACGTCACTGAAACCCCCAAAAGACTGTTCAGTGTATAACCAGTGTCACCAAATACCAACATTCTATTTTAAGCTAAAGGCTTATTGATGGTCTTTTAACTTTCAGAGCGACTTTGGTGTCAGTGCTTTGCAACTGGGTATCTGTGAGAAGATAAAATATGAAGCAGAAAGTCCAGTCTAGAAGTTTACCATACATAAAGACACCACGTTGAAATGTATTTTTCTTTTTGAGGCAGGATTGTTAAACCCTGTCAAGTTATCACTACTTTTCCTTTTCTGTTTAACTCCTCTCTTAGTGAAGAGAAAATCAACACAGTGTGACAAGCCAAATTCAAAACAAATATTTAACCAAGTATGGGCCATTAAAAAAATCTGATAAGCCAAAAAATAAGCACTGATGTCCTTGTTCACATTTACCATGGTCCTCAGAGGATGCATTAGTCAGACTTTTGAGATCTCCTAACTTTCATCTAGTGCCCTCATTCTGTTTGGGTTTTGATCAGATAAAAGCAAAATCAGCATTACCACTTTCATCAATCGCAGCTTTAATACATGTACTGAACTGAAATCAGGTATATACACAGACTGTATACAAGTGGAGGTGGTAACTGAAACGACAATTTCTGTTCTAAGATGAATGTTTTGAAGCCTGATTAGACGTTTTGGCCTTCCTCACCTTTGATTTTTGAAGCCACAATCGACCACATTAAGATAAAGGCGTACATGCACTGTTAAATGTCGGTAATAGAGCATTAGCCAAGGCAGATAATTCAAGGTTCATGACTGTATTTATTTTCACTTACACAATGCCATTTCAGCATGCACAGGGTCAAAATATTGTTCTTCTCTAATAAGTAATGAACATTTTTAATAAAGAAAACAGATTAGAAAGTAGAGACATTATGTAACTCTAAAATCTCATCTAGCAACCAGTGGAGTTGCCCCCATGCTAACAATTAGAAACAACACAGATTTAAAGACTTGTATAATTCAACTTTCAAAAACAAACTGTAACTGTAGAAAATTGAGTAAAATTTGAATGAAGGTCACAAGATTCAACATTTACTAGCTGCTTATTTTCATGCTAATTAGTAGTGTATCATAATTCATGTACATCTTCGTAAGCTCCATAAGCAACAACAAGGAGGGTATTGAAGGAAAACTCTTAGTAATGACCTGTTAGCTACAGTACTTAGACTATTGTCATAAGGTGTAAATAAGGGCTTAATAATTACTTATGAGCAGCCACTACACTGCAGCTCTGTATTCTTGGAAAGGTTCCTTGTATCTGGAGGGTTCCTGGTGGAAACAGCTTTAGTCTTGTGAACACTTTATATAAAAAGGGAGAGGGGAATGAGGGCTGGGGAAGTCCTCAGGAATGATCCTCTACAGCTCCTGGGCTCAGAGGACCCTCAGGGGAACCTTCGAGAAATCAGACAGTAGACAAAAAAAGGAGGAGGAGGAACGGTGCAGAATAAATGAGATCTTACAGATAGTGTTTTCAGCACAAAAAATATATATTTAAATACTGGTGGTCCTGCTGCTAAACTGCAGCTGCATTATATCAATTTTCAAATTTTCCTCTGTTCACTTTCCTCTAAGATCCCATGTCCTTCCTTATGTGTGATCAAACAAACCTCTAAAAATCTCTAGTGAAGCAACATACACTGCCTTTCCACCCAGGAATAAAGCCAATTGTCTTCAAAGTGATGGATCATTGCTGGGGATTGAAACCGTGCTGTATTTTCCCCCTGCACTTCATCTTGAAATTCTCCATACCTCATAGCATGGTAGAAGGCAAGCCAAGTCACTGTGAATAACTCTGTAATTGTAATAAACAAGACAGTTTGTGGTTCATTAGGTCTGGATCCAGGCTCCTCTGTTCCTCTAACTTCAAATCTACAATCTAACTGAACTCCATAAATTAGGATGGCTTCTTGTATTTTTAAGATGCATTAAACATCAATGCAATGAGGCTTAGCCGTCTCTGTCTACAGCCTCTTTTTATCTGTTTGCATGTGTGCGTCTCAACTGGTGTATACTGTACATGTCGTTTTTTTCTGTGTAGCATACACTGAATATATCTGTGTGTGCGTGTAACATGTCCGTCTAGGTGGGGAATCTGGGTCTTCTCTTCATGTTGCTGTTCTTCATCTATGCAGCTCTGGGAGTTGAGCTCTTTGGAAAACTGGGTTAGTGTGTGTGTGCTAGACGTGCATGCATGTGCGCGAGTTGTGCGTGGGTGTGAAAATGTGCATGCACAAGCAAGCAGCCGCGCGAGTGTGTGCACACATAAAAATTGATGCTGATGTGTGTGTGTAAACCACAGCTGATAGTGGTGAGATATCGTTGGATTATGTAATGTGCATAAATTGTGTTGTTACTTATATTAATTATGTCGGTTTAGAATCAGTGTCGTAATCACAGCTCTAATCTGCACACAATTCCCCTTCATTCTCCCCCCTCGCCTTCCTCTTGCATGCTTACTGCCTCTCATACTCTTTTCTTTGTCTTCATCCTCTTTCAGAGTGTTCAGATGAAAACCCGTGTGAGGGTCTTAGTCGCCATGCTACCTTTGACAACTTTGGCATGGCTTTCCTCACACTCTTCAGAGTGTCTACCGGGGACAACTGGAATGGGATTATGAAGGTTATTTTCTTTTCTCTCATTTGGTCTGTGGGAGATTTATTAGGCAGAGGGATGGAGGAAAAAGTCGGTGTTTGTGTCTGGTGTGTCTGGCAGTATTAGTTAGGAGACAGGCCTAGCATTTAGCAGAGAGAAAATCACTGTTTTTATGACAGACTAAAAGCTGCTGACATTAGAGAGTTAGGAGAGTGAATTTTTCTTTTGTGGCAGACTCAAAGTCCTTTCATATTCTGAACAATATCTCCCCCTGTTGGAGAAGAACAGAAGTGCAACATAGAGCATTTATAGATCACCTGAGGTGCCTTTATCTTATTGACAGTTTTTATTTGTAATCTCGATCCTGTGTTTTTTAACTCACGTTGTCCAGGACACATTACGCGAGTGTCGCCCTCAGGAGCGCCATTGCCTCACCTACCTCCCCCTGATCTCCCCTGTGTACTTCGTCACCTTCGTTCTTACGGCTCAGTTCGTGCTGGTCAACGTGGTTGTTGCTGTACTGATGAAGCACCTGGAGGACAGCAACAAGGAAGCACAGCTGGAGGAGATGGAGGAGAGGGAAGAGAAGAGGGAGATGGAAGAGAAGAGGGAGAGGGAAGAAAGGAGGGAAAGAGAGGAGGCCAACCGCCGGCACAGCATGGCGTCTCTGGGCGGAGACCTACAGGGCCCAAACGCGGACATACCGGCCCAGGTAACGGACAAGCTGCTTGTTTATAATTATGCATGTGTGAGAGGGAAGGGTGTGGAGGTGACACAAACTTTGACAGTAATGATGATCTCATTTGGCAGGTGCAGGTGGAGGATGAAGAGTGTTCCCATGGCAACTTGCAGAGCATGGGACGCATGCTGTCTCTCCCCAGCGACAGCTATGTTCAGCCTCTCAGATGCTCCCCCTATCCTCCCATTGGCCAGGAGTCCTACTCTATCTACAGCTACTCAGGTAGTTTGGTTGTTTTGTTTTTTTATATAGACGATTAAATTAAAGAACAGTTTTCCATCTGCTGTAACCTCCAACTGATGCTGTAAAGATTATTGCCTCCAGAAATAGCACAGAAAGCCGTTTAAATGTGATGGAGTACAAGCAGTGGCAGTGTCATTATAGACCTCAAAGAGAGAGATTTCTTTTTTTCTAATGTATGTGACAAATTGTTAGGATTAGTTTATGCCTTTGAAGCATATTTTTATCCACTACTGCTTCTATCCAGCCATTTGTATTTACACTTTTGACATCAGAGTGGAAGGCACATTTCATAAATCCATGAAATGAAAAGTTTGCTGAGTTTTAGGTATACTGGAGTTTGCTAGGGGTAATGAGGGTGTCATTTTTCTTCTTCTTTCCCATTACAATCCAATAAAACTACTCCTATACTAATCCTTATGTTTTAATTTGATTGGCTATTCTTGCAAAGATTTCCTTTGTTTAAGATGTTTCTTCTGTCTACAAAGTGTTTTAGTTCACACAGTTTGGTCCTGACTGGTTCTGTCTTTCTCAAATGTTACTGGGAATCTATTGTTGTTGTGTGATAATAATAGCACTTTATTATAAAAAAAAAAAAACATCGCAAAAGTGGGATAATACTGTGGTAATAATGGGGTAATACATGGAGTAACGAGGTAATATCCAATGAGACACTTTTTGGAACTTAGGTTACAAGGTGCTTAAAGAAAAGTAAAAAAAACAATGATAGATACAACTTATATAAGTACAAAACAAGAAAAGTTATATTAATCGTTACACGTAGATGCACTCAACATTCAGAGGTCAAAGTTATATAATTATCTAAAAACTAAAGAAGAAAAACAGAACAATACGGTTATGCTCAGAATGAACAAAACCATGTTCATTCATTTAAAAACTTCATAGTTGCTGGTATAAATAAGAAACAACCTTTTTTTTATTAACATTGGCCAACCTCCCCCACTGCAATTTCATTTGTTTTTCCTCTCCCATCTCAGTAATTATTAGTGAAACTACCTTCCAACCTCCAGAATAATGTCTCCAGAAAAAGGAAAAATCATCCAAACTCTGGGAAGTTCTTGTTTTCATGAAATGTGTTATCTTTACAATATTTGCTATTATATATTTCCACATGATTTTCTGCAGGCTCCATGTCCTCTCTGGGCTCCAGTGGAGGCGGCTCTTTGCTGCAGGTTCCCGGTGCTCTGCCCATCATCAGCCACGCCTCACTGGGCTCTGGACGCAGCATGAGGCCGAAGATTTTCCTCAGCACCACTCAGAGTATCGACAGACACTCTTCACACAGGTTAAGTCCAGCGAACAGCATAGAGGGATGCAGGTTTAGCCCGGCTCACAGAATAAACAGACACAGACTCAACTCAGCTCACAGCATCGATGGATACAAGTTCAGCCCGGCTCATCGGATTAACAGACAGAGACTGAGCTCCACTCGCAGTATGGACGGATACAGACTGAACACAGACAGACCCTCACTCCTCTCCAGCCACAGCATAGACAGACATGGCTCGCTAAGACTGAGTCCCACACACAGTGCCAGCAGAAGCCCTTCTCATTGGCTCAGTCCTGAAGACAGTTTGGACAGAAACATGCTGAGTCCGTCCTATGTTCCCGAAAGCTCCGCCGTAAGGAGGCCGCCATCCTTCCGTACTGCAAGCAGACAGCTACAGAGACAGGTTAGTTCCTATCAAATTTCTCTTTTTTCTCACAGGCTTCAACTAACACTTACTGTAGTTATCTTGGTTTCTGCTAATTAGTCAGGATTTAGATTAATATTAACTTTACAGAATAAATACTACAATTCAAATAACATTGTCATCAACTCAATAGTCCAAAATCAAAAGAGTCTTTTCTTACCTTCTGATAAAAATGAAATCCTCACTTTAATAGTTTGTATCGGCAAACAGTTACAATAAAATACAAACAGTTGCATTATTTCTTTTTTTATTTGTCATTTTCCCTTCATTGGCTTCTTCTTTTAGAAATTCTAAAGCAGACTCTTGAGTATGCTTAGTTTGTGTAATTCATTGTTGTATTATCGACTTCTGTGCTTAAACTTGATCATGATAACTGAGTTTAAACTAGGATTTTTGTGCGCTCATGTTCATTGTGAGAGTTGGAGACTGCAAATTTATATTCATTCTCTTTATACAATTAGAAAAAACTCACTGACGTTACTTCAGCAGAACAGCAGAACAGTTTGCTCTGTTGTAAGGAAAACATGAGTTTTAGTAGCTCAATGTGAATCATAATTTGTTTTTCATACATTTCTAGGACATGCAAATAAACGTTTCCAACACTTACATGTCTGTAGGTGAATCAAAATTATGCCGATGATGCTGTTCAACATGGGTGATTAAATTCACCATGGTTGTTTTGTACTAGAATGGATTTTAAAGTTCAAGGTTTGGATAAATCCTAAACTGCAGTGTTTTATTGAAATTTCCTTCTTAAGTTTTTCTTTTGATGGCAAGATGGATAAACAACAATGTCGACTTTAAATGACTCAGCAACTGAGACCGTTTAGCTTCATGTTAGTTTCAAGATTGCAAAAAGAAAACAAAGCAGGACTGAGCTCTGCTGTGTTTATATTTGATAAAACATACAGCTCATGATCACTATAAAGTCTTGAACAGTATTTGTGACTCTGTCTGTGTCTGCAGGAAGCAGTACGCTCTGACTCTGTGGATCAGAGCGGCTCAGCTGACGATCTGGCAGAGACTCACCTCACTGTTCCAGCTGTCTCTTCCACACCACAACGTCAGCGATCTTCCAGCGTACACACACTGAAATTCACACACGCCCAGAGGGTCATCTCATGCAGGAGCCACAGCCGCAGCCACAGCCACAGTGAAACGACTGGGCAGGAACATGTACCTGAGCCGACCATCTGCGGCTCTGAAACAGATGTGGAGAAGAGGCCCGACAGCCAGCAGAGCTTGTCCAGTCTGAAGGTCCCAAGCGGTGACTCCACATTATCAGCGCCACTCTGTAGCTCCAGGGCAGCGAGCCCCGGTCCCAGCTCAGCCCCCAGCCCCCATTTAGACACTGCAGACGAGGAAGTGAGTAGTATAAACAGTTCTATTCCTACAAACTCACACACGCAAACTCCAGCAGGCTCCTCACACAACAGCAGACACCTTTCCCCGAGCCCCAGGGAGCACCGAAGCCGCCTCAGCCAATCCGTGTCTCCGGTGTCCGGCAGGAACAAGAAGCAGAGGGTGAGCCCGCCACCAGGAGAGGAGCCTGTTACTATAGCAACCCAGCTGATGGACAGCAATGTTGAGCTGAGAAGGCGGACTCTGTCCTTTGATGCCACAACCCTCTCTCTAAATCAACCTGAGGGAAGTTCTGCGGAGGACTGAGCAAACTCAGTGGGGCAGGAGGGATCATTTTGTGACATGGTGGACCATGGCGCCACTAGGAGCACATAAGTGGGGGTGGAAACACAATCAAAACAGGAAAGATACCTTTTTAAGGACCTGCCCGATGCCTCATCCAGTCCAGTCACTAGAATTCTCACAATGTGTTTGAGCAGGACTCTTCCAGGCCCAGTATGTAGGTGTGTATGTTATCAAGGACCCATTGTGAAGTTTTTACACAATATGCACACGTGAAAATATTTCATTTTTCTTCTGACATAGTCTTAGCTTTAGTTCAGACACTGTAGTCCCCTCCCTCTTTCTATATTTACTCCAACACTAACCTGCCCCTTGCTTGATCTCCTCCCTCTACGCTCACTCTTAACCTTTCCTCAAACCTCAAGCCTTGGTAAGAGTAAGAGATCAAATACCACAGAGATGCAGCATGGAGCTAATGTGTGATGTGCTCGTGTACACAAAGATGTGTTGAAAAAGAGAAAAACACAGCTTCTGATTGCTTCTTATGATTATTTAATTATTGCTTAAACACTTTTGTTTCTTGAAGGACTAGTTGTTTGAATTTTATAGTTTATAAATCATCAGAGATAATGGAAAAAGGCCCACTACATTTTTTTTTCAAAACGTTTTTGTCAGTGCTCAATATCCAAAGACCTTCTATTCAAATGTTAAACAAGAAAACCCAGAATCTTTGCATTTTCGAAGGTAAAACATCAAATATTCAGCATGTTCAATTGTCAATAATCAAATTAATCACTGATCCATTTTCTGTTCAATGTCTTACAAGTAAACAGTGAAACATTGTTTTCAATTTCTTTACTTTATATTCTGCTCTGATATCTAGAAGTGTAGTTGAATTTTACAAAAGCTGACAAAGGATTTAATATGTAAGTGCTTCATTTGTAATGGCACCCTTTTATAAATTGGTGCAGGCACATTTTATTAGACACTTAATTCTACAAAAACACAGTACAGATACAATACAGAGCATTACAGCATCTTTTAAAAGTTAAGCAACATGATAATTCTATATATTTAACCATGTGGTATTTTTGTATGTTTATTATGGTTAATCTTTACATACCTCATAATGTACAGTAAACTGCCATTGGAGCCACCCCTTTTTTGATTATTCTTAACTTCCAGCCAAATTAAACATGGATAGAACTCCCATCCCTATATACATCCTACCCTGACACATGGTAAGAAATACATTTGCACTGAGCCTCTAAGTACAAAATTGTGTGACCTCGGCTTTCATACTCTCTACCTCGCTTCTTTTCCTGACCCCATCTTTTTGAACATTTGGACTGCTAAGTTTTTCACTCCCTCCACTTTCCTTTTCTCTGTCCTAGTATTCTCAGGGTAGAGGTAGTTCGGATGCAGATGAGTGTGATGAAGCATGTGATTAGAGGTATACAGATTTAGTCTGCCCCCTGCTGTCTGAAGCTGGAGCTGGTTCGTCTCTACTGATGCGTAAAGACATTAAGCTGTACGGGGTGAAGTTTAGACAGATGCAGATGTACAGAAGGGCTTATTCAGGTGATTTTAAGGTGTGTAAAACTTTGTAGAAAAAGGCAAAGAGTATATTTTATTAACACAGCAGCAATGATTTGAGAACTACAAAGGGGAATTTATACACTTTTGAATGTCAACGTATCTGCTGGAAATGTATGATGAGGATGATAATATTATAGGATGTTGATTATAATGATGATGATGATTATAATGACGACTCTGGCTGATGCAAATGTTTATAACATTGGTCTGTCAGAATGAAAGCAGGGAATAAAATGCTCACTTGCTGTAACATGATTGGAAAGTGATGGAATAAAACCACTTCCTGACTGACTTTACTTTGCCAAAGATGTTTTCTTTCTCCACATACAAAGACATAAAATGTGTGATTGATTCCTCCAGTGTCTAAAAATAAAGCCAACACATCTGCTGTCAGCTGCTGCTTATGAATTCAACATTCATAAGCAACACTCACACTTTGTAATTATAACCTAACAGCAGATGTTTACTATGCCTAACACATCCTTGGATCTTAGTCTCAATACATTCAATTTTTTTTCAAAGTTTCACACATAACATGAGGCAAAGAAAAAAAAATGATGTGGACAAAGGCAGACGCAAGGCTCTGTTGTAGTGTGTGGTGTGTTGGTGGACCGATTTTATTTTTTTCATATTTCATTTTGCCACTTCAGCATATAACAATAAAATATTGAATCACAAGAATATTTCACACTTAAACACTACAGCATTCTGAATGCATTTACCTGTCCTGCCTTTATTTCCTTGCCAAGAAAATATACCAAATTTACTGCATCTCTTTTACTGACATTCTGCTGGTCAAGCTGCCTGTCTGTCTTAAATTTCAGCCAATGACAAGCCCCAGGTCTGCCCCCTTGTGAGTGGTCACAGGCAACAAGAGCCTCACTTTCTGTAGCTCACTCATGAAAGACCCTTTTCTAAGGCAAATGGAGCTTCTTCACTGATCTACATCTATGTTAATCTGCACCTCACCATATGAACATGCAGTCACAATGTGCGTGTGTGGGGGGTTCTTTCAAGTATACATGTGTTTCCGGGTGTGTTTCAGTAAGTACAGTTGTGTTTACGTGCACTGATATCTGTCTGTGCGTGAGTGACTGTGTGTGCATGAGCAGAGGACTGTTATTCTCGTCACAAGAGAGTTACAACTAACCAAGCAGAGCTAGCAGTTGCCATGGTGAAAATAGATCATACATCACGTGACCTGAAATTCCCCCCAATCCAAAGAGAGGAGCGGGACCATGCCCGCGTCACTCTCAGTGTTGTTCTCGTGCTTCCTCTGACTGACTGTCTGTCCGCCTGTCTCTAGAAGGCAGGAGCCATGGGTCTCTGCTGTGTGAGCTTTTGTGGGTCTAGGGTTTCAGTGAAGGGCGGGGCCTGATAGGGGTTGGTAGTTACAATTGTAGCTCCGCTGGCGATAGGGTATGGTGTGGCTCGAGCATTGCTAGGAGCGGGTTCCAGGTGTTGCCATGTGAACAAGTTTCGACTGCTTCCATTTAGAAAGCGACGCAGCGCACTCAGAGTCAGCACAGCCTGTTAGTAACACACAAACAAACACACGGATTAGCAGAAGCAGTTAGTAACACTCTGTATAAATTCATAATAGTTAGAGCACATTTTTATGGCAAGACCACAGATGGTAGTCTACATAACACGGACAACACATCTCCACCTCCTTCCATTATATAAAAGTGAAGCCAAAATACATGGCTATGGGCACTGTCATATTGTACTGGTAACGTTATTACAAGATGCAGAATTAACGCCACGCCCCTTCCACTTTCAGTATGTAAGATTATCCTTTATTCATCTCACAAACCTAGAAATTTGCAGAAACTTATCATTAAATATGTCAAAGATCTGATTTACAATTACAGGTTAACTTCTCGACATCCTCGGACAATAAGATGAATGATCGCCTTAGGATTGGTGGTAGAGTTGCTTTTTTATGTACCGTTGGGTTTTCTGTTGAGGATAAACCAGGCTGACTGGTCATGTTTTCATTAAAGCAGGGAAGTCTGGCTGAGAGAAGCTCTTTTTCACAAGTATTTAGGTCCTGTTTCCACACGCTCTCCTGGACAACATACAATGATCACTGGTGGCTAATCTGAAGTGTTTCATGTTTGTTTGGTCAAAGTCAGACTCTATAGTAATGCAAGAATAAGTCTTGAAGACCTGTAATTCATTTCTAGATTTTTGCAGGTTACATTTACAGATCTTGAAATAGATTGAGTTTTGGCTTTTTTTGCAATTTCTTTTCTTCGTTTTTTTGTCCTTTTTTTAAGCGAGGCAGGACAGTGAATAGAGTCAGAAATCAAGGAGGGAGAGAGAGAGTGGCTTGGAGGACTGTAACCTTCGTACATGGGGCACTCACACCAACAACCCTTTAAACAGGGTTAAAAGGGATTTTGGTTGCATGGCTGAAATAAGGTCTGTGGTTTATGCAAACTAAATAGTACAACAAAAATATTAATAATTATAAATACATATATATGTATAGATATATAGTTATAGATATAGTTATAGATATATAGTCAAATAGTTATAGTTATATATAGTTATAGTTATATATATAGTTAGATAAAGGTGTGCTATGATTTGTATGTATGCAGATTTTTTTTTATTCTGTAATATTCAGAAATAATTTAGAAACAAAATATTTTCTTATCAAATTCAACCAAATCCCCCAGTCTCACTGAGAATCATCCAGTTATACTGCTTAGCATTACTGAATAAAACACTACAAACAAACTTTAGCTGCATTTTAGGTAAAATATCTGTGTGTGTGTGTGTGTGTGTGTGTGTGTGTGTGTGTGTGTGTGTGTGTGTGTGTGTGCGTGCGTGTGTGCGTGTGTGTGTGTGTGTGTGTGTGTGTGTGTGTGTGCGCGCGCGTGTGTGTGTGCATGCAGATGGGTGCACGCAGGTGTGTGTTAGACTAGAGAGAGGGTGGGAGAGGTCCTGGGCAGGAGCCTTTGCTCGTCCTCCATGAAGGAAATACTCTTAAATCTGTTCGTTTCCAGCAGACACTGATAACCCTGAAATACACACACACACAACACATACGCAAACAATGATAGACACAAACACACATGAATGTAGTCACAGGCTGAGGACACATTTACACACACAAACATACAGACAGGTAGAAAAAGCACACAGTACAGACCCAGGTAAGGATGGAGAAGAAGCAGAAAGCAATGGTGGCTCTGGCAGCATCAGAGCCCTGGGCCAATGGGAGCTCATCAGGAGAGGTCGCCTGCCACTGATTGGCCAAAAAACAGAAGCCAACAAACCACAGGAAGCAGGCAAGACCTGGAGGTGAGGAACAAAACATGTCACCATCATTCGCCTGAACTGCACTTCATTTTTTTTCAAGCTGAAGTCTATATATAAACATTATCTCTAGATTTCCTGCATATAATTTCATTTTCTTTCAACAGTGGTCCATTTATAATTAGGTGTACCAGAAAAGACAAGGTCCAGCAGGACAGCACGTCTTCTGTCCTTGACGCTGCTGATGGAGGGAAAGTAAACATCTAGGATGAGGAAAAAGATGCTGCCAAGGAAACAGGCCACTCCGATAGTGACGCCATAGTTACAGGCATCTGCGTTGTTGTTGAAGACGCAAAGCAAACGCTCACTGCCGATGTTGATGTAGCCCTCATTCACAATGCAGCTGAACACCACCACGGAGAAAACCTGCAAGGAAACACACTTGTGCTGATTTATTATCTAACAGGCAGAAGAGAATGAACTCACACTGGAGTATGAATGTCTGTCATTCCTCATAAAGGCCACAGATGAAAGTAACTGCTTCAAGATACAAAGACAAAAGTTTGTAAAGTTATTTTGGGCATAAAAAACAACAAGGATGGATATCAAAACTGTAGACAGGCTGTTTAAAACAGCTAACAGTAAAAAAAACCAAAAAGGAATAAAACCAAACTGGGTCTGAGCAGAAGCAATAAATGAAAATAGGTTCATAAGATTGTCTACTAACCTAGATTTTTTCTCCATCCAAAGAAGGACGAAGAACCATTAAAGGGCTTGTTGTTTGTTCACCCATGGTTCCAACCTTCCTCTCCTAAAATGTTTCTAGCCAGGCAGATATTTTCTAAGGTAATTATTTTTCAAACCGGCAAATGAAACTTATTGTTTGTCTAGGTAATGCATGTATTTGAAATATGCTCTTGTTTATGTCGTTGTTGTCAATTAAGTTGGTCTATAGCTAAGTTCAATCAATCAATTTTAAACAAAAAAGAGCCAAATATGATAGAATTTGTCTCACACTTCACACATTATATACAGAGCCGGTCTAGACAGCCCTCTTTATGATGTTATTTAGAGACCAGACATGAATAGCATTGTCAAGCACTTTGGAACAGTGGCAAAGGAAAACTTTGTTTAACAGGCAGAAACCTTGAAATGAACCTGATTTATTGGTGAACACCGAACAGTCATCTGGCATGACGAGATTGTGATGTTCAAGCTCATGCTCCCTGCACTTCATCTAATTAGAAGGATGCATTTTGATCACATGCATTATAAACATATTACCTCATTGTAAAAAGGATGATGATGATCACATTAGGACTGAGGCTAGAACAATAAAATCCAATCTAAACTAACATTATCAGTGGCTTAAACCTATAAAAATCATCATTATTTTTTGAGTGATTTAAATTTGCTAATAGTAAGGGGTGTTTAAATTTGAAACATTAATAAAGTAAAGATGCATAAAATTGTCATTCCTGAAAAGCATATAGGGCCTAGATCTGCCTCAAATTGGTATTATGTATGTATGTATCTATTTAA
The DNA here is from genome assembly GCF_947650265.1 of Symphodus melops. Lineage (NCBI taxonomy): Eukaryota > Metazoa > Chordata > Actinopteri > Labriformes > Labridae > Symphodus > Symphodus melops. The sequence continues at coordinate 12,790,811 of NC_136692.1, read as the reverse complement.
AGTAGGCTAACTTACAATTTTTATCTGTTTTTCTACAGAAATCTTCTTTATGACTTGTTTTAGTTTCTCCTCTGTTATGTTTCACTGCTTCACGTGCTTTGTTGCAGATAAATGAATCAGATTGGATAACATGTAATTAAAAGACAGACAGATAATGTCCCTCTTTAAGCTGCGCCTCCTTTAAAAAAAAAAAAACAAGCATTGCTCCTTATTCCTTCAGGGCACACATTAAACGCTGTGTGGTGACTCACAGCTGCACTGACATTATACGGACAGGTGTTACATTCTGGCTAGCGGGCGATTTAATCAAACACGAGCTCCTCCTAGACACAAAGAGTCTCCAGATAAACATATGGTAATGAGAAGCTGCTGCTGAAGCTGAGCTGCATCACTCACATGGGTTCTGATCATTTTAATCGATCCATAAGACAATTAAGCTGTCAGTATTTAGGTCTTAAATAAAAAAATCGGATTCGGCTGTATTAATCATGAGCTGGCTGTATATAAACAAAGCGCGAGATAGGAAGATGATGTGAATGGAACAGAAGGGGCTGCAGGTAGGCCTGTCCATTCATAAACCCTTACATTGCAGAAGAGGTTTACTTACCCATGACATCAGCCTGAGGATGGTGCGGGGATGCGTGAAGAAGGCGACCGGATCGAAGTTGACGCTCCCGGCCTTCCCGGCGCCGTACGCGCCTGCTGGCTGCATGCCTCCGGCTTTCTGCTTCACCGACAGCCGACGCTGAGAAAGAAGAGGAGACGGAGAAAGAGCTGCTCGGAGCGGCGGCGTCCTCCTCCAGCCTCCGTGTGAAGTCACAGCGCGTCACCGAGAGCTGAGAGCACGCTGCACTGCACAATACAGGCTGTCTGTTCTTTATAGCATCACAGAGAAATCATTCATGTAAACCCAGTGATTTTTGTTATACTCGTTTATTATTTTTGCTCTTATATTTCTATTATTTCTCTTTTTCTTGGTGTCTCTATTTCTGTATCCCTTTTTTTTCATTTGGTGAAATGCTAATAGCGAGACTAAGGGTTACACTCGCATGCCCCAATACAAAGGGTCAAATATATTAGGCCTTTTATTTCAGTTATTCTGGTCAATTACACAAAAATACCTGTCAATTGTCTGTTTCATGTTTTTTTCTGGTCGCTTCCCTCTTTCTTTGTTTTCATTATTTTTTGTTATTTCTATCGTGTATTTGTTTTAACTTTTCCCTCATGCCCTTTCGATTCCCTGTGTAAGAGGTGTGTCCATTGTTAAGTTTTATCTCGACCCATTCTTTTATTTATTGTATAATTTGTGTGCAATTTTATTCCCCACAATGTTAAATTGTCGTGTGCTATAGCTGTTAGTGTATTAAAGGTTGTGTATTTTTATATTATTAGTCATAAAAGCTGGATTTACTGTGCAGACATTACACTGTACCTTTATTTTATTTGTGTAGAATCTGAAGGGACTGGGAGGTTTGCCAGGTATGTTTGTTGTGTCTTTGTTTATGTAGTAGGCCTTGTATTTTATGTTTGAGCTGAGCAGCTCCTTCAGCACAATACACCCACCCTGCAAGACTGAGGGCTACCTCAAGTCCTTTATTTCTGCAGTGACTCAGTCTGATGTATAATAATCAATATCATTATTGCTACATACTGTGTTTTAATGTGATCTGATCTGTCTTACCCCAACCCTTGTATTATTTAATTCTGTTGTATTTTTCCTTCCTTTATTTCAATATAAACTTCCTCGTACTGTAGATGTTTTTAAACTTTTTATTATTAAAGCTGTTTTTATTCCTTGTTTTCCTGTTGTTGTTGGGGGTTTTTTGGAGCTGCTGTAAGAACCACATTTTCCCCACTGGGGTATAAATAAAGTTTATCCTTATCCTTGTTGAATTGCTCTTCCCTTTTGTATGATACCCTGTTCCAACTGTATCCACCTGCCAATAAGATGAGCAAGGTAAAGAGGAGTTGTAGCGAGAGGAGATGGAACTGAAGAAGGACTCACATCACAAGCGACTGCTCGCAACTTGGTTCACTGGCCCTGCTTAGTCTACAGTGTCAAGGGATAGTATAGCCAACTACCTGGGGATGAACCCAGCACCCAACCTGAAAAGAATTAGCCTTTACTGTAACCAGCAAAGGGCTTTTAATGCTGTGGTTTTACACATACAGCTGGCTCAAATAAACAGTTTGTACAGAACCCCTGAAGTCACCAAATGGAAAAAAAATAAATAAAAAACCTGGTAAATAAAATGAATGTTCATGATGCATCTCTTTTGTTATACATGTTTACTAACGTGACATACAAATCAGAATCTTTTGAACATCCCACCCAGCCTCCTTTTCTATTCATTGTTGCTCCTTTGATTTAAAACAAATATGACGACAGAGAGCCACAAAGTGAAATAAATGAAATATGTCTTGTAAACCTAATCACAAATGTAATTGCATTTGATATGTTGGACAGCTACAACAGGATTGAGAAGAAAAATGGTTCTGGTTTCAGAGAGATGCAACTATAAGAGGTATCAAACACACACACACACACACACACACACACACACACACACACACACACACACACACACACAGTGTACTCTCTTTGTTTTTCTTTTTTTTTAATTAAAGCTCCTCTTTGGTTATTTGGGCTTTTTTTGCCTCTTCAGCTTTCATGGCCTCCATGTACTTCCTTCTGTCCTCATCCTCCTTCAAACACAAAAGAAACAAGTTTATTTTTGATCATAGACAGAAAATACTACTCAAACCATGGTAGCTGATGTTTTCTGTTTGTGTGACAGAGACTTGAGGGAGATAATTTACCAGAACTCTGTATTTTTTGGCTTCCTCCTTTTCTTTATCAATAAACTTAATGAGGTCCCTCAGCTTCCTTTTACCAGTGTAAACCACCACCTAATAGAAATACAGATATTATTACCTCAGTGATTTTTGAGTTAGCTGCACAGAACAGGGATTGCATATCAAATATCAAACTTAGTATCTAAATAACTTAGTTATTTAGCTAATATTTGTTTCTTCAATGGGTAATACTTAAAGGGATTTATTAAACTATGTATCTATCATTTAAACAGTGCATGCTCAAATGTCATTAATGAAATAATGTCTACAAATCATCCCTCTACATTTTTTTCTCTTTACAGATCGTATAAAAAAATATTGTTTAATAACCAAGAAACTCCTTACCCTTTCAGCATACAGAGCAGGGAACAAGCAGAGAGAGGGGTATGAGCTCAGCATCGACATGTTGATGACATTAGCTGAGGCATCTATGCGAGCAATGACCATGTCCTCTTGGTCCTTCAAAGCCTCGGCTAACTCTTCCCACAGAGGAAACAAAGCGTGGGACGCCTTACTGTAAGGAAGATCTAAAATACACATTCAGTATGGGCCTCTAGGTTCAAGTGGTGTAAACAAGTGATATAATAACAGTTGTTTAGCCCAGGAAGCAAGGATCGTCAACATGTCCTCACACATCCCCCACAGAGTTGTTTAATGTCAATATCTCCAAAAAAAACCCCATCAGACCTTTCTCCAAAACAAACGTGTGAAACAGTAACGCTTTAGTCTTGCTTTCATTGAACCTATGCACCCATTATTAACCCAAATACACAGATGTGTTTAGATCTGAAAAATGTAAAATCCAAGCTTCCTGGACAGTCTTTAAATGAAGGAGTATCGACTCACAGAAGAGGACAAAAACAGTCTTGTTGGGGTTAAAGGCCACTGTCTCCAGGGTCATTCCTACCAGCTCCTTCACTGGCTGCTCCTCCCATCCTTCAGGTATCTCCTCGCTCTGCATCTGAGTCTGTGATGTTAACATGAACACAAAGACATTATTTATATCATTATAGGTTTTTCACACCTCCTGTTACTGTATATTTCACTTCCAAATGACAGTGTTTGTCACCTTAGCAGTTCCCTGTAAGTAGGATTGGCAGAATGCTGTAATGGTTTCTATGTCTAGAGATTCAGAAGGCAGGTGGTAGGTTAAATGATCTGTCAGGTTGACCAGTCGGATGAGAGGAGCCTCAAACTCCCGGACCCGGAAATACTCCATCATCCTGCCATTACGTGGCTCCTCAACATTCACCCAAACAAACAAAATCTGGAAACACACACATGCAGAGTTAAAGGCCTCCAGTGACGTACAAGAAGATTATTCTAAAATGTGTTTAAAGGATGGTTTTCAAATCATTTTTGTGTGTCTTTGATCTCTACCCTTAGCCTGAAAGCCTCTGCGACGATGTTAAATGCAGAGTAGATCTCTTTGAAATCAGCGGAGCTTTCTTTGATGAACAGCAGAGCATGGTTTAACACGGGTGATGCTAATATCTGAGGGGCCGTCTACAAGAGAGAATGACATGAAAACATTTCTATGAACAAGATAATGTTATGTTTTCTTTATATCTACATTTATGTTCTCAGTGGGTTTCACTGTTGGCTATTCAAAGTACTGAGTAGTAGTTAAAGGAGACCTATGGCTATGTCAAAAGCTAATTATTAATATCTGGCACAATTCAAACGAAACAAAAGGAGAGACAACTCCCCTAACTAAATCTGTTTAAGTGGCACACAATGCCCAGACAGTGTAGACTTGTAACCTCAGCTGATTAGGAGGTTTTTTTCAGTGTCTGTTGTTAGTAGGTTTGTTTGTGATCAGCTTATGCTTAGATATCTAAAATATAACCTGCTGTGTAATTTACCAGCGCTGAAAATCTTAACTGACTTGACAGACATAACTCACTTTCTCCCAAGTGTGGTGGGTAAAAGCTGATTTTTTAATAACCTCAAATCATTGTGTTTAATGTATAGAATGATTCACTGTCTCTGTCTGGAATGACTGCCCTTCCCAGGTGGAGATTTTAATTGTGAGGGGAAAAAACATACAATTAGGTGAAAAAGCTTATATTTATGACATTATATTCACAATTAAATTTACCCCAAAAAGGGAGTATGTAAACCAAAAGACAAAGATCACACACATAAGTTAGTGTATAGAAATATGGAAGTATTTATCTAATTAATCACCAAACAAACCCTCATAATATTTCCACATCGGCAGTAGTGTGAATCCATACGCTACCTTTCCAGTGTACTCAGTGACGGGATCCATCTGGTAGACGGTGATAAAAACGATCAGCTCCTCTTTCGCTGTCTGAGGCATCATTTTATAAGCCTGGATAAGCTTAGACTGTAGCAGCCGAAGATAGAAACAGTAACACACACAAACACAGCACACACACACATACATAAGAAATGAGAAGTCAACAGTACTCAGACACATACAGCCATATCTCAGAGCTATGTGTTTGCTCCTGGTATGGACTCAAAGTACCTTTTTAAGCAGAAATACAACATCATATGTGAGACCATATTTGCTGATAACGTCAATGTTCTGTGTCACAGCAAAGTTAACATCAGGAAGGTCAGTTGCTGCAGCGTAGAACACCTGGATGTACTCCTGGTTCAGCTCCTGAAAACATAAAAAAAAAGGGAAACAAACTGATATTCAGACAATTTGATGACAATTGCAACACTGATGAGTAGCTGAGGAAAACTGTTCTTGCTCACCTTAAAGAATCCGACCACTGTTAGTTCCTCTCTGGCTTCTAATTTGCTCAGATCTGTAATGAGGTCCAAAGCAGATCCCACTCTCCTTTTCAGCCAGGTCAAGATGGAGGCTGCACTCTGAGGAACTAAACCACAATTCAGCAAAATTGACGAGTAGTCCCTTTTATACTGTAGCCAAACTACAAAGACCCAGCTCTTTCATTAACAGGGTCGCACTTAATGATACTGATGATGATTTTGATGATGATGATGATTTGTGTTTTCATTTGACAATGACGACAGTGTTATTTGGGATGGTTTTGATGGTGATTAGAACTCTCAAGAACAGCTGTCAATGTTGTGCTTTGCCTTTCAGCACCTACTGCTGAAAGGCAAAGCGCTGATGTCGTTTCCCCCTTTCTAGATCCTTGCTTGTGTTGCTCTTACTCTCATCTCTTTGGATGAAAGTATCTGCTAAGTATATTGTAGAATTGTAAATATAATTAAACAGCGTTGTAGATATTAAACAAATAGTTAAATACTTTGGGTAACATGCCTATTTGCATTTTTGCCACATGCTGGAAAAAGAGGATCAATTCGACTCTCTTTTCCATTGTTTAGCTATCCCTAGATCCTAGAGGTTAGCTTAGGGTCAGGAAACAGGAGGAATCGGTGAGTGTGGCTATTGTCAAGTAAAAGTATAGTCAAATGTTATAACTCAAGTGTTTAATCAATTTGCAGAAGCAAAACTAGTTTTTTTTTTTTTTACTCAAGTAGCAAGCTAGCCAAAACATTTCAGTGTTTTGTTCCATGTTGAACTAGCCAACCCTTTCACATTAAGCTAAGCTAAGCTAAGTAATGTCTTGCACCAACCTACAACAAATGTGCTTTAATTGCTTACCAAACTACTGTATAATGAAATATACTGTACATAAAAAGCATGCACTGTTTTGTTCTCTTTGTACATACTAGGACAGGACACAGGGTTGTATTTATCTCCAGAGATGTACAGCCTGATTGTGTGGTCTGTCGCATTAAGTTCTTCAGCCAGATTCTTCTCCTTTGTCACATCAATCACTGCTAGTTTGACCTCTGAGCCCTGAAGCTCTGCAGCAGCTCCGTCAAATGCCTCTGAGACACGATGGCCTTCTACAGTCAGAGGAGCATCTACACACAGAAAAACAGACACACTTTCAGTGAGTAAAAATAAAGAAAAATAATTAATCAGATTCTATGAGGTGGCTGTTTAGCTTTCCTTTTTTCTTTTGTTGTTGTGTTTTTTACATCTTAAACAATGAGTAAACATGTGGGTCAGCCTATTTTGTATGTTACTTACAGAAGTACACCAGCAGCTGCTCATGTCTTCTCAGTGCTTGTTTGAAATTTCCTTTCGTCAGCTGTAAAACTCCATCCTTCTCAGGGGCTAATTCGTATTCCTGGCCTTTATGTTGTGTGTCACTGGCGACAAACACACAAAGACACAAAGTCCTCACCCCCAGCAGCAACAGTGTCCTCATGACAGTTCAGACTGATGGACCAGGTGTAGAAACAAGCTTCAGGTAGGTATGAAGGGACTGGTGGGAGGGAGGGCATATAAGAGTCTCTCTCTGTGTGTGTGTGTGTGTGTGTGTGTGTGTGTGTGTGTGTGTGTGTGTGTGTGTTGTGAATGCTCTTGTTATCTGCCAACTCGACCCACCTGTCTGTTGCTGATTAACTTTACTATCTGAGCTTTGCTGTATCCCTGCTATTGGCTGCTGTTCATATCAAGCATATCACTAATATGTCATTGCCCTTGTGCTAACAGGGTTAGCCTAAACAAGGTCAAATAGGTATTTTCACATGTGCAGAAATCACTCACACTAATAAGATAAAACAACCTCAGAGCTTTGTTAGAGTAATCAAGACAGTTTTTATTTCTCTATCAACATGATAGAATGATAAATAACAATACAATGAGTAACAATTATATCTCATGAAAGAAAGACTTATTCAGCAGGTATTCTGAGCATCATATTTCAGGTAATAAGTTGGTATTTACAACAGGTATATATTAGAGTTTATGTTAAGTTTATACTACTAGAAAAAGAACTTCACAGACCCATGTTTTACATTCTGTAAGTGATGTACTTAACAATTCATTATTTAGTTTAAATCATATTCTTTATCTACATCTGTATTTACTTTGCATGAATTAAATTATAACCAGGGTTAAACTTCAACATGTAAACCTTTTTTTGCAGCTACATTACAATATGTAACAGATCTATTATCTTGTGCACATCTTTGTATTGAAATTTCTTTCAGTTAATTTGAGTTGTAGCAGGCTGTACCTTTAAGACCTGTACAGCCACACAGGTGTTCAAGAGGCTCATGTTCAAGGTGGGCAAAGTTCAAACTGGAATTGTATCAGGTCATTCCACCATGGACTTAATAATAATGATAAAGGTGCTGTATAAGCCAGATTAAAAGGTGCGATAAAGTAAACAGTAGAGTGCAAGAGAAGTCAGTAGTGCATTCAATGCACACTCACACAGAAAATCAAGTCAATGTCACCAATGTTTCAACAAATACAAATCATGTCTGACATTCAGGCTATACTGTAGGTAAGCTGCCCCTTTGATCATCAGAGTAAACATGAAAATCATTGTATGCATTTAAAAAAGAACATTTTGATCTTTTGATATTAAATACAGAAACATTTATTATTGTAATGTAAAAAAAAGAAGAAAAAAAAGAACTGTTGTTGTACAACATCCTGAAGCCCATTTGGTAAAGTGATGCACATTCTAAAACAAACTCTCTTCTTCTGACATTGAGATTGAACTTTAAACCCCAAAACAAATTCTTGCAAAAGGTCAACAGTGTGAAAATGTTTTTGCCAAATTTCTTCAGTGAGCAAGAAATACTTGCTTATAAAGAATTCATAAAACTCGACCATCTCAAAAGTCAGAGATGGTATTTGAAAAGGAAGTAAGTAATTAATAAAGACAGAAATTTTTACTGCCATAAAGGCAAGCAAGGGTACTCTTGAATTTACAAGATTGTGACAACAGTGTCTATATTTCTTGTTGATGTAAAATTCTTCAAAAGCTCCAGCAGCTAAATGTAATGGTCTGTCCATAAATGTTATGAATATTTACTTTTTAAACTTTAAATGAATACTTTTTTTATCACCTATATTCACTTTGACTTCACTGAGTAGTGTATGCAGTGAACTGTTTGCATTCCTAGCTTACAACATACATTTTATTTATCCATACTGTGACAAAAATACGTTACGAATGTTATGAGATTTGGGGTTGACCCTTGGAGGAGAGGGGTCGGATTAATCCTGACAGTGTCATCTCGTGTTTGTGTACAGATGGTTCTCACAATGCGGGCAGGAATGATGTGCGTCCTGTAGGCTACGTACCATGAACGGGATCAGACAGCATCCGCAGATGAACCTGAAACACACACACGCGCGAAGAGAAAAGACAGATGAAGCTTTGTTTTGCACACTGACGTTAGAAATCATGCATGTGTGGGTTTGTGTCTCACCCCATCAAGGAGAGAAGTAAACACATGCACCAGGCAGCACTCCCAGGCAGGTAGGTGACTTTGGTAGTGACAATACGATGGCAGTACGGGCACTGTACCACGGCTGGGCTGTCTCTCAGATATTGCAGTGCGACAGGAACAGGCTGCGGCTGGGTCACGACTGGCTGCGTTTGTCTGCCGCTGACAGACGATGATACACCAACTGGCATTCAGAGGGTACAGGAAGGATAGGGAGATATCAGGAAGAAAACAAGATGCAAATGAGTTATGATTTACCTGCTCAGTTGGTAGGTATGCATTATATTTAGAGTATAGTAGCTTCATACTTTGTGTAGTTGGATGGATTATGACTCCAGTGTTTTGTGACGGTGATGACACAGCAGTTGGCAGCCGAGGTGGAGTCAGGACAGGAAATGGATCCTGCTGAATTGCTATTTGAAAGAAATAATGCTTACAGTGTGCACATATTTACATTTTGCGATTACAAAATACCCTTTTATTTTAAGTTTTTTGGGGGCCTTTTGCATTTATTGATAGGACAGCTAAAGAGGAAATACTATATCCTCCTGGATTACTTTTAAACAAAAAACAGAGAAGAAAGGTCTGAGCTCACAAGTGAGAAAAGTGTGAGTTTTTCTGAACAGAGAGCCAAAACAAAGACTTAGGGGTGGTTTTAAAATCACCTGACTGTGATAGAAGTGGTAATAAAGGGATGAGAGAGATTTCTTTTACCTGCTTCTCTGTAGGTGGGAGGAGGTGTTGGTGGATAGTGGAGGGAGAAGTCATATGAAGGGGGAGGGGGGATGTTGTATCCGATGCTTTGAACAGGAGGGTGGAGACGGGCCTCGTCATATGAAGGGGGTTCCATCAGGGGATGATCCAGTCAGACAGGAAGCTAAAAGGAAGAGACAGCGGACCATTTACACAAACATCTATCTATCTATCTATCTATCTATCTATCTATCTATCTATCTATCTATCTATCGATCTAGAAAACAGAACACTTCAGGTACCAAACGTTGCCCTTGTGCTTCCAGATTTAGCATTTGTATGCAGAATCTCTAGAGGTTTAAACATTCTAATTAAATGCTTGTTTTATTCATTAATTAATCCCACTAGGGGTCATTGGTGTTTATTGTTGAATAGGGAAGGCAGTGACTGTGCGTTTTTGTCACTGCTATCTGTCTTGTTTGTTTTACTCCTCCCGCCTGCTTTCTATGATGTCACTGGACATGCAAGGTGAAAAAAATTGTTTTTGGAAACCACAGTCAAAAACATTTTGACACAGCTCCTCTCGAGCATGAAATTACTATCGAGACCAAAACCTCACACAACATAGCTGCTTGGCGGACGTGGACCCAGACACATTAACAAGGCTGAATATCAATGAATTGTAGGGAGCGAGATTCGGACATCCTGTCTCCTAAATTCTTCTGTCAGTATGTAAGAGTTAACCCTCCACAAAACAAGCTCAAGATTTGACTGTGATTGCTGTTGTTGAGTCTGATTTGGTTACTCTTCATTTTGTGACAGTTTCTGGTGTCACCTCCTCCCTCCATTTTTATAAATCAGACAATAATAGGCACACTTCAGATATATTGTTTTCACCAGTTTTAACTGTAAGGCTTTGAAGTATGACATTATCACACTGTGACACTGTATGATTGTTGCCAATTGTCAGAAATGAAATGTGATACTCTTTGAAAAAGAAGTTTGAATTATTTGACTGCTAAGTATCATGTTGGATAACTTCTATTTCTAAACTTCAGAGCACAGTTTGTACAAGAGAAAAGATTCAAAATGTTTAATTTCTTATTAGAGTAAAGTTCAGTGTCTAAACCAGGTCATCATCTCCATAAATTCTTAGATTAACATGATAAGGTTTAGAATATCATAGCCTAATATCTAACACATCTTTACATCACTGCATTGATTTACCTCAAATGTGATTCCCTGTCAACATGTTACCTAAAACCAACTGTATCAGCCATTAAACACACTTATTGAAAGTAGCCATGTCATTCCAGATCACACGGGACTCCTCTCTTATATAAACAAGAAATATTCCAGTCTTGGTATCTGATCCAAACAGGCGCAGGTCTGTGCTCCACATAGAATCAACTTCAAAAACTGCCTATAGAGTATTAAATGTCCTCTTTTCAGTAATTCACAGCTGAGATAGATGAAAGCAGTGATCTTACCTGGGACGTTGAGGAAGACTAGCTGTCAGTAGGAAACACGTACCATATTGGTGACAGTGGTGACATCACAACCTGCTGAACCTGTTTTCCTCTGGAATTAGAAACATTTTACTTTCCAAAGACAAAAAACCAGCTCTTCCACCTCGTCTATAGTGCTCAGCAGAGCTCGCTATATCTTTCTCAACAGACGAAACTGACACTATATTTGGTAATAATGTCACCTTATTCCTAAAAAACACAGGAATTAATTCATAAACCAAAATATAAATCAGGTCAAAAATAAAAATGTGATCAAGAAAGAAAATATGAACATTTATCATTCAAATTTTCACATGTATTTATAAATACAAATGTGTGTCAAAACATATACACCCTGTATGCATAACAGCCACAGGGAGAGGCATAGAGGTCAGGTACATGCTAAGACGGGTAGCAGGTATGGACGGGCCAAAGCAGCACAGACTGGTTTTAGGGACGTGGAGCTGGTGTGGGGGCTGGAGCACTACCAGCTAGATATAGTTGGGTTTACTTCAATGCATCATTAATTATTGATTTGATTGGATTGGATTAATTAATAACAATGTCTACTAAAGAATAGATCAATTTAATCCTTATTAAACAAAAATCTTGGCTAAACTGAAGAGGCTGATGCCTGAGTTAAAAATAAACAGCAGAATTTTGATTTGAAATACAATCACCAATGTGCAGACACAAATGTTTTGGTTGTCTGCTCGGCTGGTGGGATATTCAAAGCTGTGAGGGGAACACATATAAACCTTGAGTGAGGAACAGGTGTTTTTATACATCTTTATTTTGCACATGTAATACCACAGTGAAATCAGTAGAAGTCTGGCAAATAAAAAAAGATTGTTTTCTTTCTCTTTCCAAACCATTTGACATCATGTAAATGAATACTCAGATTTAACTTTTTGACCCCTTTGTCCGCTTTCAAATACTACAAACTGCTTTTTTCTGGCAACACACTGAGCTAGTTTATTCTCAGACATAATTTGTAACAGCATGTGTTCGTCTGTCTGGTAGATTTTATTCAGGAATAGGAAACACAACTTTGTTTCAAACGTACACCTACTTGCTCTTTCACTTCACAGCATCAGCTTTGTTGTTCTTGCATTGATGTCCACCCGTTTTTCTTCACAGTTCAATAAAATCTCTCCCTTCTCTGTAAATTGTTCTTTTTTATTCCAAATTGATGAAGTAGTGATTAAGTTGACTTTTATGGTTCCACCAATATCTCATTACACAATACTGATTTATTGAAACATATTTATAATCAATGTCTTTTAAAAAAAAGTCAAAAGTAGTCTTAGGAGGCAAATGTAACTTATTTATAGTAAATGCTGTATAGAAAGCTTCATTGAGACAAGTTTATGTCAAATTTTATAAAAGTGAGTATTGCGTTATCAAGAGTTGGGTTGTTTAAATGAGAACACCCATTACTGTAAGCCTGTTTAATAAGTCATGCGTGGATGTCACATTTATGTTTGTAAACATAAATGCTATGCTTGTTAATTTTCATATGAAAAATTGAAAGATTCTAGGTTGATCCCAATTGGGTGGAGACCAAAGTGACCTCACAGTTCATCTTTAGATGTCTTCTCGGTTGATCCATCTTCAGACTCTTCAGCCTCCTACAGAGAGAAACATTTGATAGAAGGATGGTGATTCAAGTAGATGTATTTTGGAAAAATATAGTACATGGTGGTCAAAACACAAACCTTGCTGTCATCCTCAGTGTCTTCATCCTTCTTGTCTTCCTCCTTAGCACCATCACCTTTGTCATCATCATCATCCAACTCATTATCATCATCATCATCATCATCATCATCCAAGTCATCATCATCCTTGTCATCCTCTTTAGGCAGCACTCCTCCATTATCCAGGAATTCAGACATGGTCTCAAGATCTCTTTTTCCAGTATAGTCTATCACCTGCAGGCCAACAAAGCAGAAGAATTAGAATAAAAATAACAGGACTGGATTAACGAAATCCCTGAATAAGTCATCTCCGGAATGTTAAGTCTAGGTGGGAGTACCTCTTTTTTTTCACCAGCTGGGAAATATTTGAGCGTTGGGAAACTCTCGACAGAAACAGACTCCACCTCGTTCACTGTGGAGTCCATCTTTGCTATGATGATGTCGTCATTGTCTGCATATTTTTCAGCCAGCTGATCCCAGATGGGAGCCAGTTGCTTACAGTGTCCACACCATGGAGCATCTACACGCGCACACACACACACACACACACACACACACACACGCACGCACGCACGCACGCACACACACACATACAGAAACGCAGTTACAGGATCTATCTGTAAATACGCAACTCAATGAAAAGGTAATTATTAGTTTAGCTAACACAGTATTTTTTGTGGTTGTAAAACACAAGACTTCTTTTTGCAACTAGTGGAGTTGACCCACTGGAATTCACATATAATGCACATTTAAAGCTCTTACACTACACCCCTTTCTGATAAACAGTTTATTAGAAAAGGGTGAATGGCAAAGCTCAGGGACTGTACACATTTAATTTAACAAACATTTGAATGAAACCATTTTGATGTAAAAAGATGTTGTGTTAGTGTTGTACAGTATTCACAAAGGGAAACCAGAGAGTTGAAATAATCGATGCAGTCCTTCCTAACTTTAAGTTTGACCTTTTTTTGACAGTGCAGACAAACAGACTTACAGAACTCCACAAAGACATTTTTGGTCGGGTCCAGAGTAACAGACTCAAAGTTTTTCCCCACCAGAACCTTGACTGGTAGTTTGTCCCAGTCCTCTGGGATGTCCTCAGACCGATAGTAGGGCTGCAACACAACACAAGATTTGGGGCTTACAGATGCTGTTTGACTAAATATGAAATACATGCTTTAATGGTGTCATGTCTGAGGATGTCATTAGAAGTACTCAGGTTTCTTTTTTGCCTTGTAATGCCTTTTTTAGATTCATCTGTATACTGTATATGCTCTCTCGTTTTGTCTGTGTGTGTGTGTGTGTGTGTCAATCATAGGAGGTGATCTCCTGCTTCAGCAGTTCAAAGGCTGCATTGGAAATCATTTCCTTATTTAATGAGCACAATGAAGGTATTGCAGCAGCATTTATTGCGTTTATTGTTCAGCCACTATGTGCCAAAGTTTGCTATAGAGCTAATTTACATTTGTAGTCCCATGGGGCAGGAGGCAGAGAAACTAAATATACACTAAAATACATAATGACCATACAACAGCATTAAATTAATGATGTATGATTAAAACATAAATGGGCTAGAGACAATGCACTTTAAAAACTACACAATGCCATATCTCTCCATTCCTATCATTAGTTTAAGAACTTAGGAGATATCACCAGTGTAGTTAACCTTGTTTTCTCTTGTTTTTGAAAGTTAGGGAGGTAAGTTGATAGTAGTAGGGTTTATTACATTTCTCAGGTTAGGCTATTTCGGTTAGCTCTCCATTAGTCTTGTTTTGCTGTTAATGTCGGCCCTGATTCATCTTGAAGTTAATTCCTGATGGAATAATATGTAAATGTTACCTGATATATATTTCTAAAATAAAACCTTTTTTTTTTACGAGATCAAAATGAAGTGTCTGTGGCTGCTTGGGTCTTGGTGGGAATGTGTTTTTTTTTTTCATGTTATTTCTGAGTCACCTTTTGACAGGGTCAGACCATCTGTTATACCTTAGCAGTGCCATCCAGAACAGCCTGACACAACTCTTCCAGTGACTTTGCTGTCAGATCTCCAGAAGCAATGGTGAACTTCTTTCCTGTTTCCATGTTGACAATACGTGCAGTGGGAGCGTCTTGCTCAGACACGCCAAAGTATTTTAGCACATGAGAAAGAGCGTCTGTCACATCTATTGAAATGAATAGCATCTGTATAAAAAAAAACACAAGGGACAAAAAACAAGACAAGAACAAAGGCAACAAGGTTAATGAAGTTTTGCGTTATTTTGTCGATACATTATATCTGAAGACACAACGCACACATACAGTACACTCTCAAATAGATTTCTATGTATCATGCTGTTACCTTGCCCTTCAACTTTTTGGCCACAGCCTTGGATTCTTTGATCAGAGACATCTGACTTTCCACAGATGAGTTGATGAACAAAAGACTGTGCAGCTTGATGTTTGAGGAGAAGATCTTATCGGCAACCTGGAATAAAACCAATCATGATTTGAATAGAATTTGGGATTTATATTAATTTGTAAGCATTTTATTTGTCCACACATCTGTGCGTTTTACCTCTTGGCTGAACGGGATGATCAGCTGCAGACTTTTTTCATTGATGAAGTTGATCAGATTTTTTTTGTCCAGAGTCCCATCTTCAGACAACTCAAAGTCTGCTCTGCCTTCATCAAACTAAGAAAACACACACATACACACACGCACACACACACACACACACACACACACACACACACACAAAATTAAGATTTTGTCGTAGTTCTGATGGTATGAATGATAACTGCAAAATAAAGTATTAAAATACTTAACAGGCCTCTCTCAAATTTTTTTAAATATTCCAAAACATTGATTTATATATATATACACATATATATATATATCCTCATCTGATTGCACCTCTTCTAAACACTAGATGGCAGCAACACTAAACTCATCACACCTTCGTTGGAGTTCCTTTCTGCAATAAATATGACTGTCTTTCCTTTAGTATTCAAAACCATCCATACCTTCTTGAATAGCACCACTGTGTTGGCTTTCGCTTCATATTTCTCAAAAACCTCAGGACTGGCTGACAGAGCAAACTCAGTGTCAGTAACATCCAAAGCAAGTTCCTTGAGCGCCTTGGCCGCCTCACTCTCCAGATTCTGAAATGAATAAAAACATTTAAACTTCAGGACACAATCTTAAGATGCATTCAGTGGGACAGATAAATTAGACTCACATACCTCAAAGAAGCCCACCACAGTTATGTTGGAGGAATCAATAAACTGAGCTGCAGAGTCGGTAGAGTCTAGCACTGGAGCACCTGGACCCATTCGACGTTTCATCCACTCGATTATACCCTCTAATGACCTCTTACCTAGAAAAACACAATGCACAAACAAATTAAGTAGATCCTATAACTGAAGATATTTGAGAGCTGGTAAACAGGTTCAGTGAGGGAAAGTAAACACACAAACAGACAGATGCATACACTCTAATCGAGGTGAGTGCTTAGGTAACAATCAGGCTTAATGGTGACAGTGGCACATTCAGCTGTGAATTTGAAAACATGTACAGCTTTTCAAATTCACAGCTGAATCTGGAGAATCTTGAGCTACACTCTTGAGACACAACAGTGCTTCAAGGGTGCATCTCTGTGAGTAGTACATGTTTACCCGTGTAGTCAAAAGCCTTCTTGCGATCTCCATCGACGAACAGTTTCAACGTGGGGAAGCCTTTGATGTCGAACTCATCAGCCAGCTCCTTCTCCTCTGTGACATCCACTTTGGCCAAACCCACAGCAGGTTCCTCCATCTTTAGCTTCCCAGCAGCCTCGGCGTAAACCGGCTCCAGCGTTTTACAATGACCACACCAGGGAGCATCTGCACAAACAAACACATATAGTTATCTTCTTGTGCAGCATTTGACTGTGTTTTCCATGTAGAAGAGCCTCTCTACAGTTCTCTGCTCTTCCTGCTCTTTAGTTTCTTTTAGCCAGTCATGTTCAGATAAAAATGGAAATAAGCTGCTGATAGCAACAGTGGCAGTTGGGACAAGCTTCCCTTTATCCCCTTTGCTCCTTTCCTTGTTGTGACCTCTCCACTCGCTGTGCTGAACTCATGGGAGAATTGACCCAAGAGAACATCTGGACAGGAGAGGACACGTGTGCACATTTGTATGAGGGGTACTTGTGAGGGGTAAAGCAGAAAGTCATTTTAAAAAAACTGCCACAGTTTTACATTTACAGTAAACCATGAAACAACTCAACTTCAACTAAGTCAATGTTTCATGTAGCTTTGGTTCATCCTCCTTCATTGTAGTAGTTGGAGCACATCTTTTTGATTTTTCTCAATCTAATTTAGGCATTTCTCCATGAATCATGATTTGTTTTTTTCCCACTCTCTAGTTAGTTTAAGACAAAAAGGAAAATTAGGATCATTCATTCATTCATATTTTGTTGTTTGGTGTAAAAAAGTTCTTAGAATAAGTTTTAACGTTACCTTTAGGGCACTTAAAACATCAACAGGTAAACAGTGCTGTTTAACAAAAGTAAAAAGTAACAACAGTACAGTGATACTTACAGAATTCGACAAGTAAAAACTGGTTTTCACTGAGAGCTCTGGCAAAGTTGTTGATGTGGAGAACCATCACATCTTTCTCCTCCTCTATCTCCTCTGTTTTCTCTTTCTTCGGTGCCTCCTCTTCCTCCTCGTCTGTCCCTTCTGAAGAATCTGTTGATGTTGCTTTTATTTCTATCTCTGGGTCAGTTTCAGTGTCTTCTTTTGTTTCTGTCTCTGTGTCAGTTTTGGTGTCACCATCTTCGGCCCATGTGCAGGAGGCCCACAGCAGCAGGCCAAGCAGGGTTATGGAGAGAAGAGTGCGTGTCCTCATGTTTGCAGCTCTGCCACCTCCGCTCAGGTAACAGCACCTACAGTACATGTGTCACTGATAGTTCGTACCTTTATTTGTGTAAGATGAAGAGTGTGTGTCGAAATGTAACTGGCTTTCCTGCTCAGCCAATCAGATGATGCACCTGCAGGGGACTTTTTCCCAGTATTAGCCAATCAAATGTTGCCCTGTAGATTCTGGAGCAGGGACACTGGCTGATTAACTGTTCACTTTTCCTTTGTCCTTTCTGGTATCTGCTTCTTGATTATTTACTTCATTGTGTTCCAAAGAAATTACCCACCAGATAGAAGCATGAATACACTTCTTTAATGTTCTCTTTCAATAGTGTCTCTTTAGGCCTTATTAGACCCTCATTTACCTAAAAACAGCAAGACCACAGTTGTATGGCTCTCCAGATCCCTTTGTTTTGTTTAGTGATCCTTTATTTGTTTTTGTTTTTTTCTGTTTACTCAAACTACAGCAAACACTTTTAACCGTCTCTCCTGTAACGGTCTCCACATTGTGATTAAACTGAACTGCTTCATTACTCAAAGATCATTGTTGAATCATGTTGGCGCTACAAACTAGTCACTGCTTATTTTAGCAGATATCTCAAAAACATGACGCACACAAACAAGGTGTTTTGCGTCATTTTTGGCACAACCTTGTGAAAAGGGGTAGTTCTCATTTTTTTCGATTTTGTCCTGTAAATTCATAATGCTCAAAGGAGCCACAGGTTATATTTTACAACCAGGACTGTACATTTAGAGGGCATACAGTAAGCTTCTATACGTGGGGTACACAAACTAACCAGTAGGCCACCAAAGCCCCATGTTTGTTTGTTTTTAACAATACATTTAATTCTGCTTTCTTGTAACAGTCAGATGTATCACCATTGAGAAGCTTTGCAGTAAAAAATGTAAAAAAAAAAAAAAAAAAAAAGGAAGACTGTTTGGGCTGTGCACATTGAATAACTTAATCTGAGGCAGCATAAAAGGAAAATGAAAATCACTATAAAGAAATAATCAATCCTGTCCCTGATGGTCTTCTTTGCTTTTGTAAGTCAGTAAATGACATCAGTATTAATTCCCGCCTTTTTAATAACCAATTTAAAAAAACTCCTCACAAGAGCTTTAAAGAACCGTGAACAAAACATATTGATTTTATTTTATTTTATTTTTATTAAACTATTCACAAATATATATCAAGCTGAAAGGTCGGAGTTCAAATATTTCGTGTGTTTAGCGCTGCATGTGTGTGGTCTCCGTCAGTGTGTGTGTGAGCTCCGGGTTGGGATCCCAGTTTGCCAGCAAGTCACTGAAGTCCGGCTGAGCACTGTCCAGGATGTGTGTGTTGTGGTGTGCTAGCAGGTTGTAGTGGATCTGTGTGATAGTGTCCGTGAGCGTGCTGTCCTGTAAAAGGTTCTCACTGTTTGTTTGTGTGACATCAGAGGTGTTATAACCAACAAGAGAACAGCATGGGATCGGCTCAGTCCAGAAACTAAGTGGGAGATGTCTCTTTGTCATGGGGCGCCCGCGGCCATGACTCTGACCCCTTTGGTCAAACAGTTCAGCCAGGGGCCCCAAACCTCTGTTTTCTTTAGCATACCTGGTCTCTTGATCATCCGCACAAGGAACAAAGCCATTTTCTTGCTCCTCTGGACTTCCTGCTCTTGCGATTTTCAGGAGATCGTCGTAATAACGCAGGCGTCCGCTGCCTGTCATAGTGACCGAGTCGCTGTAGATATTGCAGGCCTCTTGATCACTGGAGCAGTTGCCAAAATACCTCTGTACATCATGGCTAATAAGTTCTGCAAACCTCAGGAGCTGCTTGGTCACATCAAAGAAAACCTCTTCAAAACCTTCCTCCTCTTCCTCATGAGCTTCAGATTCGTCGTCCTCCTCCTCATCTTCTTCTTTTTCTTCTTCCTCATCCTGCACCTCTTGCTTGTCCTCTTGCATCTCTTCATCTTCCTTGGATGGAGAGTGTTCGAAAATCAGAGGGAAGTAGGATGGAGTTTGGGCCTGGACAAGGAAGTTTGTCACCACGCCTGCAGCCATTTGTTGGTTGTTTTATAACTGGAGAAACAGTAACAGAGAAAAAAAATTAAGAAAGGATAGAATACAATTGTAAAGTCTGATTCCTTTACAAATACACTCTACCTGCAAGGTCAGTTGAATCTGTTGTAGTTAGAAGCAAGATTTGTCAAGGATCATTGATGGATCCCCTTTTTCTGATTGTGTGCGCATGTAATACAGGACGGTCAGGATCGTCTCTGTATATATACCTCTGCACATCACCGCAGACGTGTGTGCCTCCTGTCTGATGAGGAGGCTTCCAGAACAAATATTTGCATGCTGTATTGGTCAAACACACTTTGTTTACTTTATCACTGGGCAACCGTGGAGGGGGTCCAAAGCTAATGGATCCTCTGCTAGGGGATAGTGAAGAGTTGTTAGACACACAAACACACACATATCATTGCTTTTTCCGTCCCTGTTATCAGGCTAGTTAAAATATAAAAGAGCATGAAATCAAATCATACGCTGTTTTGACTTTTAGAGGGGTAACACTCTGAACTGACAACAGACACAAACACAACCTCATGAGGCACAAATCAACTATAAAGCAGGACGTGTAGCTCTTTGCATGCCACCTTACGATAACTAAAAGGTCAAATTAAAGGAAAAGGATGTTTTTCAGTGATTGAAAAATAGAAGTGAAAGTTTTTTTAATTAATTGTCACCTTTAACATTTTAACACCAACATAATTTTTCTCAAGTAGTATTCTCCAACTCTCAGTGCCTGTACCCTCCTGTTTTCCATCTACAATGTTCTGCTTGGCAAAACGCTCCTGAATTTAGGGTGCCAGTTTAGCCCACACCCCATGCACAAAGCCGGAGTCCTGGTTGCCTTGGTTCCAGGTTTCGATCAGACAGGAACAGATAAGACCTCTTTTAATTACAGTCAGACCTTGATAACTTTCTACAGATTTTTTTTTTTTTTTTAAAAGGAAGTAAGCGCTTTTTTTTCTTTTTTTTAAAAGTGCTTACTTCCTGCACCCAGCTCCTCCTGCGCTGCTGCCCAGACTCTAAATATATCAGTCCTTGTGCAAAGAAATGTTGTAAAAAAAAAAAAAATACAACAATAAACAGAAGTCTGATGGTCAGGCTAACTCAGTTGTCAAATACTACTATATACTTCTACAAATACAACTTCTCCCAACTCAGAATCATGTAAGTGTTCAGAAGTTCCTCCTGTCCATGTTCGAGTTTCCCCATAATTTGATTATTACGAGGGCTACACCCTGTGCTTTGGTATCAAGCACACCTTCACACAAAGCTGGAGCAGAAAACTGGAGCTCTACCCTTATGTGTGGATGTTAAAAAGTGTATATATTAATTCAATATTAATTCTGCACTAGGATTAAATTCCTTATGTGTATAAGGTTTTTTTTAAAGACCTGTACAATGACACCTAGTTTTTTTTTACAGACCTTGTTTCTACCACAGATGAAAGCCTAATTATCTATGCCAAGATGAAAAGTGATAAAAGATTCTACCGACATCTGCAACTCTGCAAATATATGCGTGTTAGTTTATACATGCACATCCAGTATAAATGTGTATTTCTGTGCTAGTGTTGGTGTGTGTATGTGTGTGTGTGTGTGTGTGTGTGTGTTATCAGGACATTCTGACTCCTCTGGACAGCCTGTCATCAGTATCCAGGCTTCGATGTTGATTTTGGGACTAAAGATCAATAGCAGCAATATGGCAGCTCTCAAGAGGCTGACAATGAATTACACACACTTTTAGGCACACAAGCACATAGACACACATGGTGCATTAACACAAAAGAGACTTTTGTGTATAAATTATTCATTATGTTAGAAAAATCATCACAGAAAAAGAAGTTAAATCAGCGTTTAATTAAGTAACTTTTAAAGAGTTTATTGTAGGCAACAAATACATGAAAGATTATAAAACCAACGCTGTTTATATAGACTAAATATATCATATATACAGAGCGCCATACTGTGTTCATGATATTTAGTTTATCTGAAATTCTTTTAGGATAACTCATGATTGACTTACATTTAACAAACTCTCAACTACATCCAACATTACTTTCACCCTACACAAGCTTTGTCCAGGAGCTGACATGAATTTCCTTTTCACACGTCTGCTTCAATTTAAAGTAGAAATTAAAACTAAAGTGGTCTCAGGGTAACTATGATGGAGCACTTGTGCGGCCATTAAATCGGTTTTTAGTCAGAAGTGTTTTTAGTCATCATTACATGTTGTAAAATAGAATACAGATTGTGATCATAAACTTTAAGCAAGAGGCAGAGGTGACCCGTTTGGCGTCACCCAATATTTAGATGGATAGTGACTTTGTTTGGACTAGAGGTTTGATACCCAAGAGATCCAGTTCTGTTGGTATAATAAACAGACACATGTACAAGCTAGTGGCAAATCAACCCTTAATACAGTTGTCTTAAATTAGAAATAAGCTGTAAATATGTATACTTATCTGACTCATCTAATTATCTCTGACTGCATTTTTATCTCTATTGGTAGCATCTACAAAAGCATTGAAAAGCAAATCTTATATTAAACAAAGCAAATGGTAAAAGGACTTGAGGTTTTTACCCCGCATGTCACACTTTCCATTCACACACTGATGGCAGAGGTTGCTGTGTAAAGTGTCCATCAGAAGTAACGACTATAATACCATTCATACAATGCTGACAAAGCAGTGGGAGCAACTCGAGGTCATCTGTCTTACCCAAGGACACATCAGAGATGTTGTTGCAGGAGCTGGGGATCAAACCATCAACCTGTTAAGAGATTACCCATATTACCCCACAATGTCTTTTTAAAGGTTCCTGTTATCAACCTCAGGTCTCATAATAGCTGTTCTCAGACTCTGCCAGAATCTAGGGATCTGGTGGTCATTGTCTGGCCACTCAAGATACGTCCTGGAGTTCATCACCCTCCTCAGTTTACAGAACTTTTTAGGGATGGTATTTTTGTCTATGGGCTCCAACAGAATCAGTACAACCGTATCCTCGTTATGATCAAACAGTCTAAAATGAGTGTAATCTAGCTCATACTTGCACCATTCGCTCCTTACAAAATTCTGAGAGAGGACAAACAGTGTTCTGTGACTCCTCTCTATGGCATCCATGATGTTGTCCAGGATCCAGCCACCAGGAATGAAGTCTCTCTTGTGAAGGCAGAGCCGGAGATGAGGCTCAGCCTGCTCAAGCTCAGGGATCAGGTGTGCATCAACCCACCCAGAGTCCATTTCACTGTAGGACACAAAGGCATCAAACTCTACCTCTCCTTTCTTTAACTTTGGCTTCCTCTTAGCTCTTAGCCAGGTCCAGATCATCTTTAAATACCACAAAATGCTGAATTTGTAACACAAACCTACAGTTAGAAGAATCACTGCAACAATTACCAAGGAGAGTAAAGTAAAAGCTAAAACTGTTTGACACTCAAACACAGACAACCTAACATCTTCCACACTCTTTCCTCTCTCAGCGTCTGGGGAGTCGCAGATGTACGACTTGAACTCATCTCCGATTGTGACCCGATTGTTTGTCAGGTCACCTGTAAAGAAAGCTACAAAGTCGCATGAACAGACGTACGTGTCAGCACTGGCCTCCAGATTCTTGAGATTATCATAACCATTTAAAACATTTCGGCTGAGTGTCTGTATATTGTTGTTTTGAATGGAGAGAATTGCGAGATGAGGGTAGAAACCCCCATCTGGCAAAGTGATTAACTTGTTCCCAGAGATGTACAACTCGGTGAGAAAAGGCAGCTTGATGTTGAACACTGTCAAGGCATTGTGTGATAGATCAAGAATGCGTAAACTCTCCGGCAAACAAGCGGTCACTTTAGATAAACGAGATGATGAAAGGTTAAAGAACTGTAAACTTGGTGGCCAGTAACAGGACTCAGGAATACTATCAAACACATTTCCACTCATGTCAATGTTTTCAAGCTTTTCCAGTTTGTTGAAGATCCGGCTGTTAATTACCAGCAAGTGATTCCGGCTGACATTGAGAGTTCGCAGACTTTGTAGAACACCTTTGCCGTCACACATCAATTTGCTAAGAGCCAGATCTGTTAAATAGTTTTCACTGATATCCATATATTCCATGTGAGAGAAAAGGACAGAGGACTCACAAGGTATGGCATACAACTTGCAATTTATAACAGAAACCCTACGCACCACCCGAAGCAGAGGTTCCAGGAAATTTAAAGCTGGGAAACTGTAATACTGAGGGATGTCAATATTTTTTAAAACAACCTCCTCCAAGTGTTTAACGTTAAGATCATTTGTGAACTGCTGAAAAGTCAAGAAGAGCTTTATATCTTCAAGTGTCAACATAGTTATATTTGAGTCTGACAATTGATTGATCAGTGCCAAACAGGCTCCAACTGTCATGTTCACATTTTGAAAAACAATACTTCTCGTTCCACCGTCTGAGACCACCTGAAAGGGTAACATCTGAGCAGATGTGAAGAACAATGCGTCTGTGAAAGTCAGGGTTGTGTCTGCGCGAACAACATCCGACAAAATGGCTTCTACCAGTGACAGATCTGTCAGAAACGGACAAAACAGACCGAGTGTTATGAACTTAATCGGCCCAATTTGTCTGAAGCTACTTTCCTCATAAACCTGAAGATTGTGTCCATCAAAAATAACTTCCTCAAGATGACTGAGACCAGAAAAGTCACTTTTTCGGACACGTAAAAGGTTTGGTCCTCCAAAATAAAGGCCCTTTAAACTCTTCAGTGGCTCGAAGAGATTGCCTTGACCTAAAGATTTGTATTTGTTCCCTAAAAGGTTCAAATGCTGCAGAGAATAAAAGTTCTTGAACCATTCAGCAGACAAAACATCCAATCTGTTAAAGGACAAGTCCAGGTTCTCCAATTTGGTCAGCTTGACAAACGCTTGCTCCTGGATTGTGTTGATGTTGTTGTTGTTCATGATCAAAGACTGTAAACGGGCATATGCATCAAAATCCCTGTTCTGTACTGTCTTTAGCATGTTGAAAGATAGATTGAGTTCAGTGATGAGCTTTGAAGGGACTGCAGGGACTTGGCTGAGATTTAGTCTCGAGCAGTCACAGGATGTTCGTTCACAGCTGTGACACTGCGGTCTGGAAGAGGAGAAGCTTTGATGCATAAGGAGGACAAACACAAGATAGGTGAGGAGTATCATCTTGAGCCCCTAAAAAAAAGAAGTATTGATCAGGTTTGTTTAATTCAGCCATATGAATCTTTAAAAAAAAAGTACTCGCAGGCTCTAGAGATCATTTCCTTTCAAAATAATATGCTTAGCTTGTTTTGTCTTAGTCTCTCTTGGCTGACCTTAGCTGGAGCTTAATGCTGGGAGAATACTTGAAAAGGTTGAAACCAGTATGTGTTTGGCAACACTGTTCTGTGATAACATGAACATGCATGTCCCACTAGAAAAGTTATTGTGGCCATGGTTTATAAAACTACAGATTATTTTAAGGACATTAAATTTGACTATTAGAGGTGAATGCATATTGCTAAAACTTAAGATTTGACATGTAACACTTCTGTTTTACACCAACTTCAAGCCTATCCATTCAAATACATAAAGTACAATCTGACAGTTTGTCTAATCAAAACAGAAAGTCTATAATATCCCCAGCAGCTTACTTTGCACTCGAGTATTTCAGAGGAATAAAGAATAAATAAACAAACCTTAATGAGTCCTTTTCGTCTTTAAATTAAATTCTTGTCGATCTTCAACAAAGTCCAGACATGACTGAATGATGTATGAACTCATTTGTATGTTTTGTGGCTGTATTTCCCTCCCTTGGTAATTATAAATGATCCCTTTCAGATGTTTGGTAACCATAGGGAAGTAGTTAAAAACAAAAAGGAGAAGATGAGCTTTGACACAAGGAGTTATTTTTGGTTTGGTTGATTCGCTCTCGTGTTTAGATTTGAGGTGATATGAAGTTGACATGAATGCAGGGATAAACAAAGCGGCTACTCTGACTTTGTTCCAACAATAGCTTAACCAGCAAAGTCTTCTCTTTTGTGATTGAAGTTTCCATATGTTTAAAGCTGTATGCTTGAATTGCCCCCCGTGGACAAATAAAGTTTTTTGAATTGAATAGATGCTTGAATGAAAAATAAAGAAGCAAAATTGATACAAAACAAGAACAGATAGAAGATGGCCGACTTTTAAGATGGTCCGAGAAAAGAAAGAAAGAAAGCCGAGTAAGTAAGACAGACAGAAATACGGATAGTCATTACTTAAATCTGACATACCAACAGGTAACATAAAAAATAACTACTTCAAGTACAAAACCTTTTTTTTTTTAATTTTCTATGATCAAAACTGCAAAACATCTAGAAAAATATACAACAAATGCTTAACCTTTCACAACATTTAACTTTTGAAAATGGGAACATAAAAGAAAAGAAATATTCACATTTCCCCCATTAATGATAAAAGAACATTCATTTTTCATTTCCTTTCTTTTACATATCAATGTTTTGTACGTTTGCACTTATTGTTAAGGTCTGCCATGTCCTCTTTTTTTCCCTATTAAACATCTCCGCAGTAGCCAGAGTCGTTCGAGAGCTGTGAGTTGGAGCTGCGGTTTGAGGAAGAGTTCCAAATGTCCAGGTTCATGTGCGGGCCGAATGGGTTGAAGCTGGAGTACTGGATGGGGGCGCACCTCCCCTCTGTCTCCCGGCTGAAGGGAGAGTGGGGAGGGGTGATGGGGGAGACGGGGGAGATCGGGGCTGATCGTTCAGGTTGGAAGTGGTGGCTCTGGTAGGGCTGGCTCTGAGGGGTCCAGATGGACCCAAACAGGCTGGACATGGGAGATAGGCTGCGGGTCCCCGAGAAGTATGGCTGTGGAGGACAAGAAAAAAAGGTATCAGCTGTTACTCACTTTTCTTTCAACTATAGATGGTCTGTGCACAGTGTGAAGCTCTATTCCAAAGATGAAGAACAGTATTACACTTCCATGATATTTTCTGACCTTACTGCTGCTACTTTGCTTTCTGGTTTGACTTTTGCAATCTTGTCTCTCCCTTTTCAGCTAAAACAAAATGAGCTCCCTTCTCAAGTAAAGATGACAGAGTTCCTCCGTTTCCTCGACAAAATGTCTCTTCAATTCGTAAGAACCATTGCTTTAAAGCCATGTCAGCGTTTCCCACAGAATGACACTATATCGGAGGTGGTGGCATGTCACCCTCTCTCTCATTCAGTCTACTCCATTCCCTGTTTTTAGAAAGTCAACCAAACAAATAAACTCCTGTTTTGTAAAGTGACACTCAGAGTTCTGTTACCACAACAGGTGGGCCCTGAGCAGAGAGCAACAAGCTGCACAGAATGATGAAATCAACACCATTAGGAGAGTCATGTTCAATATGAGGCGTCACAACACACTCGATACATTCAAGGAGGAAGGCAGCAGTGGATTTCCTTTCTCTCTCCCTCTATCTGCAGAGCATACAGACGCAAATGTGGCGACTGAAAACGGATTCAAATAAAAATGCAAATGTGGAGAGCAAATAAACCTGAGCAGCCCGCACAGGTACGCCTCATGTACTGTCCCCTTCCCCCAGCCCTATGTGTCCTGTTTAATGCACTGTAACACTTTGAAAATAATTATCATGATAACAAAATAAACAAATGTTTCTTTTAACACAGGAAAGTACTTGGCAATAAGGAATTGAGTTACCGTACATCGATAAATTATTGTCTAACAACATCAGCCCACCACCAGCAGTTTGCTTCCTCATCTTCTCCCATTTTGTTTGTGTTCAGTGTTTACATTAGACTGTTGATAGACCCCAGCATTATTTGTTTAGATTCACTGTTTGAGAGTGTTTACCTGTTTCAACTGACATTTTGTTTTTAACGTCATCCAACATTTGTGAAACTCAAAAGGTTACATCGACAAAGATGGAAACACACAACCTTATAAAAGTTTCAGATTTGTCATGTTACCTGCATCATGTGTTAGTAGAAAACGCGAAAATTAGTCAGTAATAAGACGTTTACAAACACTTGCTTCTCAGCTAACAGGAGGTTAAGCTCTTCTGCCACGAGGAGTGACACTCAAGATGTGAAGAAGAAAACGAGTGTTTGGCAAGTACTCAAGGCTAATGGAAGCTGGTAAATGATGCTATTGTAAGTGATTTTGTCAGCTGAGATTTAAATGTACTATAGTTTTTTATTGCGGTGTGAATTATCACCTTGCCGCCCACACAGGCTGCCGTGTCCCAGGTTGAGGGTGAATCCTGAGGCTGTTCTTCACTCCAGCTGGTCTGACTGCAGTGTGCGTTCTGGCTCTCTTGACTGGGATAACTACTTGGAAATGTTCCATTACCTGAAAGATTATTAGAAAAAATAAATAAATAACCTTTAAAAACAAACTTGAATGCTGAGTACAGTCAATGATTATTCCTCTACTTCAAACAGAGAGTGTGTACCTATGTAGTTGTTTCCCTCACAGTAGGTGTAGGGACTGTTGCAGTGGCTGTTGGCATTACTCCAAGTAAACCTGCAGGAAACAAGGAGACATTTGATGCAACAGTTTCAACAGAAAGAGATAAAACTTCAACACAGAACTGTTCAACCACAAAGATACATAGAGTGAAGCACAGGGAAGCTCATTATTCAAAGTGTAATCCAAGAGCAGTTCCCTTCCCACAGAAGAACTACTGTGTGTTGGTTTTATGAGCTGTAAGAAATGTCTGTTACACGCACAGGTGAAGTTGCACAATTGCAAATTTGAAGACATATTTGCACCATAGAAAAATAAAGGTCTTCGTTGTTGCTATGGTTAGAAAGTCATCTCTTAAGTGTGGCTTACATTCGGGTGAGATTTTTGACATGTTAAGTCTAGTAGTCAGCCTCTTATGTTTCATCATCAGCTCTAAACATCCAGCTCTTTGGATCATCTTATCGGATATCTTACTTTTTTCATAACTGGTGAACAACTTTTCCTTGCTGGATTTCTTTAGCCCCGTTTCCACCGAGCGGTTCAGTTCATCTTGGTATGGCACACATTTTGTGGTGTTTATAGACTAAAGCCGGGAAACATTCCCAAATTACCGACCCGTACTGTCCTACCTTTTGGTACCCTTCTGTTGGGGTGCCAAGTATATCGATCAGACCCTGAAAGGTGGAGCTAAACATCGTCACTTGGATGTCTTCCATCATTGGTTTTGTTAACTGTGTTGCATTTTTCCTTCTTTGTTGAATTTATTACAGGAGTAAACTGGCGCGCTGCTATAATGCGACGCTATTACGTAGCTGAAGCGGCTATCAGCATCCGGTTTACACGCCGCCTACCAAATACGGCACGGTTGGCTGAGGAAACCCTAACAGGATCAGGCTTTATCGAACCACTGTCCCAAACTCTGTGGGGGCTTTAGTAAGAGCGGTGTTTCAACAAACAGATCTGTATTACTAGATTTTATAGTAAAAATAAAAACAGATTTTTGGTTGAGCTTTGATGAAAGTGTGATCAGAAACCTACCCATTGTATGCTGCGGTGGCTGCTGGCTGAGGTATGTAGGGCAGAGCTTCAGTGGTGTTGTATCTGAACTCGTTGGTGAGAGGGATGGAGGGAGCAGACCACGTCTCCTCAGGCAAATACTGACCTGTCAGGTCTGGAGGACACATGACAACGTTTCAGTACATATCAGAGGTCATGAACAGATCTTTTTTTTTTGTTGCGCTCATAATAATAATTTAAAAAAAAGGGTATTATGTTTTTATTTCCTGTGAATGACTTTACCTGTGTTTCTGTCTACTCCGGCAGCAACAGCAGCAAAACTCGGGGTGAAGCTGGGAGCTGTGGGATCTGGGCTTTGGCAAACTTCTTTACGGTACAAGCTATTCATGCTGCAAAAAAAAAAAAAAAAAAACAGATTCACAAGTCAGACAGGGAAAACATAACAAAACACAGAAAAGAAAAGTTAGTGTTGGCTTTTCTCATGACGTGCTAAAGTAAATAAACTACATCCCAGAGTAAAAAATTAAGGATTCAAAAGTTGTGACAGTTCTTTATTATTCAATTTCTTCCACTTCCATAAGTTTTTCGGTCGTCTTCTACTTCTCAACCGTTTTTGCTACTTTCACAGTTCAACTATTATTGTGCGGCTTCTTCGGGACATGATGGCTATGACTTTTCACGTTTTTACTACTTTTACTTTTTGAAGTTATTTCACTTTTTCCACAAAATTTTTTCCCCATTGAAATGAATGGGATTTTGTTTTCCATTTTTCCACCTTCTTCTCAGCCATATAACTTTTGCTCTGTTCCACGTAGTCTTCATTTTTACTTTACGTCACTTTACTCCACTACTTTTACTACATTCACTTTGTTTTGCTATCTTTTATACTTTTTTAAATATGCCTCCAACTGTTTTGTGATGTTTTTTACAGTGTTCCCCCTTTTTGAATGGGTGTGTATGTGGTGGAATGTTCAGAGCTAGAGTGCGTGACATCATCGCTAGAGTGCGTCAGAGTTCTGAGATTGTTTCAAAATCTCCAGAACAAATTGCTCTACCGACCACAATTTTCACACCACATAAATTTACCCTCAAAACGTAGGAAAACTTGTCCTTTCGCTCACATAATGATTTCAGGAAAAACGGAGCAACGGTTTGGACACTGTGAGCTTCAAAGCGGCAGGTGGTCCAAAAAACTCTCCATCTGCGATAATGTTAAAATTCACTGAAACATTTCTAAAGAATGCTCTCTTGACTAAGTTTTTACATCGCTGTGGTTCCCACATTTCTTGGATCCCAGACACAAAAATTACATCAACGCGTTCAGCTACATGTCCTCTAGCTCATAAAATCATCATTCAGCCACCAACTCTTCATTTTACCCCTTAAAATAAGCACTCAATAGGGAGGTGTTCCCCCCTTTTTCTCTCAGTCTTAGCTGCCAGCTGACTGCAGTTACACACACAAACACGCACACACATTGAACTTCATACTGTAAATGTTCTACTTGTTTTAATTCTTGTCCTTCTGCTTTTACTACATTTTCTTCTTCTATCACTATTTCTTGTTCTTCTACAGATACTTTTACCTCTTCTACTTCTTGTTCTAATTTTACTGCTGTTTTTTACTTCCGCTATTTCCTCTTCTTCTACTTCTTCCACTTTTTCTTCATCTTCTGCTAATTTTTCCATTGCTTTTGCTAATTCTTCTTCATTCAGCAGTGTTTTGCGTAACATTTCAGCAGGAAGCATTCACACGCATTTTCCGCAGGGAAATGCAAATTGTCTGGTCTACCTCTTAGTCTTTAAATCAGTCTCTGAAAAACTTAAACACTTTCCTGTCCAACATAGATGAATATTTAAAACAAAATCCTTTTCAGGATTATTCAGTTCACAAGCTACATTCTTACTCATGATTTGTAGATTTATTTGAAGCAGTACTCAGTATTATCTATGTACAAAGAAAATTAACAGGTATTCCTCTGTTCTTAACTATTAGTAAGAAAGGGAACTTGTTTCTCTGTGTGTGTGTGTGTGTGTGTGTGTGTGTGTGTGTGTGTGTGTGTGTACATGTGTGCTGCTTGCGTTTACCTGAGAGCCTTGTAGTTTGTATTCATGCTCTGGTAGCAGTCTCGCTCTACTGGGTAGACACCGTACTGCATGGATTCCCCTGTGAGTGAAAAAGATGACCAACAAGACAATTATAGTGACACACTTATTTTAACCATCTATCTGAGCTTCCACGATTAACCATCATAGTAGTCCAGAGATGTTGCACAGGTATTTCTCACTTTTTTTAGATGAGGTAGTGCATGCATGTGTCCTGGCACTGGGGTCTTTGTCGCCTTCCATGCTGCTGGCGCTGCTCCAGCTGCCCCAGCTCCCCCTGCTGGCCCTCACGCTGCCTGACGAGCTGCCCGAGTCTGATCCCGACTCGCACACTCCCCTGCTGCACCGCTCGGTGGCACACTTCCGCCTTGTACGAGCAGGACACACACCTGATGTACATGGACAGAAAGAGTGATATTATACTTCAAGTGCCACTTCTGGGTTATGAAAGCAGCAGAGAGAGAAGTGTGAGCGGTCAGGATGAAACCAACCGTTCTGTTTGAGGGGGATCTCAGCACTCTGTCCGGGCTTTGGTGCTTCTGGTTTGGGGCCGTTGCAGCAGCGGTTCCTGTTGCGGGTTCCGCTGATGTTCCGGTCCCCTGTTTTCCATTCAGATTCTTTCTCCCTCTCTTGCATCACTACAATATTGTGCTCAGGAGCACTACGGCAGTAATGAAGAAGAAATATGAGAGCAGGAATTGTTAATGTTTGGAGTTTTACTAAAACATCTGTGCTTCATGTTATTTAATGTAGCTATTTGTTCAATGTGTAGTTTCACACTACTGAGAAACCATAATATGATATTTCACTATAGAATGTATGCATAATATACATTCATAAGAGGACTGTTCAAAAAAGTGAAAATGGGGTCTACCTGGAGACATTTTCAGTCTTCCTGCGACTCCTCTTTCCCTTATTATTTCCTGGTACAATGCCAGTCTCAGCGCTCTGTGCTTTTTTTTTCTGCCCTTTGCCGTCTTCTCTTAACTAAAGGAGAGATAACATGAAGAACTGAGAGTTGTTTTTCCTTCAAAGACATTCAAGTACATGCTTTGCTATATGTCTGAATGAATAAATAAGTAACAAATATTAGAAACTATCTTTACCTCCATTTGAGCATTGTCCCTTTTCTCAGAGTCGATCTTCTCTGCAAAGTGCTTAGTGCAGCTCTTCTCGATAGGACTGCACACCAACAAGCCCGGTCTGGGTCCTGGACTTAATGTGACATTATCTGGGAAACCAGCAGGCATTTCCATGGGAAACATAACTGCTACTGGTGATCTATCTTCTAGAGTGCTTTGGGGGTTTTCTTCGAAGTCTGCAGGCATCTTTTTATCCAGCTCGCAAATGAAAGCTGGTTCGTTGTTGTTGCAGACATCGAGGTCTGGGGTCAGGGGGGAGTCAGGTGTTAAGTCTTCATGGTCTTCATCCACCAACACAGCTCCAGCGGCTGCTGCGGATGAGCTGGACTTGTGTTTGGTGTAATAGAGAGAAACTTTGTGTTTCTTTTGGGACTGGGTTGGGGTGACAAATGATCCTTTCTTTGAGGACTGAGGACGCGGGGCAGGGCTGTTGGCAAGGGCTGGAGAGCCCCGCCCTTTACCTTTATCTGAGGTGTGACCTGTGTCCACATAGCTCTTACAACTGCCTTTAGGTTTACTGCACAAACAAGACACAAAGATGCAAGAATTAAGTATTTTTAAACCAACAAAAATACACCTACAGTAAAATAATCCAAAAGTTTATAGCCAACATGCGAGTCTCTGATAGAGGAAGACATACTTGACTCCATTGGGTGTGATATTATTGATGGGGCCGTTATCCTGGGAGAGGACAGAGTTGTGGTTGCTCCTGATGCTGGGTGTGGAGAACTCATTTAGAATATACTGGGCCTGATGGAAGGCCATCAGACACACACCAAACAGGGAGAAGCTGGAACACAAACATGCAGCAGATATTTTGTCAGTGATAACTCCTTGAATACACCTAGAAACTAAAAATAAAGTGCCTGGTCCTAAAAGTAAAAACTGATTGGTTAATACATTTAAAGATGATTTGTCTAATAAAAAGAGTGACAGGAAGGACCATCACAGACTGCTTTTCTTTCTCAAACCCTTTCATTATTTTACTTTGTAATTATAATTAAAGAGGCTTTATTTTAATTGAGTTAATTGAGTTAGTAGATCCTGTGTGATCTTTATGTTTCAATACTACTCATAGACGAATGAGCAGGAGGCTGGACAAAATATGATAAAACACACATGCCAAAACATATCACAGTAATAACTTTAGGGTACCAACTTACCAGGTGAAAATGAGAGTGACCAGCCAGAAAGTTTCTTCCCAGCTGGGGCCAGGGACCACCTGAGCGCAGAGAGGCAGCATGTGGTGGGGCAGCGTCACATTCAGGGTGAAAGGGAAAGAGGTGCCTCGTGATGTCACCAGGGTGAGGTCCCGGATCACCCAGGATGAAGTGAAGTCCGGAGTGAACCTGAGGACACAGGCAGACAGGGACAATGAGACAAGACATGGACAGGAGTAAATGAAAGACAGCACAAGAGATTGCAAGAGAAGTGGGAGACGTAAATAGGACAACAGTGTGGAAGAGGAAGTAGAGAGGAAATAGAAAAGGAGAAGTAGATGTGAAAGCTGCAACAGCAATATATAAATTGCCCTTTTCATTTCAACTTTAAGCTCATTTTAAAAGAGGCCATACAGAAATGTTTTTTAAATATAAAACAGAAGACAGACAAAAGCAATCTACAGTGCAAACTTACGCGATGGTGATCTCAGAGGACGAGTTGTGGTCGAGGCTAAATGGGCGACACTGCAGAACCTCAAATCCAAACCCCTGACACTTGTATCCGTTTATATTCATGGACATGACGGTCAGAGGAAGCTCTCCTGCATTCTCCACTTTAAAACTCTTTCTGATGGCGAAGAGTGGCTTGTCGGTGCGCAGGCCTAGGTGTAAAAAGAAAAGAAAAGAAAAAAACAGAAACTTTTTGTTTGTGATATTAGCAGTGATGTGATTAGCAAAGGACAAAAAAAAGGGAAACATTTTGTGCAGATCATTTGGTCTTTGATGGTGATTGAATACAGACTGTATTTGATTAATTTGGAAGAATGACAGCCCTGCTCCAGGATAAAGGTTAATCTCACCATCACGACACTCCATGAGAGTCGACTGAGGAACATTGAAGCGCAGAGACGCTCCGGGGCCGGGCAATTTGCCTCCGACTCTCAGCAGCTCTTTGGCTCCATGACCCTGCACCGTCATCATGTCAAACACTGTCAGGTTATTCCTGAAACGCAGTTAAAAAGCAGATCATGTTTCAAAGAACCATCATTGTACTCAATATTGTGAATAAAAGCATATTAAATAAAGGGTTACCTAAATTACCCAAAATATATAAATGAGTGACAAACAAATGCCATGTTACTGATTTAGTTAAAGTCCTTGTATCATTATTAGCATTAGATCTTAAGAGAAGCATGAACAAAGACATGTTAGTGATATTGACTACCTGATGAGGAGAATGGTAGAGCTGGGTTTGTGCTCAGAGGGAGTAAAGACCACAGCAACTTCTCTCGTCTCCCAGGGCTGCAGCAGCAGACGCACAACACCCTCTCCTGTCAGCTCCTCCACATTGTTCCGCACCTGAACACAAAGACGGGAAGAAAGGAGAAAGCAGCTTAAAAACAGGACTGAAAAAAATACAAGAATAACAGTGTTGTCCATGTGTTTAAGATCATGAGCAGCATAAGAAAAATGTAAAGTTGATAAAACAACATTCTGAGTGTGCATATGACATTATTTCCCAGGACTTCTCAGGATTTACCTTTAGGGGAGAGGCCAACAGAGAAAACTCTGAAGTGCTGATGTTGACCAAGACAGGGCCGACATCAAACCTGCCAATCAAAACAGAAAACACACAGTTTGACATTGGCGAATCAGAAAGGCATAGGGCTTCAAGCAGTTGAATAATACTGTCTGTCCGTGTAATAATACGTGTTTTCTTTGAATGCGTATAGTTATGACCTAATGAGGGAGAAAAGCTGTTAAAAAGTTGTGCAGCCTGCCTGGTCTGTGTCCCTATGCATCCCATTAAGTTTTGAGAAGCAAAACAAATACTTCAAATACAAAATGAATAGGTGGCCAATTTTTCAGTTTGCATGCAGTAGGTGCTGGTGACTGCTGCATTTCCTGTCATGATGGTTCATCACACTGCATTTTACACAGTATCTCGCTCGGGCATGCATGTAGGACACAGCACACTTTTTAGATGAAAGAATGGGTGTCATATACACCCAATTTATTAGTATGCTTGCTTACCATTTGGATAAGAGGTCAAGGGCCTCCAGGGGGGCAGGATACAGAGACAGGGAACGAATCTCAACAGAAACCACTGAAGACGTAGGATTTTTCAATGTAAATGTTTTGACCTGGGGAAATAAATGCAAACAAAGAATATCATAAAAAAATGGGATCATCTAAAGCTAATATATTTATTTTTAAATCAGGACTTTTACGTTCTGCCCACCTTGCTCTCATTGACCGGTGCAGCACCAAAGTCCAGAGGAAGGCTCGTCTCCAGAGGCAGTCTTGGCCACCTAAGAAGAGAAAAAGGATTTCCAAGATCAAACACTGTACAATCAGAAATGACATGACACACATCAGTATGAGAAAGAAAGCTGTGCTTTGAGACTGACCTGCAGGGCAGTTTTTCTTTGTGTCTCCTCCAGCGGGAGCAGAGCTCAGCAGCCAGTTTGCTGTCTGTGGCCCAAGTCGAGGGGAAAAATTCTGGGAGGAGGGTTCGCTGCCACTCTGAACGACCTGACGACAAAGAAGTGAAAGAAAATGTCAACTAACATAAGACGACTCAACTTTTTCTCTCTCACAAAAAAGATTTTTGAGGTGCACTATCTCACCTGTTTCAGACAGTCTGAGAGGGCAGGGTCTTCCACACTCTCTTTCTGCTTCAAACACCACCTTCCCCTGCTGACAGACACGTCATCTATTAACACATCTGATCGTGTCTACTGTTTACAAAACATACAAACAAATGTCCACAAAAAATGAAACAAAACTTTTTCCTGCCAGGTCCCATTGAAATGTCTGTGTGAAGTCTGAGTGAGCAGATGTGTGAACGCAGCAGGAAATATACAGGAACATTCCTTGCGTGGGTGCAGACGGGCTGATGACATTTACATGTGACCAGTAAGCACCTTCTAGCACAAAATAAAGCTTTTTCAAACATTGTTCTGCTCAGCAGTCTGTTCTTTTTGTTCTGTGCGTTCATACAGCGATGCAGTCCAATGACATGCAGTGTTGATATAAAGGCAAAAAAGAAGAAGAAGTTAATTTTCGTCTCTGACACTGTCGCTTTAATAAATGACTCTGGAACATTTCAGGGGCAGGTTTGCATGCGTTAAAAGGCTCAATACATTCATCCAGTAGAGCTGGTAATTTACCTTATAAGGAGTAGAGTGAAAGTAGAGGGGAATGTGCAGCGCCGTGCCCAGGCTGGTTTCCAGACTTAGGGTGAAGAGCTGGTTGACAGGCAGGGACCTGCTGAGCAACTGGAGGGACAGGATATGCCAGCAGCCCTGAGGAACCATCAGTGGACCGCTAAAGTTCACCACCTGACAGACAGGGGGCAGCAGAGACTGGAGTGTCAAACCCTGTCCACAGGTTTGTAATGCAGTGTGCTATGGCACTTAGTTGATGTTCTTTTTGATCATGCGTTGTCCTGATCTGTTATGATGTCATCACATGAGGCAGTGGTGCTCACCTTCATCACTTCCTGTAGCTTCTGTGGGAGGCTGACGCTCAACACAGTGAGAGGAAGACTGAGGGAGTTTGACAACCACAGATCAACCTGGGCAGCATCTCTTTGTTTCAGCTGGACCATGCTGGATAAATCCCCAACGGTCCGTCTGGAGAGAGAGGGAAGAAATGAACTGTCTGAAATGTTCAGTAAATGTTAGGTCATTGTCATGTCTTTATTCATTAGTTAGGACAGTGCATAGAATCGGAAATCAGGGAGGGAGGGAGAGAGGGAGAGAGAGAGACAGATAGGGGGGAATGACATGCAGGAAAGGAGGATGAACCAGGGCCATCTTCAGGACATTAGCCTCTACACATGGGGCTCTCACACTAGTAGATCGGCTACTGGCACCTTATGTCCTTATGTTAGGTCTTTTTCAATAACTGTGCTTTACCCCAACATAAACAATAAATATGCAATGCAGGAAGCTTGTCACCAAGAAGAAGAAGTACAACCACATAATTGTTCTGTTTGTAAACCCCCCCCCCCCAAAAAAAAAACAAAAAAACAAAACAAACAAAACTTGCTTAACCGTCATAATTTTCAAACGATTTCTTAAGCATGCAATTGCGTAGAACTCAAATTACCCGTGTGCGATATGGAATCCAGGGAAGTGGTTGGCTGTCTGATTTCCCAAAAAATTTAAACCAATATGACCTGTGCATTTTCTTCCATGGCTGGACAATGAACCTGAAACGAGACACAAAGCTCTTGTTGATAAAAAGTTTAAAGTTTTTAGGTCACAGGATTTGGCAAGGAACGAACAAAAGTTAAGTGATTATTCACCTCTGCAGGCAAGTGTAGCCACTTCAGTGAAATTCTTTGTTTCCGGTCTCAGAAGAACTTGATTAAATTCCAGACTGGCCTCCACTTTTGATAACACCTGCATGTCCTGGGCAGATGAATCATCTTGTCAGAGTCTATAAATTGCTTCCTGTAATATACACAATAAATCAAAATAAAGGACACACTTCTTACCTTGATGTAGAGTCTCTTGCCTCCAGTATTCAACATAGAAACACCTAACCTCAGTTCCCCTGTAAAAAAAACAAAAAGAAAATGAATGCACACTATATTATATAAAATCACCTCATATGTGACCCTGATGTACAAATGTACTGATTCTAATACTGAAAAGTCTCGTTTACAATTCTGAGTAAATGTCATTGATGATGAAAAAATCTGCTTGGTGAGACAGATAGCATATCTTGAGAAAAGCAATGATAAGAAGTAAATCATGAAAAATGACCTTTATTTGAACTTGTCAAATTGTACTCATTCTATCTGCTGCTACTTCTATCTGCAACTGATTGAAACTATTTTGTGCAAATGTACTCTAATGAAAGCATCTTTAGCCTCAGTGTTTCTCTGTTAGGTCAGTGCATTACTCACTAGCACAAACTAGTTTCTCTGGACATATTTCTAATCCCTCACAGCAGCACCAGCATTGCAATCGTATCTTTAGTTATGGAGTCAAAGAAAAATAATTTAGAAAAGAGAGAACGCTCTTAAAGATAAGTCATTTATGGATTGAGGCTTTGAGGCAGAAGCCCTGTGTTGTATTCCATATTTCAGTTTCCTCTCTGAATAATTTCTCATTAATGACAAATCCCTCTGAATTAAACAACTCTTCATAAGTTATTGCGCCTCATTGGACACTCCAGACACTCAGTAGGTTAAAAAAAATAAAAATAAAAAATTACCTATGCCAGCGGGGGCAATCAGAAGCACTACAATGTGTTCAATGATGTAGGGTTTGAGCTTGTCCAGGTCAGCGGGTTGTTCGCCTCTTGCAGACAGATTGATCTGCAGACTGAGGCGCTCCTCACTTTGGAGGCAGGAGCTCTGAAAGGAGACAGGAGAGTCACATCAGTCATGAACCAAACAGGAAGAAAAGCACGGCAGCAAAGATGAGATATATGAGCAAGGAGACATTCGGTTAATGGAAACTAAGAAAAACTAGAAACGAAAAGGGGTTGTTTGGATGTTAAAGAGATGAAGTGTAATCTATACTGGTATACTGAGTACATGAAAAAAGTCTGTGGTATAAATGCTTAATTAACTGGCTAACTCACCCGAGCTGAACCTCATAGAGAGTCTTTGGAGTTTCTCGAGAGTAAAACGAGAGACACCAGATTCAACAACGCGAGATGAAGACTGACAATCAAAGTAACTTGGGCTTCCATAACACATCAGCAGTGCCACAGAGGCCTTCGTGCCACGCCACAATGATGCAGTAATTCTATTCAAAATGAGCCCCGACCAAATACTGAACATGCTTTTCAGAAGGGTTGACATTTCTGTATTATAATTCCTTTTTTTTTTTTATAGTTCTATAATAGTTTGCGATCCTGATTTTGACTGATTATGGTCATGAACCACAAGCTCAGCGGCCGTAATCTTAAAAATAAACATAAAAATGGTTTGAATTATTTCACTTCTGCCTAATGAATCTAGAATATATTAAAGTTTTACATGCTGAATAAGATTGTTGGGAAAAAAAAAAAAAAAAAAAAAACCCTTTTCACAACACGCTAATATGAGCACAGCAGTAAAAATAGTAATTTTAAAAAAAATGTTCTTACTGTACATGAAAAGACAAACACGCTGGCCTATTACAACCCCCTTACCTCTCCCACCCTGTGAGTTACACCCTACAGAAGCCAACACATAATTTCTGGGAGAGTGCAAATCTCCCTGTAAACCAGTGGATGAATCCGCTCTTGACGACCTGTCGACAGAAGCCCTGGCCTGGAGCCACGGGGACTCAAGGATGCAATAGCAAACCTAATCCCCATGAAACCAAGACTACATCTAACTTCCTTCAAGGTTTGTTTGGTCTATTTACAGCATATATGCTTCCCAAAAGGTCAGTCCTTCATTTTATTAATGAAGTCTTAAAAAGGACCAGCGGCAGGTGTTGATCTTGGAATGTCACGGCTGTAAGAACTTAAGAATGGTTTCAGTTTGTGTTATCATCACATTACAGTCAGCCTGTCTGCAGATGACTCTTGCATCATGTTCATTCAGTCACATTATCACGTCAAAGCAGACGATCAATTATGGAGTCTCTTGAGAAAGCAATTTAAAGTCTGGCGAAAGATCTCACCCTCCTCAGGAGTTCTGCAGAAAACAGAAGGCCGTCGGAGGACAAGCCCGGCTGTCTGTTTGAGCAGAAGGCCAGTAAGTCTGAAACTTAGAGGAGTGGGTGAGACTACAGACTCTTTGTGTGAACAAGCTAAAAATAATGTAGGATTATTCGTCATAAACATTGAAATACTTAGTTCAGCTCTCTTTGTACTCACCTTGATCCTTAGAATTACCCTTGTTTTCA
Organism: Symphodus melops; assembly: GCF_947650265.1. Classification (NCBI taxonomy): domain Eukaryota; kingdom Metazoa; phylum Chordata; class Actinopteri; order Labriformes; family Labridae; genus Symphodus; species Symphodus melops. The sequence continues at coordinate 12,750,108 of NC_136692.1, read as the reverse complement.
TATAAACAACTTAAATTCCAATGGTGTATATTATCTGAGTAGTTTATTTCTGTCTCCATTTGCAGAAGTTTGGGAATCATCCCTTATAGAAAATGTCATTGCAACTAAAAGCAAAGGTTAACTGAATTAATCTGATTTCAGTTAGTGTTTTTTCATGAGGAAGAAATAGGAGATGCAATAACTTTTTTTAAATGAGATTATTCAACTTGAGTGAAAAACCAAACATATCACAACATATATTTAATGTAAGCCGGGTATGCGAGTACATCTTTAGAACACGCAAGTGTGGCAGGGATCTTTTCAGTAAATGTAACTTTAAGCACCTGAGGATTGTTGAACAAGCTGTTGGGTAAGCTGCACTCCAGGAGTAGACCGAGTATGGTGATGTTAGAGGCATCTTCCTGCAGGAGGCACACAAAGGACAATAGGAAGGGTTAGAAAAACAAACGACTGTCATCAATGTTTACATCCAGCATTGTCACTAGCATGAAAGAATATGTAGAAACATCAGCACTGACACTCATCTTTTTCCTTTTACACCCTCCATAACAATTAGTCACTACAAAGCCAGACTTAACTGGGCTCTCCAGGTACACGCTGCCATGTGCAAGTATAGAACCATAACCTTGTACAGAGCAGCATTGGTTGGCTTGGTTGCTAAGTGAGAAAATCATTTAAAGCAACTTAACAACTACACTCGCAGGTCTGCAAACACAGACGTCTTAACAACTGAAAACGGTGGTTGTAAACTCCTGTAATCTTTGAACAAGGAGTCAATGTTCAACATTGTCGCGTTCGTCACTAATGACAGTCATTTTAGACCAACTCTATGAAAGCAAATATCTGCAGTTAAACCTTCATAACAATGATGGAGCTATAAACTGTTCAACAGGTACATCAAATGACCTGGCATTGTGGTTTATTTTGTATTCAACCTCTAAAGTTCTAATTCAGTGCCATGCTCCATGATTACACTCTCCTCACACTTTTATGCACATCCATTTATCATTAACTTTTAAATATCTTAAAGGCAGACGAGAAGTTGTAGCCTTTCAGTTGAAGTACAACCTCTCAGTTTAAATATCAAATGAAGAAAGCAGAGATGCAGAAAAAAGATAAATAAACTGCTATTGTATTTTGTGGTTGATGAGGAACCCAATGAGGATGATAAGAAGAAAATATGAATATTTGAGTTAAGCATATGATTAAATGGGTCGCTTGCTGAGAGAGTTTAAGTCTGCATTCAGCACAAGCAGCAGCTGTCTGAGTGATTTGTGGAAGCTGAAGTGTCTCCGCACTCGGCCAAGCTGACATTTTGCAACTGCCACCCCACTTCCTGTTGCGTGGGCGAGAACGCCTCTCACATCTCTCACACACTTCTTCAAAGAGCGTGAACTAACTGTGTAGTGTAATGTAGTGGTCTTTCTGGATGGCTTTAAAACATGTTTAAATGAATGTGCGCGAGCAGGAGTAATTTTTTTAAAGGGGAGGCGTTTTTCGAATATGTCTGCATGCAAACTTTTAGATTTTAAGATTGTTCATGTTGACTGCAAATATTAAGTCATTTTATGACAACCAGAACTTATCAGTGTGTATCACTAGGCGTTCCATGTGCATATAAGGAGCTATCTGTTTATTAGGGCTGGAAGGAAAGGGGAAATCAGCTGTTTCCAATGATGACCTCTAACTCACTTATCTGCATGGACCGTGCAAACTAACACACAGCAGTTGTTTCACATACCTGAGTTTGGGTCAGCTTAATACTCTGGATGTGAGGGAATATTAGCAAACTGTCTTTTCTTTGGACAGACTTTAATGAACCCTGGTGAATTCCCACACCAGATACCTGGAAAACAAGCACAGTTACCATTTAAAAGGATTATAAATACCACACTACATGGTTACGAGGCCTAACAGTGAAGGAGCAAACAATGTAGTAGGACCTGACCTTCCACCACATTCACTTGTGTTCAAAAATAAAGAAGGCAGGTTTCTAATAATGCAGCAGCACAGATGAGGTTTCATTTTCTAAACTATTACACACATGTGTAACATGTTATATTTTTAATTAAGGAGGGTACTTTGTAGGTTACAGAGCACTTCTAATGCGACCTGAAGTAGGATTTAATATCAACTTAAAACTGAAAACAAACAGCTGACTTAAAAAAATTTTTTTTATGAATTTATGATTTTGTGGTGTTAAAAATACACCAAGATGTTACGAGAACATATGGATGAAGTCAAACCCTACTGTTATGTTTTGTCGGGCATGGGCCCATGCCCCAACATAGTGGTGAGCATAGAGCCTAAACTTAGCTATATAACAAGTGCTGGGTTATGGTTTGATTGGACTATAACAACAAGTTATACAGAACAAAACTAAAACTTAACGGGTCTTTTGAGGCATGTGAAGGTAATGGGACTGTTAAAGGCAGTGTATGCATGTTTTTGGGCGTGATCACAAATCACAGAGTAGTTACCACGGCCTGTGAAAAGTTAAACAGTCCAGAGGAAGCACAACCAGTTCAGGTGGAATAACAACAAGGACTCAAAGACTGGAGTGTTTGAGGCATGCAAAGTGAAAATGACCACACTGTATTCTAATTATTGAAGTAACACAGTGAACAGGCACACATCTCTTGAGGTGAAGTACACACAGATGAATAAAACTGAAGCTGGGTCTCGAGTAGTTCAAGCTCTGTGCACCAAACATTGTCTTACTTAGTATTTTAGATATTATGTAACAAAACTGCCCTGATCCTCTGTAGCCTAAAACAACGCAGGTGCCTTCTTTACTGAGAAAAAGCAGCAAGTGTCTCCTCAGCTCATTTGGATAAAAGACAACAACTCCCACAGGTTGCTTTTAGATTCTGGGAGTGATGTTTTAATGCAAATGGGTGAAATATCCCTTGAAAGTATTCGTAGCCACCTTGAATGATGATGTGTTTTAGGCAGCATTGCAACACTAGATGCCTTACAATAGCCAGCAGGGGTTGTACTGATGGAACTGACCTGGTATGAGAGAAGGCCATGGGCTGATGTGTTTATAAATAATGTGTTGTCTACACTGCCCTCCTCAGATGGCAAGAAAATTAGTTTAAAAGATGCCTTCCCTCTGGGTGGGATAACCTAGGACAGGAAACAGAAAGAGTTAGTTCAGAATGTTTTTTTTTTATTACCGATAACACAATTCTGCTTGAACACACACACACACACACGCACACACACACTTACTCTTCTGTGAAAGAAGGGTATGTAAAAATGCCTGCTGGATGTAAACATTGACAGCAGTGTCACAGGAACTTCCTGGCTTGGATTTTGTATATATATGGTTTCAGCTCTTGCCAGCCCCAGCGGCCTGTAACAACAGACAGAACAGCACGTTACACAAAGGGCTCTCAATAAAACATTTAGTCACTGGGAACCACAGCCAGCCATTACTCACATCATTTGGTTGGCCCCAAAGTGTTGACACATTGGTCTATGAGTTTGGTTATTCATGAGACACATTTGAAATTAGATCTGCATTAGGACTGAAGCAGTAACAGTGGTTAAAGTTAATTTAAGGAAGTAACATTTTCACATGTCGAATGACCATTTAGGAAATCCTAGATATTAATAAAACATATTACCATCATTTATTTCCCTTTTTGTGTCGCACCAGAATTAGGGCAAAATTTAACATGCAAACCAACAAAGCCAGGAAACAAATGTATTCAAATATGTCTATTTGCACTTTTAAGACTAGAAAGAGAGACCTTTAATCCTTCCTGAGGCAAGAGTTCATATAGTTAGGGATTAGCCTGGTCATTTGGTCACTGAATAACTACTGTTTTGCATTGTGTCAGTATGGGTAAGGAGGAAAGATGCAGTCTTTAGGAGGAAAAGCTGATTGGGACTTGGAGATGATCGTGCAAAATGCCACATGAATTAATGTCTCAACGTAATAACTGTTCATTCATACGGATATACTGAGAGTAATGACAGTAACAATCCAACAAGATTTAAAAAATAAATAAATAAAAAAATGTCTAGCAAATGTAGTTACCAGCTGCACTTTAGCAGTCATTTTGTTTATTCTATTGTGATTCAGCAGTTCACAGTCAAAGGAAATATTATTATAAAAATAGCTTCACCTTGTACGGGTTCTATAACTACACTTTTTATTCTAAGCATTTTATTCTAAAGATTCAATTGAATAGAAACTTCCTGTTTGTTTGTGTGAGTTTACTTTCACTTTAGGCAAATGAAACACCCACTCAGCAGTTTTACATGGAGAGGTCAAAGTATACTTGAGCAGCACAGCATACTGACATTGTTTTTTATAGCACCTGCATATATACTTTTGCTAACCTGTCAAAACTCGGTCTGCTTAAGATGTTAAACCATCAGTAAACAGCCTCTAGCCACACACACACACACACAAGCATACAGCCGTTACATTACACAAGCTGCATCAATGTAGTTAATTTAACACTTTGTTCTTCTATACCAGTTTTAATTTGTTTGTGATGTTGAAGTTCATTCCAATAGTTAAACTGATTTCGTCAAAGCTTCAGGAGGATTTATTCGACTGTTTGATCGAACGGTATAAATAGAAACATGACCCACGGTTTGCACAGAAGAAGAAAAAAAGAGCACAACACTGTGGGGACTTTGGTCTCATAAGTCTGCTGCAACCTTAACTACCAAGTTTTCCTGGAGATATACATCAGTGTCCAAATATTTTTAAACGCTACAAAATAGACGGCGCAGCTTGTGACGGTTTGCTATTAAATGAGTGATGGGGACTGCCTTCAGACCATAGCATTACGTCTAATGTTCGGACTGTTCTGGGAGCATGGAGACAAACAGTGAAGTTCTTGACCCCTTCTAACTGAGGTCAACCATCTCCACTATGTGTCTGGATGCTGGGAAAGGAAGCCTACTACCGTACTTGGATATCCTGTCTGTTTTATTTTTTTAAGGCTGACGGCCCCCTGCTTTCTGAATGTCCCCTTTCTTAGCGTTGATCACAGCAACAAGTCATGTGTTTGAAGGTCACCGTCTTATGCTACTTTAAATGAAGTTAGTGTGGTTTGTAAACACACTCAAGACTGAGAGGTGTTGAAATGAGGGACAGATGTTGCTGGGTGTGCAGTGAAGTATTTTGTCATTGAAGCTCAAAATGAATAAGAGGTCGGCATGTCAAAGCCTTTAAAACAAAGTTTAGAGAACAGGACTTACTGCGTCCCAAACTCCAACGTTGGGGGCTGAAAATTCAAGGGCCTCCCATTCTCCCGTGTATATGGAGAGGAGCTGGTGGGAAGAAGAAGAAGAAAGAAAACATTAGCACAGTATTTTTATCTCACGAGTATTTTCTGTACATGACCAACATTTAGAGTCTTGTGTTCCCACAGGGCATGAGACGATTCACATGGATGCATTAACAGCTATCAACTATTACTGCCCCAAGACAGAGGTCAAACCACTATTAAAGAAAGATGAATTATGCACAATGAATCAGAAGCTTGCAACGCACTAATGCTCACTCTTCACACAGAAACAACTGCCTGCAGGGTTGTGCAGCCTTGGCCACATGTTCAGTTATTCCTTTAAAACGTACATTTGCCCTTCTGTTGTTAGGGAAAACAATCCTGTACACACGAGCTTTATTGATCAAACAACCGTAGTGAGCAAACAAATGATTCCTGAAGCTTAAATGATCGAGTCGGGGGATAGAGTTTATGTCAACAATTGAATACTTTCCCGAAGAAAAACGTTCTGAATATGTTGGAGTGAGCTTACTTGTCTTAGCAGTAGAAAGTCAAGACTGTTATGGTGATAGAGGTGCCTTGGTAATACAATTGTTATTGAAAAATCAAGAATGCGTCTTCCTGGAATAGATACTCCCTAAAGTGTGAAAGCATCCCGTCCTCTGAGTGTACACACATTGATGTAAAAACTAAATTACGATATATATGAGACTGAATCAGACTGTGTGCAGAACATGACGGAGCATTAGACTTTCAAGTTACTGAGGCAGCTCAAGTTACATCCTTTGATTTCTTTATGCGTGCGCATTTTGCACTAGTTGCAGAAGTTCATAAGATGTTGTACTGTGTCCTGGCTAGTAGCAGGTTAGCATTACAGTGCGTCGGTCATCGGGCCTCAGATTAGTCTTCTTTACTCCAGAACTTTCTATTTACTTAAAAACCACACGACTGTCATGGTGTGAACAGTATTTGTATACAGATGTTGTAAACTATTGTCAATGCCAATAATTGTCCGTTTCCACCTTTCACATGCACACTCGTCAAGCAGTTACAGCCATTCATTTATGAGCAACACTGCCTCATGGTAAACAACTGGTAAAAAAATATAAATGAAAAATTCCCTTTCTCTCTTCCGTCTTCAGATTAAGTTCATGATAGCAAATTCAAAACCACCAGTCTACACACAAACAAAAGCTGCTGGTGTGGTTTTACATGATAAGGACGAGGGACAAAGTCTCCTTTATTGCATAACAAGAGCTCTTCACTGCAGTTGTAATTGTTGGTTAATTCCTAACATGTCATGAAGTATAACTTCAAACAGTGTGAGTCAGAGCGGAAAGGCTGTGTGTGGGTGAGCGTTCGAGGGGTCCGATGTGAAGCGAAACATGAGGTTGTCTGCCTCGGTGAAGAAGCACGGAGTGATGACATCGAGCATTCTTTTCACTTTCAACACTTTAGAATCATCCATCTCATTAAAAGCAGATACTTGGGCATGCACAAACAGTACAGTTGTAAAAGATGCACTCTGCTCAATGTTTAGGATGTCTTATCTGTTTCTTGTAGTTTCAGCTCCTCGTGTACTTCTTTCAAAGGAAGATGAGGGCTTTAAGCTTGGCATAGGTTTAAGTATTTTTTCCCAGATTCAACAGCAGCTGCCCTGAGAGAAAAACTTCACCTCTCAACAGGCGTACCGCTGAGCTGTTTTCCAAAGGGTTCTGTCCTCTGCCGCAGCACAAAAATAACAAGTTATGTTTGGCGCTATTTGATCCCCTGGATCTAACTCAAATAAAGTCAATGTTAGCAGTGACCTCAGCTGTGCTCCATGGGAGAGGTTAGGACCAGTGGAGACTTTAGGTCACCTCATGTTGACATGCTCTATACATGCAGGGAAGAGAGTCAGGAGCATCAATTTGAAACGGTTCAAAAAGAAAGAAGACATTTTGTCACTGGGCTGGGCTGAGAAAGAGATATCTTTAACTTCTGTATCTGCAGCCTGCTTTACTCCTCACGCTGGGAGAGAGTGATGGCAGGCCTGTTAAGTGCCTGATAACCTGAGCACGAGAGGGCTCGCAACCCACGGCTCTACAGGTCAACCAGCAGTGCCTCTAACTCTCGATTAGAAGTGGCTATATTCCCACACTGCTCGGTATCTCTATGGGGCCATTAGGGTCATGTTACTCAGACTTTGGAAAAGCTCCCTCCAGAGAGCAACAAGACGTGACCAGTACTGTTCAAAAGCAAAACAGCTGACTTCAGCTTTACCATGAGCTAACCTCCGAAAATGTAAGTAGTATAATCCTATCCTGGTACTTTTCCAAATGTTAAAAACAATATAGAATAACCAGTAAAATCAGAATCATTTACAGAAGTATTGCAGAGAAGAGTCAGTCAGATTGCACTGTGGGTGTGGGGAACATACTTGTAGGTTTAGGCACATGATGGGCAGAGCTCTTTACATTACTGGCATGGCTTCTCCAGAAAGATAAACACAGAAGGAGCCAACGCAAACAGCTGGATATGTATGCTTAGCTTGAAAAAAAAAAAAATATATATATATGTATTTGACATCAGTAAAAGGGACTGATCTATTTAATGAGCAGGCTGCACTTAACTCCATTAATGATCATTTACTGCAAACAATTATTTTCTGGGGGGGGGGGGAAATCAGCAAGAACAAAAACAGCTGAGAAACACAGAGCCCCCCCCCCTTTTTTCTTTCAAGGAGTTTCTAAAATTAGTCAGGAATTTAGTTCTGCGCCTCTCGTACACACGCCTCCAAAACTCTCCCAGTCACACACACCCCCTCACTCACCGACATAAACAACACAGCCTTCATACGTGGGAAGACTTTTAGGCAGCTTTCGCCATATTAGAAGGAAACCACACCAAGCTTTCTGTCTGCATTAATTCACAAAAGACACCTCAACATTCAACAGGGTGCTACAACAAGAGAACAGAGAACGCTGTTCGAATGATGCACGAGTAGGCTTGTTTTTGCATCGGGTAGTAAGAGGAACTCTTTAGTGTGATGCAATCTGTAAGTTCATTTGGGGTTTGTTGATAATTATGGTAGTCCACAAGTCTCAAATGCCATTCATGAGTGGAAACCCTTCATTAACTGCAACCCTTCCTCTGACTGATGTTTGAACCAGCGCAGTAAAGTCGAGTTGTCTCTTTCTCACTTCCATGTATGACAGACAGCTCTCGCTCTACGCGTGATAAGTAATCAAATGTGTGAAAACAAAAACAACAAAAGAGTTCCAGAAAAAGGAAATAAGAGCGGGTACCTTTCTTCAATTGGAAGACCGTCTTTTCTTCGCTCCTTCTCCATCTGAAAATGGAAGAAAAAACACACGTAAGTCCGAGTGATCAAAGCAGCACATTGCAACTCTTTCTACATTCACCCTGTGGCCTATGAGAGTCAAATCAGGACGACGTTGAGGTCCAAACAAGTTCATACTGGAAATTAAAATGGTAATGGACACTGACAGAACATACAAACTGTTTGAAAACATTTCACTGGACCTCTTAAACAAAGCCAAAGGTTTCATGTTGCATAATATAGGATTTCACCGTCAATAAAACAAGTACTCCAAGTAGGAAACTCAAACAGCCCGAGGACAATTAAACTGCCATTGCATCTTTTTGCAACTCTCAGGGATAGAAAGCAGGCAAGTGTTGGCAGACTGTATTATAGTTCTTCTCACAACACAACAGGGAACATCCAGTTGGATGTCCCATCCGTGTTTACACAGCAGTTAGGCAGGAAAAGAGAATGTAGCTTTTATGAAGATCTGCATAAAGTACGAGTGGTAATATAATTCAACTGACTGCTAAACAAATCTGATGGCTGCTGACATAAGGATTTCATTTTTACTTCGTCTAATGAAACAAACAGTGATGTAAACATAACTAGACTGAAAATGGTCATTGTGAGAATACACCTGAAGTTGGTTTGGTGATTTTAAAATCAGACAAAAGAGCATCTGCCAGTCAGCTAGTTTAGGGGCTTTGCCTGTCGTTTGGGAACATTTTACTAAAACAAATCATTAAACATCAATTAAATGTGAACATTTATGGGTTTTTTTTTATTTGTAGCGCAAGTAACATTTCCTTTTTGGAGCATCTTTACAGAAAGTTATTCTACTTTCACAGATCTAGTTAACTCAATTTATTGTGAAAATCGAGTGAAGATGGAACATGTGCACACTGCAAAGTATTACCTAACCAGGTTACACTATGTGTGTCAACATACTGCATGTACCGAGTGTTGTTTTGGCTCATTCTTCCAGAGGGGAAAGCTGACAAGCAGTGCACTTTGTGTTTTATTGACAGATGTGATCACTGTGTCTAACCTCTGCATGTATTGAATCTATCCTGGTAATAAGCTCAGTTTGGCACTGACCTGAGACTGACGGCGATCTTTTCTACACCGCAGAACACTGATGAGTGATGAACATTTCCCTCATTATTAAAAGTGGCGCGTTAAGTAAGTGGGTGAAAATAACAAGAGGGCATTCCAACAACAGTTCAAACACTGCTGACTTTACTGTACTCGTCTGTGTTCATATGTATGGCCATCAGAGATAAGCTTTTAGTCTCTTCAAACACAGATCATACTGTTTCCATAGGAACAATCTCTGGCCTTATAGCCACATCATGCCTTCATGACCACACCACTAACAACTGTAATACAGGACACAATTATTTTGACCGCTGCAGTAACACTACTATGAATCTTGAGTTGACATATGTGCTCTTGAAAACCTTTACACTTGTTTACTTCCTAGCCTGTCCTTGTTGAACACTCGGCCCAACACGCAGCTTAAAGAAATGAGATAAAAAAAGAAATCTTGAAAGCGGGTATCTGATGCCTTGCAATCTCTAGTCTGAACACGAGTACTGCGATGACACCATTCGCTTCTGTCAGCCTGTAAAGCCTTTGGCATTTTTATTCTTAAGAGCCTGAAACTCTCCTTTCAATGTGTTCAGCTGACTGTAACTTAAGGTGCTGATAGATGGTGTCATACCAGGCCACTAAAAGTTCATCCTCAATCATCATACTTGAAATGTGCAGGGAAGACTTTGATCATCTGATTTATTTTCAATAATTGCACGATCACTGTCTTAATGTGTAAAAGTTCAAACCAACAGATCTTTATTTTACTGAGGTAAAACAGACTTTCCAGCTGATTAGGCGCACAACAATGACAGAACACATTGTAGTGCGGCTTGTTGGAGCAGGTAATACACGACAAATATTCAGCGTTTGTATAATAACTGGATTCTAGTAAAAGGGGTTTAAAGACTGCTATGGTCTATAGTGTTTCTCCAAGGTGTTTCTGTCAGGAGGGTTGGCCTGTAGGATCAAGTGAATGAAACGAAGAGTTTCCCCCTTTTGTTAGGAATTTAAACTGTGGCTTCAGACACATGTTTTCTCCTCAAAGAATCTAGCTAAGGTTTAAATAAAGTTAAAAATGATAAAAGTGAAAGTGTTAGAAAACTGGATCCTAAAATCAGGAGGAGACTGGAAGGCGGCCCCTTGTTAGATTTACAACCACTCCGAACATGTGACCCCTAATCAAATCCAAAATTGGAGTAAATGTTTCATGAGATTTACGAGGTGAAAAATAGCAAAAAATGTCAAACTCTCGTTACATCTAGAGGTAGTCACAATATCAGCTTAGTGATGTTATTAGGTTATGTGACACTGCATCGCCTGCATCCTCGCTCTGCGGCAACATCAAGTATGCTATTTAACCAGCTGACCAACAGCAGCACTCTAATAAAGAAGAAAGAAAGACACCCATGTCATGCTCTATTTCACATGGCTCATGTAACTGAGACAGCGGCTCCATTCACTGCTTCCTATCTAAATATGACACCTAACAATGTCAACATTTCTGCCATCTGCCTATTGGTCAGCCAGGTAGCGAAGAGTGGAAAATGTATATCCGAGAACTGACAACACCTATTTCTTCCACCTTCTTCCTTTGTTTCTTTAACGAATTTTCAAAAGCAGATATGCTAACACCTCCTGTGTCATCACCTTTTCTGTCTATGGTCATTTCTGCAGGGTGCAGATTGCACACGAGCCATACAGAAATAAAATGACATTGACAAATGACAAATGACATTCAGCATTGGTCATGCTTAGAACATACTTTGTGTTGAAACTGCTTGGCTGAAACGGCACAATAATTTGTACTTGTATTCAACACACCCAAACCACTTCTTTTTACACCTGTTAACAAAGGCCTGCAGAAAATGCCACAACCCTCCTCAGGTGACATGACAGTCAGCTGTTGACCTCATCACAGGTTATGAGTAAACAATGAACTCCCACTGTTTGTGCTTTGTCCTCTACTTCTTGACGACATAACTCACAACCGGATCATTTTTTTAGGATATTTCCAGTCAGACTGCAATTAAATCCTGCACAATTTACAGCATAACATGAAGTACAGAGGCTGGAAATAATTGCAAACTGGAATGCAGGAAATGACTGCACAGTAGTATTGCTAACATGCTCGGCGGGCTGCAGACTCAACACCATAATGGACACTATGTACAAAAGAAAATAAGGAGGAGCCACATGGCAGGTGGCCTCCCACTCTGCTTTCATTTCAGTATTGAACTATGGATAAGCTAGCGAAATAACTACAATATTTGTAAAATGATGTGATCACACAGCTGTGCAGTCACTGATATTTCCTGACTTACACATTAAAAATCGTACCGTTCATCTGCATAGAGTAAAAACACAATGAGGTACTAACCACACGTGCTCGTGCACGAGGCTACAGTTGGGAGTTATTAGCGTTTGCGTGCACACACTTTGAAAACACAACATAAACACACCCGAGGGAGAAATTAAGCTTACCTGAAGTGGGACTAATGGGTCTGCATCCTCTGGCTGCCAGACCTCGACCACGCTGGTGGACATCTGACTCAGAGCTTTGTGGGAGCAAAACATTCAGTCAACAACAAATCAACAATGAGATGTTTGAATTAAAACAACACCGAGAAGAAAAAGGCCGTATTTAAACTCTTTGGAGCGTTAAAGTGTACAGAGCCACAGTTTTTTTTACTCGTCATAAATGTATAATCTACACCAGCATTAATGTAGATCAATTAGAGAAGTGAGGAAATGACTTCGACTCGCCAGGCTGACAAAGGCTGTTTGCTAGCTTCTTCATTAGCAAGCATCTTAGCTCGAGTGGGGCTAACTTGGACTGCTAGTCATGCAAAACAGACGTCTGCTTTAGCGCTGTATATAAAGTGATCAAACATATTTATTCATCTCAATAACAGCACGGCGTTACCGTACTTCGCGGCCTGGTTAAGTTACCATTTATACCGGGCAGAACAGGGAACTGGCAGCTAGCACGAAACTAGCAGGCTGACAAAAACCTCTTTAATGTTGGAGGGAAAACAAAAGACTCATGTCGCCAATTGAACGTGTATTTAGCAGAATATTTTTTGCCATTTTTTACTTCGGGAAAGTGTTTCGACAGTTTAGCCTGACAACAATGTTGTTCCTGTTAAATGTCTGTCATGTCAGTTGAGCTAACTCAACGGTCGCGTCGGAAGGGAAAATGAAGGTGAGTTACAAACCTTGCAGCTGCGCCCCTCCGTGCTGTACGCAAGGTAAAAGCAATTGTAGTATTCCTAGGACTATATTGATCCACGTTTTCCTGTGACAGTGGCTGCCTTGTTGGAAGTCCTGTAGCCCCGCCATGCTGCCCTCTCTCTCAGCTAGCAGCACTACCTTGTGTTTCGCTGCGTTGCTTTCTTTCTCTCTCACCAGCAAGCAGCAGAAACAGAAACAGCAGCAGCAGCTCCCTCCCTCCGCTCCATCTGCTCCTCCTCCTCAAACACATCGCTGAGTGAGCGCACACACCTCTGACAGTTTTGTGTTGCTACTGAAAGTAAACCAAGGTTGACCAAAAAAGGAATGAAACAAAGGTAGACATGTACGGTGTTAAAAAAGGATCAAAAACATTTATACACATTACATTTGGTAATACTTCATCTGAAAACCTCTATCTAACACATTTTAGAGGGAAACATCAAGTAAAGTCAACTTACTCCATAAAGTGTACAGGCCCAATCATAGTTAATACAAATGTGCACAATTATACAATAAAGACACTTCAATGGAGGCACTATTCTAAATGGATGGAAGGGGAGACACTAGTCTGTAAAACTAACTCGGTAATGAAAGTGTTTGAAAACTGGATCTTACAATTAGGAGGAGACTGGAAGGCTCCTAGTTAGATTTACAACCACAGTCACAAAATAAGATCTGGGGGTTAGACATAAGTTGATGGGGTTTTTACTTATCCAAACTCTTGATCCTCTCACAATTATGCACACAAAGGAAGGAAGCCAGTTCGGTAGTGTGAAAGTCAATCTCTTAAAGAGGGAAGTGCAAACAACTTATAAACATGTCAAACGTGACCCCAGCTGAACACTGCTGTCTTGAAAGGTGTAGTAAGGCCAACATGCTTTCAACCATTGGAACAATCTTTGAAGATATGTTACAGTTGAGAAAAAAAAGTAAATACTTATTGATACCATGAAGTATGTTGCTGCAACGTAGTGATGCAGAGGGTGCAGTATCATAAGGTGTAAAAATCTAAATGGAGGTCAAGTTAAGGCTGCAGTCATTGTCACTATGCTGATATAGTAACTATACTGTAACTACATGTAACAAAAGTTTCTTCATTTTTGTAATTCTTCACCTCATAAATCTCTTGGACCATTTACTCTGATTTTGGATTTGATTAGCCATTCAGAGAGAATCTAGAGAATAATGAACGGAGATACTGAATCTAATATGTAGCAGCTAAAGCTATTCAACTCGAACATTTGACCAGCTTTTTAAAACTTCTTTCATATTTTTTGTATTTAATGTAGCATTGGCTAATTTGAACGTTTACTATGTTAAACACAATAAAAGCTAGTTTTGTCTCCATTAATGGAATATGAATGTATGTCCTTGAACTTAAAGTCCTCAGTCGGTGTCGTTATTACATTTCTAATCTCTTTTAAGAAAAAAAACAACCTTCAACCCCCCCAAAAAAGCTGCAATTATCAGTAGTGTTCAAGTTAGTGCTAGTGAGGTGAAGCAAAGTATGCAAGACCCTCTCGCAGAGCTTTTGACATTTAGCATGTCAGGCTCATGAATCATTGGACAGGTTGGGCAGGTACACACATGAACAAACGCTCAGGTTACTCTTCTGTGGGTGTGTCTGGTACTCAAAACAATAACGCAGCAAAGTATTTAGTTTGTTTTTCCTGGATCAGCGTTGCAATTCTAGAAAGAAGGGATGTCACATATGAAATTTATGAGCAGAGAAAATTGCATCTGCTTATTGTTCAGTATCAGGTTATATTTATGAGTTAAAATGGATGAAAATCATCAATGGTTTTGAAATCAGAAGTCTGCAAGATGTTTGATGCATTAACAATTTACACTTAAACTGTTTCTTAAGGTATTTGTAAGATGTTCCTTTCTGATGGCTAAATGGTAAAAATACAAAGCAATAGTTTGAACAATATGTCATATATCTAGAGGAAGAAAAACACAACTGAACTCTTTTGTTTTTCACACTTTGCAAAAGTCCTGGAAAAAATAAAATATAATGAAATAACCCGTCCAGAAATGTCCAGGGTGACAGGCTTGTGTAATCACATCTGATATTTAAATAATAAAACCCAGAGACATCGGCAGCTTGGTCACTGGGTACAAACAGAGCAAACAACGACCTGTTTTGCATCTGTTTTGAAAGAGGAAAATAAGAAGGGAAATAGCCATCCTAGGAATGTCATGACAACGCAGCTCTTTACTTTTTTCCTAAAGAAAGTGAGTGTGCATCACAGACTTCATTTTAGTGACGACTTCAAGAATTGAAGCACAAAAGATGTGACATATGCAAACACATTTTTACATTGCACCCTAGGTTTTAGAAGGACCACATTTACAGCAACACCTTGTGAAATTCAAACATTTTATTTGCAACACAAGAAAGATGTTGCAGAAAGGTTTTGCAGAAGTAAATGTACGTAAAACGGTTACAGCACTTGAAGACATATCGTCTTAAAACGTGGCACAGCTCATATAAATGTCAGATCTGTCCTTGTGCACTTTCTGGGAATTAAAGAGGACTATGTTGCTCAAATCAAGTTTCTTCCCATCCTAACAAATTCAGACTCGGAAACATAGGGGTAAAAAGTGCACTTGGCATTTGATTCTAAACCATCTGTTTGAACCGTATAAATTACATCTTTGGCTGAACAGATGTGTTAAGTGTTGATTCTTTTCCATCATCAACTTGAGGCTCTCAATTTTCACGCAAACAGGTGTCACAAAAGTCAGGCTGGTAGACTGCATTCATTGTAGGACCTTCACCTCCCACAGCCTGTAATGGTTCTCTTCTCTGGTTGCAGCAAAGCAACGGAGCCACCGATAAGGTCCATCTGCCACAGCAAAAACAATGATATCTGGCCTACTTAAAAGCTTTAACCTGGGCCATTCATACAAATTGTGGTGCATTTCTGTTCACTCAAACGCAAAGATCATAACCTGGAATTGCTGAGATCAAGAAACTGGCATCAAACTGAAGCCTACAAACATATTTTCCCTCATTTTGTCTATGAAGTTTGGTAGATGAGCTGGCCGTCAGTCCATATAGTCAAAGTCCTCAGGGATCCCAAACGCTTTGTTTATGCGGCTGTCATCAAAGGAAAATTTCTTCTTAGTCCATGACTTGATGGCAAAAACATTATCTGAAAACAAAAATCTGGATTTAATGAATGACGAAAGTGTTATGTGTTATAGACATTCAGTCTGGGATTAGGAGAATCATCTTGGAGTCCAAGAACAAACCACCTGTCTCCTTGCTCCGAGGCTCTTGCTTTATGCTGTTATGGTGCAAGTAACATTTACCACCAGAGACAATGTTCCACATCTAAAACTAACTTTGGGAGTCAGGCTGAGTGGGTGGGACTTTCCTCGGGTGTGGCACTTCATGCACAAACAAAACAAACAAAAAAAAAACAATTTCTTTAGAAGACTGGGTAAGTGCAGATACTTAACGTTGTTGATTTATCCCTTTTGGATTTAAAAAAAAAAACGATCAAGTGGGGGCTGAATGTTCAGGAAATAATATTATTAAGCCTTAGTCAAAGAGTTTAACATTTTGATTTACTTAGACAATGTATTAGCTTTAATCTTGACAAATGTGTTGAAACCAATAACCCTTAATGAAGGCTTCTTATATTTTAAGGCACTTTGCCAACAGTAATCTGTTCAGTAAACAAACTACCTAAATGGTTTACATTAAATATTTGCTGAAGTATGATGGGTAATGAACCTTGTTAAACTAACCTTTTTTTTTTTTTACCAACTATATAAAGTGCACACCAAGTATACGTTTCATCGATTTATATAATACATCTACAAGTGGACTTGTTCTTCAACATGGTTACTATCAATAACTGAGAATAGGTCTACGTTCTCTCGATAAATGTTTTTGTCACATTCAAGGGATTTTATACGGAATGTTTGGAACATGTTTTTTCTCGCAAAATGATTCATGAGACAAGCCTTGAGCTCTAAAACTGGTGAACATCTAAAGGGTGAACCAAATATTTTACCATTTATTGGTTTATTAAAAGCTAAAGTCTAAATTCTTTCGATTCTGCCTTATAAAGTCACAGTATTTGAGTTCTGATAAGACAGTTTACAGATTAACTAATCAACTTGTGGGGTGAGTCTTCACGTGTGGGTGTGACGCAGTGTGATAAGACTAAAGGCTTTTGTTTTTTAAATGTAAGGTCTTCTGTCACAGAGCAAGCAGCAACACATGCTTCAATAAATCATACTGAAGACTTTGCTGTAATTGCTTTGTAACTAGTGTGAATTTCAGCCATCAAAAATGTTCAAAGTCCCTCCATGAAGCTGATGGTGTGGCTTTGCCAATCATGAAAACAAACAAGTCTGTTAAGACATGTACTGATGGCTTATTTAGAGAAGTGAACACATAGAGCTGTGGGTTGCATCAGGACAGCTGAACCTTACAGCTTGTTGTAAAGAATGGCACTTTCGTTCTGAGGAAACAGTTATACATACTGTGAGGAAACACGTCTTTTTCTGCTATTACTTTACCCAATGTGTTCTTGTTCCAGAAAGTCCACCCTGAGTAAGGGAAGTAAAAGTCATGGAAGCAGAAGATATGACTCATAGTCTCTTAAAGTGAACATAATTACATAGGCAACTACAGCTGACTGGATGACTTTGTTGACCAGCAACAAGCAATGTTGACCTGAAAGAGTTGAAAGACCACAGGCCTGGCTGGTTACCACGATCCCAAAAGGTCAGCTTGAATTGAATTGAATGCACACACACAGCTCAAAGTGTTGACTCCTGGGAGGTGACATGCTGAACACAAAGTGCTCTCACTGCTTGCACTTTAAAGAGAGATCAATAGAAAAGGGCCTGCCATAGTGATTCTGAAGTTATTTCTGTACTCTATACTCAAAAGGAAACTTTGTGACTGTAGAGTGAAATGACTTGTGATCACAGATTCATTTTTAGTAAATTCTTCAAAAGGAAAATGTGTAATAATCAATGTTTGAAGCTCATCAATGTAAGTTTAAAACAAAAAGTTTGTCATTTCAATTTATTGGAATATTTAAATATCTTACCTGTTTTATATTTTTTTGTTAGATACATCAAATATTTCCAGCAGTTATCAAAGCCAGAGAAATATGTCATTTTACAGTCTTAACTGGACACATCTTGTAGCTGTGTCCACCATAACAGAGCCACCATCACAGACACGACAAGTTTTTTTTGTTGACATAGAAACACCAGATGTTGTGTCAAAACTGCAACATAAGGAAGCAGGAACTGCTACTCAAAGCTGCTGTACTGATACAATGGAATACGTCATTTAGATTATACTTCGTCGGTAAACGTATTCTCCTCCTCAGGTCTCTTTTGCACATTCATCTTGAATACGGTCAGAGTTCCTTTTCTTTGGGGTTGGGTCAGAGTAGTAATCACTCCCATGATTCATCTCCAGCTTCAACGTCAGCTTTTGCTATTGGTTTAATTGAAACTGGAGGAATGTACATACTGTGCCTTTGGACTTGGTTTGACAAAATCAACAGAAGTTCTGCAGCAATTTCCTTGACATTTTATAAACCAATAAATTAAGTCTGCATAAAGATGATATATTGTGTTGTTTAGCAGGCCATCAAATGAATGTTGTTATTATCAGTATTTTACCTCATGACTATAAATGTTTGGTCTTATACATCAAAACACGTGCATGACAATTCTCCAAAGTCCAAACTGATGTTGCAAAACGGTGCAATGATCCCAAACTCTGAATTATTTATATTCATTTACTATTATGAAAGACAACAAAACCTAGAACAGTCAGATGCTCAGCATTTTTGTTTAATAATGTCTGAAATGATTATCAGATTTGTTTGGGCTGATCTCCTTCTCTGTTGGTCAGCTTACTGATAAACCATCAATGGTTGGAGCTCCACGATAAACTAACATGTGCATAAACTATAGAAATAAGTTGACTCACCTGTCCACCTGGAAACAGCTTCTTTTGCTACAACATTAGTTTTTTCTGCAAAACAAATTCATGATCAGTCAGTGCATCATGCATCTTGCAAGGTTTTTTTTAAAATAATTTCATTATTTTTTGTAAGTTTTATTTTAGTCCAGTTAAAAGGAAGAATAGATTCAATGACAGCAATTTTATGTTGAGGTTCCCCCACCATTTAAACAGTAAAATGTTAGTTCAGCAAAATGCTCAGTAAACGTCACCAGCTCATCTTAAATGAAATGACACTTTATTCAAAGGTATTCTTAAAGAGTACCAGCAACAGTCAGAGTAACATTTTATTTAATGCATTCACAGACCGATGTGTGTGTGTGTGTGTGTGTGTATATATATATATATATATATATATATATATATATATATATATATATATATATAGGAAAGTTTAGCTTACACCTCTCAGTAAGTTCTAACATCCCATTCCAAATGCTTAAATAGAGGTAAACAATGAGCTCAAACAGCTTTGCTCTCAAGTTTTAAGAGACGAGAATCCTACAACTGAAGCAGGTAACAGTGTTAAGTTGTAAGCACCTGGAATGATAGGTTAACCTTTCACCAGAGGCTACAGTATATCTCTTCTGTTTCTTCAAAAGACTCTTTTTGACTGCTGTGCTGAGCAGAGTGGGCTGCTACATCCTTAAATCCAGCCAATAAAAGCTATTTTAGGCTGGGTTCAATTTACAGCAGGTGTTTTGGCAGAACGTCCAAATGATGATCTGGTCTGGAGACATGTCCAGTAGCAAAAAATATCTGCTGCAGTTGTCACAACTCCAATGCCAAATGTTGCACAAGTCCAAAGGTCATTTAAGCATTAACTGATGATGAAACAGACAAACAAATGATATTCATAATAATAAAGAGCAGCTGCATGTGGGAGGGAATGAATTGAATAACTTCTGAGTCATGGACCTGGGCATGTTATGATCCACATTATGGATCCACATTCTGATGCCAAGAAGAATCCTAACTGAAGAGTCTCAGAGAAAAGCATGGGCAAGTCTTAACTTGAACCAAATACACCAAGCAGCTGTCAACGAGAACTCAAATCTGACTGTTTGCTTTCTACGACTGCAAATAAGCCTGAGTTAGCAGACGACCAATGTTATAATCTCATGCCATCTGTTAAAAAGGGCACTGGAATGATTGCATGAAACATTTTACAAGTACATTTAATATACACAATATAGAGAATATCTCACATAAAAATAATAAAAATTAACTGAATTCACTGAAATCCACCAATAAGTAATAAATAATAAAAAGGAAGGATAGTTGTCCTTTGAAAATAATTCATAATAATATGATTAAATATAGTGTTGTAATCTTGACAATTTGTGACCATCTTTCTAACTCATAGCGAGTCATGGTGGTTGTTGACTCCACCTTTTGCCACAGCAGCTTGTGTGTAACAGTGGGTGTGGTGGCTATTGCTAAACATCCAAACAACATCAAATAGTTGTCTGTCCACTTGTTGGCAGCAGCGATCATACCTTTAGTGTTAATTACAGTGAGCATTATTATGATTACATTTTTACTTTGGGTGGACATAAACGCATAAACAAACTGTGTATTTGTGTTTATATGTTGCAACCAGTTGGATATGTATATATATATATAAACACACACACAAAAGATCCTGAAGTATGTCCTCATTCAGAATCCAAAATTGTTTTGAATCAAATCCCTTTTTTTAAATACTTGGACCCAGTCTAACTTCGTCAGTGTTTATTTTTCTATACGAAATGTAAAAAATTAGATTTTTTTTAAAACAGAAATACAGTTCTGTTATGTCCCCCAATAACACTCTAAGGTTACATTTTTGAATTTCAAACTAATTCATTGAGTACCCTATAAAGGGTTACAAGTCTGAAACTTCTACAAAACCTCGATTGAGAGGCAAGATAATCCAGTTGTTGTTTAAGAAATGAAAATGTAAGTTGATACCCCATATGACCGCATACTGTATTCAGGCGTGACAACCCGCCCATCTTCACTCTCAAACAAGCCTATACGATATTCAACTCGTGTCTGCATGACAAGGGAGGAAGATGTGTTTATGAGTCACTGAGTGCTCAGCTCTCAGAACGCTGTCGCCTCAATCTATATCTGTGAGGTTTGTTTTTCTCCTGCGTTTAAATATCAAACGTCTTGAGTTGTGTTAAGTTGCTACCACTGACCACACCCAATTTCCTGACACAGCTGTTTCCTGTGTTCATGCATCTTCCATATGTACATGAAGTCAGCATTATCAGAGTATTTTTATATCAAAATAATTGTATTTTCTATTTTTGCTAAAACATTTAAAAAGTCTGATGACTCATCCTAGACTCAGGAGCAGATACTAACTTTTCGCCCAATTAAATAGCTTTGTTGAAGCTAATGATCTAATCAAATTCTTCCCTACGTTATGTTCTGCCTTCTATCTTGTGATTGGTTCAGTTGGAAATACCCTATATGTTTCATGTGAACTTTAAGACAAGCATGGTAAAATAGCCTATCACTGTAAACGTGACATGAGGAGGGGGAATAAGCCCTCAGTGAGCATGCAGGACCTGCTGGCTCTGCTTATAAAGTCAGAGCAGAACCAGCAGAAGATCGGGATTCAATGTGAGTAGTTTTCTGTCAGGAATCATTTGGCCAATGGAAGGTCTAAATTCTGACCCTGGACCCAAGTTAGGATTTTACTTTGGCCTCAATAGAATGAAAATGGATGAGTTGTGATCCTTGATCACAGTCCAACAATGTCCTCAACAGATCTTTGCTTTAAAGATGCTCACTAAACCACATCTGAAAGAGCTGTATTTGCACAAACAGGTCTGAGCACGGGAGATCAGTTCAACTATCTCAGCATAAGAAACAATATAATGAGTGACGTCAGTTATTTTAGCTTACTGAGCTCAATTCAAGTTTCACTGAGGAGAGATGGTTATCTCTCTCTGTGTGTGTGTGTGTGTGTGTGTGTGTGTGTGTGTGTGTGTGTGTGTGTGTGTGTGTGTGTGTGCGTTTGGGAGGGGAGGCGTTTGGTGTAGAAATAAGAGAATGAAAACAAGTTGTGACAGAGGATTTTTTTTTTTAAACAAAGCACAAAAGACTCAAACTTAGAGGAACTTCTCTATAAATCTTGGGTTTTCTAATGAATTCTGGTTGCATCATGTGTATTTCTGGTCTGAGAGTCGACAACTTTACCATAGCAACAACTTAAAGAAGAAACATCCAGAACCAATGAGAGTTGAAGGGGATCTACTTTTACAAGATTAACACACATCTAAGAGAGAGGCTCCGCAAAGTAAACAAAACTACTGTTCAGATAGATGTTAGTTAATACAGTTCTTACATTACATGAATATCCAGTTAGAAAAGAGATAAACCTCTTGAACAATATTTTTTGAAGTAAATATCATATGACCAGTTATGGCTTTACATTTATAGAACAACTTGCAGGTTGAATTTGTATTTTACATTCCCACTAAACATTGTGGGTTTACAGCTGATGGGTTAGTTAATCATTGATTGATGAGTGTTTTAGTGCACAATGGGATTCACATCTGGAAGTCAAAAGTGGCTGATTCTGTTCAGCTGCTTCAAATATCATTGTGTCATATAGCGTCACACACGTGTTACCCGACTCTGCCTTAGTTCACGTGCAGGAGTAGGTGGTGTGACAGGGTCTGAGCTGTCATGTCATACTGTGTTTATATTGTTTAGAGAATCTTACATTTCAGATGCTTCAATATATCCTATAATATAGAAACTTTGTGTCTGACTGTTTTAAGCTGTCAATGGTAAATAATAAAGATATTCAACTCTGAATATGTTTTGTTTTGTTTTATTAAAACAATACGTCCCATCTTCGAAAAAAACTGTTTTTGAAGACCATTAAAGCCTCGTGAATGCTATTACCTCAAATATGAACTTTTTATTGTTTTTATGTTTAGGTAATCTGAGCCCCAAAATGTACTCAAGTTTAACAAGTTATGCAAAGATTTGTCTGATCGTTTTGTTTTGATTGTACCAACATTTAACTGTTTGTTGTGAGGACACTTTCATGTTGTTGTGGGGAAAATAAACCAGGGTGAGGATTCATTAATGTATGTTTGGTGTAACATTGGGAGTTGCAGGTGAACACAGCAGATATATTTTTTGATATTTTTTTTTGATGACATGACATCACACACACACACACACACACACACACACACACACACAGACACACACACACACACACACACACACACACACACACACACACACACACACACACACACACACACACACACACACACACACACACACACACACACACACACACACACACACACACACACACACACACACACACACACACACACACACACACACACACCAAGTGTAACCTGAACCTGTACATTGTGCGGAAACAGTAGACGAGGCGTGCAACAGCCAGTAAAGAACTTATAACCAGTGGCCTTGCATTCGTGTTTTTAAAAGCCTATTACTCCAAAGCGGGGAGAGCGGAGAGGTCAGAGGTTATTTCAGGCTGCAGCAGAAATAGAGAGGAAAGATGCGTCTGTGTCAGCAGGAAGTTAAACAGTTGACATTTTCCGCCTTCGATCAACATGCAAACAGTTTGTGGTTCAAGCTGACATTTGAACCTGACATAAAAGTGCATCTCAGGCAACATGCAGTGACCACTTGTGAGTTTTTTTTTTTGAACTTTCACTCCATCTTCGTATTTGAGTTTTAGGGGGAGAGGCTGTGACTCTGCTGCTGCACAGAGAACAGAAGTGTAAGTTCTGAGAAGTGCACTAACCAGTAGTGTCGTGAACTGAGAGACTCTTTGAAAAGATTCAAATTTTTAGATCCATCAGAACCTTATGCCTCTGTTTATGAATTTTTTTTCAGTTTGTTTTTCAGTTTTATTCACGTTTGTACTTTTTCTTTTTTTACAAAGAAACAGCCGGGGCTTCATAATGCAAAGAATGAAGGTCATATTACTAGTAGACTGCCGGAAAAAGGATCATCTCAAGTGAGTGTGGAAAACAAAGAATATAAAAATGTCTGTTTTGGGGGGTTTTCCCGGAAAGAAAAAGGTGAACACCATCTCGGTGCATGATGACTTCTATTGTGTTCAGTGAAGTCTAAAAGGTGCAGTTTCTGTGCAGCTGTGTCGCTCTTTTAGTTCCGTATGTTTTCACCTTGTGGAGTTTGAACTTCCCCAGCTGCCCCACTCTGCTGCTCACTCGTTAACTTTAATATAGCAGTAACTCAGTCAAAAGATCACTCCACAAGCTTTATGCACTGAACATTTTAATAATGCATTGATTGACCCTATGAGTGAGAAAAGAGCTCGCAGACAGCCAGGTCTGTGTCGCTTTGTATCCCAGAACAGCGTGCAACAATGAATGGGGAGGAATTTTCATGGGGATTTTTAAGCGACGCTAGGATCTCTCTGAGAGGATTCTCTGATTGTTTGTGAATAAGGGCCCAGATGGCGGACGTCATTAAAGAGCACTGTGACAATAAGTACTAAAACCCAAAGAGGTGTTTGCATTTTTGCACTTGCAGCTCCCTCTTCTGGGAATCGATGAGTTTTTAAGTTAAAATCCTGAAAAATAAAATGTTTAACAGAGGCTTCAAACATTTCCCTTGTTGGTCATTTGTAAAGATGAAGCTGAACAGAACGCGTAAGTAGAACAAACCTTAGAGGGCTCATTTTCTGCATTGATTCAAACCCCCTTTGAGAATATCAAAACTAAATGTTTGAATATCATTCCACACAAGTGACTCAATAAAGACTGTTGAATTTAATCACCACTCATAATGGGCTCAAAAAACTTTAATTAAACTGATTTGAAAGCTTTTATGTTTTGTTCTATAATATTTAAACAGTCATGTTATGCGTGTACTCACTTATCTCCTCTATGACTCCTGGGTCACACTCTCTATATTTCTCCAAGTCGGCCTGCAGCTGAGTTTTCTCCTCTCTCAGAGTCTTCAGCTCCTTCAGCAGAGAGCTTCTCTCCTTCTGCACACAAAACAAGCAGATCATGTTTTTCAGAACAGAATCCTCATTCACACAGATTATTCAATCAATTAAATATGGTGATAGATATACTTGAAATATGGAAATGTTCTTACACTATCTTCACGTCCCAACTTTGACTTTTCAACTGCTTTCTCTAGAGACACTTTCCTCTGCTTGGCTTCAGAATCCTTTCAAATCAAAGAAACATCTTTAAATCCAAACATCCAACATGTTCTTGTGGCATACGTTTGACTCGACGTGACTTTTCAGGACAACATTATTTTGGTGAAATTGTTTTGGAGACTAACAATAATCCTCTGAAAGGTGAGATGAAGCCTGGTGAGGGGGAGCACTGAAGGGACAGCTCTGATTTGGTTTGAGACATGCAACATCTACTGGACATGGACTCTGACAGTCGGGTATTACACCTTTAAACAGATTTCAACAGTCACATCAAACCTTTGGAGTCTAAAGTAGGAACACACAGATCAAGTCTTCGTGGTCCCATACAGATTAGATCCAGATATACTAAGTAAGTGAGATAAGATGGACGAGAAGGAGGACGAGTTGATCGTGACAGGAAAGGATATTAAAAAACAGGAAGATTGTAAGCAACGTTTTTTACTTGAAAATTAGTTTGATTCTCTGCAAAAAAAAACTAAAACATTTTTTTCCACTCTCATTTTGAACTTTTTTTTAAATGTCAAGCCCAAACAGCCTTTCATTTATTCAACACTGAGGGCATTTCATTTCAGCTTTCTGCATGTCTTTTATGTTTACTGCACTCACAAGCACTTACTTAGGTCAAGTCTGAAGTAAAAAAAACATAAAATAATGAACCTAACCTGCTCCACGAGGTGGGGATAAAAACATCCAACAAAAGTAACCAATCAGTTTTCAAGAAGCACAGATATTCTTATGAGCACTTCCTCCTCCATACCTGTATGCTGTGATGGGTTTGGTTTAATAACATGTCATTACTTTGTGACAGACTGCTGCTTTACAGCATTTCACTTCTGTCCCAGAAATCTGGTGTCCACTGTTCTCAAAGGAGTCCCCACCCTCACACAATCTGTCCGCTGAGCCACAGCAGAGAGGACACAACAGAGGGATTCAAAGATGAGCCGCAGCGCTACATTCTCAGACGACAACACACGAGTTGATCACAGTGAGGGTGAAGATGAGGTTTCGTTTTCAATGTTTCATAATTCACTTTTTCAGAAATGTTGAACATCAGAGTCTTCATCTCTCTGCGTCTTACACGCTCTTTAGGAATGTTCTTCCCTTGCTTCAATCCGGCACTTTCTCCATTTGAACATCTATACTTCAGTTCTGGAGCTGACTTTGTAGGTTTGGTTTTTAACAGCCTTTAAATCATTTTTTATTATGTTATTTTATAAAAGTCACCAACAGGTTTCATTATCTATTCTATTATCCTTATGATAATTATTAGAATTATTAGAACTTTCCCTTTAAACGAACTTTAATTAAAAAACTGAAACTTTACTGTCTTTAGCTTCAGTACTTCCTCTGGAAACGTCCATGCTGCAACTAAAAGTACAAGTCAGAGCGCTGTTTGTTACACTTTTCTTGTTTAGGACATTCATTCAGGATCCAGCACCCAGTTGTTACACGCTGAGAAGGATCTGAGCAGCTTTGACTTTGTCAGTCGATTGCATGTTTGCATAGTGTGGATTTCTGGACATTAGGGTCCCTGACTGTCCCGTGTTACAAAAATAAACTGAAATTAAATTTATTAAAATTGAAGGAAGAAAAAGTATGTAACAATAAAAAAAAAAAGATCAGGTCAAAAGCCTGATGGTGATTCAAGCTCACTTGTTTTTTCAGCTCGTCCAGTTTGTGCTTGCGAGCGTTCAGGGCTTTGCTGGGAAAGGCCCAGTAGTAGTTGGAGGTTCCCACTCTCTCACAGTCCACCATGTTGTCGTCCACCAGACTCTGCAGAACGTCTTTCACTGTCATGGGAGCTGAAAGGAGCAGAGAGAGTGAGGACCCAGTAAAACACACAGCTTCCACATGACACGGGGCATTCCCAGCAGATATGATGCCATTTGTGGACCTGGGATTTCATTTGAGGAGGACTGCTTTATGGTGTAACAGTAACACTCTTCACATCAGAAGACACAACTGAAGGTAAAATAATGCTTAGTGAGGTTTTAAAACCACATGTCAGCATCCGCTCTCTCGCTCTTTTTTTTTTTTTACTGCTGGCAAGAATAACCACTAAAATGTCAAAACTAAACCCACACACGTGCAGCCTCTCTGCCTGCTTGTGTTCTTATGTTAGTGAGCGTTGCATGAGAGGATGTAGTAAAAGCAGGAGGCTCCATCTTGAGCAGTGTCAGCGGTGAAATGTGACACTTCTCCCGCACGTTTGCTCAGCCAGTCCACGATGAAGCTGAAGGCGCTCAGAGACAGCATGGGGAATGACCGTCCTGTCCTTTAAAATCTTTGATCGCCTCAAGTAGCGCTCTGTCCTTTTTCCAACTTGGAGACTATTCTGCCTTTCAAAGAGCGTCTGTATGTTATTCATTAGTTTCATTCATCAGAGCTGAGATCACTCCTTTGGCCCCATCGACAGAAACATTTGCCCAGAACACAGAACTCCTGTTGCCCCTTCCCCCCCCCTCCCCACCCGCCTTTCACTCAATAACTATATACGTAGTTCCTCGAGTAAAGGGGTCTTAAACATGTGCTTCCAATCACAGCAACACAATCCAGTTTGTTCCAGATTCAGGTCATGTACACTTTCAAACCAAGAAATTAGAGCTGGACCATCAGGACTTTATATCTTTAATGTGACTGGTGATAAAATATTGATGGAATTGTGATCTCAACATGAACAAAAGCACAGTTAATTCTCTGTTAAACCCACATGGTGCCAAATGTCACAAAGGCACTTTAACAAGTACATTAAAGATGACAGAAAATAAACTACTCATTTTTGGAAATGAAAAATATTGGGGGTTTTTTTCATTAAAATGTTCCTTAAACAAAATGAATTAAATAAAAACGTTCCTTTCCTGCATAACAGGATACAGACAGCTGAGTATTGTGTTACACAGGCAGGTTTTGACTTTTACTCGGAGAGGGAGAGAGACGTGACGGGGTGAAGAGAGACGGACAGCGGGAGGAGAAACAGACCAACAGGCGGCTCTACCGTTTAAAACGTATGACATTAATCGACACAATCTATGTCTATATAACCAGATAATATTACTCTGTATCGCACTCTTACAAGCCATACTAGAAAGCCCTCCTCAGTCCTCAGCTCAACCACACACACACACACACACACACACACACACACACACACACACACACACACACACACACACACACACACACACACACACACACACACACACACACACACACACACACACACACACACACACACACACACACACAACCATCTCTCCTCAGTGAAACTTGAATTGAGCTCAGTAAGCTAAAATAACTGACGTCACTCATTATATTGTTTCTTATGCTGAGATAGTTGAACTGATCTCCCGTGCTCAGACCTGTTTGTGCAAATACAGCTCTTTCAGATGTGGTTTAGTGAGCATCTTTAAAGCAAAAACACTTCTGTTCCAACGCAGGGTCTGAAACGTTCACGTCAGAGTTTATCTTAGAAAGTCCTCCCTCACTACTTGTGTCAGCGGCCTCCGTGTTTAGTGACATCATCTGTTCTTCTTATTAATCTAAAGCTGTCAGCAGTTCTTTTGGCTCAGAGAGCACTGCCATTGAGAAAACTCTTTTTGTTTACACTAATAAACTTCTGTTTCAATATGTGACCTGAGGCTCCTCTCCCACACTGCGATGTGCGACCTGAATTTCCCTCGGGATCAATAAAGTATCTATCTATCTATCTATCTATTGACTGTCCTGTCTCTAAATACACACACTATCTATCGTATTCACTACTTAACAACTACACTCAGGTTCTATCGTTAAACAAAAAATATTTCTAGACCGAACTATATGTAAGAAGTTGTTACGCCATTGTTTGTGTGCGACGCGATTGAAGTGAATCAAACGGAAAGACGTCAAGCAACCAATCAGAAAAGGAGGATGAACTTTGATTACGGTTTAGTAAGGTCAGAACGTGTAAATAAACATGCGGGTACAATCACAGGAGGCTTCCAGGGACCAGAGTGTTATCAGCACACTGGAGAAGCTGTCAGCGTTCAGACAAGTCAGAACATTCCCTGGTGTTAGCGTTAGCCTGGCTGATCGTCCAGCTGGAGCGCTGGGCGAGCTGGGTAAAGTCTGAGACACTTTTGTACTGCTGGAACTACAATGACATATAATACTGCACATCCTTCGAGTTCATTTCTGCACCATGTGATCGTGCTTTTCTCATCTTGTTCTACAATCCTGTTTAGTGAGCCTTCTCCTTGATGTGCGACCTGTTGTTTGATGGAATTATACATGAAAACATTTAATACCAACCACACATTTAATGTCTTCATGTTCCGTCTAAAAATCCCTGAAAAGATTTCTGTTTAGACTCACGCTCCCACGTTCATGAATCCCTCTCCTTAAAATTGGGCGAGGTTAGAATTCATTCTTTTTTTTTAAGAAACACACCAAAACAGATCTCCACTTTTTAGAGCAGGGAGCAAACCTGAACACTTGGTTAACCAGCGAGAACTTACGGGATGAGAGCAGACAACTCAGAAGGCGTTAAAGACACATTACTCACCAATGCCCTTTTGCTTGGGCGCGATCTTCTCAATGTCTTTCAGCTGAAACACATCTTTCTACAAAGAAGTCGAAAGGAAATGTTAAACGGAAGCCATTTCATCATGAAATAGAAAAGGTATTATCCATTTACTTTGAGACATGAACACAAAACATAGGTCAACAAGTCCTGGTTTAAAAAAGACAGTCATTAGTCATTAACATCTACAACCTGATGCATCTCTCTGCAACATCTTCAATCTACTTTGAACAACAGAGATACCAGCTCCCTCGGAGCTATGGTTGGGCGATATGTCGAGTTTTAGGGATATATCGACTTTTTTTTCGAACAAGATATAGGGCAAGAAAATAATCATAAATGCTCATGAAAAACATTATCTTGCACATTTGTTTTTTAGTTTATGTAAAGTATATACAGTATATCTAAAGTATATTTTAATAAAGCTGTGATGTAATCAAATGCAATGAAAAACTCACCGTTTCAAAAAAAATCTCCATCATGCGAGTCCTCTTCTCCTCCAAACTTAGGCCTTTCTTCTTTGACTGTAACAGATATTTTAGTGTTGAATACAAAACAAACACCATTATAATAACTAAAAAGAAATTATCACACAACAAGGAATAAAATATGACCGTTCAACAACACGCATCTGACACGTGCAGTCATTGTAAATGTGCATTTATTTAATAGTTTGTGAGGGCTTTTTACACATCCTCGTCTCAACGTTGTTGTAATACAGTTTCCGGCCACCAGAGGGCAGTGTCGCCCTACTCTTCTCAGCGAAGAATAAACTTTAGTATGCAAAGTTTGAGTCAAATGCATTGTTATTATCTCCCTCTGTGTCTCATTTCTCTCTTAATGATTTCGGTGATTTACAGAATCCTTCATTCGTTTACGTAAATGATCACAGACTACATAAATAGGGTGATTATCAGCGTACGTGTATGTAGCAATACAGGCTATATGGCAAATACCTGCAATGTGACGATTAACTGAGTTGTTTGGATTAAGACACTTCTGTGTTTATAAGGCGACCTGACTGCAGGTTGATGGAAATTGAAACCTTCATTTGAAGCTAGCAATGCGCGAACTGATCTCGTCGCTTTGTGACACTTCAAACTGCAAGAAACATTTACTTACCATGTTGTAACGGTGGCTGTATCAGCAGCCTCAACTGGCATTAAGTTATTTTTCGGTGTGCAGTCAAATTGCGTTGTTTAGTAGTTGTGACCATAGACTTTAAAGTTGTTACCAAACCGTAAAATAATCGTTCAGTCAGGAGACTGAATTTCCCGCGGAAGCCTGTCACGTTGCCTTCAGGGCTTCTCGTACATTCCAGACTTCAATTCTTTGGACTATAGATCTAAAATAAACCAGAGGATGTTAGTTTACTAAACTTACCGTGAAGCTAAAGCTTGTCATTTTATAAGACTTTTTTTTTATAAAAGAAACTCGCGTCATATGCAATTTATGAGAGATTATTGAACATAGTTATGTTTGTCAACGTTTACTCTTGTATTGCTTCAGTGTTGATAATTTCCGATTGCACAAAAAGGCAGCATCTCTGAATCAACACAGTCTATGGAATCAGCGTGGAGGGTTGAGCCCTCTGCTGTCCATTATGATAGAGGTACACGTACAACAGAGCTAACCAAATCATTATGTATATCTGGAACATCAATTTATTTATAAAACAATATTTTTCATTGCAGGGATTAATACTATACATTACCCAATCTATTGATTATATTACTCTACACTAAATGAACAACTTAACGTCATTATAATAGTGTGTTAAGCAGCTCTGCAGTCAATAACAGTCTAACTACATTCAGACATTAGTTAAAATACAAATAAGATGCAAACACTTTTTTTCATTCTTTCTTTTCTGTGGGCACTTTAATTCCATTTGGCATTACAAATATAAGCAAGACAATTAAAATTATTTAACAGGTACATATTTAACAGAAATGTGTAGAAAATGTATGATCCAATTTATTATCAGGAATGAAAACTGTGTGCTTGAAGACAAACAAGTTTGGACCAAGGCTCCCTAATGTGCATTTTTTTTTTTTTTTTAAACACAGCTCAACTATTGAGATACATTTGCATCAGTTTACGTTAAGATAGACTATTTTCTTTTGTTACGTTAGTAGTTCTACTGATTTTTCTACTTCAGGAAAGTTGTGAGAGCTCACAGAGAGGAGAGGCGTTGATGATAGTTCTGCTGTCTGGTGTTGTTCCACAAAAGAAAAGCATTGCAGCTCTTGATTTAAATTCTAGGATGGTTGCACAGTAATAGCATATAGCAGATTGTAAATTAAGAGGTTTCATTCACTTAACACCCAAACACACTTCGTACACTCACAGAAACACACATTGAAGATTGTACGTCAACTGTTAAATGGCTTTTGTTTGGTACATCCGCTGATCACCACAAACACACACACTCACTTTATGTGTTATTTGTAAAACCAATAAAGCAGAAGTTATCAGCATACTTTAATAAACACCTGTAGGTTACTTTTTAGTGACTACATATAACATCCAATAGTTGTTTTTTTAACACATACAGGTAGATGTATTATTGAAATAGTGCGTTGATTTAAAGTTTCTTATGCTGTTATTTCTTATCAGCCAGAAATAGATTTTTATAGTGGGCACTAGCTTTTCTAGTGTATACAAGTGTAAACAGCATGCACAGAGATGCGTAATCATGCCTTATGTTACCCTGCTACCTACAGTGTTTTTATTTCAAAGTGAACAGGCATAATGTTAAAAGCTGCACTTACTGGAACTACAAATTGATTTCCTTTATCATTGATGTGATTAAGTTACTTCTTTACTTTAATGTCGTCTCTCATGTAACAGTGTCATACTCATAATTTAATGAATAAGTGCAACAGTCTGATTTTCCATCTTTACACCCATCCCACAACACATCTAAAGTCAAACAATATGTACAATTGTTGATTCTTAGAAACTTCTTAAGAGTCTCCTCAAAGCACCAATCGGCATGAGCTGTCTGTGAAAGTCAGAGATCCTCTTGTTTTATTTAAACCATAAATACTTCTCTCTTGTTTGTCCAGTGTCAGAGGTGATGCCTTGGAAAAACCTGGAGAACAGTCAGAAAGATGGCACAACAACAAGGAAGAAACAGGTGAGTGGATGAGTGCAAATCTGCCGGTCGCCACAACACTAACAAGTCCATGTGAGTAAATATATACACTGTACACTGAGCAAGATGGGCTACTGCAGGTAGCGGTAAACTTTGAAGCAGTGGTTGCCAGAATCTGCGACCACAACATGTCCGTCAGAGGTGAGAGCCAGTCCCTGCGGGCCGTACAGCGGGTCCGCTGAGGTGTTGATGTAGGACAGAAATGAACCACTGCCATCAAACACCTGAAGGAGAGGGTGAAACAAAAGAAGTGTTATGTTTATATTTGTGAAAACCGGGAGATGCTTCATCTCCCACATCCGACCATGTCTGCTAGTGAGTTTAGCATAGGTCATATATCCACTGTCCTATCGCTCCAATAAAGGCACAGAGGCCCAAAAATGAATGGTTTCTTTTCTTTTTTTTCACTGTCAAAAGGGCATTGTTTTATTATGTCACCCTGACTGAAATTAAATGTATTATGTTAAAAACATTCTGCCACAAAGACACACTGAAATCCAGACTATAAAACCAGCAGGTGGAAGGGTCAGCCATGTCTTTTTTATTATTTGAGACCTGTCGTCACTGACCTGTATCCTGCTGTTGCCCCAGTCTGCCACTATGATGTTTCCATTGACATCCACGGCCACTCCTGTGGGAGCGTTGAACTGCCCGTTACCCTCACCGTTAGAACCAAACTTCAGCAGGAATTCCCCTTCTGTGTTAAACACCTGAGGTGTTAAAAACAAAGAGAAGATAACTTGAGTTACAACAAACAAACAAAATAATAAACAAAAATGTGAAGTATTACATCAACCTGAACAAGGTTTAGTTAATTAAAAGCTGCTCATCAGAGACTTGGAGGCATGCATGCAAAGATCTGAACTTGCCAGTTAGTTTAGACTCTGTGCACCTGTAACACACTTCCATTACTTCTTTACTGCACTTACTTTGACTGAGTGGTTGTGGAAATCTGTCACTATGATTTCATTGTTGTTGTTGACAGCAGCAAAGTGAGGACCTGAATTAAAAAAAAGTGGCAACAAAGACTCTTGTTAACATCATGGAGGATGATTTTAAAGTACATGATGATACTAATACAAAGGCTATACACAGAAAAAAACAACGTGACTGAACCAGAATATTCATGCGCAACGTATGATGCTATACAACATGCTGTTTGTAGGGACAGAGCAGCTCATGTTTTATGGATTCAACATTTAATTCATGGAGAATTAAATGAGCATCAAATGCCCTAAATGGTTCTTGTCTCTTATTGTTAAGGTTTTGAAGGACTTCAGGATCCTGGTTTGGCATTTGTCTTCATTCCACATGCAGGTGTGATCGGGTTGTAGAGAGAGAAGACGATAGGGGGCAGTGCACATATTACCATTGAGTGTACCTGCAAACTGCCTGTCGCCGTTGCCACGGTTACCAAATTTGGTGACCAGCTTGCCGTTGAGCTGAAAGATGAAGACGCAACAGGCCTTGTTGTCTACCACAATGACATGTCCGTTTTTGTCCACTGACACACCTTTAGGACCCATCAGCTTCCCCGAGCCGATCTTGTTCTAAAGGGAAATATGATGACACATTTTATCACTGCACTGACATTTAACCATCAACTACATCTTAAAACGGTTTTATTCATAAAGTAATAACAGAGTAACTTAATAAGTAAAAAGTAATTTACAATTTACTTTGAAAGAATACAATGTTGGTCCGGGGTAGTATACTATATAGTTGTATTTATAGAAGCAGCCTAAATCTCCTGACTCACCTTAAACTTGCCTTCACTTGAGAAGATGCTGACCCATTTGTTATCATAGTCAGCAATGATGATGTCACCGTTTGGGTGGACAGCCACACCCGTTGGCCGCTGCAGTTGACCCGGAGTTCTGCCTCGGATTCCGAACCGGCTTTTGAACAGACCATCATTTGAGAAAATCTATAGCACAAAAAAAAACAAAAAAAACATCCACGTATGAAAGATGGTGTTTGTGTGATCTCAAGAAGTTCCACTCAACAAAACAAACACACAACTGAAAGAGACGGTGAAGTGCCGAGGCAGCATTGTTCGAGGTCACTGAGCTGTTCAGATATAGTGCTTCACCAATGACTTATTAAACAGGTCAATAACTTCTGCTGTTTCTGGCTGCTGAGAGCACAGGAAGTAGTTGGGTTTTTTTTACCTGGACACACTGGTTGTTACTGTCTGCGATCAGAACCTTTCCCAAAGATGAGGCAGCCACTCCCTGCAGGTTTGTGAACTCTCCTTTGTTTCTTCCTTTTGTCCCTGGAAAATATACGCATATTAGTAGACAGATGATGCACAAGTTCTTTTTAAAAAAAAAAATCTTTTTCAAACCAATGTCACCTAAGCAGATGTACAACTCTGACTTTATACGGTAAAACAATATTACATTTAAATCTGAGACTGTGTCATATATCTGATTAAATATTTTATAACATTTGGCTGGTATAAAACAAACAAACAACAGCTACAGGTGTGATATGAAACACTCCTTGAATAAATCAAGGTTTTCCTACCGATCCTGAATATGAGGTCATCCTCAATGGGGTTCTCTTTCCTCCTCCCGCTGCTGTACATACTGGCCGGCCTCTTTATGGCTTTCTGCTTGATGTGACCACTTCCTGGAGACTTCAACCTCTTCTTCATGCCATCTGAAGTTGGGGACACATCTATAGACTTGGTGGCCTTCATCTTAAAGGGGCTTCCTTTGATATGTTGGTCATATAACCGCAGAGATAAATGAAAAGTTCCCTCTTTAGGTGCTGTGAACAGAAACTCATAAGTGCCATTCTTGTTGTCCAGGATCTCTCCTTCACCTTTGCTCCCATCAGGTGAAGAGATTTCAGCCCTGATGACTGCGTTTCCCATCTTGCACAGCTCTCTGTCTTTGTCCTTAGTGGTTATGGTGATGGAAGTGGGTACTCCCACCACACAATGCCGCAGCCCTTCACCTGTAGCTATAGTCTCAGAGGCCACAGCGTTCGTTGTCACAATAGTGCCCAGGTTGTGGATGGACTTTTTGAGTCCCTCCGTCTCCACGATGAAGTCCAGCTGGTCGTTCTCTCCAGGCCGCAGAGGAAGCTCCTGGCTAGCGAGCTCCACGAGACGCTCACTCATCTGTTTCTTTACCAGCAGCACCTCGGCCTCGGTGCCGTGGCTCAGCGCCTGCTCCGTGAAGTTACAGCTGCTGTTGATGCCGTCCTGACCCTGCAGCAGGCTGTCCAGCTGGGCCTGGAGCACCTACAAAAACCAACACCAGGGGGCAGCAGAGTTATTCTGTTGTTCGGTTTCCCATGCTTTAAGCTTGAAATAATAGATTGTAAATTAAAGTGTGTGTGTGTGTGTGTGTGTGTGTGTGTGTGTGTGTGTGTATGTTTAGCCCCCAACAGTATTACTATGATCATGTGAGTTTAAAAGCCCAGGTTGGGAACATCTCAGAGATGTTGTTCTTCCACAAGTGTGTGTTAGAAAAATAACATTTATTAAGGTGAATACATCAATATATATAAGGTGAAAAAAAATAAAAATTACCGTATATATATATATATATATATATATATATATATATATATATATATATATATATATATATGTATGTATAAAAAAGGCAAAAAAAAAAAAATACAAAAAATATTTAACAGCATGCACATTCAAATGGTTAAGTACTGGGTGCTGGACTAAAGGGCAAAAGGAAGACTTATTCTACACACTCGAAGCTGCTCTAAATTGATTATAATGAAATATATCACCACATGTGATGTTCAAGGCGCTGTCTGATAAAGGCCCCAGGCTTGACACGTCATGTGGTGATTTATGTCATTAAATAATAATAATAGGCAAACAATGGGGAAAGTCCTCACTCACAGCTTCCTTGAAGTTATTAACAGTCACTGATATAACGCTTGTCTAAATAAAGAGATATGTGGGGATTTTGGCAGGTCAGAAAAACACTTATTTTACCTTAAACATTTTTTAAATGTTTTATTATAATTGGACCTCTGCCCTTAAGTCTATATGTAAACATCTACAAAAACTTCAGCTCCCTCTTGTCCATAAATGTGACTTCAACTAAGACCGTAAGTTTATTTGACCAGCAGTCTGATAAAGACTACTTCATATGTGTATGAGAACAGGTGCTGCTGTTGTTTCTCTCAGAGGGACTGATAGAATGCACAAGCCTTCAATTTCCTTTCTACATTACTCTATTTAAAATATTCACATAAAAATCAATCTGTGTATAGTAATGTCATTGATGAATGACATGACCTCTTGAAATATCTCTAAGAGATTCATGCTTTATTCATCATTCATATAAATGATAACAGTAGAAAGTCTTACAGAGAGCTAATAATAAGCTAACAATAGTCCTATTTAGATCATGACATCTGTACGGATACTTTAACTTAAGGGCTATGAAGAAGTTCTTTGTTGCTAATGTACTTCACTATTTCATCTTGGTAAAAGAATCCAGACAGACTCACCCCAATCTCGCTATCACACTCTTCTTCTATAACAGCAAGAGTAGCCATTTAGCCATTAATGTCAAACTGGAGTCAAGTAAGTCCTCAAACCGACTTTCACTTATTTTCTGTACTTATTCACACCCTAAATTCTGAAAACTAAGATACGGTGCTGAGAAACTGTAAAAGTAGAGCTCTAACTCCGGAGTAAATAGAGGATTGAGTGTTTGCTGCATGAAGAAGAGTAAAGCTGTGTTGTGCTCCCTCACTGCACATGACACACCCAAATCATCCTAACTGTATATGTAAGGCACTGGCTCCATCTAGCTTCAAGCAACAACACAGCGAAGCTAACCCCCCCCCCCCTTCAGTGTTTTCATGGCACACCAGCCACTCAATTGTTAATCATTAGTGACGCAGCACCCTGAGGGGGAAGAACATCACTCTAAACCAGACTTTATGATTGGCTGTCCAGCTGTCCCCCCCCCCCCCCCCCCCCCCCCCCCCCCCGTTAATCGCTTATCAGACCATCTGAGTCCTCTGACACATAGATCAGCAAAAACAGCCTGATGAGTGGCCTGTGACTGCTAAACATTTTCTACATTTCTGAGTTTGTTATGGGTTCCGTAACAGTGTTGTTTAATTTCTTAATACTCCAAAAACATTTTCACTTTTATACCTAGAACTATGCTGGGGTCCACTCAAACCTCTAAGTAGACAACTCATAACAACACATTATATTTCAATTTCCTAAACAGAACTTGTGAATTTGGGCCGACTGCATTGTCAGTCAAGTTAACAAATTGTTAGCGAAAAAATCCTCAATTGAAAAAAATAAATAAATAATGTTTTAATGAAAAAGGCTTGTCATGGTCCCCTTTCAGTACCTTAGAAATCCACTAGGGGGCAATGGAAAATGCCAGAATAACTGCTTTAATAGAACAATAAAAGTTTCTTGATAATACAGCACAAATTTAAGTAGACAAATGTTACAAAGTGCTTTAACCAAAATAAAAACTCAGCAAACTACTTTCAAGGAAAAAGAAGCTAATGTAGTGATAAAAACATGGAATCCAAATGAAGCATTTTTACAGAGTTCATCTGTAGTGTGGTCCTAATTCTTCAGAGTATGTGAAAAAGAAAAGCTGGACCTAAGAGAACCAACCCCCAAAAAGCAACTGCTTATAAACATTATAAACTTTATTTGTGGTTTGGAGAAAATTAGTTTAACTCTGCAACTTTAAAAGGAGAGGAGAGATAAATGTCACAATCCTAAATAATCTTTAACATTTTTTCCTGCATGTCTGAAAGTCTCTGTGTGCATTGTGTGTGTGCCTCCAATTTATTCAGGATTACCTCTGCAGAGTAAATCAGATTATTTATTTTACCTTCTGCTTGAGGCCATAGTTGACTTCCAGCTCCATGAGTAAAACACTCTTTCGCACATTCAGAGTCTTCTGCAGCTCATCAAACGTTGTGTGGATTCCATCCTCAATGGAGCTCTTTTGATTGGTCAGCTGCTGCAGGATCTCTGACAGCATCTGCAACGCTGAGTCGATCTCTGGCAACCTAAGAGCAAGAGAGGAAAAATAAGACATGAGCAGAACATTTGTATGTCGGGAGTACATGCTCAAATGATAGTACACACATTAAATAGGGTTGTGTTTCCTATTAAGGCTGCTACTAAGGACTAATATTCACAAAGATTGAAGTGCTGTTGTACCTCTTCTTCACAGCATCGAGCTGGTCCTGTAATGAGGCCTTGTGTTGTTCCACTACGTCTTTCAGAGGCACAGTTGGGTGTTCTCCATGTTCTCCGCTTGTACACTCCTGACACATGGCCGTCTCACAGGGCGGACAGTAAAACTCCATGACCTGAGCAGAAGGTAAGACCTAAAGATTAGACTCAAATATAGGATAAGGGTTCAATCTTACAGCCACATTTGGATCAATTTTGTGTGGACTGAAATACCTACTGGATAATAACTGATGGATTGCAGCACAGAGAACTACAGCACAGATATATTCCCAATTAAATGAAACACTCAGTCACTGGGTTTCCTTAATGCCACGAGCACATTAACTTTTGGTTTAGACTTTGGTTTATGGATTGCTATGTGATTTGGTACACATTCAGCTAGCTAGGTGAAGACTCCTACTGTATACAATTCAAATCAATTCTGTTAAACTTAAAAATGTTTTTTGTCAAAGAATATGAAATGCATTTTAAAAGCCAAAATTATGTTTTTACAGTATTTGAATTAGGAGGTAAGACATGGAAAAACAGAAGTTACTCCCATTGTAAAACAAAAATAAAATCAACAGCGATAGATAGCATACGATACATACAAATGTACTTTTGAATGCCTTTGTCTGTATACTATGTCTCTTTTGCTGTGGAAGGAACTAATGTATTGTGGAGCTAGCCCTCCCCCCAATTTTCCTATTTTAATGTCCCAATCTTCCTTTTTTTGTTGATAAAAGTATAAATATCTTTAGAAACAATAAAATTATAGCAAACTATCACATCACAATCAAAAGTGTCTACCAATTTGTCCAGTTTGTTATTAATCATGCTTGAAGTAATGATTATAAACGATTATCACTGCATTGCTTGTTTAACTAAATAAATGATAATGTTTAACATGCTGAAAATCCCAAATGTATACATGTATGAAATGGGAAAACAGTTGGATGTTTAAAGTTGGTGGTGTATGGGTGAAATGTTTATGTAAATCACCAACTATCATACACTTTAATTCTAACCTCTATATTTATAAGACACATTTTTTAAAGTCATATTAGCTGAGCATCTTTAGGAAAAAATAGGTGTCAAAAATAGTTATGTGTATTTGTGTGAGTACGAGGAGGAGTTCAAATGTAAGGGCAGAAATAGCGTCTTCGTCTCTTACGTTGCCTCCATGGTTGGGGCACGACAGCAGTTGTCCTGCAGCCACAGTTGTGATGTTGCTGAGAGCGGCGGCCTCCTGGCTGCAGCTGTCCGGAGCCCGCTGCAGCACGTCCATCAGGTTGGTGATGAAGAAGTTATTCTGTAACGCCGCCACACCTTTCTCCGGCAGGATGGAGGTCTGGCGGCACACGGGGCAGGACAGTGTGAGGCTGTGGGCGGGGATGTAATTCTGAAGGCACCTGGAGGAGGAGAGCAGCAGGAACACTGAGTGAAGTAAACACAGAGAGTGGGAGCAGCCTGTAATTAGATGGATCACAGAGAGTCTGCAAGGAGACGTAGGTGGTGTGGAAGAAGGAACAGGAAAGACAGAGGACTGGGTTATCTGTAAGCAGACAGATTAACAGCAGTTATGACTGTGAGATTTTTCTTTAACCGGGGAGTTTCTTGACATAAAAAATAAAATGAAGCTTCACAAATCTATTACAGAGTTAAAAAAACAGACTAAATAATATGTATGGATGCATGTCTACTTCTGTATTTAAGAGAGAAATGACTGTAAAAAAAAAAAATGTCAAAACAGCTTCATTGTTCAGTGTATCTGAATAATGAACCTCCAGAAGCAACCAGAGCGAGGGGACAGACAGGCACAGTCCACGCGTTCTCTTTGTGTCAGGAACAAAGGTGGACTGTCAGAAAGGATGACACCAACATACAATACTCACACTGATTACAAGATCCAGATATTGCTATTCCTCGATCTCACTGGGAAACGTTACACAATGCATTTACTTGAGTACTATGGAGGGTTCAGCTGGGCTGCATGGACTTTACATGGGTGTTTTCCATTTTTGGAAACCAAGGAAAAGAGGGAAAGAAACAAGTGGCTTCAGCTCGACTGATACGACAGTTATCAGGTTTTATTTGTTCACACACTTTCTGTCCTTACAAAACAACTTAAGGCCTCCATGTTGGGACATTTTGAACGTCTGTGTCTCATTAACAGAAGGATCAAGTGTTCCATTACAGACTTAGAGAATTGTTCGAGTTGTTCCGAGTCTTAAGCCACAAAAATGCAGGAATAACCCTCTGAACATCCCAATATAAGAACAATGTTGTAAGTCAACTCACCTCTCACAGAAGGTGTGTAGGCAGGGCAGGACTTTGGGGTTCTCGTAGCGGTCCAGACATATGCTGCAGATCAGGAACTGCTTGTCGATCTGACGGACCACTGGGCTGGGAATAGTTGAGCCTTCACTGGCCATCCTAAAACTCTGACATACGAGTCCCTCTTCCTCTTACCCTGCACCCTGCAGAGGGAAACAGAGGGAGGACGAGATGAGTCAGGTCATGGCAAAAAAAACAAAAACCCACACGGTGTATGATCAAACACACAGCAGAGAACCACAGAGGGGAGAGGGGATCTGTGGTCTGTAAAGATCAAAGGTCACAGCAAAATGTCTTTCCCTGTCTTTATCCTCTTATTGAGAGAGGAAACACAAAAACTGACAAGAAAAGAAGCTCCTGTTGCTTTTGTCTGAAAACACTAAAAACAAGGTCTCAAGTTAAGAAACACCCTCACTGAGAGTAGGCCAAAATTATTTAAAATACTGCTTGATATTTTGCTTTTGGTAATAAAAAAAACCTAAACATAAATATAATAATGTGTACTTTCATTTATTGAACACACCTAAAGACCTGACCACATACAAGCATTGAGAGGTTGTGAAGATGTTGAAACTGATGTCATTGCTTCAACAAATCAAATTCAACAGCAGATGTTTGCAAAAGTGACATTTGAATCTGAAAACACTAAAAGTTAAGTCAAGTAACAACCACACTCGACCAAAGTGCTGTACAACATGACAACACAATACCAACTAACATAAGATAGATGACAATGATGATGAAAATGGACATACATCTAAATAAGAGCATATAGTCAACAAGCTCAACTGGAATTAAAAGCCAGAGGTTTTTTCAAACTTTCAGAGGTTTGCCCACGCCCAGAAGTTAAATAGTTATATTATATAAATTGTCAGATTAATAAATTACTTTTTTCAATACGGATTAAGGATTACACATTCAGCCCTGATGGTTTCCAACAGGTTCATACAGTCCACGACCAAAGAGGTACGCTACCTTTTAAAATGTGTTCACATGATTAATCTTGAATGGTTTGACTCGTATGATCCAACAGGTTTATCAGCACAGCACAGACTTGAGCAAATGGATTTATCGCTGCCAGATGTGAATGATCCTCATACAATACATCCTGTCAGTTGGGTTCTCTTTATGATACAAAATCAGGAGTAAACGTCCAATTTCCCACAGATATGCTAAGTTGAATTTTCAGAATCAGTTTTGGGAGATAAAATCGGTGCATTATAAGTGTTTAAAAGCATAAAGAGACACAACCATTCATCACAATTACAGTAAAGAGAAAGGACTAAAACATTTTATTGCCTCCTTCAGGCTCTTTACCCCTGCAGGTTTTGAACCACAGCAGAAGCAGAACACTTGCAGCAGCTCAGCTGCATGTTTCCCTCAAAGAGCACTCTAACTAATAAATATTTCATAATATAGTGAAAGCAGGGCACACTATGTTCAGCTCTCAGCAGCAAGAGGCAGAATAAACTATCTAACATACACAGCGTCTTCATACCTGAGCATAAGTCTTCCTTCCTGTCCAGTTTTATACGAGACATTTTCTCACAGCGTCCTCATGTCCGACTCCTCTGTAACGCTATCTGGCAGCTAACTTAGACACAAAAAGTGTGTCAGTGCTTTTATTGTCTCCTCACATTGGAGCTCAGCACAGAAGCAGTCCACCTCTGCTGCTGAGCGGAAACCCTGCGGGACTGGGATTCTTTCTACAGTGCACTCATGCACTACAGTTGTACGAATGCACCTTGCCTGCCTAATCTTCCCCTTCTTAATATCTTTCTTTCTCTCAAATATATCTCCTCCTCCTCTGTTGTCCTGCTATGAAAGCAGAACAAGTAAACACAACATGCAGGGATGTTAGGAGCCTTAAAACTGCTGACTGAAGGTGTCAAGAGATAATTCAAGGCTTGCATGTGATTTTTTATTTACTTGCAGTTGCCAAATAGTTTAGCTTTAAGAGAGCTTGTCTTGTAAAGGAAACTGAAGCAAAAAGTACTACCGCAGCAAAATAATGATTTAAAAAGAAAAACCCTTAAGTGTAGACATTTTAGTCATCATTTGACCAGCCTTTAAGCTTAAACCAGCTTTAGAAGCAATCTACATTCAAATGATAAAGAATGTAAACACTGTATGCAAGCACAGACACACACTAACTAATGCTCAAGTCTTAAACTGTATGTTAATGACTTACCGGCTCCTCAGAGAAGATTAAGCAAATGATCAGAGAGCTTCAAACATGTCACTGATTATGAATCCATGCAGACAGAAACAAAAGGACAACAGAAGCAGCCCCGCGCTGACGGTGCACAAGGTCGCAGCAGCCTCACACAAAAAAAAACAAAAAACCCTCAGCTCTTACATAATCAGACCCACACAAGCTGAGCGGAATAATTCCAGCTGGATTGAGCCGTCTACTCCTATGCACACAGCGGAGTACACACATGATGAGGGGAAATGTTGTTGAAGGAAATCAGATGAGATGCGAGGAAGTTTTCATTTGTTTTCTTCATGCAGTGACCATCAAAAAAAAAAA
This sequence comes from Symphodus melops, assembly GCF_947650265.1. Classification (NCBI taxonomy): domain Eukaryota; kingdom Metazoa; phylum Chordata; class Actinopteri; order Labriformes; family Labridae; genus Symphodus; species Symphodus melops. The sequence goes on along the minus strand of NC_136692.1, from coordinate 12,706,209 downwards.
AAAAGTTTCAAGGATGAAGAAATGTAGGCTAAAGAACTGCAGAGCTGATTTAAAAGGGCTGATGACATTATTTTTAGGATAGACTTACGGTGCTGCATCTGGAGGCGGATCAACAGGCGTCATCCACTCATGAACACACATTGAAACACTGGCTCCATGTGAGCGTAGTAGGAAGGGTTTCCCCCCCCCCCCCCCCCTAAACCTGCCGTAAGGTCATATCAGTCCAGAAACGAGATGATGCTTCCCTGCAGGTTTAAGCCAGCAGTCAAACAGCCGACGACAGGATGTGTGTGTGTGAACGACACACTGCTCCTCTGAGTGTTTCTGGGTGTGTTCACACACGTGAGCCGAGCTGAGGAGGGGCGATTTGTCCAGATTGTATTTCAGTTTTTACATCATCTCTTCCCCTCCCTCCCTCGTTCTCCTTTACTCTCCCTCATCACTTCCTCTCCTCCAATCACTCCCGTTCTTGGCTCAGTCTGTCTCATCCATTCATCCTCCAACCCCCCCCCCCCCTCCGCCCCTCCGCCCCTCCCCCCCCCCCCCTCTCTCTCTCTCCCTCCCTCTCTCTCTCTCTCTCCCTCCCTCCCTCCCTAAATAAATGCTGGCTCACTGCAGTGCAGCAAGCGTGTGCAGCATCAGGAGTATGTGACTGGCTGAGGGCTGATGATCTAACAAATGAGAGGAGAAAAAAAAAAGGAAAAAAAAAAGGGGGACAGCACTTATGGGTCCCATCCAGGCCAAAGTGGTCGAAGCTAAAGGGATTTTTCTGAGCACAAATTTGTGTGCGTGTGTGGGTGTGTGCATGCTGCTGACTCACTGTGCAGCGAGAGACTCATTAAAAACAAGGGAGTAAGGGAAGGTCAAAGGCAAAACAAGACACAAGAAAATATGAAGATGAAGAGAGCTCTGAGGATGAGGTTTGAGGGGAAAAGTATAACAAAAAGAGGTGCTCAGATAATCTTTTAAGTGCGTGAAAACATTACTTCACTAACACATGCATGCTCTGGTCATCATGTTACAGTGATGTAATGACATATGAGTCTGTCAACTGTAAATAAAGTATTAACCTGTAATTCCTTCATATTCTCTCAAAATAACCCTGAAAAAAAGCTTACTTAATTCTTTGTGAAAAGACAGAAAAAAACGATAGAGGTAACAGAGGGGTAATGGTGCGTCATTTTACTGCACTGCACCTCTGAGTGCTTATACCAACTCTATAACACTGCATTTACAAGAACAGATCTCCCCAATCTGAACCAGCAATAAAACTCCAGTGTGTGATCATCAAAGACTGTATACAACATGTTTGTAGCCTCAGTAAGGTCATCATCATGATCATGATGAACATGTTGACTATACGTAACTTCCTCCATGTACAGAGTTAGGAAACACAAATTCAATCAGAGGAATTAAATGAAAGCAAAAACTTCAATGCAAATATCTGCTTAAATTGTACTTATTGTGTGCACAATGTCCACAGTTTGAAAGATAAAACAGAATGTATTATAGGATCATAAAAGACGACTAAGTCTTTGAACACTTGAATGATGATAAACTTTGAAGTTGGCTAAAGATCAGAGTCAGACTAGTCTACGAGAAGAAATGCAATAAAGTACAGATCGACACCCGGGGACATGTCGACAGGGTTCAGGGGAGAGAAAGGTGGGCTAAGCATCCAGCATGTGTCCATGATTGGGAAGGTGATAACATATGCATAGTTAACCAGAGGGGTTTGTTTTGATCTGTAGTATCTGTGGCTTGATTTAATTCACATCAAATCAAATAAATAATTCCATGAACCATTGTGCTTGAAGCCATTTTTACAACAGACCTAGTTTTGGGTCAAGTACTAGCTGATGCTACCCTATCAGAGTGACTTTTTCCTGTAGGGGTTCTAGTGTTCAGCAACAGCTTCAGCTCTTAGCCGGACTCACTCAGTCGAATGAACGTTAGATTGAGACAGCGTTTCTAGTAAAGCCCACTGCAGTAACCAATGGGTGATGTCACTCGGGCTTCGTCCATTATTCTTTACAGTCTACGGCCTTAAGTCTGCTGGTGATAAATACAGTAAGGGGGATTTCCACTCTTTTTTTTCAGGTGGTCCTTCATCCATATCTGGGCAAAAATAAGTAAATAAGTAAATTTAAAGGACTTCTAAATCTTGAAATTGTTGGCACACATTGATTTTGGGACACATTTGAAAAGATTTATCGAGTTAATTGGGAAGTCGTTAGGGGCTTGATCATGATCTTATGTTTGCATATGCAGATGTTGCTGTTATACATCTACCAGCATGAAACAAATGAACAAATACAGCTTGCTTAAATTATTTTCTGCTATTTCATTTGATAAATTACACGAGTTGATCTAAACAGAGCTTTCCTGAACATTTCTTTATTCCTGGCAGCTCGGAGGCTGATCTCATCTCAGCTGCTGCCAAACTCAGAGAGCTGTGAGTCAGTCAGAGAGAGTGAGACCCAGAGAGAGAGGAACTGATCACATTCTGGAGGAAAGATGAAAACATGATGGCAGAACATTCTTCAGTGCAGATGTTTAACATCAAACAGATGAGACTGACAATATTGTGATAGCAGTGTTATGCTTGTAATGTACCCTTCATAACAAAAAAAAAACAATGTTCCACAGTAACAATGCTGGTTTTACATTCCACGATGCCGCCTACAATTTGAATAATGCAAATCTTGTTCATATAATGGCATCCTAACAACCATCAACTTCTACGACAAACAACATACTACTACGTCTTGTGAAAAGAAAGACATGCAATCTGAATGTAAAGTCTCCAACGTGCCATTAGAAGCCCAAAAATGTAGTTATTTATAGGTGCTCATAAAATGTTATATTGAAGAGGCTCTTTGAACATGTCACTTTACCTCTTTATATTGCTTCACTATTCACACCCATACCAACACCCCTGATGCATTAGGACACGTCAACTGCTACTGTATGGACAAGATGTTATTTTTAAACCAGTTAATTTCCCACTCTCCAGAATCAAGTTAACAGTTTTTGAATAGATCTTTAGCTGTATCTTAGGTTCTGGTTCCTGCAGTTGGAAGTAGATGTATTTAAGTACAACACTGGCCTCAGCTATGTTTCCACCATCTCTCTATTTCAAAACACACAAAAAGCCATGTAAAACTGCACAGTAATAACACAGATTTGAAAAAAAGTTAACACCCAGGGTGAACCATGAAGCACAAAGAATGGACACCTTCCCTCAAGTTAAGCAAAAAAAATCCAGAGCCCCCTTACTGATTGGCTGCAGTATAGCACATAATCAATTATTTGATGATGTAAAAATGTATATAATGCCATGATTGACAGCTCTCTCCGATTAGCAGAGTAGAGAAGAAAGGGTAAGAGGAAACTTAACACAGACTAACATGAGTCATTGAACTTCCACAAATGTGAGCTGCATGACATAAAACTACTGCCTGTCATGGTGGTAGTTTGGCTTCACCTTCATACAACACGAGGGGGTTGAGCTAAGCTGTCCATCTCTCAGTCTACGGGGTGAACACAGGTGGACTTGTACAGTGGGAACCCTCTTTGTCAGAGACACAAGTGTATATTCAGAGATGGAGAGGTTTTGTTTTGATATCCCAATACAGTGTAAATGCTGTTTAACTTTACAATATTTCATGTTTGATAATGTTTTATGAAGTAACACTCTTGTCAGGCGGAGAGTCCAAGAGTCCAGTCACATGCTTTGCCCTGCTTGGCTAACATGCTTTTATCAGCTGACAGTGAAGGCACAGGATAACCTGTTCTGACTTTTAAATATATGTTTTAATCCACTAACCAGGGTTGTTTATACTTTTCTCATTAATGAAATGTGGATATATTTTCTTAAATGTTAAAAGAAGGAGTTATATTTCAGATTGAATAGCCTGTGTGATTTCAGATGAGGCTCATAGATTTGTGATTTGTTAGCTTCACCAAAACATGGTTAGAAGACTGATGCACTAAACCTAACTTAACTTTAAACTAGAAGCCCGAGGGGGCCGTCTCTGTTTGATATATTTCATTTGTACAAACAACAATCCAAGATTTGGAGGGAAAGCATTTTAATACAGAGCTAAGATTAGCTAATTTAACATGGATTTAATGTATACTGAGTCTGATGGAAAGTTCAGCATTTTGTTCACAAACAAAATAGTTTAAAAAATGTTTGGGGACTTTTAAAGTGATGTTGTGAAAGCTTTTGAGAAAGGTAAATCATAAACAAGATTCAAAAACCACAAACAGGAATCTTTTGATTTGCACTGGATAAAAAGTCAGTTAATCTCCATTGTCTCTTAGATCCACCGCATGGGACCCACAAATGTCTGAGATAAACATTGCATTCTCTTTCTGTACCGTCACTCCCAATTTCAAATCTTCTTTTGCTAAGCTAGGGTAATTGCAGCCTTGCCCTAGTTCTGTAAGACCAATATTACCTTTCAGTCAGACAAAAGTTCCCATATGTGCATTACACTGAAAATCCCCATAATCAACCGAAAACAAACTATGCCCTCTGTGATTACATTCATGAGTACAAAAGCAGCAAAATATATAAAATCCTCATTATAATTATAGTGATAGTTTCAGATTACTGTTGCAGTTTGTACTTAAAGTCATTTTGTTTAAATATATTCAACTCCAAAACCAAATCATCGTTTTTTCGGTTCATGGTAATCACAACTCTTCATCGGGTGCTAATTAAGCTACTTCTCTACACCTCTATGTCGTACTGTACTATTGATGGAGGGCTCTCCAGTTCTCTGTTTTAGTAGAATCAGGGGCTTTTACGTGCCTTGAATCATAGATAAGGAGACATGAGCCACACCCCACATCAACCCTTCCATCTTGATAAAGTCAGGACAACCAGCAGCATCTCTTATAAACCAATAACAGGTTTATACATCCGCTGTAGCAGTTTTCACGAGGACTCTTTGAGGGGTTTTATGTGGTACAAATAAATACATGTTGTTCTAAACGAGAGCCCGATAATCATCCTGTTGTTTTCCCATCACAAAGGTTTGTTTGGTTACATTTAAATGTTACAGAGAAAAAGGTCGTACTGTGAGCAGATAAGTAAACCCATGTCAATGTGTCACCCTGTTATATATATATAACTGCCAACCGTGCACTCTGGTGCCACAAGATAAGACCAAGCTCAGCCTGGTCTGAGCGCATGTATGCTAAATCGGCCCCAAATTAAAGCCTACAGATGTGCTAACGTTGGGCCTTTAGAAACCGTCCATGCTGCACATCTGTCAACCAGAATTAAGAGAAGATTAGCATTGTGGTCTCCTGTCCAGTTACAAAGCAACATGGGATATTAAAATGGCACTTAAGGTTCACATTATATGTTTGATATCCATTTACAGATTGCAGAATTGTGTTTTTGTGACTTAATATTTTCTGAAATATATTAAAAACCAATTACATACAGTTCAATGGATATTTATGTAGAAGATAAACATTTTTTGCCATTTCAAATGGGACTATACACTATTTTGGACCCAAATTGACACCTAAGCACTAAGATCAAAAACGGAAAGGTATACACTTTAATGTTGTTTCAGAGATGGAGAGAGACCTTCAAAGTCCATTTTTACTTCAACATTGCAGAATATAAAAGGTTTGGTAGCATAGTGGTTGCTAACAAACAACAGAGACCTCTCTAACTAGCTCTCTTCTCCCCTCAGATTCATTTGTGCCAATTTAGTGTTGGATTTAAGTTGACCCTGTTGCACACACAGGTATGTAGTGAAACACAAAGAAAAGCAGATTGACTTTAAAATGGTAAATTAAAGCCAATAGTGTTTTTAATTTTTGTCAATTCATTTGAACTCATATAGTTATCATTGCACTGAACAATGCACATCACATTTTTTTCATTCCATGCAGGTCTACTCTGTCAGGGAGAAAAGAATCACATTTCCCAGCAGAGATTAGAGTGAGAAGATAATTTGATATTATTTGTTTGTTTGGCAGTCATTAAAGAGGATCCGGTTTTAGGGTATCAGTCTGTCTCTTTGCTTTTTTACCATCACATCCTAAGAGTGGCTCTGACGCCAATTGGTTCTCTTCTCATTACAGAAAAAGTCAGTGTTGGGAGTCTTTGTGCATCACCTTATCTTAATACCTCAACATTTTCAATGTTGTTGCAAGATTTCTTAATTCATCACATCAGCAGCTGATACATAGACTACTTTTGTGTTGTTTATTCTCTGTGGAGTCGAGCCGTCCTTAATAACAGACATAAAAACACTTAAATATGTACACAAACACAAACATACATAAAGTAGGTTGGTTCTTTTAAACCAAATTGAGTCTAAAGAAAGACAGTGCTGCATGTTTGGACAGACACTGCAACAATCTTTGAGTCATATCATTAACCGAGTTTTTATAAAGATACACAATACAAACATGGACGTATCTTTATCTTTACACAGATGAGCTGAAGTCACTGAGCATGACAGACAGGAAGGAGGAAATGAAAGGAATACAGAGTACAGTTCATTAAACTGCAGCACTGAAAGCACCTTGAAGAACTTCTGTTGAGAGTAAACAAAATGAACCACTCAATATTGAAATGGAACTGGAACATGTATTGCTATTGTTGGCTCACAAAACTTCCAGGTTAATATCCTGGATTTACAGAAGCATCGTTTCATAACGATCTTTCCTGGTCCAGAAGCCAAACAACACAAACAGACCCACAACCACTTTAATTATGTCATATTCTGCACGGGTACTTTCCTAAGCATTATTCGTGCATTGGTTCTTCCATTTAAACTTCAAACTTTTGTTTTTTTCTTCTTCCAAGTAATTTTCCATCATTTACCCACTATTTCCATTACTCCTCTGCTTTTTTAAAATCCCAAACATCCCAACTTACTTCAAATCCATGTCTGTTGTTTTCTTGTCTCTTTGCTCTTTGGTAAAAACAAACGCTGCCCCCCGTCACCTAATCCTTTACATCTCTGATATTTACAGTGTTTTGTGCAGCAGGCAGAGAGGAGAGCACATATCTGAGGCCGGAGCTGTTACAATAATCCAAACAGACTGACAGGGAGGCTCTGGGTGAGCACAGACAGGGGAGGAGGCACGGGCCTGTCTGTGGTGTAAAGGGAAATGCAAGGGCCAATCAGAGGGTCAATAAAGGCAAGAGGAGGCGGGGTTAAAAGCTTCTGCGGCTGCTCTTTAACCTCAGAGAGGGCAAGAGTCCCAGGGGCACGATGGGGGAAACTGATAAGGAGTGGCAGAGTACAGGGCGTCTGATGGAGACTGAAAGAAAGGGGAAACCAAATAATCCAATCGGAGCAAAATTATTTCACAATTTCAGGCCCTGGTGTAACAGCATGGCACCGTATCTCTCTGTATTGTGTGTGTGTGTGTGTGTGTGTGTGTGTGTGTGTGTGTGTGTGTGTGTGTGTGTGTGTTAAATAAATACCTTAAAGAAAAAGGTTACTCTGATTCAATGTCAACAAAGTTATCTCCATTTCTAAGAAAGGCCCAAAGAGTATTTCAGGCCCATTTTTCTCTTTAGCAAGCTGGAATGACATCATCCTTAAGAGACATTTACTGACATTTTTTAAGGCATCCTGCCCAATATGATTGAAATATGACATAATGATGTAAAACTAACATATTGTTTTCATTGCAGTTTCCTGGACTCCATTATGTAAGACAACAGCTTGCCAGAGTCACAGCAAAAGATACAAGATGTTTCCAGAATATGTTCACAAAAAGCAACAATAAGAAGTATTTATAACAGTGCAGTCAGACACAGGAACATGATGTTTAACAGGGTGAAAGTTAAGTTAAACCCGCATGTTGCTATCTTTCCTGCTTGCACCCGGGGGGACGCAGTGCACTGAGGTGACGCTGGTAAACAAGACGACAGAGATGATGCAACAATTCGAAAGAGCTCTTTGACTTTTTGTTATTTATAATACAAAACAAGTCGATTCAACCCTTCTTTAGGAGGAAAAAAAGAAAATCAGGTATTGATACCAGAATAATACTTTCTTTGAAGTCCCTCGCTCTTTCCACCAATGGTCCATCACAAATAACCTGTTTTTGAATTTCTCTGCAAGCAATGTAGTAGTATTTATAATTGATTCGATCCATTCAGTACTGATGTCGTATGACCCGCCCTAAAGTCCTTAACAAACTGAACCACCCCACTGAAGCCCTTTCATTGGTCAAAAAAATCTTTACCTTTTTAAAAACACAGCACAACATAAGCCTGTCAGCTGCAGATAACTCCCGACATTCTCCATACATGGTCCAAAACAGTCGAGATCTTTGAGCAAATGAAATTGGCAAAACAAGGCTCAAAGTTCGTTCTTCGATTTTCTCATTCACTTTTGCGTTATATCTCAAAGTGGTTTCATATGAGGACTACAGAGACTTATTTCTGTTCTTTATCATTCTATAAGTCTTTGAGGGGCAGATATCTGTATTTTTATTGAGATAGCTGCTATTTTAAGACATCTTTGCTGCCACAAACACAAAAAAAGCATAGATTGAATGCATTTAGGCTGTATTTACTAAAATGTGAAATAGGCATCTTTATTTATTTTGTGACCTTGAGTTAAACTGTCCAATTTAATGATATTAAAATGGACATCCTGTTCCGATACAAAACAGACAAAAGCCCCCTGTCATCGTGATCCAAACAGTTCTTTATTAAACCTTGGAAGAGATATTTTTGTTTGTGTTTCTCAGTAACATGAAAGTCTGTCTATTTAGGCTTTACACACGATCAGATATAAACACAATATACTACAAACAGGAACATGTGCACAGAATAAAGCACAGATATGCATGCCCCTTAGTTTCCTTATTTCTTGAAAGCTTTAATCTTGTTGGAAGGCCACAAACTATGTTTGTTGTAATTATCTTAATGCGTCTGTTTTCCATCTCTACATCATCTTCCACTTCAGTGGGTTACTGAGAGCTCTGTGTAGACACAAACTCAATATTTTCTCCATATCATAAATGTCAATTATGTAAGTAAAACATACCAGATGTAAGATTTAAATCGACAGCTGTGCATTTGAAGCTCAAACAATATACTAAAAGTAGAACTAAATGACATCATTATCTTAGAGCATGTAAATGTGTATGAACCAGTGGTGAAACAACGAGAGAAGACCGTGTTAGTAAAATGGAAAAATATAAATCTTTCAAGTTCCAAATTGGGACACAGCTTTTGAGAAAACTATGAAATGACCCAGGCGGAGTGCAAGTGTGAAAGTCTGTTTCAGAAGATTATAACTACAGTAAGTCCATGGTAAATAACAGCTTGCTACAGTATGTAGAAAATAAAACTTAGTGAGTCAAAAAAGTTTCATAAAAGTAGCAGACTGCAGGGATTAAGAAGATTTTAGAAGAGGTTATTTTGACTATTGCTTCTCTCGTTCCCTCGGGCAAAGAAAACACAAAGTTGCTTTATGTAAATGCCAAAAAACAGGATTGCAAAAGAAAACATCTGAAATGCAAAAGGTGAAACAGAATAAATTAATGAAAAGGAAGCAAAGAAAGGGCATAAAGACAGCAACTCTAATCTGCAATGTTTAATTTATATTCCACTTTTAATTTATTTTTTTTAACTCACCATTGCTTTCAGATTACAACACAATGCTGAAATGAGTCAGCAAAATGAGAATGTTTACTGGACCACTGTACAAACTTTAATTCGGTGCAATTCTTTTTATTGAAACCATACATTGGAATGTTTTTGATTAATGATAACAGCAAGATGGTGAGGAGGTATATTAAAGATGCACTACTGATCGTGTTTATGTGTCATGTGATCATGAGGGGAGGGAGGGTCATGTATGCTTTTTTAGCGCAATGTTGATCATCCCCTGCTGGCTGGAAAGTGACATTCACCTTATGGTACAAACCATCACATTTGACTCTACTTTCAAAACTGTAAAAGGAATCGTAAAGTTGGATTTTAAAGTGTTTTTATCAGGGAATAAATAATAAGTCATTAAACTAGTACTGTATGTGGCTCAAGAGAAACTTAATTTTTAACATTAAAAGGGCACTAAAGCATTTGAGATCTCCATGGAGTCATATCCACCCACAGCATGTTTTCACTTACTAATCAGCCTCTCACGACTCCACGTACCGACTGTACTGTACTGACAGCCTCCTGACAGCATCCTGGCTCCTTTCAGTATTTATTCTCACTTTATGTAATTCCCAGCATATCTCAAAAGCAGACATTGAGAAAGGAAATGAAATCACCTGTGTTCAGTCCCTTTAATATCAAGTGGAAACATTAAGCATTCACTGCAGTATCTTATCAAATATGATGATTGTTCTATTCCATTTAATAATTATTGCACATGTAATGCAATGCTTTTGATGGCCCCTTTTCATAGCAACAGAAGGAGGAATACATTAACATTTTAAAACCCTAAAGTCTGTGTGTTATGTACTCAGGTGGAGCCAAAAGATTCTAAAGCTTAGAATAAAGAACAGTGGGTTGGTGCTGGCCGGGCTGTGCACAGCAGTCAACATTCATCAGCCAATCTGTGTTTTAAAAATAATCTAACCTATCACAATGATGAGGTGAAGAGTTGTTGGTTTGGGGTTTAGTAAGCTACATGTTTTAGCTAATTTTCAAGGGAGCTTGCAGCTTCAGTGTACTGCAGGAACTCACTTGCCGAGACATGTACGTTATACAGTTTTCATGTCTTCGTATGTATAAAATAACCATTACAAACTTGTCCTATGACCAAATATTGATGACTCAACATTTAACAACTAAAAATCAGTTGCAGCTGTGATGTCATCACCATGTGGCTCTTCAGGGCTGAAAGTGGACCTCATGATTAAAGAGTCGAAGTCTGCAGTTCCTTCACTGGAGAAAGTAGAGTGAGTCATGAAGCCCATATGAACTTAATCTCACTTTCTCCACTTTGACCATGAGCTCTTCCTATTTAGAAGATGTACAGAGTCCATCAATACAAACTGAAGGTTTTAAAGACTAATTCGTGCCCAGCTCAAACACAATCCTAAATACAGCTGTGAGATTGTGTCATGGTATTCATGTCTATTCTAACAACCTCCATTATCCCTGACTCATCCTATCCCCCATATTGTACAAGACTTCATTAGCAAAATTAAAATAAGAAAAACTGACAAAATATATAAGGAGAGGAAGATAAACCTTTAGATCATGCACTGATTCTTTCACACTAATTCATGTACTAAACAACAAAATACACTGAATTAAACTGAAATTATACTGTATAAGTTGGAATAAATGGTCAGCTCAGGAGATCAATGTCTCATACTTTGTCGTTTTATGAATCAAGCTGATATGTCTCACAGATTGTAGCTGATGGGTCCAGTAAACTTTAACACACAGCAACTTCTTCAAATCCCTTTCACTCAGACACACAGAGCTACTACTCACATCAAGAGTCACTAAGCTGGCTCACGTCCAATCCTGATCAATTAGCTTTAACCGGCCAGACGTAGCTGCAGAGCCTCAGCAGAGCTCACAGCACAGAGCTCATTGATCCTTGGTGGTTAAAGAGTCACAGGGCAGCAGGTCAGCCTGAGCTGCAGAGCGTCAGTCACTGTTCTCCCTGAAGACAAACATCGATAAAAACAACAGCGGACAATCGTAATGGAAAGAGATGCTCTATATCTGGGACAAACAAATGCTCATGTTCACCAGACTACCCATCATTAACAACAGAGACTGACTTTCAGAAGACACAGAACAGTATACTTTAACTTGTGGTGTCGCAGATAAGTCTGGTCCTCCTTTTGACAGATGTTTAGCTCATCTGGCCGAGATCAAACCAATTAAAACCCTTAACCTAGTATATGAACTGGTTTAGTGGTTTTATTAGTTCATTATAAGTGGGTTGGATGGATGTAACATACTCTTGATACTTATTACTGGTCTGTCAGACCGAACGTCATTTGTTGAACTACATGCCACATAATTTCCATGTCAGATCTAATTTCTGCTTTGGCATAACTTTCGGTCCTTTGAGTTGAAAAGAAGCTATTGACTAGTTTATGTTTCAAACCACCTTCTGTCAGCGCCTCAAATACAAGTGTAGGCCTATAACTCAGTGTATATATGAAATGGATTTACAGTACTAAAGCAACTATTCAGCCTTTATGTGAGACATGTAGGCAATATGACAAGTCAGCCAACCATGACAGGCAGGGTAAGTGTACATTCAACACTACTTCAGTGCAATGAGCCATCTTAATGGCTGTCGTGTTTTTCATTATTAGCATGACTGTAGTGCTGCAGCACTGTGTACCTCAGATGCAGCACCGTGTACTGCAGAGGGGATGCAGCTTTTACTGATCGATCACGAATTTCTGTTCCCTTAATTACTCCCGACTTTCAAAGAAATCCCTGAGTTTAAATACCGTCGCTTTAGAGACACTACTGATGAGACATCAGAGGAGGAGAAACACGCGTGCATATATTTTCAGCTGATGCGTTCAGAAAGTTTAACACGTTTGCTTTTGCTCATTTAGAAAAATGAGCTTATTCTGCTCCACTCATAACTCTGCTAGAATAAGCTGAACTTTAAATCAGCTCTATCTGCAACACAAGTTCTCTGAAGTTATGGTACAGAGTCCACAAAGCGATGTCGATGCTTGGCTGTATCATAACTTCTTGTGCAATCTGAGCCTAAGTGTGTCATAAAGTCCAGACCCACAAAAAAATCATCACAGAAAATCTTTTTGTTTTTTTCACTTCCTGTAAGAAATACTGTGTTATATTTCATGTTAAGTTTTCATACAGATTTCATACTATTGATTGTAATTATTTTTGGGAAAATACGCTATGTACAATATTAGTTATCACTGAAATCCATGCTGTTATTTGGTATTGATCCCCAGCCCATTTTTTAACTTTGCGACATCAATGACATCATTATGGTCGTCCAGCAAGACCGTGAGAAGTGCCCAGCAGCAAATGCTCTTTAACAACTTTTGACAAAAGCTACAGAAACGGTTGACAACAAAATCTGATTACATGATGAACTAAATGAAGAACACAAACTGAACCCGTCTTTGTTAGGCATGCAGCTTTACTGTTACAGATTCAGGGAAAAGCAAGTAACACCTGGGATGTTGTGGATTATGGTGTGTTTTATTACTAATCCTCGCCTGTTTATCCTGCCTTGTAGATCCATTCATCTTCTGTATTCTTCTTTGATGTACTAATGTTGCTGAGATGAATTTTGTGACCCTTGCCTACACCGGAGCACTCTTGTTTTTCTACTTTTTCTAAATAGGTTTTAATCAGATCAAATAATAGGAGCAAACAAAACACATGTAAATAATAACACATTGTCCATGCCAACAGCTCATGCAGCTGCAATGCACCTCGTCAACAACTGATCAACACAAACTAAACAAACAGACAATATTGATAACCAATCAATAGTTTGAAGCTTTGTCCAGCCAGACAAGCATCCAACCAACTCTTTACTTATTACCAAGTTCATCTACAAATAATACAACTGTCAACTACCAATACATATTGTATCTTTAGAACTAGATTTGCAGGTAAGCCTGTCACCAAACCTCCCAAGTTAACAGATAAACTATTTCATATTGGCACTGAACTCAGCACGTGCATCAAGAGGAAAAGATGTTCATTCAAGTTTTTAAAGATTGAAGATTCTGAAACACACACTCATAAGCCTGGTGCATGTCATACTGCAGGTTTGTCCTGCTGCTAAAACGGGACACCGTAGTCCATGTTCATAAATTCACATGCACATATGCACACATGCATATTTAATGTTCATGCAGAAATAAAATCAAGCATTTTAACACTTCTTTAAAATAATGTAGCCTAATGACACCACACTCTTTCATTGAAACACGTTTGACACAACATGGATATATCTCTTCTGTGTTAGCGACAGAAAAACATTAAGTTCAGAAATCACTCACTTCAATGTTATCTTATCTGCCGGTGTGTCCGCTTTAATGACGCACGAGGATGTAACTCTACCGGACTTTCTCCTCCTGTCTGTCTGCTGTGTGTGTGTTTCTCTCCTCCTCGCGCGCACCGTCCGGTCTAAGGCTCCGCGTGAACTGACTCCAGCTGCACCGAGCAGAGCGCGTGCACTCACTCCCAGCTCATTTATTAAAGTAGCCTATCCGCCGACAGACCGCCACCGGATGCAGTCAGCGATGATCGTGCCCGGAAACAAACTTCATCAATATTACATTCAAGTGTAAAAATAGCCTCAGTATCTATCCATGCATTATTTCTGCTGTTGTGCCCCAAGCTTTTTTGTTTTTGTTATCAATTTATACAACAACGTTCAAGCAAACTGTTTATGTGAGAAATATAAAAAGCAGACAATGATTCAGTCACTATGGAACACAAAAGACCATAGTATTTTTTTTATAAGAAATGTATGGAAACTAAATGAAGAGACAATACTCTTGAACAGATCAAAACGGGCCTGAAAGTAATTATGTAGGTTACCTAATGTTTTCAAACCACCACTAATATGTTTTCTCCCACAGATTTTTTTTTACTATACTATACTATTTTGTAGCTTAATTGATTGGTTTGTATACCTTTTTTAATTTCTGATTATAATTGTGTCACAGTCTTAGTTTTAATAAAAGAGCTACACATCAGTCACCATAGATTTTGGCCTCATGTGCAACTTTGACCTTTGTCTCTCTACACCACATTACAGTAATACTATCCTACATGACATTTTCAAGAAACAGAAAAACTAACCCCTTAAATACACTGTTTTGTCTATTTCAGCTAACCCACTGCTGATGCGACTTGTCTTTTTTTTTCTTTTTTAAATTAAACAAGTCAGACTTTTGCATTACATACATGCATTTTGTTACATTTGAAAAAAACATGTACAGTACATTCACATGCAGTTAAAGATTTTAAGCTTCTCTTAGTCTAACAGGACATCCCAGCACCCAACTGTTTTTTTTTTGTTTTTTTGTTTCTTCAGTTAGGCCCCTCCCCTGTAAGGAGGGAGGCTGTTGCTGTGACAACCCTGTATTATGCAGCCACCAATGAAAGAGGCTTTTCAGATTAAAAAAAGAAAAGAGAAGAAAGAAGAAACAGAAAAAAAAGTTATTCTCATTCCTATTCCATTAAAGATTTTGTGTGATAGAAAAAAACGGCCCGATGAGGTTTATTGTCTGTTTTTTTATCAAAGGAGGAGGAGGAGGAGGGGAGGCTGAACTTGTAGCATCTGAAGGTCTAAGCTACTTTAGAAAACAGTGCAACGTGTGTGCGTGTGTGCGCGTGTGTGTGTGTGCGTGCGTGTGTGCATGCCGTCAAAGGGGAACCTGCTTAACATGCAGTGCACAATCACAGGCTGAGTGCAAATATCTCTGGTCGTTTCAGCACCCCACCTCTATGAGAACTTTATAGACAACTTAAATCACAGTTAAAGCAGAACAAAACTTGAACTTTAATTTATCTCCATTATGAAAAGAGTAAACAAATCCCCTGCAGATTTGTTCTTTGGTTTTGAGGATTAAACATATAATGAAACAGGCTGTAAAAACTCAATACTCATTATCAACCTTTGGATGGAGGGAAAAATCTATATTTGTTTTTTTGCCTTGAGTGATTTTAATGAAGAATCAAATCAGAGCTTCAAAGAAGAGTTGATAACCTTCAACACACTGCTGTCTCATAAATATTTGATCAATCCCAGCTGAATGTTTCCCACTTTTAGAGACAAACCAGAGCAAGATTGATCATCATGTCTTCCTGCTCTGGTCTCAACTGCCTGCACCTGCTGTCATCAGTCCAGCAGAGCATGGCGGGATTAGCGCAGACCCTCTTGAATGGCTGCTGAATAATTGACCAACTTCTTTTGTCTCTTTCACGCTGTTTTGATTGAGCATATGTTAGGAGCCATTTGAAATGAAAGGTTATTATGGGTCCTTTTCTATAGTGAATCAGTTCAAGAGGCTGCAAGTTCCATAAAACAATCACATTTACAAATTATAACAGATTCTTTTTTTAAAAAGATAACTCGTTCTCACTGTACAGAAATAAATGATCAGAGTTCTCTCATACAGTGGATGAGAGTCTTCACACTGTAAATTGGAGTTGAACTTGGATTTAGCTCTGACATGTACAGAGGCTATAATTCTCATTGCAATGGGTTTGAATCCGACCTCAGCCCTTTGCTGCAAGTCATCCCCCGACTCTCTCTACCCAAATTTCTTTTCTCTCTTCAGCTTCCTATCTAATATAGGCAACAGACAAAAAAAGGCTGTTCATCTCTATATATATGAACATTGTCTACAGCAACAAATTATCCTTTTGTCTTCCATGCTGATTCAATTGAATCTATGAGTCATAAATCATTACTGTAAGACATCTGTGTTACAAGTTTTGCAACATTTGCAAGTTTTCCTCAAATTCTTTGTTATATCTTACCTTTAATCCAAAAACAACAACAGATTTATCAAAGAGAAGCAGAAAACTTTGTTGTCTCAAGAAACGACCGGATTGATTTTCATGCTCAAAAAATACAAACTGTTAATCAATCATTTGAATAGTTGCCACTTAGATTTCATTTTTTTCTCTGGCACTACTTCAGTGTTGTTCTGTCTGTGTGAAAAAACAATGTGGCCTTTCCAGAAAAGGAAGTAGTTCATCACTTCAAAGCAGATTATAAAACATTACAGCTCACCCGATGCCCATTTCTTACATTTGTTGCCAGTGTGTTTCTTTCTCCGTGCTTCGTCAGGATCAGAAGTACCTTGATTTCACCATCTGTCCAGGATTTATAAATCTGAAAAAAGAAGGAAAAAACAACCTCCACATCACAAACTGCCTTCTCTACTTTACAATTACAAATAATGATTCAGTGTTATTATATTGGGACATATCACAGAACAGACAAAAACAGAGAACACAGAGAAAAAGCGGTAATACAAGCGATAGAAACAACGACTTATCAAGCATGTAGAGTACATCTAAGAATAGAGACCGGTGGTACTGGTCGCAAAGGCCTGTAATTAGTGACAGGTCATGTTCAGGTTCTGCATGTGAGGGTGGTGTGGGGGGGAGGGTGCTTAGTTGGTAGTGATATTAGGAGGGTGTAAAGCTGGCGTAGAGCGAGTCCCTGCATGTCGTGGATGTGCTGTAGAGGCTGTAGCACAAATATATGTTGTATGTAGATGTATTGTGTTTGTGAAAGGCCAGAGGTAATCTGTGACGAGAATCAAAAGTGACAATGTGTCCTTTGCAGTGACACGGGGAGTAAGGTCATCTAAAGGACCCTGGAGTAAAACCATAAACAAACCTTGATCTGAAAGCAAATGGTCTCTGAGGGATAAGATGGCACCACAAAAAAGGTTCAATGCAATGTACAGGGTAAATGTACGATGTGTATGTTAGCTTCTACTTGGCTTCTCTTCATGTTTCTCTGATTCATGTCCCAAGAGCCACCATGAGGAGTCATGACTTAGGCTTTGTTCACACTGCACCTAAAAATCAGATTTTTAACTCAAACAGATTGTATTGTTGTTTGATTTTTTTGCCAGTCTGAACACAAAAAGCCACATGAGATCGGATTTTTCCAAATCTGATTCAAACCACTTGAGGAGGTGGTTTCAAATCTGATTCCTACAGATCCGACTTAATCTGAACGTCTCAGTCGCTTCAATGTGTCTTCTGCATCACTCTCAACACAACACCATCAACAATAACAACAATGACGTAGATCCAGCAGGCTGGAAGTTAACTTTGGTCAGTGGAAGAAAATTGCAAGAATCAAAACAAACGTAGTAAAAAACAAGATTGTTTGCATCAAAAATAATCAAACGTCTGTCATCCATTTGACTGTTGTTTTGTGTGGGTGTAACCTGTTACCTAATCAATGTGGATCAGACCACGTCAATATGGACAGGCAGATCAGATCTGGTCTTGCAATTTGTAATGTGGACAGTCAGTTAGATCGGATTCTGATCAGATTTGGGGAAAAATCTGATTTGGGCGGCAGTCTGAACAAAGCCTTAGTGATGTAAGTAAGTCAAATTGCAAGGGATATATATCATTATACACTCAACAAAAATATAAACGCAACACTTTTGTTTTTGCTCCCATTTGTCATGAGATGGACTCAAAGATCTAAAATTCATTCCAGATACACAATATTACCATTTCTCTCAAACATTGTTCATAAATCTGTCTAAATGTGTGATAGTGAGCACTTTTGCTTTGCTGAGACAATCCATCCCACCTCACAGGTGTGCCACATCAAGATGCTCATCAGACACCATGATTAGTGCACAGGTGTACCTTATACTGCCCACAATAAAAGGCCACTCTGAAATGTGCAGTTTTGTCTCACAGCAAAATGCCACAGATGGCGCAAGCATTGAGGGAGCGTGCAATTGGCATGCTGACAGCAGGAATGTCAACCAGATCTGTTGCTCGGGCATTGAATGTTCATTTCTCCACCATAAGCCGTCTCCAAAGGCGTTTCAGAGAATATGGCAGTACATCCAACCGGCCTCACAACCGCAGACCACGTGTAACCACACCAGCCCAGGACCTCCACATCCAGCAGGTTCACCTCCAAGATCGTCTGAGACCAGCTACTCAGACAGCTGCTGAAACAATTGGTTTGCATAACCAAAGAATTTCTGCACAAACTGTCAGAAACCGTCTCAGGGAAGCTCAACTGCATGCTCGTCGTCCTCATCGGGGTCTTAACCTGACTCCAGATCGTCGCCGTAACAGACTTGAGTGGGCAAATGCTCACATTCGATGGCGTCTGGCACGTTGGAGAGGTGTTCTCTTCACGGATGAATCTCGGTTTACATTGTTCAGGGCAGATGGCAGACAGCGTGTGTGGCGTCGTGTGGGTGAGCGCTTTGCTGATGTCAATGTTGTGGATCGAGTGGCCCATGGTGGTGGTGGGGTTATGGTATGGGCAGGCATCTGTTATGGACGAAGAACACAGGTGCATTTTATTGATGGCATTTTGAATGCACAGAGATACCGTGATGAGATCCTGAGGCCCATTGTTGTGCCATACATCCATGAACATCACCTCATGTTTCAGCAAGATAATGCACGGCCCCATGTTGCAAGGATCTGTACACAATTCTTGGAAGCTGAAAATGTCCCAGTTCTTGCATGGCCAGCATACTCACCGGACATGTCACCCATTGAGCATGTTTGGGATGTGCTTGACCGGCGTATACGACAGCGCGTACCAGTTCCCACTAATATCCAGCAACTTCGCACAGCCATTGAAGAGGAGTGGACCAACATTCCACAGGCCACAATTGACAATCTGATAAACTCTATGCGAAGAAGATGTGTTGCACTGCATGAGGCAAATGGTGGTCACACCAGATACTGACTGGTTCTGAGTCCCCAGACCCTCAATAAAGCAAAAACTGCACATTTCAGGGTGGCCTTTTATTGTGGACAGTCTAAGGTACACCTATGCACTAATCATGGTGTCTGATGAGCATCTTGATGTGGCACACCTGTGAGGTGGGATGGATTGTCTCAGCAAAGCAAAAGTGCTCACTATCACACATTTAGACAGATTTATGAACAATGTTTGAGAGAAATGGTAATATTGTGTATCTGGAATGAATTTTAGATCTTTGAGTCCATCTCATGACAAATGGGAGCAAAAACAAAAGTGTTGCGTTTATATTTTTGTTGAGTATATATACATATATAGTATTTTTTAAACTATTTAGTTGATATTTTGCACCGGCAGTTGGATAATTGTATCTCAGGAGTAAGGATCACAAATATTTCCGTTTTTATATTTTGTCCCACCCTGAATATAAACATCAGTCACAGCATCACTTTTCTGGCAAAAATGCAAATCTTTCGAATTTGAAGATTGTAAAATACTCAGAAGAAGTTTTCCCAACTCCCAGAAACCATTGCGGTCTTAAATGTGCTCATAACATACACAGAGGTTCTGACTCACTCCTTCTCGTGACGGTCCTGCTGAGACTTCCTTCCTGTCCAGGTTGTTGTTCAATCCCACTTGCCTGCTTCATGACGTATAAAGCAGGCAGGAGAACATCCTGGAGCCGCTCTTTTATCCATAAACACCCCCCAAAATATTCCCAAATCTGGAAACATGAGATCCGCCCTTACTGGGTTAAGATAACAACCAGAGAGAGACAGTAAGTATCGTGCTCTTCAGGTGTTAGTGTGAGCTGCAGGATAAGGAGGGATTGAGAGAAGCATAATCCCTTCACATGGCTACAGCACCTTTCATGTACAGATAAACGTGCCAAGTCACGAGCACATCTCATGCTATACAACAGTGAGTAGGATAATGATACTCGCATGTAGGCCACTAAACCAGATTTTTTCTTCAGTATATGGAACTACAGTTTGATCCATTACACCGGGCTGTTTGTCTATTAAGTTTAATTTCTAAAAGATCTAAAGAAATGTAATATTTACATACCAAAACACCTATTGTTCTTGTCTAGATTGCTTTGATGAAATGATATGACTTAAGCTTTAAGGGAGAAGATAGAAATCAGAAAAAAGGCAGACATATAATGGAAAACTTCTGTCCTGTAATACTATAAAGGAACTGCAGGGGGATGTAAGTGTCAAACTTATTTTCACAAAATCAGAGTAGATATATTAAAAAATGATATATAATCACATGAAGAGAACGCTTGGGTGCGTTTTTATTCAATTTAAACATAACAGAATAACACCTTTAGCAGGTTTAGGATAATATGTAGTGGATGTAATTTTCCGGATTAGGCTTATTTTACTTTCATTCTGGTGGAATTTGTCTTTGTTTCTTTCTTTTGTTCACAGTTACATTTGTCCTTTTACTGAAGGAATGGTCATGGACTTGCATTATTGTGATGTTTATAAATTAAACAAAAATTCTTCATTCTGTGCTTTGAAAGTAAAAGAAGCGATTTTAACATAAGATCCGAAATGCTTTTAGAAACATTTCAAAACCTACCTTCAAAGTGAAATCGTGATTTTGAGGGGGAAAAAATTTAATTGATTTTTTTAACCTCCATAATAAATAAATAAATAAATAAAAAATAATAATAAAAAAAAACAGTAGAAAAAGCCGAGGAGTTACTTCCAAGAGTGCTGACACGGGAGAGCCTCTGCTGCCCTCTCGTGGTTAACAGTCTATGGTGCAACCCATCACTCTATTATCATCTGGTATACTTCTTGCACTATTTCTGTTCATCCCAGGAGTGCTTCACTAGCAACTCGCTTTGTTTGAAAATTGTGTCCCCCTTGTATCTTTATTTTTTGAGATCTACAGAAAAAAACCTAGCTGTGCAAATGAAATCATAAACAGGGATATCTTAATTTGAACAAAATGTTTATGTACATTTATCCTAGCCCTCAATAATACGTTATCTTATTTTAAATATACATTTGATTACAATTTAGATATAAGATATTATTTTGTGTGCTGAATAGTTTTGTGCTCTTTTTTCTTCAATTATCCCCGGTTATCTTTTTATTTAACTTTATATAACGCTAAATAACATGTTAATATATGTAAATGAAACAAAGGTTTAAAATAGTTTTTATGATTACTAAGCTTGTAATACGTTACCAAATTTCTCCACATTTTTTATCCTTTAGCTACTAAATAATTAAGTTGTCTTCATAATTGTATCTTATTTTAACATATTTTTGCATGCTTGTTTGAATGCAGAGTTGGCATTAATGGCCACTTTCTGCAATTCAACCTGAAGAGAGGTAAACAAATATAAAATTAAAAAAAATCATCCTCATATTTTAAAACGTGTGATTCATTCAAAGACACAAAACGTGTTCAGTTTACACAGCAACATGTGGTTTTATTTCTTTGTCAGGTATCATCATCAAAAATATGAACAGCAGTAATTTTTTAACATTGAAGTTGCTGCCACAGGTTGAACATTCAGTGACAATGCATTGCTCAATACAGTGATCAGTCTTTTTTCTTTTCACCATGAGTCTTCAGATTGTAAAGGTCCAAGCAGAGTGGAGACATGGAGCACCTGTGAACATCAGATGAAAACTCAACAGTCAACAAGTCAAGAATGTTTTCAGAAAGTCCGAAAATGAACCTTGGAGTATAGGCTCATTTCTGTCTATGCACAGAAGACATCATGGGGAATATGGAACCAGACCAGATGAAGTTTTTCAGGAGGTTGTAAAATCTAAATGGTTTGTGGACGGCATTGACCTTTTGGTTTAAAGGACACAAAGTAAGTAATGGTTAATTAATGTTTGGACTGTTACCATAGGAACCACCCCTGCAACAAGAAAGCTGTGGTGAAAAGGAAAGAAAGTATTCAAATTCCTGGACAGAAAAGCCAGTGCAATGTAATGTAAAGGGCATCCATTGTAATGCTGGGCCTTTTAAAGAGGTGGCAGCAGGGGGCATTGTGGGACACACAATGAGAACAGACAGTGCACTGCATCAGCACTTATTGTATACACTTTGTGTGGGTGGACAGCTGTGAGAACTAAGTTGGTGAGTCCGTTTTTAAATCAACTTGATCCAATATCCAAATATTTAACAACATGAGTAATCCACAAGTAAATCATATACTGCAACTGGATTGCTCTATTAATCTTGTGTTTATTTCTGCTAAAGGCATATCTTCTAGGTTTGGAGTTCAGATTTTCCTGTGTTACTTTACTCTAAACTGTGAACAGGGTGAGAGAGCAGACATTTAACATATGATGGTCTATCTTACCTTTAGATCAGATTTATTAGAGTGAGTATTCCCACATAGATTGTCAGAAGTCATAGCTTTAGAGTAAACAAGTTGAAGGATGTATCAGTAATTGGGAAGAATAAAAAGCAACAAGAAAATCACTTAGAAATTCCTCTATAATGCCAATATCGATATCTTTAGGTCTTTATTGTTTGTGGGACAAAAGCTCTTGAAAATATTTCTACACTGACTTTCTGTCACTTTAATGATGAACCACAAAAATAACAGTCAGATAGTACAATAATGGGAGTTGATGTTGGATGAAGCACTGCCACTAGTTTTCATGATAAAGGTGTGAAAAGAGGTCTAAATGAAGGCTTACTGAACAGACCACACACATGGCGTCGTGTCACACTGCACCCTTTTGTCATCACCTTCATTTGCATTACAGGGAAGAGGAAGACACTCAGCTAGTCAACACAGTGTAGGTCAGGACTCTCAACATTTGACTAAACATAGATGTGTTGAACATTATTCAATTTGTGATGTATAATCCCATATAATGTTACCTTTTAATGCTATGTAAACATGTTGATAGGCTAAAAAATACTAGGTCTGTACACTATTTACAAAGTGAATCACTATCCATTGGTGTCACTATTTGAGCTCTGTGAGGAAATGTAGGAGAAATGTGTACATTATTTTATTTATTTATAATTCATTAATTTGTACTGGTGGTGGATTGGCTACATTAAGCTTTAAGGCAATGAGCAGGTGTGAGTTTTGTTATCAACAAGAAAATGGCACAATGCAGTTTAAAAGGCAAGTGGTGAGAAATGGTCAACAGGGCACAATTAAGCTCCAGTTTGTTTCTTCAAACATTTCTGTTACATTCAAGCCAAACATCTAATTAAAAAAAAAAAAAAAAAAGATAACCTAAGATGGTTGTTTGAAAACAGTCAACAGTGTTCTGAATGCGTTTAATGAAAGACTCTTCTCACCAAGATGAAGAGATTAGATCTGCTACATGATTAAAAAGCCTTTTAACCTGTCGCAAAAGTCTGAAGTATATCTCTAGTGGTCTGCAATTTACAGCTCAGGCTTATTTTAAACTGTACAGGACTTATACTGCACTAGAAGCCATATTTAACCACCTAGCTTAAAGCAGCTCACTTTTAAATGAAACATTGTTCTGCTTAGCTTAAAAATATGTGAGTCAACACCCCTTGGATATATATATATAAAAAAAACTACAATGTGTAATAGAAATTTCAAATTTTTTCACATCTATTCTCTTTGGACAAGGAAAAAAAATGTGCAATATGAGAAATTGGGTGAAAAAAACCACTGCTAATTGTAATATTCAGTCGATACTACATTAGCTCGAAGACGCTAAATGCTAACATTACATTTGAATGTGTTAACGCAGTGGGAAAGACTTTAACAGTCTGAACTTTGTTAAAACAATATATTTGATAACTCATTTGCGATCCCATAACCTTACGCTATGGATTTTAAGCTATCAAACTGCTCAACACAGTATAATGCCATTGTTAGCTAGGAAGGTGCTGAAGATTGACATTAGCTGTTATATGACGGGGGTTAATAACTGCACAAATTTCATGTTTTAACTTGATTTATGGACCATATATCCCTCAGTGTTTTTACTAGACATTGTATTTTCAGGTGCTTTGCTGAAATGGTAAATTTGCCCTACGTTTATGTAACTTAACAGCAGTAGCCTTGGGGGGAGGCCGGGGCAAAGACTGGCTGAAGAAAAAAAAAAGATAACTACACAATTCACAGTATAAGGATCATGTCAGACTGTTGATCTGACCATTGTGGAAAAAATGTATACTTTTTATAGTTTGGTTTTGTTTCAGGCAAACTCCATGCTTTTCTTTGAAAGCATGTCTGTATTAGCCTATAGTACACAAGAAACATTTCCGACGTGCATGTCTACTCCGTGATAATATGGAGGAGTTCTAACACATTTACAAACTTCTGACAAACACAACCAAGAGGTACAATAAGTACCACAGTTGGAATACACTGGTTTATAATCTGTGACAGTATATATTGTAGTAACATTAATGTATAAGGGATTTATAAAAAGTGACATTGCAGTTTAAACCAGGCCATATGACTTTAACTATATCAAATTAATGCATTTTACATTTTCCTGCTGGGACAAGGCCACTGCGATCTTTCTGAGGTAACAAGCAAAAAAAAAAAAAAAAAAGTGATACTCTACAGTAGACTGCCACAGAAAGAAAATACACCATAACAGCAGCAAGTAAAGGTACAATAACGTGTAAACCTGAATGAAAGAGAAACTGAAACTCAGTCTCTAGTTGTCAACGCTAATTAGCAGCATTGTGTAGTCAGTAGTGTTCGACACTGACATCAATCATAGATACAAGCATGTGGAGTAAATAGACAGCTATAGGCAGGCAAAGAAAAATACATTTGCCATTTGTCAGTTTAGTTTAACCCCAAACCCCAGAAAACAACTAACTTAGATGGAACCAACTAATTATTTTTGTTCCAAAGCTGGAACATGTTGGGCTGTTCATTGCATGCTGCTCTTTGCAATTCACAAACCTGATAGTCAACTACTTAGGGAACCTTAAAGGGTAAGAAAGTTTGACGTGATTTTTCTACATTCTTGTCTTTTGCATGACATGAAAGCATAAGAGTGCACTTTGACATGATAAAGAGCAAATATTTATATACATCAAGTACAGGAAAAGGCTCTTTTACTGTTTGTCTTTTAAAGTCAGTTTCTACCATGTTTTTTATTTCCAGGTTGGTTTTGTACCTCTGCTGGGCAACACAGAGTCTTTAGACTGGACAGCCTTTTCAAAAGCGTTAGTAGTCTTTCGGATATCTTCTCTTGTGTGAGGTGGTGGGGGAGTCTCACTGGCGAAGGCACTGCTCCTGGATACTTTCACACTTTGTACCCGACGCAGGTTTGTCCCTTGTGGGCGCTCCTCGCCATTAGGAACTGTTGGAGAGAATCTTGTTTGCTTAACAGAGGTATGTCGATTGAGAATGGATGGGGTGCCAGCCGGGATGGTTGGGATAGACGGCACCCCCAGCTCTTTCTTTGTCCTGGTAGTGGAAGCAACAGTGTTGCGGGCAAAGCTCGGTACATCAGAGCTGTTTCTTGCACTCAGAGTGTTACAGCTGCTGTTCTCTGAAGAAGCTCCAGCCTGTGTCTGGGCTTGAGCCTGAGCCTGAGCCAGTGCTCTCATGGTGGAGCGGCACATCTTCTCCTCAGGTGGAGGCTTAGGGATGTTTCTCACTGGTTTTGTGCTTGGCTTATGGACAGTAGCCTTTTTCTGAGTTGCATCATTTGTCCATCTTGAAAAGGTGCCTGTGAGGCTACTTCCCCTCTGAGCTTTTGACTCATCAGGAGGCAGGCTAGAGTGTCGAAGAGGTCTTGTGGTCTTTTCGCTCCTTCCTCTGGGTGGAGTGCTCTGGTCACGAAGAGGACGATGTGACTCTTCACTGTCATGCGTCGAAGGTCTCTCAGCTCTTTTGATGCTTCCTGTTCTTGTTGTCTTAGAGATGGGTAGAACTTTCCGCATGCGCTGGCTCTCTGTGCTGTTGAGTGTCCGCACACCACGGCCTCCGCTGGATTTGGTTGCTTTGCCAGCTTTGCTCTTTGTAAGAGCTGGGTTTCTGCTGTGTCTCTCAGAGCTCGGTCTTCCCTCAGCAGTGTCGCAGCTATCAGTGTCCCACTCCTCTGTGGTAGCAGACGGAGTCATGGATGCTGCATCCACACATTTGGGCTCTGAAAACTTGTTTGAAACAGACTGGTCTTTTGGAGACACGGAGTCCAAATTTGAAGACAGAGAGCTTTGATCCTGCTGGTTCTCCTGATTTTCGCTTCTGAAATGAAGTCCCTCTTTCAGTAGAGATGAGCTTTCTGTCTCAGAGTAATCAAAGGTGACGGAGCAATCAGTTTCCGAGCAGTCTAGAATATAAAACACTGGTTTCTTTTTTGATGCAGAGGTATCCAGAGGGAGAGGGGTATCACATGTTGTTGATGACACTGTACTGTTGTCTTCTTCTTCTTTTTCTCTCTCAGGACAGGTACCAACCTGCTGATTAGGATCAAATGTGCCTTCCCACGCCGCCTTAGCTTCTGCTCCTCTTTCCAAAACTCTGTTACGTACAAGGTTGTCAAGCCTTAACGGAAGTCTTCGTTGCTCCCTTTCCAAATCTGTCACCACTACATCCCCATGGTTCACAAAGTTTATATGATTGCTGTTATTGTTTGGACTTGGTAGGTCAAAAGCTTGAGGACCGGGAACCAAAGTGTGCTTCTCCACACTAACATTCATGTGGCTGGAAATTGTTGGGTTGGGAAGATTGGCAGGCTTTTGAAAGACACAAAATGAACGAGGCAGGGCGCTGCTCTCAGACAATGAAAAGTATTTATTATTGTTGATGTTGTAAGGATCGTTATCATTTGGACCAGGGGAAGAAAACCTTGCCAGTGGGCTGATAGGTTCCGTTTCTGCATGTGGTGATGTTACCGTTCTGTCGCGGTCCAACTCTCGGTTGTCATCCTGGGCTAAGATCCAGGGGATTGTCCTCCGCTGCACTGTGCGGCCTGTCCGAGGTAGGCTGTTAAATTTGGAATAGTCAGAGGGATTCCCTGAGCCACCAAATATCTCCAGGTATCCTTTGAGATCTCTGTCTGCTATAGAGGTCATAGTGTGCCGGTGGCGACGGGCACTGGCAGAGCGTCCTATTGGGCTGTGTGGACTCTGCGACCTCTGCTGGAAGAAGTCCAGCAGACCTTCTTTAGTGAGCATCTCCACGTCATTCTCGCTGCTACTCCGACCAAAACTCTGATCCGCTCCTGACCAAGCGAAACGCTTTTCCTCCAACTCCCTCAGACGACGCTCTCTGGCTGCTTCCTTCAACTCTCGATCCATGTTGTCCTGAAGGAAATAGAAAGGTCAAAAACAGGTGGGCAGAAAATATGATGGCAATATCACATCAAACTGGAAAAGAATATATGAAAAATCAAAGGAGTTATTGCTTTAAAACACACCTTGACAGCTTTCTTGAATTTAATGCAGAAGTCTTGAAAGATGCGGAAGCCCTCGTCTAGCTTAAAGGTGTCCTTGTCTTCACAAAAGAAATCGATGAGAGCGTTTCCCTCTTTACGCAGATCCAGCCTGCGTCTCTTTAAGTCCTGAAGCCTCTGTGTTGAACTCTGAGACAGGACATTTTTTATGAACAAAATGTCTTACACTTTTATAGATGTCCTCATCTATAGGACATGAGTCAGCAGAGCCGCTGATGTACAGTGGCCCGCGTCCAAGCAGTTATGTAATATTTGTAATTTATTATATAACCACAGCTGCTTTACCTGCAGAAAGGGTTCCAGCTGCTGCAGCAGCTCCTGGTCTCCTTGAATCTTCTCCTCCAGAGATTTAATGCGAACATATAAAGACGAAAACTCCACCTCGATGTTTTCCACTGAGACCCTTCATGAAAATATCACAACAGAGACATGTTGATCATGAAATAAAATAAAATAGGGCTCATAGACAACATTGGAGATGGCTTGCATGATCATCTCACAGCACTGCTTAATTTCACAGCATTTTGAAGAATGATACCAGACTGTCATCAGGAAAAATGGATGTACTCATCCAAAGAGAGGGAGGGAGGGAGAGAGAGAAAAGGGGAAAGGAGGAGTATTCTCATCTCTGGTGCAGAAGCTGTATGTGACTGCATTCAGAGATGACCTTGTGAAGCTGACAGAGCCTGAAAGCCTTTAGCACCAGTCTGCATTCAGAATATGATTCCTGAAGTGCTGCTCGTGTCAGCTCGTGTCATAACTCTAGAATCTAAGAAAAGTTAAACCACAGAGGTAAACAAACTGTACGCAGTGTGGGTCATTTACAGAATATGGAAATTATGCATTGAAGAAACACATAACACAAATGTACCCACAACTTGTTTGTCAGAGGCCACCTTGTGTAACCAAACAGTTCTGGGGACTTTTCACTAGAGAGCTCCCTCAGAACTTCAAACCAGGGGTTTTTTCTGTTTGCATTCGCAGTGCCATGGTGATGGCTGATATGAACTTTGATGTAAGCTGACCGACAGTTTCTAGAGCAATGTCACCAACGACACATGGAAACTAAAAATGTCAGTAACCGCTGTGGTGGGAGTTGTGCGTAATTGGGTTTATGAATAAAACTGAGTTCACTAATTCACCAATTTGAATTTGGTCAAACTGAACAACCTCTGATGGAATAAAAGGTTCCCACCTTCCAGCCTACTTAAAAGGCAGGGTAGGTAGGATTTTCTCCAGATATACTTTTAAAGATTTAGGTTGAAATTGTCTTTAGGTCCTGACAGTAATTAATAATTCACGCGCTGCCATCTGTAGCAGTTTTAAACACCAATGTCGGCACTCGACCACGTTTTATAAACCAATCAAGCCTCTCTACCTGATGCATGCACGAGTGCACACTCAGAGCATGAGCTGAAATCCGCTTCTGGACCAATGGGGCTTGTAAGTGAGGGGTGTGGCTTTTGAGGGAGCACAGAGGGGAGGGGGTGAGTGAATGCGGAGAATGGAGAGTCTGCTACTTTCACAATCACGCTAGTTTTTAAAAATTACCTACCCTGCCTTTTGTACCATAATCTTCTGTGAGGGAAAGTTAGAGTGACTAGCCTGTTTCACACATGCACTTAAGACAATTTCTAATGCCATTTCAGGACACTTACGCCCTGATATTTTCAGGAACTTGCCCTTCACTTATGCACCTCAGTTTCCGTGTCAGGTGTGCTCTCATCATTCCAAATACGACATCATCTGCCTGCCCTTGCCAGCAGTCACTGTTTCAGACTTTGCACAGACAATTGAGAGGGAGCTTGTCAGAAACAGTCCACATAAAGTGGGGGTGAAGAGATTTGGCTGGTTGGAGGAATTTTTTCAGGAGTGAAGTATGAAAGTGGCTTAAGTTGAGAAAGTCTTAAAATGTCTGAAGCAGTTTACCTGGATGCCCTCTGGACATCCTGAAGTTTCTCTGGAAACCTGAGCAGATTCTCGTCTTTTTTCTTTGCCTCCTGTGCAGAGAGAGAACGCAGACAATCAGACATTTAAAATCCATATATATGTTTCTGTTCAGTTTTAAGAAGCATCACTGCGGTGTGAGAGGTCTGCCTTTGTTTGGTTATATAAGAGCTTGGCGAGCTTCTTTTGGCTCTTTTCTGTTTCCTGTCACCATCTGCTGTCCACCTGCCCTCCTGTTAATTCAACACTTGACTGTTTACACAAGCACCACTGCTGTGATGTATATAAAAAACTTACTCTAAATGATGTGTGATTTACTGCACTGAAATGTGTCCCCCTATGTTGTGTTTTTAACTCCACAATTTAGAATTTGTGTGATTTAACTGTGTTCATTTATAGAAATCACAAGCTGTCTGGTATGAAATATCAATACAAATATACATAAAGTATTTCTTATCTCTTCAAAAAGGTTTCACTCCAATCCTTGCAATTGTTCAACAAACTTGTTAGTAACCCTACACCTACCGGTACCTTTGTAACGTTTTCAGCATTCAGTTTAATGCTAGCATAGTGAGAGTGTTAGCATTTCGTTAAAGCCCAACATTGCTTCGTCGTAAGGATTTAATAAAGATGTACTGTATAATGATAACTTCAGTTCTTACTAACCATAGCGACAAAGTGCAACAGGTTCATCCCCGGCTTGTTTGCCTTAGTGTCAGCCAATGAGAGAAGAGATGACAACTTGAATCCAGCAGCGTTTCCTGCGTAGCCACCCTGAGGAACATTGGAAGAAATGAATAACATGGAATCCAGTTATCTTTTTTAACAAGAACATTCTGTATTCAACGTGTGAGCATAAACCCCATGTAAAGATCAAAACATGACTTAACCTCTGTAACTAAAGCCTGGTGTGGCTTATCCCTCTTGGTCACAGACCCCATATTCAAATATAGTTGTAAAGAATTAGGTCAGCATTTTGGTAATATACTTATTTTTCTTTCTTCCTGGGAGTTAGATAAGTAGATCTATACTGCTGTTCTGTCTGTGCAGAAAACTAGAGCAACAGCTTATAGCCTTAGCATGAAGGCTAAGGTGGAGGTAAACAGCTAGCCTGGCTCTGTCTTAGGTTAGTAAAATAGACAAAGTGATCCAATATATGAATTACAGCGGTTATAAGGTGTAGTAGAATGAAGATAGAGTAATACTAGATTTAATTCATCTTGTTGTTTTCTGTCTAACCTAGGCTAAATGTCTTTATCAAATGGTCCGTCTATTCATCGTTAGAACAACACATTCTTAGTTTTGGTCTGTTAAGAATCACTTAAACAAAGCCTGTCTCTATCCCTTGATTAAGACAGATTTTGTATTTTAATACATGTTGCACTTACAGCGTTCAGGATGTTTCCAGCCTGCAGCACCAAATGCAGAATAGCGTGAAGCTCCTCACAGTTCATCAGATCTATAGGAAGGGATCAATATAAACTCAGTAAAAGATTTCAGAGCACATTACATCCACCCATTACACGCTACAGTACTTTACTGTAGTTCACCACCACACCACCACCACACATATAGCTATAACAACCACCCACTCCAAATTCAAATCAAGTGGAAATCATTTTTTTGTATTTGACCTTCATAATTTTGAGTATTAACAGAATTGCTGAAATACTTTTAAAGTTGTAACTCAAATGTCAGAGACATTTCAAAAGCATTTTTCTCAAGCAGTGTTTGGATCTGCAATGCAGTGAGAAGGTCAAAGAACTGTAGAGGAGGTTAAAGAAAAAATCCAAGACAGCACAGAGAGGCAACACAGAGTGAGTCAGCTAAAACCACACAGGCTCCAGTGATGGCACTTTCACTATCAGCTATAACTTCACTGCTGTAGACTTCTTTCAGTTTAGGTGAAATGTAAATTAACTTGACATCACATCAAATAAAGAAGAAGACGAGGTTGACTGAAGCTAAACAAAAAGGGGGCTGTCTTAATACGTTTTGAATGACTGTGTATCATTACATACTGTACATTAAAATACAACTAACAGAACGACACATCAAACAATACAAAGATGAAACAGTGTTGACTTTCCTGCCTTTATCTCAGGTGACACACTCCTTCACTTTGGTTCGCTGACAGCTCAAATATCTAGGTTACCTGACATGGCACATGGTAGTGTGCACGTGAGCAAATGTTGCACAGACTAAGTGTTATTACCTTTAGTGGCGACACGGACGACATCGATGTCACTGCTCATGGCATTACAAGAAGGGAAGAACTCTTCCTGGAGCACCATGGCCTCGATCCGAACCTCAAACCTGTGGCAGATGAAACAGAGAGGGATTCATTGTGTTAAAGTCAGACTTTGAGGGGGATCCGATTCTGTAGGCAGTGATCAGACAGAAAAAGGAGATGACAGAATTTTTTAAATTTAGAGGATGATGGATTAATAATGTAATATTTCAAACTGAGTTGCAGATGGATTTGACTGATGCAGCTACAGATACTATTATCGTTTTAACAGTCAATTACTCCAACCCATACTTCCTGAGTAGTATTTTCTTTTTTGACTCATCATTGTATTCCTTCTTTGTTATACAACCAGTAGCCAATTGTAGCGGTTTTAAGCTTTTTTTTGGGAGCATGGAGACGGAGGAAAAGGTTCTTACTTTAGGAGGATCGCCACACAATGCATCATCTGCATTACACTAGAACAGCTGTCATGTGTTATCACCAAGTTTTGTCCAAAAGATACTTACAAATCTTTGTCGCTAGCGTCAATTCAACATTTTGTTTTAGTAACTCTTAACTAACGCTGGCACATTTAATTCTTGAAACACAGCTGCAATAAATTGACATGAGTACATGCCAGCTAGGACAGCAGCACCCGTTTAATTGAAAGTTTCCCATTATAAAAATCTACTCTTACAGAATAATCCAGGTCTGAGCACTGCAGCGTTCTCTTTTCTTTAGCGATCAAACAATTTCACGTTTCCCTTCGAGTACAGTACACTATGTACACAGCACAGAAAAAAAAATCTACCTACCGAGGCACCTGGATCAGGAGGAACATAAAGGAATCGACCAGTGTCAGCTTGTCTGGGTCTCCTTTAAACGACTGAAGCTTCTTGATCTGTTTGAAAAGATGAAAAAAAATAAGGAGGAAGCTCAGCATGCTCTCTTGTCTTCTATGTACCGGTACATTCACTGTCCTTTACAATCAGAGCTAGTGAAAGAACACAAACCTCCTCTGCGTCTGGCAGGAGCCTCAGCAGGTCTTTGAGCAGCTCTGCTCCATAATTCTTTCCTTGTCCTTGTCGTATGTCATCAACAATGGAGCTGTTGGACCTGGAAGTTGGATGAATTGATGTTTATTTAAGTTGGATTACAAATAACAGGTGCTTTAATATGATGCTTGGAAGAGATTACAAAGGCTGTCTGGTTTAGCAATATGTTCAATAAATGATCACTTAACATTGTCCCATATTTGATTTTTTTTTCTTCACTTTAACAGAAGCCCCAGAAGTGCTGTGATTGGAACAACATAATCATTGGGTGCTAGTGCTAAAAAATAGTGTTTGACAATGTAATAGGACTCCCCCCCCCACCCCACCCCCCCAACACAAACTGTTTCATCGTGTTCTTGAGCGTCACCAACTCCATTGACAAAAACCCAAGCTTTACCACCTGTAACATGGCTGCTCGTCTTCTGCCTCGAGTTTCTAATTGTTGTGCTTTTGTGTGTTAAACACACAAGTTCATGTTTAATTCCATAACACCAACTTTAAAACCAGTACAAACAATAAGATAAACAAATCAGGCAGCAACAGACCAGCCATAAAGAAGAGTACTGAATATCCCAGACTTCCTCCAATTACAGTTGCACCCTTGCCAACTGTACTGAAAATATGCTCTTGTGAAAACTACCTTGACTAATAAAATAGGTCTACAAAATTAGTCTTTGAGTTACAGAAAATTCCAGTCACCTTAATTTAGTAACTACTTGTCATGGTTTGGTTTCATGTATGTTGTATTTCTGAGTTTTGTGTTCCGTTTTATTTATTCGATCGTGTTGTTTTGCCATGTTACTTTGTTTCCTCGTGTCCTTCTTTGTTGTCTTTAATATTGTCGCCTGTTTTACTTGTGTGTTAACGTTTCTTCGTTCAGTCTTTAGTGTCTCCTGTTTTAAGTTG
Source organism: Symphodus melops (assembly GCF_947650265.1). Lineage (NCBI taxonomy): Eukaryota > Metazoa > Chordata > Actinopteri > Labriformes > Labridae > Symphodus > Symphodus melops. Next base: position 12,672,221 of record NC_136692.1, on the reverse strand, counting down.
TAGTTCTGGTCTGCAGTGTTCCATGTTTTACTGTGTAGTTTTCAGTGTTTCCAGCCTCTGTGATTTGCTCCTGTCTTAATTACCTTGATTGTCCTCACCTGTCTCATTAGTCTCACCTGTGTCTGATTACCCCTGTCTATTTAGTGTCAGTGTTCCTTCCCTCGTGTTGTCGGTTCATTGTTTCTTGGTTCCGGTCTTAAGTTGGATGTCTGTGTTTCCCAATGACTTCGTCTCGTGCCTCCCAGTGTTTTTGGACGTTTTGGATTTTGTTTTGAATAGTAAGTTTTCGTTTGTGTTTTAGTGTTTTTTAGTTTAACTAAATCATTTTTGTTTCTGCACTTGGGTCCTCCTCCCTGTTTTCTCCCTGACTACTTTTATGAAGTCACTGCTCGCAATGCGTCCTGACTCATTGTAGTACAGCTGACAGTCAAATGTCATTAAAATACAGTGGGAAGCAATGCAAATACACTGTGGTACAACTCAAACACTATTCTGTTCTCTTCCCCAGACGGCTTCTGTAACACAACACTGAGTCTGCTTGAACACAACTTGAGAGGTCCAGAACCAATTAATTATGAACAATGGAGAGCTAAGTAAGCCTATTACTATAGCTGACAGAGATTTGGACCCTAATCACCCATAGTTCTTAAGCTTTATAATGGAATTCTCCACAGTCTTGTTCAAAAACACAAACTTCAACCAAAAAGGATTTTTAAGATACAATTATCATTTTCTGGAAAAATGAAACCTGGAGCTACAAACCAACGCATGTTTCTCTGAGGATTGATCATTCTTATGTAGTCCTTCCTGAGTCCCAAATTACCTCCTGAAAGTGTGTGATGAAGTAAAATGGAAATTAGCTCACTGTCATCCTTGTGGTGGAAAAATCGGTCCGAAAGGTTCGGCCCTCCAGCTACATGCCACTACTCTTCTCCCACCAAGACACTATGTATTTCATATTTTTCACTGTTGTGGCCCTCATAATCCTTTAAGACTGTATTATCTCTAAACCTTTTACATAACCACACTAAGTTTCACAACAGAGGCCCCACAGACAATAACTAGTCCTGTAAACGCAGACGGGTTACAGAAAATAGGGGTGAAATATTGTGGACACAATTATTTTGTTTTTATTCAGGCTTAAGAGTTTTGCAATTATTTGCATAATTAGTTGGTTTTATCTACCACCTTTACATACTCCATCCTTCCCTCTGGGAGTAAAAACAGTTGGAAGGACTTACTTCTTGAACTGCTTCAGGAAAATCCCCACATTCATCCCCCTCTTGGAGTCAAGAATACTGACCTGAAAAACAAATAAAAGACATCACACGTTATTAATGTTTGTGTTGTAGATTTCAGATGAACACACAGATAAAAACCGAGTACATCTGCACCCCTCCCTCCCTCGAACCACTGCAGGTTGTTGTTGCTTTTGTAACCCACACAACGTCCCCACCAACACTACCATAGTCATCCTATGGGACACTGAAATTCCACTGGGCCGCCTGTGTGGTTCACACCTTCCTCATTAACAATGGCTTGTAAGGCCTCCCTTTAACACACGACTGTACAGTACAGTATGTACATTTAGAAGACTCGAGTGGAAGAATACAAGAACAAAAATCTCATCAGAGTCTTTTACTTTAACCTGAACATAAAGCATTAATATGCTGGAAAGATAAATTGACTGAAAAGAAAATGGTTACGACGTAACAGAAATGGACGATGATGAGTGACCATGACACAAACACTTGATGACTTTTAATTTTCCTACAAAATATAGTTCTTACAAGATCTAAGTTGTGTTTGGGTTATATGTGTATTGTTTTTCACATCTGTAGGCTAATGTGGTTTTATGATAACAGGTGAGATTATTTGAAACTCCCAAAGGAGTAGTTCGGTAACAACAGTTCTCTGAAATCTGCTAACACTCTGAGACTTTGAGTCCTGATTGTCCCGACGCTGAGGTGGTTTCGTTTTCTACGCTTCTATTGTCTATTGCTCAACAGTTTGCCTGTTTATTTCCAGGAGTCAATGATGATGTAAGCTAGATTGTTTTTTGTCACAAACACAAATAATATGCGACGCTCAAAGCAAAGTTGTAACTGAGCACCGTTACCTAACATGTCCCTGTACTGACATCTTAGTAGAGTGTGTGTGTGTGTGTGTGTGTGTGTGTGTGTGTGTGTGTGTGTGTGTGTGTGTGTGTGTGTGTGTGTGTGTGTGTGTGTGTGTGTGTGTGTGTGTGTGTGTGTGTGTGTGTGTGTGTGGGGGACGCATTATTTACAGTAGTATTGTGTGATGATGAATCTGGGATTTTCTAATCCCAACACCCGTGTGCTCAGGAGCTTAGGTCAGCAGCAGATCTTGCACATGTTTGAGGAAACAATGGCTGTTGGTGTAAGAGTTTGAAGGCAGCAGACATCAAAATGACCCCTAATCATGCTTACATATCTTCTAAATCGGAGATTTGCAAGTACAAGACTATTTCTCGTTACAGGTATAAGAGCATTCCAGGTCTGATATTGACAGCTTAATGATCTCTGTTGTTGTGCCCTTCATACATAACAAAGGATAAATATTGCACCAGTCATCATACTTCTTAAAAAGATAATCTGACTTTGTTTTGTTCTGACTGCTTTTTTTTTTAAAGGCCCATCAAAGGACAGACATTGAAATCAGGTTAATCCCATATGTTCTGTTTCATTTGGCATCAGTTGACTTTCTTCATCTTTCCCTGTTCAATTAAAACTCATTAAAAGAAATATATAATAATAGAACTTTTGCTTATCTTGAAAAAAATAATTAAAATTTTTTGTAAAACTATGATGATAAAGTCATGATTAAAACAACTATAATTTTTTGTACATGTGTATGATTTTCTGGTGTTTCCTATATACTGTATACGCTTACCTGCTTGAATATTGTTAATATTAAATACATTTTTGTGACAAGTACAGCTGTGGGTCTTAAAACACAATCGTGACAACCACTCACGTCCTCCTTCGTGCTCTCCTTGTAGGAGCGGGACCGGGACACATGAGTTGAGGCCCCCGTAGCCGGCGTTGGCCCACGTACTCCTGAAGACGCATCCTCCTGCTGCCCAAACAGCTCCTCCACTGACTGAACATCGATCTGGTATTGCTGCTGCCGCACTGCAAGAGTCCAAATGTTCGGCTTTTCACGGACCCTCTCCTCAGGTATTGGCTTCCAGTAGAAGCTGCGGACGCGGCGCTTCTTTCTTGTGTTCTGGTTGTTGGATGTGACCGCCGGCGGTGGAGGTGGGGGCGGAATGGGAGGAGGTGGGGGAGCTTTGCGGCTGGAGGTGTCGGGGTCATCGCTCAGGGAAGGTATGTTGGCGGTAGTGTGTGCGGACATAGAGGACGGGTCGGAGGTGGTGACGGAAGAGGTGGTGCAGCTGCTTCCCTCACTGCTGCAGCTCTCTGGCTCATTGGTTGGGGATGGAAAACTCATAACAATCACTACAGGTAATAAACGCCACCATATGAGCTTTAACTTTATGTATTTAATACTTCATCCTTTTCAAAATGATTTTCAGTGAGCTAACTTTTCTTCTTTAAGGCGCATCAATTCTCTCTAAAAGATTCCGAACGCTGCAGTGTATGTCCTCTAAGTGAAGAAGAAGTTAGGTGTTCCCTCATCTAGTCACAATGAAGGGAGCATGTCCTTTGATTCTGTCTGTCTCCATCACAAAGCAGGTCAGCCAACGTGCTGAGCACAACCTTTGAAGGTTACCTCCCAGGGGCAGAGGGTGGAGGTCGACGATGGCCATGGAGCTGCAGGAGCAAAGAAAACAACACAGGACAGTATTATAAGGAGGAAGTCATGCGTGTTGTCATGGGCAATCTGAAATGAAGGAAAATTAAGGGGTGCAAAGGGATCAAAAGAAAAGGGGTACACGGTCAAAAGGACTTACAATAAAGGAAATGGCAAATCCCCCTTTTTTTTCCTTTTTTTTTTGTAATTTGTGGAGGGCTTTGAAGTCAGGCTGTGGGGTGAATAATGACCTGAGACATTTCACTCACTACTTAGATTCTGTTACATAATTTGGTATCATTTTCAAGCTCTCATGTAACTAACCCATACCAAACCAAACATGTGATTAAAGGTCAAAAGAATAGACAGAAAATGATGTGGTATAACAGGTTCATTCTAATAAACTGCATTATGCTGGATGTCTCAGATGGTACAGTAGGTCCACTTAGTTTCATCGATTTGGTTTCTTGCAGAGAAAGTCTGAAATGAATTCCAGTCAAGTGTAAAGAAACGACTGCTTCAATCATGTCGACACATTTCCTGACTTATACTCCAATCAGCATCCAGTAGTCCCTTTATGGAAATCAGCTAATGTAATGTTTTTAGATCATCATCATCTGTTGCCAGGGGAAAGGGCACAGCAACATCGACTAACATTTAACAAAAAGTTCAAACCAACCAAATCATGCACGAGGCTTTTTGAGGTCATGATTGAACAAATTGAGCGACTCAAGAAGACACATTTTTATGCTTCCTTGAGGAAAAATAAACATTTCCCCAAGCGTATGAATGTTGTAGTTCTGGAGAGCAAATCTTAATGTGTAAACTTGTGCCTTATGCGACATGAAGAATTCAAACCGCTCCAATACTTTTTTAAGCTTCATCTTAACACCTGCAGATCTCAGCTGACAGCATACTGTCTGCGTGGGTTTGTTAGAGATAAGACAGTAATTATCTACCATCAATTATACAGCTAGAGCCCAAACAGTTTAATTATTGCAAGCTATTTAATTTAATCAAACACCTGTTGAGAAACTAATCTAAGAATATCTAAGACTTATTTTAAAACAAACGTCTTAGAGGATTATTTGAACACCTAAGTGCTTATTGATTTTTGCATTAGATAACTCTCCAACCTCGCAGGCCAGAAGAGGAAAGGAAGTAGAAAAGGAAGTACCTTTGCTCTTTCTTATTCAAGTCAACATTGCCACTGCTGCTCTCAGCTGGAGGGAGACTGGTCTTGTTTCAGGACAGCTCATTACTCAGCACTACAGTTGACATGGTCGCCGTGATCTGACACTCTTCTTGGCCTCAACAAAAGAAACAACTCATGTTTCTGACAAAAAAAACCAAGCGATATATCAGAGGCATGGTGGTGGATGGTGTCAGTGCAGAGAAACAGCTTCCAGATCAGTCAAGGTTTTTAGATAAAACCACGTTTTATTTTATCTCAAAGGCTTTCTGCTCGTCACTTCTCTGCCTCTTACACAACTCTTGAACATCTTTGTGACGGTCTCCCATTCGTCAGCAGCCTTGTCCATCTGATACCCAGAGTTTATTACTAATTTATAAAGCAGACGTAACAACCAGCCTCAGGTTGCCAACATCAGCCAGTGCTCTCGGCTATACTGTCGTCCGAGCTGGGCAACACTGTGACTTATGTCTAATTCATTAGATCGTGAGAACATCTGACCTCACACTGAGTCAGCTCCGCCTGTGAAGCTTAAAACAAGGCTACGCTAACTGATGCTATGGAGAAACTCTCAAAAAACCCCACTTGAACTGTTATTGGCTCACAACTCAGAAGTTTAACAACTCTCTTCTGTAGGCTTAATATAAAGCTTTAGCTAGGAGGCAGTTAGCATAGTTTTGCTAACTTAAACATGCAAAAGTGTTGTTTTTAAGACTTAAGATGCCTAAAAATATATAAACTGGTTTAATAAGGATGCAGACTGTATTCTTAGAGGTATACTGACAGACATAATGTTAAACGTTTGTGTACAGGGCAAAACAAACTCCCCTTTAGTGTTCAAGGTCAGTTAACATGGACCTAACTCTACTTTCTTTGACTATATATTTGACAGATTGACAGAACAAAAATATTCCTGTTAAACTTTGGTTTACGTTCTGTGAAAAGACGTCTTCTTACAGTAAAGAGTCGTGACCAAGGAGACTTCGGCAGGGACAAGTCACTAGCTGCGCTAACAATTAGCTTTCCAACAAGCTGCTCTGGAGCTTTGTGAATTAAAAAAAATATATGAAATGTGTTCACTGATAAGTTGTTAGCTACAAGGGGCTTTTTACCTTTGGGAAGAGTCTAACAGAATCCATGTTGTGTGTTTTAGCCACACAAGCCAATTTTAATTTTAAAAATGATTGTGGTATCAACAAGTTAAATATATTACTCAAAATGTATATCCTTCATTCTTGTGACCACTTCAATATCAATCTCCCTCATGGAACATCTGGAGAAAAGCCTTCACAGTAAATTGTATAGACATTTGAGTGGTGTGTTAATGTTAAAGTTGTTCTGAATCTTTAACAAATTGCTGTGACAGTGATTAATTTGAGGTATTTCATATTCATTTTATCATATTTTGAACTGCAAGGGGGGAGGGGAAAAAACACACATTGTGACTGACATCATTTGTTTTAAATGATTTACTGAGCAGGGAGCATAGTGGTCAGTAACACTAGACAGAGACGCCCTGAGGGAGAGAGAGAGAACTCTGTCTGGTGGTTTCTAGATTCCACTCATTCACCTGCTGCCATGAACGGACACAGACAGATTGTAAGGATTCATCTACAGGTCCACCTGTTGTCTACCCTGAAGCATTTCTGCTCCTTTCAGTCGACATTAATGAAAGAAACACCCCGCCCTGTCATTAGTCTTTGATCGTTGACACAGCCCAGGACAACACTTGTCACATTTAACGTATAAGCTGTCTTCAACAGCCGTGGAGTTGGGACATCTCCCAGTCTGGTTGATTTGTATACCAGTAACTGAGACCCCCGCCCAGGACCCAACTCTTTCTATTGTAGTCACTGGGCCTTATTCACCCATATATTAAGATTGTTTTTAAATCGTTTCTCTAAAATATCACATCATATCCTCTGAGTCCTCTTCTGCATGTTTTTCCTAAAAAGTAAGGTAAAAGGCCTATTTTATGCCCATATAAGGGCATGTGACTGCAGAGTAGTGTGCGCACAGCACACACACACACACACACAAGTCACACTGGATCATAAAAAGAAGTCAGGATGTACTACTCAAGTAAAAATCTTTGGTTAGAAATACAGAAGTAGTTTTTAAAGTGGATGTATAATACTGCTTGATGATATGTTGCAGACGTGTCATTTAAATACCTGTAAAGTTACGTTTTTATTGTCAATGAGTTTTATAAAAAATGATGTCCTACAGTAAGTGCTTATATTGATTGATATACTTATATTTATTGTTAAGTAAAATTTACTGTTAAAATCAAACATCACATGATTGAGATGTAAGCTGACCATATTCAAATCATGTATTAAAACATGTTATTTAGTAATATTAGATATCAGCATTCAAATGTGCACAGGAGTGTTCTTAGATTTTATTTAAAAAATCCCAGAGAACAAAACTGTAGTTAATGTCAGAATCTTACAAAAACAACACAAGTGTGTTTCAACAACACATTTCTTTGTGAGAACTGCTGGTGAGTGAGGCCCACAGTCTAAGTTCAGGTAAGGATCCTTTCATTTCCACACACCTCCGTCTCTGCGTCAGTGCTGCAGCTAAATCATTTTCCATTACAGACTAATCTTCGGAATATTTTCTAGGTTAAACCTATGTAAAGCACTTTGTGACCTTTGTTAGTGAAAAAGTGCTAATAAATAAACTACCGTAAATTCCGGACTATAAGCCGCTACTTTTTTCTCACACTTCGAGCACTGCGGCTTCTACTCCGGTGCGGCTAATGCATGGATTTTTTATGGGGGACAATGAGCTTCTGCCGCAAAAACATTTGACTTCGTCACGTCGGATCTTAATATCAGTCATTTTGCGCTTCATGCACGCACCCTCATCATGGAAAACACACGGAGAAATGCATATGATGCAGCTTTCAAGTTAAAGGCGATCGACCTGGCTGTCAAAGAAGCTAACAGAGCTGCTGCACGTTAAGATGACACTGACAGCGACAACAGAGACTGAGGAAGTGAGTAATGAAGTCATTCTGAGGCAGTGAATGGATGGACTTTTTCTTGTGAAATATATTACGGTCATCTTTTTCATCAGCCGTGTTACAGACACCGTCGGCTAGGCTTCGTATTGTAACGGTTCATGTTGTAAAGTCAGTAGTTGATAATGTGTTCATAATTCCGATTATGTGGAGAGTCAGTGAATGCACCAGCGAGAACGTGTTGAGTGGCTGTATGAGAGAACGCTGGGGGAGAGAGTTGGATTGTTACGGCAAGTTATGTGTTGCTCTCTGCTGTAAACGGCGTGGTCACGGCCGACAGTGATCGGGTTATTAAAAGTTATTATTTGAACGCTCTCGTCGTCCTTTAACGTCCGTACGGACGCTACAGTATTTGCGGATGTTACCGGTAGCCTACGTCTGTGTAAATACCTCTTGTTATAGCGTGGACACCTGCGGCTTATAATCAAGTGCGGCTTATATATGTACAAATACATTTATTTACTTATTTTTAGCCGGTGCGGCTTATATCCAGGTGCGCTCAATAGTACGGAATTTAAGGTATTAAATTCTTACAATTTTCCCCCCCAATCTATAGTTTTAAAAATGGGATTGTGAGTTTTTTTCCATTTTACAGTCAATCCAAAATCCTTTTATTAAATCTTAATAGTAAACTAAAATAAATGTAAGAAGTAGAAGCCAATATTTCAGTAACACATTTGTTATCTGTAACAGATAAACTGTTGAATCTCTTATAATTGAGGGTTAATGGAGTACAGCCTTAAAACCATGTGGGGTCAAACTCAAAACTTGTAAATATGAATATTGCTCAGTCCTGTAAGACAACTAAGAATAATAATAAAGATCATGTCAGACTTTTGTCTCCTTTTCTTGTTTTTAAACGTTTAATACAAGAGGTAACTGTCAGTAAAAATCCAGGGAGCCAGCAAATAAATAAAACACATTCACACAATCTGAGGGTCAAAGTGTCTCCTGCTGCTAAAATAATCCCCTGTAACTTCCTGTTCAATTCCCTGAGGGTCAGTGAACACCCCACAGGGCCGAGGTCTTTCACTCACACCGTTGGGGCAAAGAAGTACGAACACAAGGTATTTTGCCAGTCATGCTACATCATCATTACCATGGGAACGCTCGTTAGCAGAGGGAAGTTTTAGTGCAGGTCTCAGTGGGATGTCGTCGTCAGACCTGATTGTTTTTCATCTCCCTGACAACCTTGATCTCTACTTGTCCAAACGGTGGTGAGGGGGCAGTCAGTGACAGGACTGTTGTGGCAGTTTTTTTTTTCTTGTAAGGAGGACCACAACTGTTGATTTGTTAACGACTAATCTCTTTAAACTTTATTTCTTCATATATAATACACATGTTAAATGGGGATAAATGAAAGATTTTATTGGTATACTTGACCTTCGTCACCCGTCTGTAGGTCAAATATAAAAAAAGGTGATGCACAGTCAGAAGAAGATCTGGCACGTCTGAAGCATCTCTGGTCAACGTTTCTGTATCATATGTATACTGTAGGTTTTTAACAGTCAACCATCCGCCACTTCTGACTTTTGGTGGGTTTTGGAGTTATTTTATTCACCCTCTCCCCTAAACTATTGTCTTCCAGGATTACAGTCTCATACCACGTAAGGCCAGCCAGCTTCTGGGCTGTGTACAAGCTAGTCTCAGCACATGAAGCCCAACCAACTCCTGCTACAGTATAGTGAGGCAGCAAACGAAGTCAGAATTTCCTACCTGCAGTGGGAGACAGTGATAACACACTAAAAGTAAAGCTACTTAGTCAACTATGCTACTCCATGCAGGCTGTGCTGGCTTGCTGTGGCTAAACTCGATAAACAACTAAGCTAAGGATATGTTTTAATTAAAGGTAAAAATTGAGATTTTTCTCTACTAAGATTTAAAATCGATGCACGGCTGCATGAACATACGATGAAGGATTTAAGTTTGTTTAACCCGCAAAGAGATTTCTCTTGCAAGCTCATGTGTATTTATCATTTGCTATGCCTGAGACCACTTTACAGAACAGCGAGAACAGAAGTAGACTTGATTAATGTAGATCAGTATGTTATATATTATATATACAACAACGTGAGGGATGAAGATTTTAACCACAAGGTCAAGCAGGGAACAATCAGGCTGACTGTGTCATCACACTGAGCCTTCACCTCTTTCTGTCTGCCTGTTAAAAAAACACAGATACCAGTGAAATGACACCCAACAAAATAAGAGCTGAGCATTGTTTGAATGAGTACCCACAGACAGACACATTTTGTCTTGGAAACAATCATCCACACACCAGAGACAAAAAACGCAGGTCGCCTAAAACTCCACTTTCATCCACAGCAGAAATGAATTGACATCCTTTAGAGGACATGTAGAAAACAAGAGATGGATGTTTCAGTCGAGTGGCTCTCTGCATCCGCAGAGTGGCTGCAGTTCATCACTCCCATGTAGCAGAAGATGACAGCTTGCAGCAGGATCACTAATGTATGCAAACTACATAAATCTGTTCTGCTACATAAATCCCATTAACCCTTCAGCTCTGACCACATACAAAATATAACAATAAAGTGACAGTAAAGGTAAGTATGAATAAAATCTCCCTTCTTGCAGTTTCCTGTTATCCAGGAAACATGTGCTGCAAGTTACAGAGTACATAAAGTATGTCCATTAAGGTGCTGCTTATTCATCACCTTGTGCACCACTATTACAAGACCAACACATTCTCGAAAGGAGTCTGATTGGGAAACACTGTGGACAATGAGCTCATTATTGAGGAAATCCAGGATTTATGAAATACCTTCAGAGATTGAGCACTTGGTACCGTCATGTCTGTGTTTTCTGAGTGAACCCTGGCAGAACCTGACTGTGTGAATTATTCACGTCCACATGAATAAAGTAACCCCTCTCTTCTGACTCAACTGTTGGCGTCCTGAGTGGATAGACACTAAGCGGTGCTGACCCAGAGGCAACTCACCTGTGCATCCTTATGGCTACCATTTATAGTGCACGGAGCAACATTTTCCAACAGAAAGTGCAAAGGAACTAGAAGGACAGGATCCCAGCTCTAAAAAAAGAAAGTTTGACGTTTGGGCAGGACTTTTAGAGGGATCGTAAAATTCATTTAAAAAATGTTTTCATACCATGTCGAATGCAATTTAAAGCTGTTTCACTGTCATATAGGAAAAGTCTGATTTAAATTAATGGAAACTGGTATGGCCAAAAGCTGAAATGAAAATAAGTCTGATCTTTGTTAATAAGATTTAAGACTGTACTATGCTTTTAAATTAGAGCTGTCAAAAATGCAGGTATGATTTAAAATGTTATTTTATTGTGTGAACCGGTATTGATTCTTAAAAACTGTTTCCAACAATGGTTGGTGCTTAAAATTGTGGCAGTTGTTCAATTTGGAGTTGTGTATGAACTCAAGACCTTACAGCAAGTATGCACACGTCTCTACATGACCGCTGTAATGAAACAAACACGTGCTCAAGGTAATAATGTTTGTTTACAATGTCGTAGTAACTTGCTGTATATTGAATCCTTAACCCTGTGTGGTGGTGAATATACGCTGGAGGAGGATATATTTCACACCAAACGCTCACATAAGTTCGTCATTTGCTCTCGCTCATGTTCACACGTTCCTCTTTAAGGGATCAATAATTTGAAACACTCAAGCTTTGAACCCTTCTCCTCTGGCAATGGATGAGCTAATACATCAATGAACATGTCAGCAGTCTGTACACAAGCTTTCTAATTAGATAACATTCAATGTCGGTCTCTTATACATCCTCTCCCAACCTCTCTGCTTTTCTGTGTCGGAGTTTATAGAACAGCTTTCCCCCAAAACACTCAGCAAAAGGTGCAGAGCCCATTACTCAAGAGCAACTTTGACTGATAACTATTGTTTGTGAGCTCATACATCACCATACTGATGCAGAATCATGATAATGTACATTTTGAATTAATGACATCCTGCATGTACAATCCAACAGTCAAAAACAGCCATGCGTGATACAGTAGGCTTTGAATGCAGGATTAACATTTCCTGAGCAAAACACAACAGTTCCTTTCAAATCTGGAATTAAGGAGATTATTTCATGGAATTGTTTGTCTAGAGTGAGGAATGAATTACTAATAAGGCCAAGGTACAGCTCATGACACCTCATGTATTGTGAAACTGACCTTTCAAGACTGACATGGATCCCTTACAGAGGATGCTCTCTGTCTGTAAAGTGGGTGCATTCCTTTTAGAGACATTTATTAGTGCAACTTTTCTGATGTTAAGAAGCAGGAAGTTGGAAAAATGGTTTATTAAAAAGCCAGAGAATCCTCCAAACAGCCTCTTCTTAAAGTCAAAATACTGTAAACTGATCAGTCCTGCTGGTTTTTCAGCATAACATTTAAACCCACCTGAAAACTGTCCCCAATGTTCCTCTGCATTCACTCTCAATGGCCCACAATTAAAAGATGTTACTATAAATAGAGCACAGTGTGCCTTCCAGCCCACTCTGCATCAAAGTCCCATTCAGCGTTAGAGGGAAGCTGTCCACTGCTGATGGGTTTGTCATTCATATGTTTTATAAAGAGTTTGATTCTCACTGCAGAGCCTGAATTTTATAGATTTACTTTCTAAGTAAGCAAGAAAAGGAGGATCGTCATATTTCTTTACATAATCTGATAAAAACAAGATATTCTGTACGTAAAATAAAATGTCATTACACTGTTGGCCAAAGTAACAACTTTTTGATCATTTTGTTCAATTAACAAAATACAATTAAGATATTTCTTCGAATAACTGTGCATCTGATCTGTGTCTGTGAACACCCTTGGGTCAGAATCAAACAACCAATCGATGTAAGCCTGCACTTGACTAGCCAATCACAGCGACCTTGGCTGTGTCCGAAATCCCACACTACTCACCATATACAGTAGTGAGTACAGTATCTAGTAGAGGTCCCAATTCTGAGTGAGCATTATCTTACCTATAGAGTGCACTCACTGTATCCCACAATGCATTGTGAATGTAGTGTACAACCTATGGTCACTACTCAAGCAATATATGCCATGTATATGCATTGCAGTTCAAGCGAGACGAGAAGTCAGACAGTGAAAAAACATGAAAACGTTGGGTGTTGACAGGTGAGGGTGCACCTCTGCCTGTGTTATGATGTTTTCTTTTGTTTTGGTTGACTCAGGACGTATCTGGGCAGAGAGCTCGTGTTTTTCCCCCGGCCAATGACAGCGCACAGGTGACTTTAGGAGTAAATACAATTCAGGGATTGGACACGATTCAAGCTTACGCATATGACGGACGTGGACATAGAGGCTAAAGAAGCAAAAATATAATAATGACAGTGCTGAAAATGCCACGTGGATAGAGCCTGTTCCATGACAAAGGTGATGCTTGTAATGACTTTCACGGAGTTGGCCGGCTTTCTGTTGTACAGGCTGGTAGCAAGCGCTTCGCTTGTGCTAGCTTACCATAGCCTGCAGTGAATGTAGTTAAGCAGTAAAAGTCTACATTACCTCCTGCAGCGAGTGTTTAGGCTATCCTGGTGCACTGAGCCCAGGAGGATGGGCAACGATCAATGCAACAGACTCCACCTTTAACGTCACAGAGTTAAAGCTCAACATCACAAAATACTGCACCGGAGAACGAGCTCATGTTGATGCGTATCTGTTGAAGTAAAACAGAGTTGTTTCTTTGTGTTTTGCTGTTACCAAAACACCTGCTGCAGAGTCAGAGAAAGAAAGATTTTGTAAAGTGTGTGTGTGTGTGATACAGCAGCCCCTAACAACTTATCCTACCAGCTTAGCATAAATCTGCTAATAACAGCCTGCGTCTGAAAAGAGGTTTTCAGATTTTCAAGATTAAAGCTGCCAGTTTACAGAGCACGCACGGCTGCTGGTCAATAACTGTTTCAAACAGGCTGCAGACAGGTACAGTTAAGACCAATATGAATGACCATATCACCTGCTATCACAGCTTAAGTCACACCCCTTCATTAACTGTAGCTGAAAATGTAACGCGTCTAACCATCGAACGAACAAGAAACACTTTCTAAATCTGATTCAAACTAACATAAATCTGTTTATCCTCTTTACAACTGAGCAAGCAGAAAAGGGTTTTCAACGTCACACTCCTTAAAACTCGGATCATAGTGACCCATAAACCATATATGGAACAGAAACTGGCCAATAGATATTGTTGATAGATTGATTATTGATCCCTGCTCAATTTCAAAATCTTGCTCTGCAGCTGCTGACGCTAACGATATCATTGCGATTCATTTTTCAAAATACCGAATCCTGACACCTTCACAATTAATCTTCACATCCCCACTGGAAGTTGTTTAAAACTAACAGCTGGCTACTCCGGATTTCATAGAGCAATCACAAATGTAGGTGAAAAAAAGAATTAAACTGTATAATATGCAAACTGGAGCTCTGATGAAATTATCTATCAGCTAAAGAGACAAATTAAAGAAAGGGTTCTTCAGGCAGGACTTAAGCAGAAATCAAAGCGCTGAACAATCAGAAAGTGGAAGATGGTTCCAGAGCTGAGGTGCTATCACAGCTAAAGATGAATCAACCTTTTATGCAGCTCATCTCGACGTCTCCTTGAGCAGTAAGGCGTAGGAAGCCGACTAAAATATTCAGGTGCAAGACCATGTAAAGTTGTGTGTTTGTTATGAGTAATATTTTAAGTTCGAAAAAAGAAATTGGTAACACATGCTGTGAGGTTTAAAGAAGGGTGATGCATCCAGAGAAAAAGGAAACCAGGTGAAATGAAAAACCGAGAGGTAAAGGCAGAAAGGAGCGAAGCCACAGACAGAGTTCACCTTCTGGAGGTCTGCAGATCAAAAAACAGGGCTTTGAATCCTCTTCTGTTTATTCTTTTGTTAACAGGTGATCAGTGTCTGGCCTGCAGCAGACCACTGCGTCTCTATCACCTCTGGCTCTACGCTCCAATTGTTGCCTCAGCAATCTGAGCCTGTTGCCAAGATTAGCTTTAGGCAAATTTCACTTTGCTTTCTTTGCCAGTCCTGTGCAGCAGGGAACCGACGTCTGCCACAGAGGCTTACAGATTAATCACAGTGTTTTGAGCTCTGTAACACCCTCACTGAATGATTTAGGAAAAAACTCGCCTCTGCTACGGGCTTAAACCGACGGATCCGGAGTAAGATATGACCTGTTGTATAAAGGTGGAAATAAAACCGCGGCGGCCGGTTGCCATAATGATGACAGCAGGGGAGACGGAAGCGATTGCAAACATGTTTACATGGCAGCTGTGGGGGGATAAGGGCTTGCCCAAGGGCACAGAGGCACTCCAGGCTTCATTGTAAGAATACACTTTGATACCCTGGAAACACTACTTACAGAGAGCATGTGTATGGATCTCATTAGAAAAACAACACTGAGCAAAGTTCATATATGAATATGAGGAGCGACATGCGTCTCTTATTCGTCCTCATCCATCTCTAGTGATGGCCACGGTTTGGATGACTTTGCATGAGCTGCCCATTGATAGCAACTTCAGATTAAATGAATACTCACTGACTTCAGCTGCCGGTGACTAACCTCACTTCACTGTGTGCGCCGAAGCTTCCAAAAGGAGCATAATCAGGAGCATATTGGCTCCATTAACAGTCCGTATATGTGGACAGAGCGATAATAAGCTGATGCCTCATTTGAAATCTGACTCACACAAAAGGAGCGTCTGCCTCAAGTGTCACGTCGGGAAACAACATTTTTGTTTGCATCGAACAACAGAAAGGAGGCAGCACGACGTGATGCAGCAATTTGAATACTGCCCGATGCAATTAGGATGTTGAAAACAATATATTATATTTTACTTGGTGGAAATTTAGTGGTGAAGAATAAAATACCTTTTGTATTTGCTTTGGATTCTGGAGAGACATGGTGCATGGTTTACTATTGTTTAAAACGTAAAATACTAAGCTAAGACCTGGGTGGTAACATGGGTGGGAGTTTGGGGCGTGTCATAAGAAAAAGACGTTTATGTTGTTCCTCATTTCTCCAAGTCATGTTTTCTTTACTTTTTTTCAGTTTTTCTAATGCAGATTAAAATTTCATTTACAAGATGGGCTCCAATTTTCAGGCAATAAAGACTGCTCCAGTCGACACACCTCCGCGACAACTATTCAGCCCCTCTTTGCTCTCACAGAAATAAATCAAGCCCCCCAATGTCCCACTCCTCGGGATGACGTCAGAGACTTGAGTTTTCCGTGCGTCTCTCCGCTGCCACAGCAACCAGAAATGGGGGAGGTGGGGGTGCCGCCCTCTCCCTTGACTTGACCCGGGGTAGAAAGTCTTTTTTTTTTCTTTTTTTCATGGGGGTATTGTTCCTGACACTTGAATAGATTGCCCTCTAATTCATCCCAGCGAGCATAAAAATGCATATAAGTGTAGAAAAGCCAGGAGGCTGTGGTTTGAAGTGACGAATAAAAACCAAAAGGGTCAGAGCGTTATAAAAGTAGACGTGAAGAAGAGAGCTGGAGATGAGGCAGACAGTTCTGTGTTTGACTCCAAAGAGAACCATCCATAAACTAAAACCCTGCTACTTTTCCTGTAGTCACTCAACATAAAGCCTAATTTTAAACTTTAAACTTCAGTGACTTCTGTTAAATTATCACCCATAATTGGATATTGACTTAACACATGTTGACCATTGTGATTTGTTATTGAACACCAAACAATAAGGAAAAGGAAAATATTTACAGACTCTTACTACAATAAAACTAGAACATATTTTGGTATTGACATCAAAGGGTTGTTTTGGCAAAACTAAAACTTCAATATCTCCAATATTCTTTTAGCCTAACTCTTCAGCTAAAGTGGAACTAAGTTCATTTTTAGTTGTGAAGCCTAATAATATGTAACATTTTGAGTTCTTAGCCAAATTATTATTAACACGTTTTTTAATGAAATCTCTGACATTGTGTCAATAAGCTTACAGTTTCCTTACAAAACATACAGAGCAACATATTCAGGCCTCAAACTACTATAAATGCTCATAATGATGTCATTAGGGATCCTAACTGCATTGCAGGACACCTTGTGTCACATAAGATGCTCAAAGAGAAAATAAAACAGTAGAATAATAGGAGGATATAACGCTCCATGCATTGCTATCATAAATATTCGTCCACTTTCACAGTGCAATGACTTTTTACAGCAGAGTAACAGCAGACATGAATCACACATCCACACACAGCAGTATGCGGCGTCGCCTTCCTGCTTCACTTACCGGAGGGATGAGAAGCTTCGTTGGGACCACCGACGCCGTGCGGGTTAGTAGTCGATACTTTTCAGAGGAGAAAATCTGCGTGTTTCAGGTTAGATCAAGCAGTCAGGTGAGTGGCTGCTGGTGGCCTGGCCGACCTGCAGTAGAGATGCATTCACCAGCAGCAGGCGGCACTAGTGTTGTGAGCTTCCTCGTACGTGATTGGGCCAGGTGGAACAGGCGCGCTCGCGTGCACCCTGCGCGCGCTATTTGCAGCGTGCCACTTCTAGCGTGCCTTGCGGACATTTCGGGCTATTTTCTGTGATACATGCTCAGGTGGGTTTGTGTAACAAGTACGTTTTGATAAGGTTGTGTTAAAGGAAACTACACAAGACTTCAGTACATTTTGCCTATCTAATAACCAATTGGGCTATTTAAAGCTTTGTAAAAATAGTTTAACCTGGCTTTATTTTTTGTTAAAATTGTAACAGAATAGTCCTGAATAAACACTGTTACAAATATTAGATTTAAGTAAAAAAGTTATATCACTGTTTTAGAAATATCAGCACCTTCCATTTAGTGAAATATGTGTACCTCTGCCTTTAC
Source organism: Symphodus melops (assembly GCF_947650265.1). Lineage (NCBI taxonomy): Eukaryota > Metazoa > Chordata > Actinopteri > Labriformes > Labridae > Symphodus > Symphodus melops. The sequence continues at coordinate 12,654,383 of NC_136692.1, read as the reverse complement.
ATTTTGCTTAACTGTTCAGATATTAAAATCTTCTACAAATGTTTCAACAGCCTTGTTTCAGCTGGATGGCATTCAGGAAGAGACTGTATTGCCATAGATAATCCTTCATATTATCTCTTCATTTATGTCCCCCCCCCTCATTTCTTAAACTTTCCACCCAAACGATCTTGCAGTGGAATTGTTTTCTTTGTCCTTTCTAGTGCCTTTCATTTTTATGACAATCTCCAGAATTGAATTAGGATAGTTTATACATACTAGGACTTTTCCACTTGTTTCTGGTAAAATCTTAATGGTCCCTCATTATTCTAAAAAGACTTAAAAACCATGAGACAGTAAGTATGGTTCAAGTAATTCTATTTTCTTACATACTGTTCTGAAGAGCCACAGACAAAACACAACACTGAAGCAGCAATCAACATCCTCAAGGCTTTTCAAAGGCTTATTCAGATCCTGTCAAATGAAGGCTGTACCTGTGGGTGTGGTGGGTTTGTCATTATGAACATCTTAAGGGGAATATAAAAACACCTGGACTTGTGTCAACATGAGTCGATTGGGATCCATATGTCAACAGAATATTAACCACTGCTGTCAATACAGGGAGAATCAAGTTAAGAAGAAAATACAAGGAGAAAGAAGAACAGGTTTATTTGAATGAAATATAATAGTCTTCACATGGGACATCAAAGCTTTTCTTGACCCCATTTGCCCATATCTAATTTAACCCTATGTTATGAAGGATTATAAAGCATTACCATGTCAAATGTCTTCATTAGAAATTTGCAGCACATAAACAGTCAAAAAAAACCTCTTAAGATGCTCAAAAGAATATTTTATTTTCCCAAAGAAGTTACACGACATTCAGAATCCTTTCTTAACTCAACATTGGTTGCTAATGTTTCATTATTAAAAAGGAAAAGATCCACTAGCACATTGTTCAGGAGGTCTTGATGGAATAAAAAAAAGCCAAACTTCAGCATTGGTCACTGACTACATACTCGAGGTAAAATAGAGACGATTACAAATATATATCCATCTATTTTAGGGAAACAATAGATTGTTGTACAAGATTAACTCTCTCAAACAGCTATCATAGTACAAAGTGAGGATGACACAGCAGGTTATCCAAACCAGCATACAATATGTCCTCTGAGAAAAATATACTTTTATATATTCCAATGAAAGAATCCGTTAGCAGCTTAGGCAAAGGATGCTGGTCTTTCAATTTGCTAAAAAGTTTCTCACGTTAATTGCATTTTGGTTTTCAACTTACATATCATACATGATTTTCTTTGTAATTAGTCTCAAATGCATAAATGGTAGTATGTGCAATATGGATAAATATCTTTGAGAAGAAAAAGTTCAAACAATACACGTGAACTTTGTGAAGTTACTGGTGCATGTTTTTAACGGAGCATTTATTTTGTGTAATGTGGAGTGTGTCGGGATGTGAAGTTAAACAGGCTCTACATGTACATCCATGGTCCAAGTCTGTGTGTACATGTGTATGATTGGTCCGTTCTCTTCCTTTAAGAGGAGTGTTGGTCCCAAAAAAGTGGTAATGAGAGCGCCTGTTTTTCCAATAACAGGACTAGGTTTGTCAGCACAGCGGGGGACAGGAACAATTCAAGAATTCAAGGCACATTAAGTCACATAAGGCCGATGCTTAATTTTTCTCTAGAAAAAAACAAACAAACTATTTTGACCTATTCAGTCATGTGCCTTAATTGAGACAGAAATAGGCAAATGCTAAAAAAATAAAAAAAAAAAATAAAAAAAAAAGGGGGGGGTGTCAAATAAAAGTGGCATAACGTCATAATCATATGATAATATTCATGATTTGTTTTAAAAAGCCATTTTCTCTTCCATTTCAATATTAAATATAAGTTTGGCATTTAGGGTAATACTCTTTTTCCCAGCCCAGAGTTGGATGAGAAGATTGGTATAACTGTTATGTCTGTACTTTAAATGTAAATCTAGAAATTGCAGCTTGTTAGCCTAGCGTAGCATAATAACAGGAATCAGTAGGAAGCTGCTCGCCTGGCTATGTCCTAAGCAGGGGAAAAAAAGCCTACCATAAACCCTCAACTTTTTAAACTTTGGTTTTTGCTTGAATGAGGTAAACAGGACTTTTTTAAACCTTTGAGACAGAGCCAAGCTTGCTTTTATCCTTATTTCCAGTCTTAATGCTAAGCTTTAAAAAAAAGGCCTGGCAGCTGAATCATTATACTTAATATACAAATATGAAAGTGGTGTTGATCTTCTCATCCAACTCTCAGCAAGACAGCAATTAAGTAATTTCCCAATATGTCGACTACCACTTCAATCAGAGTCAATTAGCGTTGAATTTGCATAATCAAAAAGCTTGGAGCCAGCTGTTGTGATCATTATATCAGGACAGGTGTAAAATCAAATCATTAAATAAATCATGTGTAGAGTCTCCTGAAGTGTTCAGATTTGAATTTATAAAGCAGTCATCTTTGTTTGAGTAGGGCTGATAAAAGTGATGAAAATAATGGCAGTCGTTTTGATCCTGCTGCCCTTACAGAGCCAACATGGTTGACACGGGGAGATTCAACATTCATTTGCTGGAGTACAAAAGGCCATTTACTGTTTCCAAATGAGTTTACTGCAGCAACTCCTGTTTCACTGATGTGTCAAACAGTATAAAAGTGCATTTCCTACATTTTCAAATAACTGCAATATGAAAAAAGATTATTTAACATCAGGAGCAAAAAAACAGATTGTGGGACTTTTTCCCCTATTTCTTTTTTTTTTTACACGTTTTGCACAAGTCAAAGAACGTACAATTCTGAAAGTTTGAAAGGCAGTGACAGTAGAGCTGAAGAGAGAATGAAGGAGAGGAGTTCCTGTAGTTTTGAAACAATTTGACATTTCCTGTCAAACTGGGCCATTGTGGCTTGAAAGGAGTGATTAGTGCTCTTCTAGCCATGATGGACTGTCCCCACCTGGCATTTTCAACTTGATGTGGAACTGCTTGAGTGTCTGTTCCAGCTGCTGTTGGTTTCCAGCGTAGTACGCAGCGATGGCATTATGGAACAGGATGAGCTGGTTGTGCAATACCTTCACCTGTTTGCATACATAGACAAACAAATGCATGATGAGCACACATGAATTAAAAAAGCCATTATTATGAAGAGCAGAATTAGGATCTAGCTGACCTTGTTCTCTTCCAAGAACTTCAACTTGACAGAGACGTCAGTTCGCATCCTCTCATACTTCTCCCGGTGGATCTGGAACTGCTGCTGGGACTGTTCTATCTTGGGCATGGTGGTGGCATCACGTGGCCCCAGATTCAACTCCTCCAAATCTGTACGGTATGCATCATACTCAACTCTGGGAGTGTGTGATGCAAATGAAATAATATGAGAGACATGTTGTATGTGTGTAGGTACTGTTATGTTTTTTTTTATGAATTAAGAAACTGACATAAAAATATCTAACTTAAAAAAAATTAACCTTCGACTTTATATTTCCTGTTGGTCAACAAAATGCCACAAGTTTTATTCTTCAACAGAGAGACTTCTGACAATGACACAGTCCAAACGTTTTCAAAGACAAGAACAGTGGAACACACATATGTTCATGTATAACCTACCTGGCAAATTCATATTGTTTGATGTTAATCATGGTGTCCTCAATTGTTTTGTCGACAAGAGTGTTCACACTGGCGATAAAAAAGTTGATTGCACCCAGCAGTGTGTCTCCATTTTTGGACAAAAGTTTTTGGGTGTCAGCGTTGTAGCTAAACTCCTCCTGAAGAACAGAGTTAACATTGTTTTATGATCATGATTAAACATTAAATATATAACTAAAGTTGAACAACACATACATGTGTCTGTGAATTAAAACTACTGAAGTGTAGCAGTGGTTTGAAATTCATAAAATTAATTTACTATTTAAAACTTTGACTATTATTGATAAATCCTACGACACTATTAGAGTATTCAGGAAGTGAATGAGGACCTCCTGGAGACTTTAATGCCCTTTAAACTGCTCACTTTAAAGCATGGACTAGTGTGTGATGCTGATAAATTCATACAAAATCTATAAACAGTTAAACTAACCGGCCATCGAATCAGTCAAATAGATTTTTTTGTGAACATTTACAAAAAAAAAATATATATATATATCCAAATGATACATGGACTCACATGGAGTTCTGGGGACTTGAGGCTGAGGTCAGCAAAGGCGTCGCCCAGCTGCCGTTGTGTCTGCATCATCTGGGACAGCTGATTGGCCAGCGTCTGAGCCAGCCTGATTACATGCTGGTACTTTCTCTTGTTGTCACGGAGGACTTCGATTTGAGCCTCCAGCTCCATGTCCACAGTCCTGGAGCCCCGGCCCAGCTTCTCTGACAGGATCTGTCTTGTGCACTACAGAGGACAGCATGCTAATGGTCACACATACATACTGATAAGAGTTTCAGAACAATATGAAACATTAGGAATGTGACTGGTTGGAGTTTTGACAATACACCTCCAAGAGTGAAAATGGAGACTGTAAAGAGACAATCACAGGGACAGGGTGTCTAAAGCAAGAAAACAAGCAACAATATATGCAAGTTAGTTTGAGGTATGGTAAACCTTTTTTTTGCAAACAGAGGATAAGACAGTGAGGACAAAAGGTGGAATGAATACAGAAATAAGAGGTGATGTTGAAGGAGGACTTTAAATTAAGACACCAAGGATTACTTTATATGTGTTGATGCTCCACTTTCTCACAAGATCCAGTTTCTCCATGGCTGGACTCTTTAAATCATCTGACAGGACCACCGCTCCTGCGCCTGAACAATCAAAAGTAATTTCATCAATGAGTGATTATGTTATTGGATTGCAGGATAGAGAGCTGGGGTAAACATTAAAGATGGTACAACTGAAATGTTAGTATTTATTGTCAGGTTGACATTAATACTTCAATACAGACCACATACTACATTCTAATGACATCTTTATTTATTTATTTTTTCAGTTGAAATCAAAACATAGAAATCATTAGTCACAACTTACAAACTCCTTTAGTGTCTAAAAGTTATGTGAAGTGCCAGAGGGGGAATAACGAGGAATATCAAGCCTCAAAACTGACAAAGCATCAAGGTTATGAGTCAAATCAAATTAATAGCTGGATACAAAACTATATAGTTTTTTTTAGTTTAATAAAAAAAAAAAAAAGATAAAAAATTCAAAAAGAAAATGTTCATGCTTTTGGTGCAAAGCTAAAGCTAAGCTAGCTAGCCAGCTAATACTTCATTTTCAAGTGCATTTATTCCTCAAATATAATCAAGGAGTAAGATAGAAAATAAATGACTAAATTTATCATGTTATCACCAAAATAAGGCTGAATCGTTTATCTTTTTTTCCTATTTTAAACAAATTTAACTAGAAACCAAAGCTAACAAAGTGAGCAAGCTCAAAATTAGCTTGGCGTTTTCAGACTCATGTCTTTAGTTTCAGGTTTTTTTTCAACTAATGGTGTTAACATGACTAAAAACTGTCTCTATTCCTTCTAACTGCCTGGACATTGGAGGCAAAGTATTATATTATATATTGGTAATTCTTTCTTAAACTGTAATTATGAGTAAACTATAACCCAGTGAATAGATAGTCAACTATTTTGTGTGTGTTGTGTTTGTGTTTGACAAGCTTTTAATACATTTGCCAGTTTTAGGGGAGACAACTTTTGCAAAGACAAAAGGTAAGAAGCAGAAAAACCCACTGCGATTAAATGTGCAAGCAGTTTTTTTTTCTCCATCCAAGCAGACGCTTTAGGAATCAAGAGGGTGCATCAACTCTAAAAATCTTTAGATCTAGATCTTAGAAAAACAACTAAGGATTATGCAAACACTTGTCATGAGTGACAGCAAAGCAGAAATCTTCTGAAAGCGGCCCAGACTTATTCAGAGGTAAAGTTCAGAGGAGCAAACAGCAAGAAAGGAGAAGACGAAAGGTTTGATTTTGAATGCAGGACAGCCTGTAGGAACAAGGAGTAGATATCAGACTGATGACAGACAAGACAGGCACCAAAGACTGTGGTTATTTCAGTGTGAAAGAAGAGACTGATTCAGTGTCATCTGTTCCATACTCCTTCACTGCTGGTACCTTTCTCAGCCTGACTATCGCTGGAAGAGCGTGCCAGGCGGCTAGCAACAGCCAAGCTGGGAGCTACAGGTGCCACGGGAGATGTGGGCAGGCTTGCTGACCCTGGGAGATATTCACAGTTACACTCATTAGACTGTCACCATCCCGGCCAACATACGTTTAAGGGAAAGTTTCTCATTGATGCTGATTTTCTGTTTGTTTTACTGAGTGGCTCAGTAGATGAGTGTGTGACTAGACCAGAGTAAACAACATGTAAAGTAGCCATGGCAACAATGTGGATGCGACACATCCCAGTCCTCCACGGGTAGATTTATATTTGCATTTACAATAAGTGAATGACGATGAAAAGGAAAGAGGGTTACGACATGGACATCAAAGGAAACTCATTTCAATTCAATTGGATGTCCACCTTTACACATTCAAATCAGTGCCTTTCACATTTTAGAGATTAAAAAAAATAAAGCGGCACACTGGGAGTCATAGAAATTCTATTTAAACACAGAAGGCTGCAGAGCAGTCACACTGATAACAAGGCCTGATTCTAATAAAGCTGCTTTGTCACAAAAAAATGAAGATGAACGAAGAGCAGAAAAAAAAAACCTGAATCAAGAGTCGTACAGTTAAAGTTGGGTGTGAAGGTTTTACCTCTGTATGGTCCTGATTCAATGATGCCCTCTGCTGTTGAAGAGAAGTTACTGGCAATGACACAGGACTCTGAAAGGTTCAGGGCCACAGGTCCACTGGAGTACGAGTCCTACAGGAAAAGTCAGACATATTTTATTTTAAAAGTCTAAGTGGTGAAAATCTATCAAACATATTATATTTATGTTGAGGGAAACAATATCACTTATATTTAATTAATTACAGTATATCATGATAATGATTCTATTACCTAGGCCTACTTTGTACTGTTCGTCAAAACTACAGAAGGACATTTGAGCAATGGCTAATTACATTCTATAATATTTTAGATTTCAAAGATATAAAATTAAAGTAAACATGTTTCCACTAAAATAATACTAATACTAAATAATAAAAATGTCATTTATATCAATTGCTTGCTTTTAAAAAGCCTGAGAGCCTCAGATGATCTGAACAAAGGAGAGCTCCGTTGAGAAAACCAGCAGATTTAAAGAAAGGACTTTGAATCCTCTTCAGGGTTTTCTTTACAGAACCAGTGGATGCCATTAGTCTGAGACAAAGACGAAGTTTCACAAGATGCTTTTCGAGCTAAACTTGCACTATAAACCTGCTGCTGCCCATCTTTCAATTGTTGATTAATCTATTATAACACACGTTATCGTTTTAAATCAGTCGTTTTATCACCGTTTTTTTTTTATTGCTTTTAGCAATGTTTCTAAATTTTGCTTTTAACGTTATGTCTTTATTATTCCTTTCGGTGACGCTGTTTGCCTAAAGAGTCACCACTACAGAGACATCAGTGGCTTGTTCTTTCATAAGCTCCTCACAAGCCCTTACCCTCTGAAACACCGCCTCAGGGCTCTGATCCAGGTCTCCATTGCTGGTGACTGGGATCTCTGCGGCCGAGCTTCTGCTCTGCTCCTCAGCCATGGTGCTCTCCTTTAGAGTGGAGGAGAGAGAAACCAAGAACGTCATTTTTAAAAGCTTCACCCAAACAAGTTCAACGGAAAACGAGGATGCAGGTTCCACTTATCGAGCACAGCAGTTGTTAGCTGGCATCTTGTAGCCATAGTAGAAGATACAGGGCTTGGCCAGATTTTCAATACCATGAATAATATATATGGTTTCAAAAAACAGACACACTTATTATTCAGTCCGTTTGCTTTTTTTTTGTTTTTTTGTTTTGTTTTTCAAGATTTCTTTCATTAATTCTACATCGTTCTATTCTAAGTGATTCAAGTTGAGACATAAACCAGGAACAACTCTAAAGACCTTAAGCAACAACTGACATCAACTTTCATCACAACGCTATTTTACAACACTGTTTCTAGTGAAGTAACAAACACAGCCATCAAAAACAGCTTTATAAAGAGCCATCTTTCAGGACAGACATTCTTCAAAGGCTGTCAGAACGTTTGATGTTGGTTTCATTTTCAGAACAACATCTTATAAAATGATGCAATCATTGTTTATGTTTAATGATCCACGCCGTCACAAAAAGAGGGAGCTATTCAAATTCACAGGTGAGCCAACTCTTTCTCGTGTCCGTTTGGCATCTGATAAAGACGCAAAAAGGATGTTTATGTCGTTAACAAACAGGCACAGGGAAGGGGACGTCATACAGCCTATGAATCAGACAATGTGCTGACTGTGCAGGAGTTTCAAGAAAAGTCTTCATATAGATAACCAGAGTCGAGTACGCACTAGTACCTTTTAAGTTTCGCTCGTATCAAATCAAAGTTAACCTTTCTGTTATAGTGAATATAATGTTTGTCAGTGGAATCCACTCATTTCAGACTACATCTGACTTTGTGGCTTGTAACTGGTTGTTTTGTTGTCTCTCTTGTGATGCAGAAACACATATGGAGCAAGATTTCCCTCAGCCTCCCGCTTTAACAACAACTATGTGGACAGACCTGTTCTAATATGCATGAACACAAATCAATCGTGGCTCCTCTTAAGTCGCCTCAGTTGCAGCACGTTCATGCGTTGGCTCTTAGCAGGTTGCCACAGGGTGGAGACAAAACACTTCTGTTTCGACCACAGTAACGTGGCAGGCTGATGCTGCATCTGTGCTTTTTTTTTTTTTTTTTTTTTTTAGTCCAACTTCCGTGACCTAATCACGTTGGACTTGCAAACTAGGACAACGACCTAAGCACTATAATGCTTCGTTGGTCGGTTTTGTGAGGCTTACAGAGTAAAGCTGGTTAATGATGATGAGTGACACGCCTTGCAGAGGGGTGTACAACTTACACTATGTATACATTCATAAATCTGAATTTGCATCCTTGAATTAGATCCTTTACCAACATGTGGGCCTTGACCAGTCTCTTAATAATGCAAAAAGCTGCCAGATCACCTCGTAACAGGATCTGGGTCGAGTCTCAATAGACAGACAAGTTTCACTGTCGAAGAAAAAAAGGGCGTGTAGACTTAAAATGTTCCAAACAAAAGTAACATTAACAATCTAGTGATTGTTATCTTAACATACTTCTTAGACTTCACAGGCTGCCATGCATGAGCCCCAGTGTTGGATGAATACATAGTCCCCTTTTTAATAGATGGATAGATAGATAATAATAATAGATAATAGACACATGTTCAATATTTTCTGAAAGAAGTCACATAGAGAATATCATATCGAGTCTTGCTTGGCCTTTAAATGGAAACAAGTCCAACTAAAGACTTCATAGATTTAGTTCACAGTGTGTCATCTGCGACAGTGTGTTTGTTATGTAAATTTACAAACGGGTCGAGAAGAAGAAATCCAGGAGAGAGGAGAGAAGTAGATGTGTTCATTTCAGATGTAAACGCATGAAAAAGAGCAAAGCGGAGTGTTTAAATGATTTCATGTCGGCTATGTGTAAGAAAGACCTTACTTGGTTTTGTGTCATGTGACAGCCACATAAATACTTAAATCGTCATATGAGCCCGGCATGCAGGCAGGCAGCACAGACAAGCACTGCTTGTCCAACCAGCTCTAGTAGATAAGACACACTTTTGTGTTATTGTTCACGCTTATATCAAGTTTTAACACACAGTCTGTTTGAGGAGAGTCTCTGATTACATGGCTTAGAAAAAGAAAAAGAAAAACTGAGTAGCACTGCTTTGTGTTTATGTTTCGGTGTTGATTTATTTATTTGCAGTTGAAGCATAACTATCGATGCATCTCTTAGCGTCTTGAGTTGCAAACCTAGCGGGTCTGATTCAGTTTCACAATCCGGAGATGGTCCGGGTTCAACTCCGACACCTGCAACTACTCTACTGATAGAGACTGCTGTAACACAGAGCGAAGCAAAGTGGCCGCAAATGAATCAGGCAATAAGAAGGGGCAAGGTATGGCCTGTCATAGTGTGCTGCTCCCTATAGTCCTGTATCCTGGATACGAGCTGGCATGACGTAGGAGTAAGGCCGAACAACAATGAGCTAATTGTCCGATTGGCTGTGTCAGCTGGAAAGGAAAGAATCATGTCTTGCCTTTCAAACTATGGGAGGAGCCACGCTGCAAAACACCAGGTTTAAACAGCAAAAAAAAACACACAAAAAAAACATTGTAATGTAAGACCTGGATCAACCATTCTGAATTTAGGATTGCTAAATGAAGAAAGTAAAAGATTTCTGATTTACAATTCTTGAAATGTAGGCTCTGAATGTGAATCAACAGCCTGGGGAGTCGCACATTCCTACATCAGCAGAAAATGGGGTCAGTGTTAAATCAAAGGCAAACACATGTAGAAAACTGTGGGCTGCTTAGTGGTGACACATTATAGAAAAAAACACCCATTGCATAGAAATATAGAGAGAAGATCAACCCGTCTCACAAATCACTGAGTTAAGCCAGCATGAACACAAAGCAAAGGCAAGATATGAAGACTTGATCGTCCCCAATTACATGGAGCACCTCACAGAGCAAGGAAAAACACCATCAACAAAAAACAGCTACAGTACGGCAGCCTTACATCTTTGAACCCACCAGCAAAGCGGAATGAAGCCGGCTAACAATGAACGCATCACTTAGCAGAATACACACATGGAGTTGATAATCCCAGACAAAGCTTTACAACTACATTCAATATAATTATGATAGAAAATAGACCACCACCATTACAGCAAGTAAAGTTTGAAATAGTGATCCAGCAAGGAAGCGCTTGAGGAAGCTGATTGTCTACATTAAAAGGTAAACATCACCTTTGTTTCAGTGGGAGGTTCTCCGCTCTCCTCTGGTGTGTCAGCTCTTTCAACATGATGATCGGTGTCCTGTTCCCCACTTTCTACACTGTCATGCACGTGTGTCGTATCACCATCCCTGCATGTCACCTCACTCTCAATCTGAACTCCCTCATCCTGTTCCTCAACATCCCTGCTGTCGCTGTCTTCTGCACCTTCTTCAGGACTGTCAATATCAACGTCGTACAGCGCTTCGTCCCTGTCATTTCCTCCCCCGCTACTGTCGTCTATAATCTCCGGTTTTATTTCCAACGTTAAACTCTCCACTGCTTTTTCCACCTCCTCATAACCATCCTGAGGGTCCTCTGTTGAGGTCTTCCCCGATTCAGCCTCAAGACTAACTTCAGACATACCTGAAAACAGACAGATAGGAAGGTATGAATTTGGCCTGAGTAAGCCAGATTGTGCCTAGTTAAAAAAAAAAAAATCCAGCTACTCCTTGTAACCGCCCATGATGTGACTTTTCCGTTTTATTCAGGAGGAACATTAGAGATGTCCTTACTAATTTTAAAGAAAAATCTAAAGGCACTATTACGAATAAAGGTCTAAAGAAGGGGTCTCCAACCTTTCTTCATCTGAGAGCTACTTTGAAAAAGTTCAAGTGGCCAAGAGCTACTTGCATCACATCACTTGCACTTATTCACACAGCACACATCAGATGACTTAAGCTATTGTGGGAAATTGTAATAAGCCAATCAATAATCTTGAATTCACATCATAGTCCAAGAAAACATGAATGTTTTACGCTTGTTATTGTGTATTTAAAATGTGTTTTTTTTAATGTGCTAAACATATGAAAAGTGAGAAGAGGTGCATTTACTGTTACTGTTACTTTTATTTTTTGCACAGTCAGCAAAACCTATAGGCAAGCTACTGGAGCTCCTGAGCTACCTGTTGGAGACCCCTGATCTAAAGCAATGAAAATAATGTATAGATGGATATTGAAAACGTGATAAGCCATATTATATTTAACATTTCATTTTGCTTGTTTGATATAGAAGAAAAAAACAAATGTAGACTGTACTTGTAAAGCTCTTTTACACCACACACACACCTTTAGTAAGGTTTGATACATTACCTGTTGCAGCATGATCACGTGACAAGCAAAGATGTCTAAAACCCGACATTACATTGATTTAATGCTAGTATCGATACAGGATAATGTCACTGATAAACTGCATGGTTTCGCCGAGCATAAATCGTAGTGTTAAACAAAGATTCAATAATGCTTCTTGGTGTGGTTTTGCCACCCAGTCAGCCGGTCAGTTGCGCAAAAAGCTGCTCACTTGTTTGAGTCGCTGTGAGCTCTTGACGTGTTTGCTAACGCTAACAGAGCTAAACACCAGATATATGAGGGACGAACGCGTTAAAACTGGAGAGAAAAATGCTCTAAAAATAGTTAACATCATCTTATAATTGAGCCACATATTCAACACAACGCCCTACGAGAATGGCGATGATGAAAACTTAAGTTAACGTTACCTCTCTGCGGCCGTGGCTAACTATTTAGCCGTGAACAGTGTGCTGTTTGGAGTTCACAAATCCTTGGTCGCTCTCCGCAATGCACGTTTGTCTAAAAGGCTTCTCTTAATGCAAATGTTGCATCGATTATCTAGCAGTTTTCCATCTGTGAACTTCAGCTCCGCTCAGGCACGCTAGACCTGCTAACCCCGGAAAAAGGGAAGCAGCTCCACTAAGGGCCCTCTCGTGTCATCAGACGCAGACCATGTCGTTTGCTGCGTGCGCTCGCCCCCTGCTGGCAAAATATGATTGGTGCAGTTTGTTTCCAACGACCAAAATAGTCAAATTTAGTATTTTAACAGATTATTTTTTTTAAATATTTTGAGTAAAAAATATTACTGAATAAGCCGACTCTAAACTATCAATAATTTCTTCTTAAATGTTAAATTCAAACTACAATTTCCTCCTAGCTGATGTATACGCTCCAAGCTGTTGAGAAATCTGATGTACTGAATCTGTCGCCTGAATGATTCTGAAAATTATATCATTATGCTACTGACAAACCCTCGTCTCAGTACTGTAGGATACCAGCCACCTTTGTGGAAGCATTGGCATATTTGGCTTATACCATTTTTAACGTGTGTTGATGCGTGTCTTTCAAATGGACCAACAAGTCTTCCAAATAAAGACATTGAATATAAGATAATGTATTATTTTATCAATCCCCTGCGGGGAAATTCGGGCGTTGCAGCAGCAGCAATACAAAAAAAAGTTAAAAAAAAATAAAATAAAAAAAACGAATCAATAGCAACCTAAGTACAATTTGAAAAGCCTGAATTTCCCTCGGGATCAATAAAGTATCTATCTATCTATCTATCTATCTATCTATCTATCTATCTATCTATCTATCTATCTATCTATCTATCTATCTATCTATCTATCTATCTATCTATCTATCTATCTATCTATCTATCTGTCTATCTATCTATCTATCTATCTATCTATCTATCTATCTATCTATCTACATAATGAGGTGAACTCTACAAGACAATGCAGAAATGATGTGCAGGGATTGGCAGGTTAAAGTGATCAGTGGAAATCTTGACGTGTGTTCAGAGGCAGCGAGTTATGAAAACAGCAGTTTGACAGTTATAAAGTATAATATAATATCTATAGTGCAATAGATACAATATTCAGTTATGTATGTCCGTGCAATGTATAGGATATACATATAATAAATACAAATTTATATAGATATGCTATAAGAAAAATAGTATGATAATAGTATATCAATATTATATTCTGCAGCGCAATGAATATATACAACACATACCAAACCACCAGCACCACCCCTGGGCTTGCTGGCGATACCACGATGTTACATAAACTCAATTTCCCACAAGTCCCGAGATGGGTTACGCACGGTTACGTCGTTACGCAGGCTTGAAGCCGAGTTGGGGCAGTCCAGTGAGAGGCCATATTGGAATCTATGAAATCGGCTTGCACTTTGATAGAACTGAGTGTCTGTCGTTTTGGGAGTCTCTTAATCGCGTTCTCTCCCCCCCACCAGGATTTAAAACCGACTGATAGCGCCGGGCTTTCCACCTGAGACACTGCCACGTCTGGACGGCAAGTTGTCTCTTTTCTTTAGTGGGGAAAATGAGTCCAACCGATGCTAAAAGAGGGGCTAAACGCAGGAAGAACAAGCGGGGCGGTGGCAGTAGCTGCAGTGCTGTCTGCAACACCAGCACCAGCAGCAGCGGCAAGGCCGGGGTAGTTTCGGCCCTGGGATGTGCGGGGACAGCATCACCTGCCTCTGTCGTCAGTTTTTTAACACCTGGCAGCACAGGCAACGGGACTGTAGCCTCCATCACGGGCTTAAACGGAGAGGTAAGACTGTCACACAGTGTGTATGTGTGCGGGAGGGGGGGGGGGGGGACTAAAGCTAGCAGTGTTATCAATGACACACATCTGATGCGGGCCCGACACAGCTAGCTAACTTTCTACGCATCATAACTAGACATTAACATCTACTGCCATCTGCTAAAACATAACAGTGATCAAATATGTCACAGTGTCGTCAATGTGTTGACTTAAAGTGTCGTAAACGCATTCAGTCTGCTCAGGCTCAGACTAACATCGTTAGCTTAAGTTTAGAGATCGTTTAGCTGAATAAATAAACTACTATAACCATATTGGACTTTATTGTGAGCTCATGAAGTCCAGGTACGTAGGTGGGGATTAAATTGCCCAAGTCAAGATGAGCTGGGAGTACGATGAGCTTCACTACAGTACAACACAGGCCGCTTTAAAGTGTATAAACATCTATGCTAGCTAATGCTAACACAGTTAAGACGACTAACAACTTCAGCCTCATCGGGCCTTGGTGTGTTTATAAAAGCAGACGTTACGTTTCGCTTTCTTATATACAGGTTCGTCTGGATTTTACTTGATTAATGTATTAGTGAGAATACACACCTTTACCTTAAACTCTCCATCTGGCTTCGATAGCTAAGGCATCCCTCATGAAGATAGAAACTTTTATTGGACGTTTTACTGACTTGTGTTTATTAGTTTCTCAAACATGTTGGGTTGAAAGTAAGGGCATGCTTTAATGTTGTCGTTTTTTTAATCAAATGTTTAAAAAGCGTTTCTATAGTAGGCGACACATTTGAGTAGTATTCAAACCCACATTGTCTATATTACATTTAATCAGCCAGTTGTATTCAAATGGATTAAAAAAAGCAAACTGGTTTAAAGAGGCACCACTCATAGTCAAAGTGTTGAATGACAATATGGCTTGCCTGACTCTACTACATGTTTATACTATTTTAAGACTTATTATTATTATGTTATAGTTCAGTGTCTGCCTGACACCTGCATGGAAAGTGAACCAGGTGTACTCCTCACTTCTCCAACTTCAAGGTTTAAAATGGGATATTAATTCACTTACATATCAAGTCAGTCAGCCTAAGGTCCTAAACGAACAGACACATCAATATATTGGAGGAATCACTTGTATACAAGGACGTTTTTCCACCTGTTTATCAAGCTAATATGGGGTCGGCCCTATGTAAACACTGAGCTGTTTTTATCTCTCAGGTCAAAGTGAACAACAGCATTACACCCCAGTTCACTGAAGGACCAGTGAATGCTGACTTCTCTGGAGTCCTTCAGGTAAATCTACATTAGCTGTTACGTAGCTTTATTGAACAGCACTTGTCAAGGTGTTCTTCTGTAGTTATGTTGTCTGCTTTATATAATTTGATGTTATTGCAAGAAGGTAAGGATCACTAAAATGGAATAAACTCAAGATGATGGTTTAGTCAGGTCCCTGTTTAATAACACTTGCAACCGACGCCTCATCACAAAAACGAAGTACATATTAAACTCCATCCTAGACACACTGGTAATGTCTCTAATGTAGCTTTCCCCTTTGCTGTATTTAAAGGAAAGTCATGAAAACATTTTGTGAAAGAAGACAATTGGCTGAAATGAATATACACTGCAGTGTTTCCCCAAGGTTGGCGTTATAGCAGCAGTGGTGAAGTGGAACAATGTTTGAGTTGTGAACAATTCTTTAAAATTCTTAATCATTAAAATAGTTATTAAGATTTATTGGACAAAATAATCACCCAACAACCAGCGTTTTGTCACAACCCGGCTCGTAGGTAATAGTAAACTAGGAGAGGAGTCTGGATTTTACCAATCAAAATGAATAATGTATTTTTAAAGTCGTAAAGAAAAAGAAAAAAATCAGCAGCAGTGGTCATATTTCAGATGCATGTAAGGTAAACATTGTACTGTGGCAGCGATTTAGAAAAGTCGAACGACCATTTACAAACACAAAAACAACCCTGACTCTGTTGATGATGCCATTCTATTATCTGAACAGTTTCAAACATTTGATTCTGTTTACATGCACGCTCAAATTATTAGTGTTTTTCAAACACAAATGCGTTTTTGTGCGTCAAGCCTACAATTAAGAAACGTCATGTAGCACAAATATCCAATAATCCACCTGCTGCTTGTTCAGAAATCATTGACCCCTCACCTTCTCTTCTTCAGGTGAAGGATGTTTCTGTTCTGATTTGATCCAAAGGTTGATTAAAATACTATTACAACACAAACTGTTTTAGATACGATGAAAGAAGAAATGAGGCGACAGTTTTGAGTGTTGCTTTGTTATTTGAAAACGATGACTGATTGTGATCAATGACGTTGTACTAAATCAAAATATTAGCTATTCAGGTGTTGATGCTTTGATCAGCTTTCGGTCAAATATTTGGAAAATTTGGTTTGTTGCGCTTTTTTTATTTTCTTATTGTCTTTCAGGAAAATAAAACAAAGAAAAGGACTAAATGTCCAATGTGTCTTTGGGGAAGACACTGAGTTGGTCCCATAGCCTCGGCGGCGTATGAATGTGTGCAAATGTGCAAATTTGATTAGCTAATTCTGATGGCCTCGTGACACAGCAGCCTCTGCCATCAGAGTGCAGGGTAGGTGCGACTCGTGGTGTAAAGTATTTAGAAGACTAGAAAAGCTCATGTCCGACCTTCTCTGATCCAAACAAACACAGACCACTCAGAGCGGAATCAAAGCCACGCAGAGAAAAAATACTGAAGCCAGTACTTCAACATAGCATGCGTCCATATTATCTGATGATATAACACGGTCATTTTATGTTTTTATTTACTAGATATCTTGCAATGTGTCAGTGTCGTCTGACCTGTCTCACGTCCTCCACTCAGAGTCCCTCAATGTGAACCAAACCGCTTTAAAAACTCTTTTATTCCCACAACGATCAAAAGTCTAAATAATGTTTCTGAAGTCTGTTTGGGTTATGCAATAGCGTCATGGTGTCCCTGTATGCTTTTTATATGTTCTTACCTTATTATACTATAATAAGATCTTGTGCAGTATATGCTGTGTTGTTATTTGTCTATTTGTTTATGTGTGGATCGTTTCGTACATCGCTCCTGTAAAAGCCAAGTGAAGATTCACGTTTTATTTAGAAGGATGTTGTTGTATATATTTTGATCATTTCATCAAACAGTCACTTTGCACATGTTATGTTGACTTTTTTTTTTTTTTTAATGTTCTCTTTCTCCTTCCTACATGCTCATCACAGACCCCATTCACGTTCGGCCTGAACCAGCGGGCCCCCTACACCGCCGGTGATCGCTGCCTCTTGTGCCGATGTGAGCGCAAGGAGATTTCTATGCCTTCAGAGGCAGGGATCTCAGGCCAGAACGGTACCTCGCAGCCCAACAAGACACCCAGTCCCCTCCAGCTGCCTCTGTGGGTGTGCTCCGACTGCAGGCGCACGGTGGAGAAGGAGGACCGACACACGGCCCTGGAACAGTCGTTAGGGGTAAGTCACCCGGGTGTGAAAAGTTTGAACGATTTTGGTGTTTGAGCAGAAGCATTATCGGCCGAAGACCTTTTATGTCCACTTGTTCTTTGTAAGAATCCACTGCTTTAAAACACATCTGTTGGTGCACTGATGCCAGAAATCTGCAGTTCAGCTCACACAGCTGTGGTCAGACTTTAACTAGAGAGATGCAGCTCTTGTTTCCACCTCCATCTCTTCACCAGGTCGGACAAATGCTGCAAACAGACCGCGAGTACTGTGATGAAAACTTCTAGATTACATACTGTCATGTAATAGTTTGACCCCGTTTCATTTTCAAAGAACAAGATCATATCAAGGTCAAACATACGTGAATTACGCAAACGTGAACGAAGGAAAATGTTCTTAATCGTGTAATACATGAAAACTGTGTTTGTGTAATCGGACACGCCGGATGTCGTGGCATGGTTGTTTACAAATGACCTTTCATGCTTCCGTCGTATGGATGCCACAGTGTCTCAGACTAATGCCTCTTATAAAGATCTTCTTTATGTTAGACAGCTCATCTCTAGAAGAACATCACCAGCTTAAAATCATCATGTCACTCACACTCATGACTTTTTTTCAATGCAATCCAGAGTGGCTTCTCCACCTCTGGATTGAGTTTACACTGTAAGGGTGTGACTATTTACTGTCATAAATACCACTTATGACTATCACTACAAGGGGAGAGAGAGAGAATATTTATTTATCTGGCACTATATCATCATCATCCTGACTGTGTGGTAAAAGTAATACATCGCTGATATTAAAAGTTTTTAAAAAAACGATGCGGCGCTATAAAACAGACTTCACTGCTTATTTGGACTCTCTGCGTCACTACTTCATGACACCTCAAGGTGGCGCACATGACATGAATGTAGGTGACGAACTGGAGTGAAAAGAAGTGAATGGATGGAGCGCGATAAGAGACGACACTGACACAAGTATTTTAATATTGCACTGCGCCTTTAAGAGGCGTTTCATATTTTTTCAGTTGATCGTTTTGTTTGATTGTCTTGAAATATACCAATTATTGTCGAATCCCTGTATTGTGATATTATCATCATATCTTTCCACTGCACGGCGAATCCAAAGACGGCGCACTCTCCTGTTTTCTTGTGTTGTTTGTGTCCTTGTCAGCTCAGATTAACAGTGCTGTTATCATTAACCCCGTTTCTGTGCGTCTCGACTGTAAGCATGTATTTTCTCCCGAGCAGAGCCGAAAGCTGATCATCATAACTGCGACTGGCCTCCTGGTCTGTGTGTATTGGCTCTACTTTTAGTGTGTGTGTGTGACCGGAGCCTTAAGTCAACTTTAATGAATCGGACATAATGTGTTGTCTTCATCTATAAATACAATCATTGCAATTTGACTTTTCAATTCTGTTCGTACATTTGTGTCATGTCTCTGAACATGTGGAAGTTTCATGAATTAGAGTTGAACTATTGGACTGGGAAGGATTATGTCTCTATATTGCAGAGAGGAATGGAGAGAAAAAAAGGTTGTCATTTGTACTAGTACTTGACAAGTGCTGCCTGCTTTAAATGTGTACAAGCACAGATGTTGTCTTAAAACTTACAGTATTAGTAATATTAACGATTAACCGTCATGAGTCCTTTCGGTGGTGTTAATTTGACCCTTGTTATTCTGTTGACGTCCTGTCAGCTACGTCAGAGGGTTTGACTGTCCTCAGTAGTGGGTGTGACTGCCTCGGCCTTGCTGTTTGTCTTGGGTTTGGTTTCACTTATTGTATTGTTCCATTGCGTCCTCTGTTCGATACTATGTTGACTTTAGCATCAGTGCCTTTCGGTGAACGCATCTTCACCGTTTAACTCTGAGACATCTGCAGAAAGCTTTCCTCAAACAGAAAGCGTCAATAGTTTGTCGAAGAAGAGAGAGGCTGCTGTCTGAGCCGCCGAGGTTTGAAGCTGACTGCTAAACCCAGACCTCTAAAACATGTGATTTTCAGTCGTACAGTAGTAGGGTGTTGTTGGTATAACAGCTTCTTGAACAGACTTGCTCCAAACATTTGCTCATCTGTTCTGTCCGTGCAACACTTGCTTCTATGTCATTGTTGTCTGCTCATGGCTTGGCTTCTGTCTCAGCCTTGTAGCTGTTGCAGTGATGAGAAACGTAGTGGAGACCTAACAATGTGCAGAATGTAGTGGACTCACTGACAACACCAGCTTTTTACACCCCCAGAATGTAGAAATTGATACCACACTGAAAAGGGTTGTCTTTTTGTATTTTTTAGTGTCTGCACCAATAAGGCGCCCTAGAGTCCATTACATTGAAAACACTAAATGAGGTGTATCTATCGGCCGAATACAATTGCCTACCTACCCCCAAAATCACTGAAGTGAATCAAACACCTTGTGTATGAAACCCACTGAGGAGCTCAGAATATCCCTAACTTATTGTGAGGAGTGTATTTAAATATTGTACTAACATGTTCAGTGATGCTGAAGAAGACTGCATTCTGTCTACTCATTAAAGCACATTTCAAAGAGCCTTTTCTCAGAGAGCATAGAGAGGTGGAAAGGGATGCTGGAAGTTATAAATACAGTAGCAGATGCTCTCTGTTATTGCCTATAAATAAACGTCTTCATCTCAGGTTGGAAGTAAATGTTTCTAGAGCTTTGTATATAGAAGACAATTTTCCTTAAATTACAAAAAAAACCCTGTATCTCTCGATGGATTTTGGAGGGTTGAAAGAGTAACGTTTGTATCATGATTTGTTTGTATCACAGAAACATTGCTGAGGTTCAGCACCAGTCGTGTGATGAGCCATCGCGGCATGTTTTGGAATTGACATTGGGATACGCTGCTACACAAACCCCAGCTAAAAAGCTAGCCTGGAGCCTGACTCTTAACTAGTTCCTCTCCTCGCACATTTCAACGTGAACGTGACCTGAATGTATGCGAGCATCCTGTCTGTTAAAGGGGTGTGTGTGTGTGACTCACCACCAAGTGTCCCTCGTTCGTACCACCACAGACGCACTCGGACGGCCCGATCCACAAAGACAGCGGTTTTGATCTCCTCCGCTCAGCTCGCGCTCTTTCACTGGATATGCCAGTTTAAATACTGTGCAAAAAACCTGTGACGTGTGTGGACAAACACACAAAAACAAAGGCTAATTCAGTCTCTGTGTTCGACCGCGTCTTGCCTACCAACACCTACCGCTGAAGACACTGGAGTGAATCCTGCTCAAACATCCACGACTTAAAAGTTGTTTGAGGACCCTCCGGATCCTGTTGATTTTGTGACCTCCGTAGACACCTTCCCCGCGGCAGGGTTTCAGGATTTAATGATCATAACAAGTTAGAAAGGGTCGATATTGTCGCTGAACTTGTTTGCTTCAGTCTTATTAAAGAAGCTTTAAGATCTTTACTCACTTGAAGTATAAAAACGGATATTTATGTTATTCTGCTGTTTTTTTCACATTTCACCTACAGAGTCAGGACTTCCTTCTGCACATGCCTGTGGGTAATGGAAACATAAGCCAGGAGGCAGCTACGGGGGACAGATTGACCACTGCTGTGCCTACACTACCCATGCTCCCCGCCCCGGATCTCACCGCACCATTACCTGCTGACACCATGTGCGGCTGCGACGCCTGCAACGAGAGACGGTCAGTTCACATGGATTTCAAAGGCATGATCCTGATCCCTTTTTTTTTTTTATTTTTTTTTTTTTTTAAATCGTCCTTGTTAACATATTTTTCTGCTTCCTGTTGAAATGCAGGGAGATCTCTGCTGAGTCAGAGAGGGAGACCCAGCAGCTGCAGAACCACTGGTCGGAGGTTCGTTACCTGGTGCGCTGCATCTACCGTCAGACAGGAACTTCATTAGCAGATGACCACGACCAGCCTCTGGAGAGAGACAAGGACGGGATGAAGGAGCTGGTTGATAGGTACAACTGCTTTCTATCCGTGTGTTTGTCCACTAGGGGGCTCCGTTGAGCTACTAAAGTCTTCAATGGATGCAGGAAATAAGCCTTTGTAAATACAATCAGAAAGCTATAATGGCAACAAGCCTTTTCTCTGTAACTAGTCACGTTTAGTCCATAAAATCACAGGTTTGTTTCCTTGATATCTTGAATGTCCTTTTGAACTTTGTCTGTGACTCACTGTGGGAAGGTTTTTTAATAGTAGACAAAGCTAGAAGTCTGTTATATTAAAAATAATATCAACAGGATACTTTCTCTTGGTTTGGGTTATCTTTATGCCAACATGTCTAGGATGTAATCTGTCAGCATTTTGATGTCTCTTTCCATCCCGTAGACTCTGTGAGAAGGACCCTTACCAGCTATATCAACGGCTGGAGCAGCAGGCTCGTGAATACGTCTTAGAAATGAAGGTGCGACTACTGAAGCACCTTTCTAAAGGTTCCAAGACGCCTGGTGCTGCGGGGAACATGGGTGCATCACAGGGTCCCCCTCAGGCCTACCAGATCATCTCCCTGCTGCTGGAGGAGTACAGCGCCCTTTGTCAAGCTGCACGCACCATCAGCAGTTTCCTGCTCACCCTGGTACGAGTGCTATCTGTCCTACAGCTGGCGTTGGAAGCTTTTCAGAGTACTTTTAATTGTTTGTCCAGCTCTGATTCTTGTGTTTCTTTGAATCTTTTAGGAGAATGAGCACCTCCAGAAATTCCAGGTGACGTGGGAGCTGCACAACAAGCACCTTTTTGAGAATCTGGTGTTCTCGGAACCGATCTTGCACAGCAGTTTACCTGCACTGGTTGCACAGCTGAAGTAAGATATACTTTTACTTCTTGACAGGAAGACGTAACAAATCATTTTTCCATCAGACTTCATTTCTACTTTAGACCCTGAATAAACTCATGTTGGCTTTTGTGAACACAAACCGAATTACCACTTCTTCTCTTTTTTTTAACTTGGTTTTTCTGCGCCCCTCAGCCATGGCACAGCCTCGCATGATACATACAACGAAGACATGTACAGGACCTTGTTAGAAAGCTACCAGCAGCTGCAGCAGGAGATGGCTTCAGTGGCGGCTGAATGGCAGGACTGCGAGAAGAGGATTGATGACTATGTAGATGAACAGGTAAACTAAACTGAAAAGAAAATGAAAATGTTTTTTCAGGGGGCAATCAGTAGTTGGAGCTTTAAGGATGTCTCTTTTTGCAGCTGCTTTTTAAGGTGGAGGGTCAGAGTCTCACTAACCAAAGAACAGAGCCACACAAGTCCTTGATAAGCAAAAACGTAAGAGGCTTAAAAATGTCATACGAATCAACGGTGAACTTTTTTTTCTTTTTCTTTCCGTGGTCTTTTTGATTCTGTCATTTCTATAAGTTCACGTCTGTTTCATTACGTGTCCATTTGCAGACTTTGAAGACGAAGCAGCGGATGCTGAAGGAGGACTGGGAGTTCTTTAAGCAGAGAAAATTTATAGAAGAACAGGTACACTACAAGAACATGCAGGCATCATGGTTCAAGATTAAAATGTGCATTTCTGTTCATCACAGACTTTTTTATTTATTTATTTATTTTTTTCATTTTGTTCTGTTTAAAGTTGCCTAATAGCAAAAAGTGCCCGTCTGGAAACAACAACGTCACAGACACTTTGAGAATGCTGAGTATTCCAGACTGTCCGAACTGCAACTATAGAAGACGGTAAGTGTTCCACGATCTGCCCCGACATTATACACATGTTCTTCATTCATTACCAAATGAATCCCTCATACCTTCTCACAGGTGCACATGTGACGACTGTAGTCTCTCCCACATCCTGACATGTGGCATCATGGACTCCCCCATCGCTGAAGACCTCCACATTAAGCTCCCTCTGCAGGGTGAACCTCGTCGGGACTACCTGGCAGAGGTTCACCCTCCCAGTCTCTCCTCGGGCAGTTCAGCATCAGGCTCCAACTCCAGTTCTCCCATCACCATTCAGCAGCACCCACGGCTCATTCTGCCTGAAGGGGACACCAACACCTTGTGAGTCAGCGGTGCCTTCAGATTGTTTTATTTTTATAACCTAGTTGCCCACTCCGGGAACTCATCCCAGGGACTAGGAGCATTTTAAGCAGAGGTGCATTTATTGGCTGTGACCAGCCACCAACCAGTCCTCATAAATAAAGTGCCAATCTCAGAATAACACACACAAGCTGCAAGTTTTCTGCCATTTGCACAGCTAAAAACACACACACACACACACACAAGCTATCGTGTCAGCAGTGAGGACATGAGTTGCTCATCACCTCATTACTTAGCATTTAATCTTCTTGCCCCACAGCACATCAGCACTGTCCTCTTTGCACGTGGACAAAAAGCAGTTCAGTCAGATATTATTGAAATGATAGTCCTGTGATATTCTTTAGTTAATGATGTGACACTTCGAGGCTGCTGTCACATGTGGAAGTGTCCTCGGGGTTAGAGTTCGGGACACTGAAGCCCATAGTGCTCGCGTCTGCACCAGCGGTGTGTAAATAAAAGAGTAGCTTCTGCAATTCAGTGTGTGCACTGTTTAACGTGACCTTTGAGTTCAGACGATCTCTAAAAGCAGCTCACACGTTCAAGTCCCGTTACCCTTTTTAAATGATAAACTGCTCACATATGCCCTTTGCAGGAAATGTGTAGAAACATTCAAACCACAATACTCTTCACTGAGGCAACAAGAAAGAAAGAGGCAGAGGTCACTTTTCATGCCTCCAGGAGTCGGGCTGAATACAGCTGAAGGGATTTAAGCTGTCACCATTTCTTTTACATAGTATTAATTACGGCTGCTTAAATGTGACCTCAATGCAGAAAATACTATTTATTTATTATTTAAATAGATCATTTAATATCTTCTCACTTTTTACTAAACAAACGTAAAGACAGTTTTTCAAACAAAGTTTTACTGGGACCTCAGTAAAAGCATTTCATTCACTGAGTAACCGTCCTGAAGCAATGCATGAACTAAGCTAATGTGTGAAAACGCAAATTTGGATGTGAACCGTGTTTGTAACAAACCTTTGGCTGAGTTAAGTCTTGTGTATAATTTAAAGTGATATTTTACCCGCTTCTCTAATAGACGATATTGACTCATTGTTTATCTTCTTTCAGTATTAGTGACGATGACGAAGTGCCTCCATTGTCCAGTAAGTTCGGGGACATCTACCCGATGTGTGGTTATGAGGACAACAGTGTTGTGGCGTCTGCTGTGAACGGCCTCCATAATGACATCAATGGGGAAGCTGAAAACGTGGCACTAAAGGTTGGTTCATAAAAAGCCCAAGATTAGTTTTCAATTTCCCTGCCGAGTTTCCCTTTGATGAATCTCTTATTCACTATGAGTGGGTTACCGGTAATATGGGAAAAGTTTCTACCTATTCGAGTCTTCATTGCTCAACTCATTTCTGTTGCAGTCTCCTCCCATCACCAGCAGCAGCAGCTCATCAGAGGGTGATGAGGAGGAGGCTGACGGAGAGGCCGGTCAGGAGCAGCGAGTGCAGCAGGAGGAGCTTTCCTCAGTTCACACCAATAGTCCTCCACCGTCTTACAGCCACCAACAGGTGCTTCAACACTTTCACTCTCTTCATGTTGTTGTATTTACTGGGAGGTGTTGCGATTGAACCACATGCGTTGCTATCATCTCAAAATACGTTCGCTGTGAAATGGAACTATCATAAATGTTGATATCTATCGTCGTTATTCAGCAGTAGAGGCCGGGACTTCCTGGTTTAGTGGTTAAAGATAATAATGCTTATCTTACCTTCAACCCTGAAACAAAGAAGTTTAATCAAGGCTTGCTTCTTTCTTTAATTTTAGCTGACACCTGGGGACTGCAATGTTGACTTAAAAACACTTGTCCTGGTACAAAGTGTGTCCAAGTATTGTACAGAGCTGAGGGCAAAATACTTACTGTAAATTCCGGGACTATTGAGCGCACCTGGATATAAGCCGCACTGGCTAAAAATAAGTAAATAAATGTATTTGTACATATATAAGCCGCACTTGATTATAAGCCGCAGGTGTCCACGTTATAACAGAGCTATTTACACAGAAAGACGTGACACAAAGACATTGTTTTAACTTTTAATTAAATACGTACTACCAGTAACATCCGCAAATACCGTATGAAGCCTACTGGAAATCCTTTATCAAACAGTGTCTGTAACACGGCTGATATGAAAAGATTACCATAATACAGTTCACAAGAAAAAGTCCATCCATTCACTGCCTCAGAATGACGTCATTACTCACTTCCTCAGTCTCTTTTTCATTGTCGCTGTCAGTGTCAACTTTACGTGCAGCAGCTCTATTTCCTTCTTTGACAGCCGGGTCGATCGCCTTTAACTTGAAAGCTGCATCATATGTATTTCTCCGTGTGTTTTCCATGAAGAGGGTGCGTGCATGAATCGCAAAATGACTGATATTAAGATCCGATGTGACGAAGTCAAATGTTTTTGCGGCACAAGCTCATTGTCCCGCAAGAAAAATCCATAAATAAGCCGCATCTTTGTAAAAGCCGCAGTGTTCAAACCGTGACCAAAAAGTAGCGGCTTATAGTCCGGAATTTACGGTACATCTTCTTCTTCAGGCAAAGTTCTGAACCTGCCCATGTTTAGAGAGTGGACTTTTTGAGTAGATTTGGCAAATAAAGTTGGTAAAAAGATACATCCATATTCATTAAATAAGGTACTTTAAAATTTCAATGAAAAGCCTGGCCGCTTTTTTAATTCAATCTCTGAAATTCCCCTTCGATTTCATTTGGAACAGACAAGCGACATGTTCATCGAAAAAAATAGAAAGCCCAAGACTTGTTTAGAGCTTTGAATTAAAACATTGTTCGGTTAGAAGGCTTACATAGGTTACCTGCATTTTATATATATACACAGCTGACTTATGTAAGGAAGAGAGCACTCAACAATCTTTCCTGACTTTGTGTTACCGCTCTCAGGTAGAACAGCTCCAGCATGCCTGCGAGTGCCACGTGTGCAACCAGGATCCCAGCACCTCCACCCTGGGCCCCGCCACCTGCCTGCCTCCCAGTCCTCTCCACGCCGCACCTCCTCCCACTGTAGGACACCAGTTCTTCACAGACAGCAAGACTCCCCCTGCCCACCCAGCCCTGCACCTCTACCCCCACATCCATGGCCACCTGCCCTTACACAACTTCTCACGACCTCTTCTGCACCCCACACTCTACCCACCCAGTCCTCCTCTCACACACAACAAGGTGAGGATCACGCCTTACAGTTGAATTCACTGTTTCCTTCTTGCGTTCTTTAGACAGTAAGTGGTAAGAGTCTCTTTTAGGGGAAAAACTGATTTTTATTTCCTTATCACTGGGGATTTTTTAAGGTTCCAGGAACCTTACTGAGCTAAATTGCATTTCAGTTTCACCTAGTAAGAGTTTAACAATCCACCACAAGGGGGCAGGTTAGAGTCAACAATATGAATCTTACAAATGTCCTTTTTACTAATGTAAAAAACTAACCTTCTCTTTTATTCATTTTAAGCCTCTGCCCCCAAACCCTTCATCAAACCACTCGGCAGCAAAACAGCCGGCCTTCAGCCCCTCGTTACCCGAGCACGTTTACCAGAATTGTTTTGGCGGTGCAGGCGGAGCGGGCGACTGGAACAGCTCGCTGCAATGCCTCTCCCTCAAGTTTGAGAACCTGTGGGATGCTGCAGTGATGAAGAGCTGGAATCCATCTGTGCTGTTGCCCGAGTCCCTGCCAGGTAAGTGACTCCCTGCCTCTCTCTGGCTGCCCCTGTAACACACTGGGATTCCACATCCCAGAACGCTGACAGCAGAACCTCCATCTATAAAAGAGCTTCTGACACCAAGATGAGAGCCTCATGAAGCATCCACTGAAAACTGTTTGGAAACAATCTTTTATACTGATTACAAATCTTGATGGAAATACAGCCCATTTCATTACTTAGAACATTCAGACTGCATGAAGCTGACCAATCACATTTTGAGTGACAGCTCTCTAGCTACACATGCAGTCATTACCGTTATGACAGTCAGCTTTGTGCTCCTCTGAACTGTGTGTTTATTCTCTGAGTCAGAATCAGCAAAGAGAGTAAAACCCCGGCCATAACAGGATGAGTAACAATTGATAACCGGAGAAATACTTTAGTTAGCACGTAGCATTTACATGAAACTCTGGCTGAGAAGCCCCCTTTGTTCAGAGGGTATTGGCAGGCTGAGCCTCTGAATTCAATGCTAAACAATGCACACATATTACCTCTCTGGTGCATACAGCACTGCAGGAACCACGTTTGTCAGCAGAGCTGTCATTCGTCACTGTTTTTAACATCAAATAACTCAAACTAACCGATGAAAAATGAACGCTCGACAGAGACCATGTTTAAGAAAAATTTACATGAATTTTCATTTTGAAGTTTGGACAATGTCCCATCTGTCGTCATGGAGGAAAAAGGTGTTATGACTCATACATGCAGCCAATAAGCAGGGAAACGCTAAATATTTTTGGCTTCACTTTGGGGGAGCAGTTTTGCCATTCATCATTTTTACAGTCTCAGATCACAATGTGAAATGATAGCTGGTGTTAGGGCCTCTGAAAATAGCTCATAATTTAAAAACTACAACAATAAACCGGCATGCTAATTTTTCATTAGGATTTAAACTTCTGATACTTTTAAGATGCTGAATGTTTTGTAATCAGAACCTTTATTAATTGTACATTTCTACAAACCTCACATTCCTCATCGACAGGTGAAATGCTTGGCCCGCCCCTCGCCGACGTCCCCCTCCCTCCCACATCATCTATAGGCCCCCAAGGGGAACACCCTTCTCTGCCCACCTCTCTCCCTCCTTCGTCCTCCACTCCCTCATCACTGTCGTCGTCTTCATCCTCGTCGTCGTGCTGCTCTTCAGAGGCCAAAGAGCAGAAGAAGAGCGGCGCCAAGAAGAAGTGTCTGTACAATTTCCAGGATGCCTTCATGGAGACCAACCGAGTGGTGATGGCCACCTCCGCCTCCACGTCCTCCGTGTCCTGCACTGCCACCACTGTCCAGTCAAGTAATAACCCATCCATCCACCTAGCATCCAAAAGACCCAACTCCTTAGGTAATATAGGAAGTAGGAGCAGTGCTTTGGTTTGTACTGTTTACAAAGGCTTTTCTTTGACCCTTTGATGGTTCAACCCAGAGTAATTACAGGAAATTTTAAAAGGAGGACTTGATGAGTCTTGGTAATCATCAGTGTCTTTTCCTCATAAAGTTAGTGATTCTATTATATAGTTTTTATATATATTTTATATAGTAATTACACCTGCATGTGTTCATTTCACTGGAGTTTTCACTGCAGGAGTGGTCGATGTTTTATTTTTATTTTTTAAATTTTATTTAATTTTATTTTTTCCCAGGGTGTACGTGTGATGCTATCATTAACGTCTTAGTAAACTGTTGACACAAATAACAATTCAATGATATATATGATTAATGTTTTATATCATAAATTGAAACAGATGATTGCTTTGCAAACGAGATATCGACCCTAGTTCAGAAAAACACAATGCTGCACAGCATCTACAGGTGTAACGCTAAACCTCGCTGAATGTTAAGACATCAGTGGGTCAACATTACTGTCAGCACTGTGAACCCACTACTGACCAGAGCAAACTATATCCTGATTTAACCTACAAATATTTATAGGATTGCTTTTCATCCTCAAATAAAGAAAAAAAACCCATGTCAAGTTGCGTAGATGACGTTTATTTAACTTTGTTAACAATAAACCTAGTTAACAGCTGATAAAGAAGACTGACCAATGTCCACTCTGACATTTAAACCTAGTTGTCCCATGTTGGTACGACTCACTATTTTAGAGGAAGGCTTTAACAAACTTTTTTTTTTTTTGGTGAATTTATTTGAATTCAGTTGTACATTGTTCATAATGTTTTGGTACATTTCTCATAGTAAGTGTGTTTTCAAGATCTGTATCAGGAACAAAAGACGGATCTCACTGAAAATGTCTTTGTCTCCTCCAGACGATGTATTTCACAATCTAGGTGAAGAGGACCATAGACAAACTGCTCCAGCCCCCCCTAGAAGCTGTCTTTCAGGACTAACTGCCCTCCCTCCTCTCTCTGGCCCAACCCTGCCCCCAGCACCCACCACGCAACTTCCCACAATGGGATCCCAGCCCTTTCCAAAAATGGCCTCTCCAGCCCCAGACTTCATGGAGGCCCATCAGGGCCTATGCCTCCCGCCTGCAGAGCCTCCAGCCTCCACAGTAGATGGTCCTGTCAGTGCCCCACCCAGTGTTTGCAGGTAAGGGCTCTACTACATCCTGCAAGCTCAGAAAACATGGAAACTCAGACTCTTTCTCTTGAAAGACAATATTGTTTTTGTCCCAAGTACTGCAGGAACCACGTTTAAGTGTCATTCCTTTTCAGTGATCCTGACTGTGAAGGACATCGCTGTGAGGGAAATGGGACATACGAGCACCCGCCGTATGATGGAGAAGAAAGTCAGGACGAGGACAGCTGCTCCGAGCACAGCTCCTCCACCTCAACGTCCACCAACCAGAAAGAAGGAAAGTACTGTGACTGCTGCTACTGCGAGTTCTTTGGCCACGGCGGGGTAAGTTTTACCTCCATTATTATTTTTATTTTATTTTTTTTAACCAATTCACAAAGAAATAGAAAATGCTGCCATTCTCCACTAATTTAGGAAAGTTGTAAGAATTGTACAGAAATCGATTTTAATCCTTCTCGGTTTTTATCCCCAGCCTCCTGCTGCCCCTACAAGTCGAAACTATGCAGAGATGCGAGAAAAGCTGCGCTTGCGTCTGACAAAACGTAAGGAGGAGCAGCCCAAGCGTGAGGAGCATCAGCCGATAATAGAGCGAGATGGAGGGGTAGAGGACCACAGGCGGGTGGAGGACCTGTTGCAGTTCATAAACAGTGCCGACAATAAACCTGCGTCTAGTTCTAAGGCAGCCAAACGGGCCAGGCATAAACAAAAGAAGGTAACTGTCTTTGGTTTTGAAAAGTCTTTCAATGGTTTGCATTGTGAAACCTCTCTGCTCATAGAAATACAGTAACACACTAATTCTAATTATCATGTCCTTACAACTTGGTTCATCATGTTAAAGTTTACATCTGTCTATTTCTAGATGGAGGAGAAGGCCCGTCTGGAGGCAGAGGCCCGTGAAAGGGAGGAACAGCAGTTGTTGGAAGAACAGCAACGGCGGCAACAGCAGGAAGAGGAAGAGGCGGCGCTTCAAAAGGAACTGCTCCGGCTGCAGGCGCTGCAACAGCATCGTGCTGCGAAGAAGAAAAAGAAAGAGAAAGCAAAGGAAAACACCGCTCCCACTCAAAACAACCCACAGCCCCTCAAACAGACAGCTCAGAACGTCCTAGATAATCTTCAGAATGGAAAGTCACAGCTGCTTCACACTCTCATCTGCCTCCCCGATCAGAAGGAGAGCAGGTTTGACACCGTACCCCGACCCAACGCACTGCACTGCCCGAAAGTCACCCGTGAGAAGGTGTTACCTTCTGAGACCAACTTCCCTAACCCTCCAGCAATCCTCCATAACGGCACTTCTTCATCACCGCTCGAGGTTAACGGCAGAGTGAAAACAAAACAGTCTGCTAAAGTGGCTCACTGTGAGGCTGCTGTGAAGAAAGTCCCAGAGTTACCCAAAAACTCAGAAGTGACAGCAAAGCTAGCTAATGGAACCGCCACAACAGACACCAAAGCAATGCGGATCAGGCAGACTGAGGCGCTGGCTCCTCTCCCAACCACAGAACCAATGAGGGAGGACCGGAGTTGTAACAGGAGTAACAGTGGAAAGAGGCCGCAACAAACACTGACCCAAGTAAAGGAAGACAGGACAAGTCCACCCGTGTCAAACCCTTCCTCGTCTCCTCCTCCAGTCCCTCAGTCCGAGCAAAGCCAACAAAACGGCAAACCTCCAAGTGCAGAGTCCCCGCAGCCCAAGGGCAAGACCAAGAAAAACAAGAAGAAGAAGGGGGACAAGACGAACAGCTCGATAGGTTTGTTTTTTGCCTGACTCACAATTAGATGCTGTAAATTCATGTGTATGTGAACAGCATGCCAGCTCATGTCCAATAGTTTGGCCTTAATATTAGTCACAAGCAGCCTATTGGCCCAGATAAGTTCCACAGCCATCGCGCTAAGTGGAAAAAAAAAAATACAGGCTGTGTCGCTCGTCTCTCGGGTGTTCTGTGATATCACCATTTCTTCACAGCTCAGTGCGCACTCTTCAGGTCGCTGCTGTCCCATGGGAACTTTGGTTTGCTCATGGCAGCTTTAACTAGCCTCAAATAATGATGTTGCACTTGTGGCCGTTGGCTCATTTGTTCCGACAATATGGCTTTGCAATGGTCTTTTCTACAAACAAGATACTTCAAGCCCTAGTTTACGTTTTTATATATATATATATAATGTGCTTTACATTGAAATGAAACAAATTGAATTGAGTTCATGTGAAACCCTTCCAAACAGAATATGAAAGTAATGTGAACACATCCAACCCCAAAAGATGCTTGGCCTCATTCTGGCCCTTTTAACCTGCTGAACTTGAATCAAACAAAAAGGTGGGCTTGGTTGTAGATGGTGTTTGAACAATATGTTTGAGAACCTGCATTCTGATCTAAAAATCTAAATCTCCACAAAATGAAAAATGTTTAAAAAGAAAATGGACAAAGTATCTCTGATGTCCATGTTTTTTGGGTTTGTTTTTTTTTTGGTTTTTGGTGCCTACTTTGGAGACACTGGGGCAATGTAATGGATGTAAGACTAATGAACATTTCTTAGTTCTTCTCAGAAATGTCATTTACTAAGAGATCCTTGATGTTTGTTGTTTTGTTTTAGATGATGTATTCTTGCCCAAAGACATCGACCTGGATAGCACTGAAATGGATGAAACGGAGAGGGAGGTGGAATATTTCAAAAGGTACGTTTGTACTGAAAAAAAAATCCTACAATATTTTCTGTCTGAATTAATCTTAAAGGTTTGAACTAATGCTGTGGAATAATGTCATTAGACCGCCCAGTTTTGCTTAATCCATTTACATGGAAGTGCCGAACACAAGTGGTTTATTCTGTTTTATGTTATTTATAAGGCAGACAGCAATGCAACAATTGTGCAATAAGTGTATTAGCAACATCAATACTGAAGGTGACTGCTAGAAAAAAACAAATGGAGTAAATTTGTGAGTTTTATAATGATCTAAAAGGTTTCTTCTCACATAGGAGAAAAGTCTTTTACGTATGAAAATACACAGTATGTGCTCTAAGGAGAACAAAACTTGCGATATTCAACTTTATATTTTTGAGACTGTATCTCTCTGCAAAGTTGACGGGGGTTTTTTTGTATCATTTCTCACAGATTTTGCTTGGATTCTGCTCGACAGACTCGCCAGCGGCTTTCCATCAACTGGTCAAATTTTAGTCTGAAGAAAGCTACCTTCGCTGCACATTGAGGGCATTTGTTAGTGACTGTCAGGACACAATCAGTACCTTAACAGCTATATCGATACACATGGTTCCCCTCCACCCATCCCTTTACCTCCAACCAGCTGTTGACCTCCCAGACTTTTCTCCTGCTGTGCCCAAATCACACCCTCGCTGCCTTGCTTTTTGTTCTCATCGCTGTGTGGTTCCAACACAGACCCATCTGGACTGCTCCATCTGCAGAACTTAAACTAAAAATGAAATGACACAAAAAGAATCACAAAACTGCTACTTTGCATCTGATTAACTTTCCTTGCGTGCTTGTGTGCTTTTAGTCTGAGTTAGGCATTTCTCTTGACTGAAAAGCCGTGGTCTGAATCTATTTTCTTATAATGGCTTAGCTGTTGTCAAAAGATGCTTCATATGTCTGGATGGTTTCCTTAAAAAGAGAGTCTAAGGAAACTTAAAAAAAAAGAGAAATATAATGAATTAAAAGCTGTATTTGAGATATTGTGGCTTACTATCCCATCGTTTCCCGTTCCTCGCACGGCATCTCATCCACATGATTGACAAGGGAATGGGCTTGGTCAGCTGGTCTCCACTCCCTGCCCCCAACACCACCATCATTTCTCCCCTATTTCACAGAAAGGAGGAAAGCGTAATACTTGACAATGTTCTTTTTTTTTTTTTTGGTTTTTAAGTACTGTTTAACAAACTGTTGAGTAAAAGTGTACCAGTTACAGTTTTTGTTTTCTTTCTTTTGACCTGTAGCCAGCTTGTATCAGAATACTTTCAGAATGAAATTGAAAAAGAACAATACTCACACTATCAATCTGTTATAGAGTGTATATTGTATTAACACTGAAGCCAAACTGGCTACTTTTAACATATTGTTAAGTAATATTAAATCTTGTCTTTCTTTTTTGAAAGATGGAATACAGTAGTATGGCAGGATTATGTGTCTTGTGTCAAATCTTATTTCCTTCACACAGTAGAAATGGTCAATAAAAGAAATAGACTATTAAACTACACAACATTTTGCAGGAATTCAACAAGATACAGCTTGTTAATGAGTGAGTTTTAAGGCGCTAATAAACATCAATCTCACCTCATGTTCATGGTAAGTCCAGAATAGATTCGATAGTAACGGTGCTTGGATCCATTTAATTTACCATATGCTCCCTTAGTTTAATATCACAGGAACGTGTTACTGTAAGACAAGCTAACCTGCTGTGACTTACAATTTAAAATACAAAAAGAATATTAATCTGTCATTCAACTCTCCTTAGGAGTACAAGTAAGCTAATTCCCCAAATGTAGAGATTTCAAATTTATAGTTCAGGTAGTCAAAGCAAAAACCAAGGTAAACATCTTCTCTTTCAGGTCAATTGAATTTAACATGCCCATGTAGGACTGGAGAATTCACCCTATTCAAACAGTTGCAATCAATCTGGGAAGCTTTAATGCTGTGTCTTTCTAGGTCTGTTTGTCAGACATAAATGCAATTTGCTTGATGGATCGTAAACTGAAAAATCACTTTACAATAAAAGTCAAAATGCCAATAGAAATGTATAACAAGTGAAAACACTTCTGATGGCTGATTAGTCATTGATAGACAGCAGCTATAATCAGAATCCAACCATTTCCTAGCTAACTTGATTTCTCCCCAAATGATAGGAAGGTGTCATAAAATTGCTTAAAGTTACAAATGAGAATCATGTGAAATAAGGTTTAAAGTTCACAAATTACATTGCTTTTCAACAAGTTTGATTAAGTCAGCGCTCCTCAAACACGTCTGATATTTCTTGCCAAGAGTCCGTTCAGATCCTGTATTTCATTATGCCTATAAACCCCTCTCTTTCAGCCCTGCTAAGAACAGGCTGTTTATGTGTCTGTAGCTTTAAATGCAAGTGGCCTGGGTTCCACCACACCCCTCTCTGGAAGGACTTTGGTGGCTTGGGCTTTCGTGCACTGTACACTTTTGTGAACAGTGAGAAGCCAGACTATAGAAGGGCAGAAAAACACCTAGCTGTTGGAATGTCTCTCATCTGTGGGAGGGGTTATGGCCCTTTGTGATGTCACAAAGGGACAACCTCATAAAGTGAATTCAGCAAAAGACGGGGAGACGTCGAACATTTGGAGGGTTTGTACACAGATGAGGGACCCATATTAGTGTTTGAAACACGGCAAACTGCATAATATGTGACCCCAAAGGAGATTATCATAAACTAAAGACAAAATCATTGTGTAAGTAAGATCATTTATGTATGCAATGCATAGGTGGTGGAGTAAGAGAGGAGAGAGATTAGTGGATGACACTAACATTTGGAGGTAATGGTAATTTTAGCTAGCTAACTTTGTTAGTTAGATGCTCATGTGAGCTCTTGTAACTCACATCTCAGAACCTAAGAGTTGTTCCTGAACTTTGAACATTTTCTCATCTTTGTATTATTAGGATCTTTTGGCATTTTAGTTGCTGATTATACAAGAAATGATTAAATGAAAACTCTCAAATTTCCATTTTTAATATCTGCAAACCAGAGCACATGTACAACATTAAAACTAGATTTGGTCCTCCCATTGTGAGAACGAAATAAAAAATTGGTTCCTTTTTAAACATGACGAAAAGACTTCCATTTCAACCAAATTTGTATCTCACTGGCTACTCTGCATATCTGCGGCTAAGCACAAGGTTGCAGAATGAGTTGAATATCATATACCTTTAGGGGAACTCACCGTCATTATTCATTTACTGTTACATAGGCATGTAGATCCCAAGATTCAGATTTAACCGAGCTCCTTTAAAAAAAATTGGTAGGGTCTACTAAAGGCATTTACATGTAGCCCCATTTCATTTATGCACATGAAGCTTCAGGGGAAAATATTTTCACATTGTTATGAAATCAAGTACATCCCCTCAGGTAGTGTGAGCGTGAAATGAGGTCATGTTTGGTTTATCTAGATGTAGATAGTTAAGACGTACCTTTCACTGAAAAGGACAGCAGCGGTAAAAGCTGTTGCTAAGTACTCGTTTAGAAGTTTGTTTACTTACAAAAGAGGTAAAATGACATGTTGGTTATGCTATCAATGACTGCTGGGCTTCTCTTTATAACATACATTGTTATACCTAAAAATAAACTCTACTTGATATGTAATTTTAGGAGTAATGTCAAATTTGAGAGAAGAAGGAATGACCATGTGTTTTAGTTTGAAGTATGGCTTGCTGAAATTCTATTTCCACCTTCTTCTTTTTTTAACTTCACATAGATGTGCCACACATTTTAGATAATACATGTTTGCTGAAAAACTGACAAAGAAATAGAAAACTACAAAGGTGTATGAGCAATTATTTATAGTTTTAAAAATGTTAAAATACAACGTAGAAATGTTTAAATCATATGTTAGATGATGCAAAAAGGAAGCGAGGAACAGTTATGCCCATCACAGTAATTGCTTCCTCTTAAAAAAAATAGAAATAGTGGGATTTTACAAGAAAAATATCCCCTCTAACAAATTTGATGAATGAAAGAATTGTGGTGAATGTACCTGATACATCAGATGACAAAAAGTTTTGGTTTCTGAGAGCACCATCCGAGAAGATATGAGTCATCATTTATTTCAGGTATGAATGACTGCCGGTCTGTGTGAGTAAAGCATGCTCGCTCTCAGTCACAGGTGATGTAAGATCGGATCTACCGCAATTCAGCAAATGCCCTCAAAAACTACGCTACCGTATAGACGAGTGAAAAAAAAAAAAAAAGCCAGACCAAGATGTCTGAGATACAAATGTGAGCCTTGAGCTACATTAAAAAAAAACAACACAGATTTGTGTTTATTAAATATGCAAAGATAAGAGCCACTTCATTTATTTATTTCAGTCAATAATAGACTTATTAATTAAAGGTCATTGGAGATATGCTCCTAGTATGACTCCTCTTTTCCTTGGTTTGATCTTTGCTGCAGGAGCTGTCTTGGTGAAGAAAAACACAATGGTGCACTGAGAGCAGTCAAACAATGACAGGAGTGAGCACAAATATTATTCAAAGGGATCACAGCTGCTTTGTAGCTTGTAATAACAACGTTGATCTTTTCATGGTCAACTGCCTGGAGCGCTTCAGGATCATATACACTTGTAAATGTGGGAATCTCCCCATGTTTCCCCAGATATAATCTAAGAAAATCCTGTTTTTGATGGCTGAAACCTTGAACCCCTAACCCATTTCCAAAAATCTTGAATGGATCTGCAGGCTTTATTACCTACTACCTGAACCATATTATGTTAACTTATAATGATCTGTGCAAGATGACAGCACTCCGTTTTCAGATAAACTTGACTGCTTTTTTGGGAATTCCCTCGTGATGGCGGGAAATTCCCATTCTTTTAGGATACACACAAGATTAAAGGCTCTATCTATCCCTTCTGTATTTGTCTGGATAACTGTCAGGCTGTTTTCTCTTTGTGTCACTAAATGATAGCTACATCAGTACATTCTGATGATTTGAAACCTCTTTAACAGGAACTGGTCTACCATCGTCACCTGATTTTTCTCACTTATACTTAAATGTCTTAGAAAAATTCCCACACTCAGGTGGGGATATATGAACTACTTTTTCCACTCTTAAAGAGGTGGGTAGATCTTTTGTGTGTGTGGAAGTTCAGTCACTTATAGGCCCTCTTGTAAAGAGTGGGTGTGCTAGCGAGGGGGAGAATCCCCTGCAGACAGCTTGTGGCCTTTTATGGGCCTCTGTGTTTTTCTACCATTGCATGTGGTTGGTTTATAGATGAGAGAATAAAATTGCCCTTTTAACCAAAACGGAACCAATCAATCTATGGGCACATTCACTGAGGCCAGGTTGGTGTGTGATGCAAATAAAATAAATGTGTTGTAAAAAGTCCGCCACAGCCTATAATCCCCAGTTTGCTGATGAGTAAGTTAGCATGTGATGCTGCTTGCTGTTATTTTTTTAGCCCTTGGGGACTTGGGCTCAAGTACAATATGCAAACTGTTTCTTCAAAACTTTTGAGTTTGACAATTTTTTTCAAATAAAGCAGAGTAAATTAATTTAATTCCAGCTTCCACAAATAATAATTCTCTATAAATTGCACATTTTTTTCAGATTGTTTGCAACTTTGGAAAAAATAAAGTTTTGGCCCTCTATAGTACCCCTCTTCTGTCTTTGCCACAAATATCAGCTGTTATCGACTGTTAAGCATGCTTACTAGCTAGATGCTGTACTCGGGGGTTACAATTTTCTCCGTCCCTTTGAAGTTCATATTTGTCAGTAACCTCCTGTTGTGTATATACACCACAAAATAAATTGGTGAATTCTGAGACATGACAGGACCAGGCTCCAGGGTCCTGTTTAGTTTCTTAAACTAAGTTAACAAGCGGCTTTTCATAGCTTCACATCTGATGACATGAAAGCATTTACATTTAATTTATTGTCAGAAAGTAAGTAATATTTTTTAAAAGCCTATTTTCCAAAATGTTTAACAATCCTATACAGTTTGCCAATATTAGCTAGCAAGCATGGCTCTGGCAACAACACCAGAGAGGACAGTACATTTATAAAGAGGATTTATTATTCGTGATTCAAATTTTTTGTATTGTAAAACTTTGCAGCAAAAGGGGAATGTGTTCGCTAACACAAAGAACAGTTTTTAAGCAGCCTCATCTTTGCTTTGTACTGCAACTGCACGTCTACTTCCTTTTAGACAGGGGATGTCCACATTCCTGTGCTTACTACACCGACCCATGACAACTAATTTAACAAACATCAACATGGTTGTTTGTTTGTGTCAAAATGATACTTTACAGTGTCAGACTACAGACTATTTAATCTCCGACCCACAGGCAGTTATCAAGGGTTGTTGGGTGTAATTTGAGCCAATGTCTTTCACTGGTCTTCTCAGTACATCCCTGTAGTGTTTTTGCTTCAGCCAAACAACAGCTGGGAATATGGCTGTCACAGTACAGCGTGCCCATTCAGGCAATGCAGTGAAGGGGTTTTCCAACACGCACAAGTACACACACGTGACCGAGATGGACACACACAAACACACACTGAAAAGACAGGCACAGGGATTAAGTAGCGCCAACATTTTCGTGGTTAAGCTATGATCTGTGGTTTCAGCTCCAGGCTCCAGACATGAAAAGTAAAACACAACATGCAATAATGAAACATATTTATAATATATAAATCACCATAACTTCCATAAGTGTGTGTGATATGTTTTTTTTTTTATTACAAAAATAATTTTCCACTTTAAAAAAAAGCATTTTGCCAGTTGGGATGGGATCTTTACACACTGTTTAAAAAAAAGTGGATCTTTACAGTCTCCAGTTGTAATGTATTTCACTTTTTCTATTACCAAAGACCCCCCCCACCCCCAATAAAAAACAGCATTTAATGTAAAAGGCAACAAAAAAATCAAACTAAAATTATTATTAAAATTATATGCCTTTCCATTTTTTATGCGCATAGAATAAATATTAAAATAATAGTTTTATATTTTAAATCTGTTAATAAGAATATATAATTTACAGGACAGAAAAATGCAAAGTTCAACCAAAAATAATAGATGCAAAATGTCAACTACATGTCTGGATCCAACATTGGAAGCTTATGCATCATGATCTCTTAGTCGTATGAGCATACGATTATTTTTTGGCTGAAAGTAAGAAAGTGCAATAGGTTGTAATTTGACAAATTGAGGTATTTTACATGGTGCATCAAAATGCACATCCCAATCACTATAACATCCTGTATTACGACAGGCGAACACTAAGAACCAGACATGGGAATTTCTCTTTTTAAAAATACATGCTGAGTAAATCCACACAAGGTCATTTCCCATGCATAAGGGGAACTTTGGTTTAACATGTTTGTCCATAGTGAAGTAAACTGTACAACCCAGTTGTTTCATTTGTCGTCAAGCCTCTCTGACCTAAGACTCTCCACTCAGGCTATTTTCGGACTTGTAGTGCTGCTCTTCAGTGTTCGGTTACTGTCAGTGAGAGATATCTGTCTTTTCTTATTGTGTGTTGTTCTGGTTATAGTTTGGCACACTCCTCACAATGGTTCAGGTACTCTGTTGCGTCTCTTTCACTGAATGTGGCGAGGCAGCGCGGGCACTGCAACTCTGACAGACCTGGGCACTCGCTCCAAGCAGGTTTAGCTGTTGTTGATGCTGCTGCTGCAGGCTGTTTCTGCATCTCAGCAGGACTCCTTAATAAAGCCTCTGAAGAGTCCT
Organism: Symphodus melops; assembly: GCF_947650265.1. NCBI lineage: Eukaryota > Metazoa > Chordata > Actinopteri > Labriformes > Labridae > Symphodus > Symphodus melops. The sequence continues at coordinate 12,613,872 of NC_136692.1, read as the reverse complement.
TGTGTCGCCTCGAGGAGATCCTGTGTCCTATGTGCACACGACACATGGGAACCACTTCTCTGCTCTCCCTGCTGGCTTCCTGCTGAGGACAGTCACATACAAAGACTGTCAGGATTGCACAAGCCAACCCGTAGAGGAGTCAAAAAAGAAAGGGAAAGTGTCTTAAAGTACATCTTTGTGTAAGGACTTGCATCTCACCTGTTTGTGTAGCTGCCGTTTTAACTGATAAATCTGCTCCTTCAGATCTTCCATCTGGCCCTGTGCTCGCTCTCTGTCAGTACGCTCAGACTTAAAGTCCTCTGCATAGATAATAACCTGCAGGGGAAGAAAACATTTACTCTACATATCTTTTATAAAAAAAAATTTAAACACTTCAGTTGCTAGAAAGCTGCAATACAAAGCATTTAGCAAATAAAATCCCAGAGTGTACTTTGCAAACGAAAGAGATGCAGGGAGCCCGTACCTGCTGCTCCAGAGTCTGGATGCGCTCTCGATCTTGCCTCCTTGTCTCCTCTGCTTCTCTCCCAAGCCGCTCACACTCATTCATCTTCTCTTCTAGTAAGTCGTTGAGTCTGGAAATTTCATGATGAAGCAACCCTGTGCTTGCAGAGCCGATCCCAGGAATCAAGCCCTGCCCAGAGGTCTCCTTTAGCCTTTGACACAATCCTCTGATGTAGTCCTCTCTGCTGGAATCATACTTTTGCCACTGAGTATTCAGACCTTGTACCTAAAAAATATAACATAGATTAACTCGTCTCTCCAAATGTTTATTTTTGTAGCATGTGATTGATTACAGGGAAAAAAATTCAGAAAAAACCTGTAAATGTGTTCTAGGTATGGACTTACATATGCAACACGCTGCTTTAGCTTTTGATTTTCCTCCTGAAGTTGACGGATTTGGGGGTTGTTAAATCCCATATCAGAGGACTGTGTCATCTGTAAAGTGGTTGAAGAGAAGTTACAACAGGCTTTAAACTGGTGAAAGGCACCAGTCCCCCCTAGAAAGCATTAAGTGTACAACATCAATTGAACACAGCTGAGACTCACTCACCTCCTTATTTTTTTGCTGCTGAGTCTCATCCTCCACCTCTCCTCTCCCATTCTTATCTTTCTCCAGCCTGACCAGCAGCTCCTCGCACACCTTCACTGTTGCTCTGAGCTGGCTACGCAGCTGGTCCGCCTCTTCGGCCAGGGACGAGCAGAGTACGGCTCTGGTCGCCTCCGACCGCTCCTTCTCCTCAAGGGTGCAGCGCAGCCTCTGGATCTCCTGGTCCTTCTCGTGGCCTGACTGATACCTGACACTTTCAAATTCCAGCTCCTTCTCTCTAAGCTGCATGGTTAGACGCTGGATCTCCTGAAAGGAAGACAGATTAGTTGCATGGTGTGTTTGGTGTATTTACAAAAACAGTTAATACATGCAATCAAAACAATAAAATTTACCCAACTTTAATTGTTGCCTAGGCTAGATCTGCTAAAAAGTATTCTGTTGAATTACCTTTAGCCACATATCAGCATTTCTGAGGATTTATTTAAACGTTTCTTTCAGTGCAGAATCATAAGAATATATAGGTTAAATAATAACCTTGAGCAGAGTGACAAACGCTTATTATTAAAGAAGGATTTAAGGGCTTTAAAGTCTATTAGCCTATTTATTTTGAGGAAGTAGGTTATGATGATTCTTTGCCACTTTTTTCCCCATGCAGGTATGGGCTCTAAAGTCAACACTCACTTGCAATTTACAACTTTTAATTTAAAGTTTTTTTATTGTATTTTACCTCTTCCCGACGAGATGCCTTGAACTCCACATCGTTTCTCTTCTGTTTCAGTTTGCATATTTCTTTGCACAGGCTGTCCAACAGAGACTTGGAGGGTCCTATGTGCATGGACTCGTTATCTCCAACGTTCATGTAAATCAGTTCATACCTCCCCAGCCGTGCTTTTAAATCTGCAATGATATTGTCCTTTACGTAGATCTGTTTGTTCAAAAGCTCCATTTCCTGTCGCGTCTCATGATACAGAGTATTGAGCGTGCTGTAACTCCGGATTTTGTCCTTCACCATGTTGTTATCCGTGTTTACGCTGATGTTATCCATTGCCGGGCTTCGTAGAACTTAAAGAATGTTCAGTCTTTTAATAAACCAACATTTGACGCTTCTGCTTATAGACCCTGTGACTACAGAAATGTACTGAGATCAATTGTGTTGAAGCTTGTGTCGACAATAATATCCCCGGACGGTGTTGGGGATTTCCTGGGGAACTTCCCCGCGGACTTTTTTTTTTTTGAGATTCGTCAAACTGAACCAGTCGATCGTCATTTGGGAGGTAAAGGGGTTTTATATAGCCTTGTTGGCATAAATGGTAAAGAAAATACAGCACAGGACATTTTAAATACAGTCAAACAAAATCAGTTTAAACTGGGAGCAACAAACGGCTGAAAGTAAGTCGTCGTGCTGCCTTCACGGTCATCGGAATTTTACGGTACTATGCGATTTGTCAGAAGCACCTTGCTGCTTAGCACAGTTAAAAAAATATTGGTCACGTGAATACTAAATAAAGTCGACGCTGGTTGATTTTTTTAATTGGATCACAAAGATTGTTCGTGGAGAGGGAAACTTTCCATGCATATCAGTCCTCTGATATGGGATCCGTGCAGCATTGAAACGTTTAACGCAAGGTGCAAAGTAACAATTAGGTTAGGTGCCAACATTATCTACTCTAGTGTCATGCTGCTTTTAAGAAACCAGCTTCAAATCAGCTGAAGTCCCAGGTAGAATTTGTTTATTCATTCACTAATAATAATAATAATGTAAATATTGAAACAATTTTTTTCCAACGGTAGTTAACAGGGTTTCTACACATTGCGACACCCAAACGACACATAAAATTATTCTGAAGTGTCGGAAAATTAAGATAATTGATATTTCCCATAGCCGTGAAGGCATCATAATGTCTCTCCAGTAATGTAACAGCCAGGATTGCGCAGTTACGGTCATACCGGTGAGTGTGTAAATGTAGGCTTGCATGTCACAGTGATTCATGCATGAATGATCACTGGGGACGTTTCTACCTTCCGAAAAGTTGGGAAAGGGACTGCATCCGTTACTGTAACAAATTACACATGTAGGACCCACAGTAATAGCCTATTTAAAGGTAGCTCTGTATACAGTAACTGTGACCGCTTTATGCTACTTCTGTTCTCACTTAGGCCAACACTCTTTTTGTAATGTTTCCTCAATGATATCACACTGTAGCAACTGTTGCTTGTGGTTCAATTTCACAAGTTAAACTGGCAACACAATAACCATCGTCCTTATGGGAAAATAGCAGAAAATAACTGACCCACTAATCCCATGTTAGGCCCTATATTAGGTTATAGGCTACTATCCTTTAGACACATTTAGATAAATCTCTGAGCTCCCCCCAAAATGTCTGTGGTTTCTTGTTGAAGATTTTCAACCAACTGGGTGAGGGGTTTCTGTCCTTTTTGATGTCACAAAGGGAAAATCTCCAAACAGCCTGTTTGAGCAAATATTTTCTGAAAAGGAAATCTTTTTCTCATAATTGCTTTACTGGAGACCCATTTGTGTTTGAAAAACATGGGTAAGTGTACTGCATAATATTTCTTAAGAAAATGTATTTCACAATGCACATTAAAATTGCAGTGTTAGTCTTATTTTAAAAGGAATGTTAGGCAGGGTACAGAGATTATATAAGCATATGGTGTAGTTTCTAAAGTGTAGAAATACATTATCATATTAGCTATACATCTGAAAACAGTCCAAAAATATTTAGAAACTTGTGTATCTATCCAAAGCTACTCTTTTCTCTGACTTTTGAATTCATAATATATAAATTTACAAATCTATACAGCCATTTGCAGAAGTATAATACAATATTCGTAAACACACCATTTGAAACCTAATCTCTTCTCTTTGAGGTGGGACCCTGGACTACTACTCAGATCAAAATGAAACTAATGTCTAGACTGTAGGTGTAGACTGTTGAGAGAAACACTTTAGTCGTCCAAGAGACCTCATTAGTTTATTGTCCTGGAGAGTCCCGGGCAATTCTGGTTCAAACAGAGTGAGGATGAAAAGGGCTGTGCAGGTGAGTCATTGAGGTCACAAATCAGTCATGTGACAATCAGAAGTCACATGAATGAAGAGGGAAGTGTGTAAAAATGTTGGAATAGGTGTGGCAATGAAAGTGATCAAATACATTTTTGAAGACACAGTTACAATAGCTTGTAATTCAATGTTTTATGATATCGTAAGGGGGAAATTTCATGTCACAGCTTTTCCTGGTTGGTGCACAGGTAGTACATGATAACATAGCATGCAGGAAAAAATATAAACAGGAAGAAACACATAGACAATAGACACTCATTAAGAGCTTTAATAGCAGGTGGAGCAAAGCTCTTTTTAAAGTGTGCCCTTCTCCAGGTCAGAGATCTGTATTTCTGACCTGCAGATGGCAGACAAGATACAGTGGACTGAGTGGGTGAGAGGGGTCCTGAACTATTGTGAGTGCTCTGAGTCAGTGCTTTGTGGTTGAGATGTGAGAGATTGGGGGTATATGTAGACCAATAAGATGCAATTCACAAGACAGCAGCAAAGTACCCACAGTAAAATGTAATGAAAGCCTGCACGTTTTAAGCTACCACCTACAATACTTTCAGGACACTACTCAACATTTTTTTTCTCTTTACTAGTTGTGTCATGCCATTCCAGAAATGTAATATGAGGATAAACAAGGTTGAAACATTTGAGTGCATTACCTCCTGACAACAGAGGTTGGTAAATAGATCTACAAATGTAGTTGTAACAGTTTGGATGATCAGTCCTTTATGTCATAGATCAAAACTAAAAAGCGTAACATTTATGCTGTTTTTAAGTTGTTTTTTTAGATGGCAGTTTTCACAGTTTTCTTAGATTTACCCACATACAACAAATGAGCACTATGATTACTATCATGAGGATTACGGTTATTCAACAGCTAATATTTAATTCACATTTTGGGGGGGTAATATATGAATCGTAAAGGCCTGCTCTGTATTAGGGCAGTGATTCCAAACCTTTTTGCTTTGAAGCCCCTCCTAATTGTATCTAAAACCCAACCCAGGACCCACACAAGAAAAAAAGTTCTACTGTAATAAATGATTCTGTAGTCATGTACATTTAACTTAATATATCTGATAAAATGAATTCAATATCAAGGTGTCCTTGATTTTGTGGCAATTATTTAAGTAACTTTCAAACAAAAATGTTTGAGATAGTATTTTGGTTGCATTAAATATAATATTTATGTAATTCGAAATTAAGATAATTTTTTATGAATCCAACTCAATAGAATTAGCCAGTTTTTATTTGACACTTCCTGTTACTTTTTCTTGTTACACCTTTTTTTCTGCTTTTGAATTCAGCACCTATGGTCTGGTCACAAGACATAATAAAAGTGGGGATGATTTAACTCAACAATTTCATTTGGTTGACAAAGGTTGGAGAGTTATTTTATAATTAATGTTAATGACAACTTGTGGGTGTATGCTGCGCATAATATTTACAATCTATGATGCTACATTACAAAACGAAATTAGCAAGCAAAGTAATCCAGAGAGTCAGAGACACAGTAAACTTGATATAAAACAATTAGGTGTGGGACTTGATTAAAAAAACAAAAACTGACTAACTCAGGGCTTTCTAATTAATTAATTGAAATAATTCGCATTTTAAGTGTATCACAATATTTGCCCGAAAAAGCAACACTTTTCAATCTATATGGATTTTGGTGAATGAATGCAATGCACGTAATTTTACTTGCTTCTCAGCTTTCATAAAGCTGTTGGATCTTGTTCGAAAACATTTTTCTGCACAGCAGTTGGAAAGTTGGATCACATGTTGCTATCTTGAGCATACACATTACATTTTCTTGTAATTAATTCTTGTACATTTGTACATTCTTGAACATTCTTCTTAAATTTCCTGAGGGAGTCATCCCAAAGGATCAATAAAGTTTAGTCTAAGTCTAATAAATTTGTTAAAATCCCACTCCTAAAAAAAATACAAACGATTAAATGATAAATGCTGACGTACTGCAAATTATATAAAAAAATAATACTTAGTTGTTGCTAATGCTATGCTACATCCTAATGTTATGCTACATGCTATGCTACCTCAGTTGCATTACATTAAACATAGCAACAAGGCTAATGCTCAAGCTAAGCAACATGCTATGCTATGCTACATCACAAGCTCAGAAGAAATGTATGAAACAAAACACCCAGGCTAATGCTAACACTACACAGTCACTTAAGTACATGCTCATACTTCTAAGAAATGCTGCAGCTCCATGCTAACAGAATGACAAAAGGCTAACCACATTACAAATGTACATAGTAATTGCAACGTTTAAACAGGACAGAACACCTATATTAGACTAGTTTACATGTTGAGCTTTTGGGGACTCAGGTTGATGCGCATTACACATTGACTATTGTACATCAAAATATTTTATTTATTGTTACACATCAAATATATTTTGTCAGTCACCTGCTGCTCTACAGAATGCACTATTCTCTTTCAACCAGGAAGTGTCAAACAGAGCTGAACCCAGCCTTGGGTTCATATAATTAATGGGGGAGGGGTGTCAAGTGGAAGGTGCCATGTGTGGTAGAAGTGTAGGGATGTTTAGATTGTTGAGATTAAAAATGTTATTTAAAAGGCAGTTTTAGTATTTTAGTATCAGTATTTACTTAACTGAAATGTATTTTGACATGCTTTAGCTTTATTGCAGATAGTTTGTATTGTTTGTAGAACCGATAATACTCACCTGAGAGTGAACTGATTTCCACACCCTTATGGTTGGTTCCAGCTCCTACATAAGAGGAGGCTGGGGAGCCTCTGAGGTAGATGGAGTTTGGAGCTGGAGTGGATCAGAGCTGTTTCAACAGTTTATCAAACAAACAGCAGTCAGTCTGATGAAGATGACTTTTTTGCATCCATGAGGGCAGGAAAATCAGAAACGGGAGAGCTGGAGAGGCACTTTTCATGTCCGTCCAAAGGAGGTATGGATGTCTTACACTCTTTTCCTCAAATCAAGAAACTGTCACTCAAAGTCAACACAAGTCTTCCAGCATCTGCAGCCTGTGAGAGACTCTTTAGTCATGCAGGTCTCTTGTTGACTGCTGAAAGATCACAGCTTCACTGCAAGAACCTTGAGAGCCAACTACTGTTGAAGTTTAACAGTCACTTCACTTACTGATTCTTTGGGACAGAACATGAATTTTCAGCAAAACACAGTTTATGGACACAGAGAACTCTGTTTGTGTTCCTCCAAATAATCTCTGCCGGCTGAGCCTATTGTGCTGTTTTGGGATTTTAAAGAAAAAAAGTTGATTATTATTACTTTATTATTATTACCATTTCTTGTGGCTGAATTTGCCTTAATTTATGTTTTATGTTATTTTGTAGAAATAAAATAGCAATTATTTAATAAAACAATGAATTACATGTTTGTGTATGTGATTACATTCATGCTTTTATACATTTGCTTTTATTACATGGCAAGCAAAATACAGTCTAATTTAATGAAATAAAGTGAATTATCTGAACTACATATATTATATTTGTGGAGAATATGTACTTTGAAAGGCCTTGTTTATTGACGTGAACTAAATGGCTACAGTAACATTGACAAGCTAATGTTAGCGAGCTGTATCTTGTAGTTAGCTAACCATTAAAATCATTAAGCTATCATTGAATACAAAACTTTTTAACCTTTTAGCAATGATAGTAAGCGTTTTTATGTTTACATTTTGAAGTTGAAGTAAAAGGTTTTTTTGGTTTTTTTTTTTTTTTCCTTCACTGCACCTTCCAAACATTTTGGCCATCATATTTACCCCTCACTTTTGGCCACAAGTATGTGTGATGCATTTATTGACTTATATTTGTGCACAACATTTGTGTGTCCTTTTTTCTCTCAGAAAATGGGTGAACTGAAAAAGGGGAATTGCTGAGGCCGTTGTCAGAAACCTGTTTGAGATCCTTAGGGTGAGACCATGGGAGCTTCAATTTCAGCCTGACAGTGATCCAAGCCAACTGCATCATTTTGAGGCTTAAAGAGGAATTTATGTCTATTCTGCTGAAACAGGTGTACCAGTTACTTGGCATCAGGAGACTCAGGATCACACTAGATCATCCTTCAACAGATAGGCTAACTGAGTACTTTAACCAGACCAAGTTTGTAAACAACACTGGTACAGACTGGAATCAATGGCTGCTCTACCTCTTTGCATGCAGGTAAGTACCACAATCCTCTTCTTTTGTATGGACACGAAGTTTGAGGCCCATTTGCACTGTTAAGAGAGACCTGGGAGGGAGGCAAGGGGAGGGTGGATCTGTTAACGTTGTGTTCTGTGTCATCCAGATGAGAGAGCGGCTGGAGAAAATGGACGTGCTGGCCCAATCGCACATGGCGGACGCCCAGCAGCAACAAGTCTTGTTATGACAAGTCAGCCAGGCCGAGAACCTTCGACCAGGACAGAAACTCCTGGTGTTCCTACCTGGTGATAGAAGTGGATGAGCAATACTTAACTCTCTAGTGGCCTGGTAGACCATGATCTCAGATGGCAAACTGCTTCAGGTAAGATCTATCTGTAATTCAGAAGTTTTCCACGAAAATCCCTGGAACAAATATTGTTGAGCATAACATTGTTGTGAGAGAAGGTGCAAAGATGAGGTGTAAAAGTTAAGTTCCCTGAGCGGCTGCTGGCCTCACTGAGGAGGGAGGTTGACCTGATGCTGTCCCTGGGGTTCGAGGTTTTAAAGAGCGGGTGTTGTAAACCAGTTCTACCCATACCAAAGGATGGAGGCATAAGGTTCTGAACTGATTTCAGGTACCCTAATTCATTTCAGCATCTTGATTTAAAGTTATATTAAATGGACATATTTTATATGCCTAGTTCTTATAATTAGGTTTTTAAATTTGGTTTTCTATTTTTAGATAAAATAAAACCCCATCTTTTCTTTAAACTAACTCCTGTGTCTCGACAGTGTTATGAGAATGAATGGCGTCTAGGGGATGCTCATTCTCTAACACACAGACTATGGAAACAAATTGTATTTTTGTATTTTCAGACTACCTAGTATTAAACTATTAGAAACAAATATTATGTTAATGTTTACTTTCCCTGTGTTAACATTATTTTCACAATGTTTTATTGGTTTTCACAAAATCAATACATGAATTTTTCAAACAAATTTCAATATGTAAATTTCTTCAAAATCGATGTGCAATCTTTCTAAAATGCATGACACTGATCAGATTGATTTCAGAGTTAACGATTTATGAGATCGAACATACAGTTCAGCAATCAGTACCCTAACATTTTAGTTGATAACTCAATATATTTATACATTTTAAAAAAACACCCAGTGTTTCGGTGGTGTCTTCTTTACAGTGTTTTATTATATTCACTCAACCGTATTGCTTAATATTAACTCAGAAAATGGCTGATGTTGGGAATATTACAAACGCGTATGCTTTTTGGTCAATAAAATAAATTTTTGAAAAAAATAATGTTAATCCATGATCATTTATGTACAAATATTACTTATCAATAGCTTATTTGCTATAAATAGATAGTCATAAACTCAGTGAGTTTTTCAGATTTGTCATTTCAAACATTTATTTCAAAATGGGATTTAACTCACCTTTCCACTTTGTCGCTATTTATAATGATCATGTAACTGCTGAACGCTACCATACGTTTTAGTAGTGACAATTGTAACTAATTTTGAGCATAACTGAAGAATAGGAGGAAGCACAAGGCTAGCGTGTGGATTAATAAAGGATATATTCTTAAAGTGATTGTCTCTGATAAAAATATTATATATTCCTAAAATTAACATATGTAAGCCAAAATAATGTGTATTACAGCTGAAAGTAAAACGTTTTTTTTTTTTTTTTTTTTTAATAAATGGAGCTAGTGCAACATTTTACATAAACAGCAGAAATCTATTCTCTTTAAATGTCTACAATGAGTGAGAAGCGCCAGCTGTACTATTGTCGCAGTCTTGGGACGGTCTTGCGTATAACGTTGTTTTAGTCAATATATAATTATTTTTTTCTGGCGCTGGTGAAAAGTAAAATGTTTGTCGATGTTTATACACATTTTAAAAGCATTTTTTTGCTCTATTAAAACTCTTAAAATATATTTAAAGCATGTTTTGCACCGTTAAAAACCAACAGGCTAAATGTCTTTAAATCTATTTGTGTAAATATTGAAAGCAATTTTTGCACATAAAAACCAAAAAGTAGAATGTAAATATTTATACACAAAAGCATTTTTTTAAACGCATTTAAAATGTATTTAAATATTAATTTTTTGTGTAAATATTTTAAAATAAATTTTTAAATCGTTAAAACAATCTTTCAGTCTTGTTTATTCTGTATTTTGTCAACTGTTTCAATTTCTCAACCATTCAAAAAAGGTAAGTTTAGACTTACATTTTACTTTACTTGTTTCAGTTAAACAGTTTAGATACTATGCCCAGTTGGAAAAGTGTGTGTTCACAAGCACAAGTGAATACACACTTTTCCAATGGGGCATAATATCTAAACTGTTAAACTGAAACAAGTAAAATAAAATGACTAAACATGTATAGGGTTTTTTTTTTTTTTTTAAATTTTCCTCTAAACCAAGAGCGGAGACCTCCACTACCCCCGAGGAGGCTTGATGCGGGGTCAGGAGAGGTTGCGCAAAAAAACATTGTGTACGCATAAAAATATGTATATATATATATTTTAAATTCAAATCAATCAATCAATCTTTATTTATATAGCGTCAATTCATAACAGGCGTTATCTCGAGACACTTTACAAAAGCAGGTAAAGGTGTGTTTGGGCAGGCCATCCTCACCAACAGTCCCAAGGAACCTAAGAGAGCTCAGGAGCTCCCAGAAAAAGGAGAGGTTAGAATATAAAGATGACGAGCAGTAATAAGATATGAAAGAGGGAGAGAGAGATAAGAGATCCTGGTGCCAGTTCCCCCGGTAGTCTAGGCCTGTAGCAGCATAACTATGAGCTGGTCCTAAGCCAGCCCTAACTATGAGATTGATCAAAAAGAAAAGTTTTAAGTCTATTCTTAAAAGTACCTAGTGTGTCTGCCTCCCGGACCCCGACTGGTAGACGATTCCAAAGGAGCGGTGCCTGATAACTAAAGGCTCTACCTCCCATAGTACTTTTAGAGACTATGGGCACCACAAGCAGGCCTGCATTCTGGGAGCGTAATGTTCCCAGAATGGGATGGTGCCTGACCGTTTAGAGCTTTGTAAGTGAGCAGAAGGATTTTAAATTCTATTCTAGATTTTATAGGGAGCCAATGGAGAGAAGCCAATACAGGAGTAATGTGGTCCCTTTTCCTACTTCTAGTCAGAACATGAGCTGCAGCGTTTTGGACGAGTTGGAGGGTCTTCAGAGATTTACCATAGCACCCTGCTAAAAGAGAATTACAGTAATCCAACCTCGAGGTAACAAATGCATGAACTAATTTTTCAGCATCATTTTGTGACAGGATCTGCCTGATCTTAGCGATATTACGAAGGTGAAAATAAGCTGTCCTTGAAATTTGTTTAATGTATGAATCAAAGGACATATCCTGATCAAACAGAACTCCTAGGTTCCTAACAGTGGTACTAGAGGCTACGCTAATACTACTAAGGGCCGTCATATCGGCAGAGAAAGTCTCTCTAAGGTTCTTAGGTCCAATCACTATAACTTCAGTCTTGTCCGAGTTGAGCAGTAAGAAGTTTCTGGTCATCCAGGTCCTAATGTCCTTGAGGCAGGCTTCTAGTTTACGAAGCTGGTTGGTGTCTTCTGGCTTCATTGCTATGTAGAGCTGAGTATTGTCTGCATAGCAATGAAAGTTCATGGAGTGTTTTCTCATAATACTACCTAGAGGAAGCATATATAATGTAAATAGAATCGGACCAAGCACTGATCCTTGAGGCACTCCATAGCTAACTTTGGTGTACATAGAGGACTCATCATGAACATGCACAAACTGAGATCTGTCTGATAAATAGGATCTAAACCAACTTAAAGCAGTCCCTGTAACTCCAAGCAATCGTTCTAGTCTCTGTAACAGGATCTGATGGTCAATTGTGTCAAAAGCAGCACTAAGATCTAACAGGACAAGCACAGATAGAAGTCCCCTGTCTGAGGCTAACAGAAGATCATTTGTTACTCTAACAAGTGCAGTCTCAGTGCTATGGTAAGCTCTAAATCAATTTCAATTTCCCTCAAACATGTCTGCATTACTAACTGTGTCGCAATAGTGGCACAGGAGAATGTATACAAATACACTGAATTTAAATTTTAACTATGTTTTGCCAGATTGCTGTTGGAGTTTTACAAACACTCAAGTGTCATCCTTGTCCTCTAAAAGAGTAGTTAGACCACTTTAGCTGTTTTATCTGAACTAACATGCCTTGTTGATTTGGTTCAAAGGTTTTCCAAGAAGACATGTTATGTCCAGAAGAAGTCTCCCGCTGCTTGTCACTGTCCTTATATTCAAGTTACTATTTTAAAGAAAATAACTTCAGTTTAGAGTTATATAAAGAAGCGCTAAGGCTTGTAACAAAAACCACAAAACAATATGACCACCACGAGGAAACCAAACTTTTTTTTTTCTGTGTGTCAGGTGGAGAAAGGCTTATAAGGAAAGACAGAAAGTGACCTTTAGGCTTCCTCTTTTATTGATAAATGTGCCTGTTGTAATAGTTCAAAAGACCCATGGTTACAAGCAATCTGTGAGTAGTAAAAATATCCCCCCTCCAAACAAAACCGTTGAAAATTGGTACAAAATAAGTCACGGATAAATTGATATTAAAGCACTTTAGATGTGTAAAATATTCTAACACTAACTTTAAAAACTTCCATCATGTTGGCCGGTGGTTCTCAAGGTGGGGGTCGTGAGCAGTAAGAAAACCTAATTTAAATTAAACAACGTATTGTATACTTTACCAGTTATTGTAAATTATATATATATTAAAAAAAAAGAAAAAAGTTTAACTTCAAATTAAACATCAAGTGAAATTAAAATAGTGTATGAATCTTTATTTTGTTATGCAAATGTTATTTTTCACATGGCAGTGCATGTGTCTGCTGCTCTTTACACATACAAAGATGCACACACCTGTGGGTCTATTAAGTTGTGTATCTTCACTAAGTCCATACATGGACATTTGTCGTCAGCTTCTAGAATTTATTTAAATAAATGAGTATGAAATAATATTAAGGGTGTTTGGTAGTGTGACAGGTTAGATCCCTCAATCACTTTTAGGGATTGAGGGTCCCTCGGTCTCTGGCACCCTTACGGAGATGCAAAGTTCAAAGTTTTGAGAGCCGTTTTTACTATCAAAATCCACTGGGCGGCAGCATTTGACAATTAGCAACAGTATGTTTTCCTGTTATGATTTGTGCTTCCTTTTCTCAAAAAAACAAAAAGGTATTTCAAGCATGACTATGCTTTTAATCGATTAAAACTTTTATACAAGAATAAAAGACAGTATGATATTTACACAGTAATACTTTTAAAACAATACTTTACATTGCACACACACACCACACAGTTAATTGTGCTTCACAAGGTACTGCTCATCAAATTAACACGATCAGCCAATAAGTTTATGTTTATATCAAAACTTGTCCCCCAAATCAAAACTTAGAAACATAAAATGAAATGTGTAAGTTGGAAGTAGAAAAATATTTGTTTTGTGGTAGAAAAGAAGTGGCTCAAGTACAAAACAATGATCCAAGAGTATTACAATGTTGAAGAGGAAGAGAATATAGCCAGCTATCTCTCATTTTTGCTTGAGAAAACAGTAGAAAAAATACAAACCTTATTGTGTCTTTGAAGATCACACTACACACTGGGATCACAGCTTCACTCAATATGCAACACACAGAGATGAATGACATTTTCTGTGATGTAAATACAGCATACTTAACCATCCAAACTAAAGCCTTTCACTTGAACACTTAAGTCACGTAGCCCAAGCAGTTGTGGGATTTAAATCTTTTTTTTTTTTTTTTTGTCCTTCCATTAGTTTTGAACAGACACGAAAACAAGCAACTAGCAATGATTAACATAGTTAAAGAAGTGCCCAATGATGTTGGCTTTATATTTTGGGGTTATGACACTAATGACTGCAGAAACGAACCCAAGAGAAAAACCAGGAGAAATCAGCTGGACTCACCCCTGGCAGTATTTAACAGTAGGCCACATCTGCCAGTGATTTCTTTTGGAGTCAATCATTTTTAATCCCAGATTCAACATGCTGCTTATTTTCACTCTAAAATGTAATTAGTAATTCCTGTACACCTGGGACTCCAGCTGGGAGCAATTAGCTGCAATTAATGAGGTGACATCAAAGGCTGCTCCCCAGGAATACAAAACTTCACTTCAATCTGACCACTGGGGGGCACCAAACGCCAACTATAAGTGCAATATGAGTGGAAGTCATTGTTTGAACTTCATAAATATCCCCTTTTAAACGATGAAAAGTTTTTTTTCTGATAGCTATCAACGGGTGCCTATAGTCAAAATCATGTTATAAATGGGCTTCTTGGTGAATGTTACTTGAGTGTATTTGATTGACACATTGAACCCTGAAGAATATGAATATCCACAATAGTTATTGTTGCAGACAGGCAAACGTGAATAACCCGTGTTTTGGTTGCTGAAAAGTTTGTTTTTCAAAGGCCAAAAAAAAAAACATCTTCTCTGGAATAGCCATAGAGAAGGAGAAAACTATTATTGCAACTTTTGTGACTACTTGACGAAGATAAATGAAAAGATCTCGACTATACGCTTCTCAAACGGATACATAAGGCCAATGCTCTTTTTTGGGGGGGGTCTTTTCTAGCACTGCAGCTTACGGATACTGCGAGTAATCCTCTTGAACTCCCGCTGTCCCTTCTGCCATCGCTTGAGAGACGTGATAACCAGATCTCCGTCCATCTTCTGGCCCATGACCAGGTAGGCGGCATTGATGTCGTTCATCTCCTCGCACACACACTGCAAGCCGTCCTTCAGCCACAACACGGTCTTCCTCAGGTCACGCTCCGTCACGCCGTTCAGCTTGTAGATGGTCTTGCTCTTGGTCTCTGGCACTATCTTTGTGTCCCCGTTAATGTAGAAGATCTCCTTCACTTTGATCTTTAGGGCTTATAGTGCAAGCAGGAGAGAAAGTAAGGAATGGAGACTGGAAATGTTTACAGAAAGTGTATGGACATCCTCCTACTTGACATGCTGCTCTAATGAAAGCCATGTGAGAAGCTCAAGGTCTGTGCAAGGCATATGGTTTGAAGCCAAAATGCATAAAATAGGGAGAGAAATCCTCGATGCAATTCACATCTTCGGACTTTGAATGAGGAAAAGCGAAAGTCTCTTTATATTGCCTAAAATCTGCTGAAATCTTTCTGTATGGCCTTCTTGGGCCTTTGAAACTGGACTACTTCAAAAAAGAGGATGTACTTACCGAAGTCATTTTTGCACAGATTGTCAACAATTTCGTTGTCATTTTCATCTGTTTCCTTGCAAGCATCGCACACTCTTGGCACTAAAACATAAATTAGACATGTTTATAGTTACATAATCCTCCATAAACAGTATATATTACATGGAAAACCATTCTTTTCGCGCATCAATCTCATGCATAATTAAAAATAGGCATAGCTAGGCCTACATGATGTATTTACAACGATTTGCCAGTTTCTGCTCAGGAAATGTGGAATTCATACACAAGACTTGAACATTAAAATGTGCTTCTAAACTGCAGTTTTACGTCATCATACCTTCTTTAGTGACTGGTGCAACGGTCTCCATCCCTGCAGGCGGAATGCACAAGTCATTATCGAGTGGGAATCGGTTGCAGTCCAACATATTCGGCCACGGGAACCCAAACGCGGACATCACAGGCGCGCATCCGTTCTTGACGCTCTCGCACAGAGATCTGCACGGCTGGATGGGCTCGTCCAAGTCATCCAAACACACGGGAGCGAAAAGCGAGCAGAGGAACTTTCTCGTGTCGGGGTTGCATTGCCTCCGCACCAGCGGGATCCAGGACGAAGCTTGCTGCAGAACTTCATTCATGGTTTCGTGTCCGAGCAGGTTTGGGAGACGCATCTCTGTGTACTCGATATCGTGGCACAGTAGGAAGTTTGCTGGAATTGGCTTGCAGTTGCTCTTTTTGGGGAAAAATTCATGCTGGCCAAAGTTGTACAATCCGTGAATAGCTTCCATGCAGGGGAGTGTTATTACCCACAAAACGGTCACTGTAGAGACAAAAGCTCTCATTTTGTTTGCGCGTAAACACTGAATGGTACAAATGTGAAATCAAGAGTTGTTCAGTATCAGTAAGCTTGGAGGGAGTCTCTGTCAGTGGCCAGCTCTTACTGTAACAACAGGTTTTCTTCGACGCTTGTCTGGGAGGAGTCTGAATGCTGTGCATAGAGACTCCCCCTGCTTGGTTTTTTAGTCTCCATAGATCAAAAAAGCCCACATTTTTATTTATTGCTCCTTGGGTCTGGTAGACATGTTTGATTTTTAGTTACAAGTCAGACTTTTTAATTTATCACCGTAACTGTTTCCCTCTCTCTAATTCATTTCCCACCCTTTATGGAAATAATAACAAAACTTGTCTGACACTTTCCCTCATTACGCTCAAATCAACAGAAATATGACCTGTGTGATCCTTTACCTTGCTGTTTTTTTTGTGTGCCTGTGCTGTAAAATAGTTTTGAAATGTTGTCAGAAAGGGTATTGAGCTCGGTTCAGTGAAGCGTTATTTTCCCATCATTAGTAGTTTAGTGGGGAAATTCTCTGGGCAGGGCTCTCTTGTGCCACATGGTAAAATATTGTTTGCCCCACTGTGAGAGGCAGAGCAGCACTCAGGACACCCAGGGGGGGAAACCCAATATGCCGCCTCCTGCTCTACAGGCTCCACTTCAGCTTCATTCTGCTTTGCAGACAGCAGTGTGGTTCTTTTCAGCACTGGCCTCCCTCTTGTTGTAATGACCAAACACTTAAATCTTATTTGTGGAATATTTTCGTAAGAAATGTAAACTCACCTAAATGACAGAAACACATTTCCACTCAGATATTTTTAGTTTTTTAGTTCCAGATTTAGAGATGTCTGTCACCAAGATTCCTGCTATGTACAGAAAACCTAAGTGTCAGTGTATCCATTCATTTTTCCATTTGTTCATGACGACAAATCATTTCCAATTATTTTCTAGAAATCTCGGCTTCTTTCATTATCTTCACATAATGCTGGTTTTCCAGTGGAAACTACTTATTTTAAGTTATTTTTCTTGTTATCTCGGGATAACAAAGCTGTTTTTTGTTATAACATATTCATAAACAACAGACTTCTTTCTGGTGAAAATCGATATACACTTGTCACTGTGAACATGCTATTTCCCCCACTAATGAGGGCACTTAACTCTTTGGATATAAGATGATTAAGTCAAGATCTTGAGAAAACAACCAGAAACGGCTCTTTGTTGTAGGAAAACAGAGTACAACGTTAATACGTCAATAAAGAGTATGGATGCATAGCCACTTAGGGTCTTACATAACTACCACCTAAACACTAATAGAAAATTATGGGTTTTTTTTTTCTTTTTCAGATTTAATAAATTGAAGATTTTAGATTAATTAAAATGATTTCACTGTCCCTATATCTATTCAATATTCTCACATTTCAGCCCTGTAAACCTTATACCGTCCCTTCTCTTTTAAGGAGCTGGAACAATCATTTGATTTAAAGGCATTTAGTTTTAGTTAATTAAAGCATGCATTTAAAGTTTAAAGCTCCAGAGGAGAACTTTACAGGAGCATACTTTAGCCAGAAATTAATATTTTTGTCTGCCCTGAAACGAGACTGAACCTGAAACTGACGTGTCCATCCTATGTGCATAAATGTTCTGCACCTTTAAATTTAGCGTCTGAATGTTTATAGTAAAGGGAAAGGAAGTGTTGCCCTAGACTGGTTTCGTATAATGTCATAAATCTACGTTATAATTTGGCTAGGACTATTAACTAGGAATAGGAGAGCAGAGCTGTACTTGTAAGAGGACATGTTATAACTGCAGAGTAATTAACCCAATGAGGTTGGGATCTCTCTAACAATGGTGACCTGGCAAAGAGGGAAGCAGTACACAATTTGCAACTTACAGTATATTGCCCTGTTACATGTTGACAGTTAAGGTGCTGCAAACATGTGGGATGAAATAAGGCAGGTATTTTCTGCTGTTCTTTGGTCTCATGTTAATGTAAGAATTCTAGTAAAAGCAACATTGGAGGTTAAAAACAGATCTTTCAAGAGTTTGCAACCAGGCCATTAAAAACCTACTTTCAAAAGGACTCAAGGGATTGTGTTGTTTGGGGTGTGTTGCTGTAGTCACATGAAGTCTGTTGACTCATTGATCCAGAAGTTTTGAGTTACAGATCCATAATGCAAAACAATGCACTGTGGTTAATACAAAGAACAAAAACATAAAACACTCATATGTGATCAAGGAAACAATTATTGTTGCATAACAATTAAGGAAAACCATAGCATCATTTATAAAGTGATGGTGGTTTCTGACTAACGTAACCAGGATCTTGCCAGAGGACATCAGGATGCCAAACTGTTTTTTTTTTTTTTGCACTCCTTCTGCAATACTTGGCTGGAAAAAAACCCTGGACTGGCTTTATTCAAATGAATAACAGGGTTGAATTTCTCTAATACAGTCAAAGTTTGTTGTGAACACAGCTTAGATGCATTGAAGCAGAGACCTATAGTGTTTCAGTCAGAGTCAAAGGTTTAACTGGCTTTTAAATGGCAACTCTCCCCCTATCTTCCTCTTTTCTTTGTTCCATTTGGTTCTTTGTGGAAACGCTTTTACAGCCATTTTAAGGCTGGAGCCCCCCTGTTAACGTGCAACTGGACTCCCTTAAGCTAAGCAGCAGGTCAGTGAGCTAAACTCTACCTGTGGTGAGGCGGGTCACATGTTAACCTCTCATGTGACCAACACATGTGATCAGCAGTTTATAAACTTCCAATCCAATCACATTTTCTGTTAAAAACACATTTAGAAACGACAAAAGTGGACCAAAGAGTTGTCCAACATCACATAAAAACATAACAACAAAAACTGTAAGACAAAGTTAAAAGAATAGACGATTCAACACTAAAAGCATTAGGATCAATCTATAACTTGTGAATATGCTGTACATACGAACTCTTATGATTTGCAGTGGGACATGCAATACACATAAGGTGGCAACGAAATTGAAGGCAGAAGTTTATTAATGATGGAAAGAGTACAAAAGATGAGAAATAAACTACAACGCGAACTAGATCAAACCTTACTAAGCCTAAGACTTGATTTTCCCCAAATACTGATCATGTACTGTCTGTATTAAATATACAGTTTCATGGAAAGTTAGGGTAAGGGGAAAGCTGATCCTAGGCCTGTGCTTAAAGTCACCGCAGCAGGTTCTCATTACAACTTCATCTGAAAATGAAACACAGCTTGTCTAGTCTTCTATCTGTAGCCCAATAACCCTTCTTTCTCTTACTTTTCCATCTACTATCATTTAGCTCTAAACATTTTTTTCTTATATTTAAAGCTTCTGTGAGGAATGTTCAGGTTGGATTTTAACCACCCATCTGAACCAAGCTGGGTGTTTAATCTCTTCACTGATATTCATATTGTCCTGTAGATGCAAAAGTAAGGGCATTTTTTAAAGGAATAATTCTGCAAAATTGTACACAAATATAGCAGAAATGAAGATTTTCCTATAAATATCCTAAACATCTTTTGAGTCATGACTGCTGGCTGTGTTATTATGAAAGCGTTATGCACTTAAGGTTTACATTGGCGTCCTACATTAGCAACAACATTAGTCCTACTTTTTTTTTCTTCTTTAACTCAAGTCACAAGTCTTTGCTGTTAGGAACATGAGTCTTACTAATCTTCCCAGTCCCTTTACTGCACACTGAGAATCACCAATACAGCTCTGAACACGGTCCCCTGGAGCACTAATGAGCTTGTTAACTTCAATCATAGCTTCTACATTGACATTTGGGAAAGAATTTATCCCATCCAAGAGGAATTAATCTTATTAGAGCTCCAAAGTCATATAGATTGTGCCTGCTTGGCTAAATGGATGTTGCTATTGTACAAGTCTAATTGACTCAGCGTGGGGTTTCAAGGCTGCTGTGGGACACATAGACGACTACAGCAGACTTTTGGATGGCCAGATGAATTTCATTTTAGATATATTGCACTGATCATAGCAGTATACAATTACATAGGGGGAATATGAGACTATTTATGTGCTAATGTGTATTAAAGTGTATGGATAAATGTTTAGCTAGCAAGGAAGATTACATAAAACAGTCCAAAAAAAGACCTGCTCAGACACTTTTGCTCTGCACTAGATCACTGACCGACTTCAACAGCACATAAAAAAACAATAAGATAGAGGACACCATTCAGGAATAATGCAAGAAGGGTACCCACAACTCGTGTTTTTGTAGCATTGGACCACATAAATGGTTGCTGTATTAAAAGACAGGAGCTTAACCATCTTATATTACTTTTGGCAAGAGAGCAATTAGATACATTTCTCAAAGTCTCAAGCTATTTCTCTTTTGGGTTTTAAAGACCACCTGTATATTCCATATGGAACAATCTCTGTATTCAGAGGCTTGGCTAAACAACCAAGTCAGAGTTAGATTGAAAAAAAACAACAAAAAAAACATCATTATACACTAAAATACTGCATTGAGTCAGGCAGGTTTATGCCTCCAGGATGTCTTTTGTAGGACCCTGCTCTTTGACCCCCTCATTGATCCTGAAAGAGCTGGAAGATTCACAGTGAAGGCTACCACGCAGATATTTTACAACTAAGACGAAAGTACAAGCAGCTCTGTTGTCAGAGAAGTGTTTCCTTAATGACCTGTACCTGATCTTCACCTGATGTTAAGAGGGGGTCCCCACAGTGCAACTTCACACATTCTTCACTAAAGGAATGCTGCTGTACTTTTCTTAATGAGTTACATGAGCTTTTATGAATGAATCTTTTTGGTCAAATGAAAATTAGACGAAAGTTTAATCTATTTATGTAAAAATACAGTACATTATACATGAATCTGTAATTTATTTTTTAAATTAAAGATGATACAAGTAAGACAAGTTTGAATGATTGAAAAGTCTATTTTAGGTTAATAAAAAAGTAGATGCATGGAGGACTGCATGGGTGTTGCACATGTTTGAAAATAATTGTATAATTAGTTTTTGGCATTAGTTTTTGTTGCTAATCTTTGCTATTACATCATTTCGAGCTCTTGTCAGTCTGAAACCAAGTTATCTGTTTGTTCCATTTCAGCTAATTTTCATGTAATTCAATCTCTGCATAATGTAAAAACAACTACATTAAAAATGAAATCAACACATTGGATGTGAGTGGAAAATGAATAAGGTTTCCTCCCCCCATTAAACGGATACTTCACCCATTTGCATGAACCTTTGTATCATTAGAAACATGGTAGTAGTGTTGAATGGTTGTGAGTCCAGCCCTCATTTTGCCCTGAGACGAGAAAAATATGTTTTTCTTTGCCTGGAAGTTTTCTTCATGTGATGCAATATGACGCTTTTTGCATCACATGAAGAAAACTTTCAAGTTTCATGCAAATGGGTGAAGTATCCCTTTAAGTAAATTTTTTTTTAATGCAGATTGATTTAATTTAAAGAAACAATATCCATGGTAAAAACTATTTACAGGTCTGGTCATGGATCATTTACCTTTTGACAGTTTATCTTGTTATATATAATCTTGCATACCTTATATCATATGAATTAGGGGTTTAGAAATAAAGTAAAAAGTCATAATTTAATTTTAGCAACAGTGGCAACAAGTGGCCCTGGGAATACCAGACACTGGCTAAAGTGTAAATAAAGGTTTGCTATTCATTTACAGTTGTGACTCTACAACAGGGACACGGTTTATCGACGTAAAGCTCAGGATTTAGGGTTCCCTGAGGAGAAACGGACTTTACATAAACTTCAGCCCTATCTCGGAACATACTCTGCTCAGTGGTGCAATTTCAAAACAGCCACGTCGTCACTTTCTACAGTGCTAAGAACAGGGTGAAGTCTTCAGACAAAATTCTGCCAAAAATGTGCTTACAGTAGTACAAAAAAAAACAGAACTCAGAGCTAATTGTTTTTTTTTCTTGTTTTTTTTTTTCTGCCTGCCCTTATAGTTAACTTTGAACATAAAATCTGGGTGAGCCAATGTGATATTCAGAGAAATTCACTTCATGCAGTCATAGGGGGTGATAGCATTCTGCAACTTGCACAGGACTGGTGCAATCTCCATGCACATAATGAAAGGTCTTCATTATGTTTAGTGTTTGCAGATGTGTTCATCTCCAATTAATGCTTTTATCTTTAATCGAAGTAAACATCTTATTAATCCATTGAATTATGGTCATCAATCTATTAATTACAATTTTCTATCTCTTTTAATACTTTTTCATTATCTTATGTGTGGCATTTTTATTTCCCTTCTCTGAAAGGTTTACTTTATGCACTTTTGTCAAAGAGCCAACTATTAAAGTTGAGTCGTCTCATAGACCCACCAACGTGTCATATTCCTTCCCTGTTGTTTTCATATAAAGGGACCACATTAAAACCGTATGTGCTAAATTCTTCTCCATGTTAACAGAGGAAACACGTCTTAAAAATAGTCAGAGGGATAACCAAGCCCTTTGTTATTGCTCAGTACACTCCAAGAAGAGAGTGAGTTAGCACCTACTTACAGTAGCATCACTACCTTGTGAATACAGTATGTTTGTGTTTGTTCGTGTTTCTTTCTAATAGTGTGCAGAGGCAGATGGAACAAGCCTGCGGCGTTACACATTAAACCTGCAGAGTCCTGCTGAGAGGAGGAGGAAAATAACCTGAGCTATCCCTAACTCTTCAGGGAGACACTTCACTGCACTTACACTTAAAAAACTGGCCTCACATTAACTGAATGATGGCTCCCCTCTAACACTGAGGGTTTTTCTAGCCTGACCCCCCCCCCCCCCCCCCCCCAAAAAAAAAAAAAAAAAACCTCCTGTATGTATTCTCTTTTCCCATTCTGGTTGTATTTATTAAAGACGGATGAAACTGAGGCCCAGTGACAATGTTTTAGGGCATCATCCCTCCAACACATGGCTCATGACCAGAAAGTAAACATGGCTGTGCTTATCTTTCACCATGGTTGGTAATTTGATAATGTGCAACTCTTCGCTTGACAGTCCTGGTCAAACTATGGTGGTGGCACAATATTGAGTTATAATGTTCCAACCAAAACATCACCCTGGCTCTGCCTTATTCTGCCAGGAATGACGTATGCCCTATCAAATGACACATCCAGTGTATACAAACCTAAATATAACATCTATTCTAATCCATTCCATGCATGATGTGTAGCTTTTAAGGCTGCTTTTTGCAACTGAAATGGCGAGGAAGAAGTGCCAAACTAGCTCAGTGTCAACACGATGAAACTGCTCAGTTTGTCTTGTTTCTTAAGACAAAGCTTTGTTGGGGATTCTCTGCCAGAGTAGCATTTTAATAAAATATCACATTGTTTCATTATATTATGAAGAGACTAAACAAAAACAAGTGGAAACTCTGTACAGAACCCCCACCCCTGACTGGCTGCAGTGCTGGGCACGTCTCCACCTCCCCCATTTTAACAGATGGAACATGAGTCAAGCTACAAAACTGAAATACACGTCACATACATTTTCCTCAAGAATTAAGGTCATTATATGTAGTTCTAGTAAAAAGAGTTGTTTGTTTAGCTTTTGCTAAAAATGTTTTCGCGTTCATGCTTTCTGTTTTCTTGTAAAGCAGTTGACCAACACTGGTCAACTCTGTTGTTTATAAATGTTCTCTATAAATGAAGTTGGATTGAATTGGAATTGTGATTGTGCTGCTATATTTAAAAGTGTTCATTTTGTAGAGGCTTAGTTTTAATTGGTAATTTGACGCTAAACAGATCATGACTGACAGTTCTGTTGAAGTACATACAGAGAATAGGGGTAACAGTGACAAGATATTGTAGCAAACACTAACAACAGAATTTGGTAGAGGGCTGTTCAGGGGCTTTTAGATGTAATGTTAAAATTTAAAGAGAGCAAAGGTAGCTCTGCAACTTTTTGTTTTTGCACTGCATAAGAATCTTGTTAATATTTATATATGGATTTTATAATCGCTTTCTTATGTAACATTTTACCTTGGCTATATAAACCCTCCTGTCTGTTCATCAGTCTTTAACATTTTAGGACTGCGTATCAGATCTTTAAGGAACAAAAGCAGACTTTTTGAAGTTGCAAGTAAACTAAAAGTGCATATTCTTGATGCAGCTTATCCTCAGAGTGAAGGGATAAAATGAGCTCCACATGGGACACTGCTTATAGTCCTACATGACCACTTTCATACGCCTGGGAACTGCAGAAACACATGCATGCACACACACACACTTTTTTTTCTCTGCCTTTCCTTCTGTGTCCCACATCTGTCTACGGCCCTAATTGTTTAATACCTCTCCCCTTCCAACCTCGCTGTGCAGCCGAGGCACTAATAGGCCCGTCAAAGAACTGCTGGGGCCTCTCTCATTCTTGTTTCCCTGAGCTCACTGATGGAGAGTTCCCTTGTCGGAGGATGAACCCTTGCTTTTCACCACCTGTATTTATACCACATTGCTTTGAAGGCTGGATTGCATATGTACAATCTGTGTAGAAGGTGGCGGATAATTAAAAAAAAAATAAAAGCTTGATGAAAACTATGTTACAAAAAAAGGGGGGGGGGGGCAGTCCTTCTCTTGATTTAAGCATGTGTGGATGTTTGACATAAACATCTTTTTTTTTTAAAAAATGTATATGACATCAGCTCTCCAGATGTCGGAGAGACAAAAACTGGCACCACTACATAGATTAACAAGCAGACTAAAGTTGATGTTACCAACAAAGACACTGAAAGAAAAAAAAGGAAAATGCTGAGGTTGGAAAAATGTGACCCTAAAGTAGTTTGAACCCCTTCATCCTCCCGATGTTCCTGCAGACAAAAATGGATGAACTCGTTTTGGACTACATGAAGAAAAGCCGTCAGAGCCACCTCGTCTACGTCGTGTCAGACGCAACAGTTTGAACCTGAGGTTGGGGCATGAATCTTCACCCTTGGGCCAGCCTTGACATTCTGTTCCCAGATGGTGCCTCCCCTGCTGTGGGCTCTGCCCCAAAGGGGGACTGGCATCTCAGCCAGACCCATCCATCACAAGAGAACCAGGCCCCTTATAGCAGCAGCAGAGGCCCCCGTAGGGAGCACCTGCCCTTGTGTTTTCACCCCTGTGGTTAAAACAACCCCAACCCCCCCAAGTGCATTTAATACCTCACTGCTCTCCTGAGGGGTTAGAGGTCAATTTAGGGTGTGAAGCAACTTTGCATGTCCAGAGACACTCTTAAGGTAACATTCACATTCAGGTCTGCAGTTAAAATCTATTAGGCCTCATGTTACAAGCAGGTCAAAGGTGGAGGTATTATTGAGGTTGACAAAAGGCCACACAAGCTACAGACAAATCAGTGACACTTAAATAATCGGTAGTGGAGACAAACTAATGTGGGCTGAGAACATGAAACGTGAACAAATGAAAACTATAAGAAAACAAAATGGAAAGCTACAAACTAAAGATCAATTGGCCTAAAAAAAGAAAAGGAGAACAAAATCTTCTTCTTCACTCTGACCAGCTTTCATACATAACAACTGCACTCCTCCCAGTTTTTTGGTCCATCTGTTTTGAATATTGTGGCCAAAAAACATCACTGATTTGATTGGACACAAATGTGATGCTTGAGGCTCCTTCAAACATCCAAAGCCTGTTTGACCCTCCTTCTTTTGCCCTCTTCCAACAACGACTCCTTTCCTATCTCCCCAGTGGTCTTGTTCAAGGGGCTCCAGATCCAACTACGTGTGTGTGTGTGTGTGTGTGTGTGTGTGTGTGTGTGTGTGTGTGTGTGTGTGTGTGTGTGTGTGTGTGTGTGTGTGTGTGTGTGTGTGTGTGTGTGTGTGTGTGTGTGTGTGTGTGTGTGTGTGTGTGTGTGTGTGTGTGTGTGTGTGTGTGTGTGTGTGTGTGTGTCTGTGTGTAGGTGTGTGTGTGTGTGTGGGTGTGTGTGTGTGTGTGTGTGTGTGTTTGTGTCCGTGTAAGTCTTGGGGGGTGGAGGACTCTTAAACCAGCTCATGTTTAAACTATGGGGAATTGTTTCATTTTATGTAGAATATTTGTGTGATTGTGTTGGTTGGTGCTCTTATTCTTTTATATTGATTTATTGTTATTATTTGTCTTGGTTGTACAGATAGACTCTAAGTATTAATGGACGATGCCTGAGTGACTTCAGCCATACGTTACGGCAGGGGGCTCTCGAGGCTCATCAGCAGCAGCCGTCATGTTAGAAATCCTGTCTCAGACTAACTTTTAGTCAATGTAACGACAGGCTGAGTGCTGGAGTGCAGGACTTTGCACTTTCGTATTAGTTTCATTTTTCAACACGAGAGGTTGTTGCTTGGTACAGCAGCACTATGGTCAACATGAGTTGTTTTTAAATATGCTTCATGAATAAACTTGACTGGAGGGGGAGAGGCGTGGCAGCAGCCCAGCCCGCAGGGACCCAGGTTGGGAATTGAATGGTTGCTGGTTCAAGTCCCAGCTTGGGTAGCTGGAGAGTTGCCAGTCCACCTCCTGGGCTCTGTCAAGGCGCCCTTGAGCAAAGGCGCCTGTCTGAGGCTGCTCCCCCACTCTGACATCTCTCCATCAGTGCATGTACATAGGATCCTGTTTGTGCATGTGTACTGTATGTGTGTTTAGCATGATTTCACAGAGTGTAAAAAAATAATTTCCCCATTGGGGATTAATAAAGTAAATCTTCTTCTTGACTTGAATACACAACTGAAAAGTTTTAGGTCAGCTTTGATTCACAAAATTTACACCCTGCCTTCAAAGAATTGCTTTTTTTTTTTTTTTGTCTAAACATGTAGCTTTTATTTGAAACAGGAACAGATTGTTGTTTGTTTGTGGCATACAGTTACCACGCTTTGGTTGTATGTCATACATATAAAAGTCTAACCACTGGTGTCAAATGGAAGCTGAACCATTGTGTTGTATTTGTTTTATCAAGGACTTTGGTGATGAACACAATGTTGAACTTAATTACATTTAAAACGATCCAGGCTATAGTTGTTGAATATTTAATTGAAAACCACAATTGTCAACATCAGAATAGCCAAAGTCACTATTATGGTTACCATTCACATCTGTTTTTGTGTCACCTCTGAGAGTTTTGACAGATGCTTTTAATAAGAAGCTGAAGGTGGTTCTTGTTTAGTTTTAACTACCTGCAAGTGGTTTCTTTTTGTTTCTTTGGATAATATTTTTGAAAAGTTTTCCTGTGGTTATCAAAAGATTTGCAAGTAAAGGTGTCCAAGTCATGTCATGGAGTAAAAAGCACATTGTTCAAAATTGGAAATTTTGAGTAACAATATAGTAATCACACTAAAGGAAATATGTTAACAAGTAAAAATTATACCTGAGAACAATCTTAGAATAAATATATTGTGTACTGGGTTAGATATGTTGCCAACATGTTTTTCCTTATTTCTATGTACTGAAACGTTACAGTTGTTAGAGATGAAAAATGAGCCTTGTTAAAAATCTGGAAAAAATTTACTGAACAACTAACCACTTTCTACATGCTCCATAAGCCCATCCTCACTTAAAACCCCAGTTCCCCTCTCTGCTGAGCTATCCCACATCATGTCTGTGTTAATCTCCATCAGAACCAGGCACAGCAGTGCACTCTGGCATATATCATCCCACACACTTGTCAAACATCTAAAAAAGAAGATAGAATCCTGTTCCACATGGTTCTGATAAAAACAGAGGTAGGCCTTGGTCAGCACAGTTTACTCGTTCTTGCTCTTTGATTAATTCTGTGTACTGTGTTTCCTTTGAAAAGTAACAAAAAGGCTGAGGGAAAACTGGCTGTTGGTGAAACACAGGATCAAATTGGTCTTCACTATTAATAAATCATGATTGTTAACATTTCTTTCTTCTGCTGTCAAATGTGTCCCCTTTTGTTTTTCAGGGGGAAAAAAAGCTAGAAGAGAAGGAAAACAGAAAACATTTGGATTGTTTCCAGCTCACAAATGAAGCGTAAAAAGCATGTTCTCCATGTTTATACAATCTTTCAGCCAAAGAGCCTAGATGAACATACACATTTTTGGAAAAATATGAAGACTCTCCACATATGTTGATTGTCTGGACTCAAAGGACCATGTGGTGATTTATGATACTGATGATGATGAAAAATTTTATTGAACATATTGTGGTTCTTCTGTCATCTCACAATGCATCTTAATTCAATAAAGTTTATACAGTGAAGATACACAGTGACCTTTATATCATATATGTGTAGAATCACAACTTACATTTGTAAGAACATGTTTTGTTTCTGACCTGTTTCACTAGCGCTGTATCACAGAATCATGCTTGTTGAAGTTATCACTAAACAAATGTAACCCATGGGTCTGCTAGCAAGGCAATTGACTGTGGGAAGGGGAAGAAACACGTCTTGATATGAGGACAAAAGGTAAAAAAAAAAACCCTCTTTGAGTTAAAAATGAATTCATACAACTACAGTCTAAAAGTTTATGGAAATCAAGAACTATTCACTTGAAAAAAAACTGAACCCCATTAGGTTTTAAGTTTTTTTGTTATCCTTGGTTTGACAGGTCTTTAACAAAGTTATGTACATGAGGGGTTAAAAGCTGATTGTTCTGTCTGTAAGAGTTTGGTACTGTTGGTCAGCAAAGTAATCAAACAAAGATTTTTGTGTATTTGAAAAAAATACTCATAGTGCACTTAACTTGCTTATTAGGCTCATTTCATTTTTCTGTTCATGTTTAGTCTATAATGAAAACCATCATTTATGTAACAGAACTGTAGAAGACTTCTTCTTTTGCTCTTGTTGTTAGTAAGGCTATAATAACTTTGACTCACAACAGGTGGAATTTGGGATGAAAATCTTGTGCTACCAATCAGCATTATATACACATGGATTTTTTTTTACTGTTATGTTAAAGTCTCAAACCCTTTTTACTTTTGCACTAAACTAAAAAAGAGGCTCAGACTGCTGCATACATTTGTCATTTGTCTGGATTAAACTATGTATGTGAGTTTACACACTGTCAACAAAAATGCCAACCACTGTTCTTTTATGCTCTGCTGGTTCTTCAAGTCATATGTTGAAAAACAAAAAACAACAGACATTTCTGTAATCCATCACACCGTTGAACCCTGGACCAAATAGCTTTAAAACATTTTTTTTTTTAAATAAACTGCCACCATGTCTGCAAAACCTTTCATCCCCCAAATGGAACTTTGCCTAAATTCCTTCAGTGCATCATAAAAGCCACAAATCTCCAAACAAGCAAGAATCACAATACAGAACTACTTCTGAAGCAAGTGCATTTTTCCACAGAAAGCTTATACAGTTACAAATGAAACATGTACTTTAGTTGGTAAGATGTCTGCTCAGCCAGTCTGCACAATCAAACCATAATCTTTCTCTTTTTTTCCCTGCAGGATAAGACATCTCAAGGAGAACAACTTTGAGCCCATCGATCAGTTTAACAAGTAATGATCTAATTCAGATGACTATGCAGAAATAAGGAGTTATGCTCAGTTTTACCCGTTGTATTTACAATCTATGGTTCCAGCAGTATAATTTATTAAGCTACACCATAGAAATCGAAGCTTAATTATCAACTTTGTAAATCGGAAAAATGCCATGTGGTGGGGTTTTTCAATTCATTCTGTGATGGTTCGTAAAGAAAGACGTCTTAATAATGACCTAATATGGCTGGGTAAGCCAATATGATTGATAAAGGGGCGGCACTAGCTCAGTCTCTAGGGACTTGTCAGTCCTGTGCACTGCTGGGGTGCCCTTGAGCAAGGCACCAAATCCACCCACCCACCAGCTCCGGAGCGCCTGTCCGGGGCAGCGCCGTCTCTCTGATGTTTCTCCCTCAGTGCATGTCCTTATCATTCAATTTACGATTTTGACGTTTTTTTTTTTTTTTTTTTTTTTTTTTAAATTTTGATTCTTTAAAGTTCCAGGTTTAAATGTGGTCTTATTTATAATTTTGGTTTAATAGAAACATCAAGCACCAATCATTGTTGTATTTCAGCATATAAAACATGAAAAAGCATACAAAGAACAGAGAGAAGAAGGATGAGAGGGTTAATGTAGGATTTAATGATCATTTGGGATTACTGTCAGTTTTACAAGTCTGCCAAATCAGACCTTGAACTTTGTATGTATTTTATTAAAACGTGTTTGAACCAATCAAATAATTTGTCTTTTGAATTAATGTTACATTATCTGAGACCTTCTGACCTCTCAAAGCAAACTCAGTTTGATAAAGGTCCATTGAGCAGCTTTCTACTACAGTCGTTTGTGCTATTGTGCTGTGTGCTGAGCTTGTTTTGCCAGATCACCTTATATGGTGAAAGGTCTCTGCCATCACTGTGATCCCTAGGCCAAGGACCCGCTGAAATTACAAATACAGAGTAATGCAGAGTGCAGAGCTTGTCAAAACCCAGTGAGGTCTGAACTGAGTCAATAAATAATCATGCACCTATCAATGCTTACATGCAGACCCTACTCAGCTGGTACGAGGCCCTACTGTTTATTGTCTTTCATGAAAGTATCTGATAAAGACTTTAGCTCCTCAGCTTCCTCAGCTCATATGTTCCCTGAGGGCAGCACATTTGTATTAACAGCAGACAAAGTGGAGCCATGCTGAATCTGTATGTCTTTACTCAATACTTAGGGAGTCAAAATTCTCAGATGTTTAGGTCACTGTTATAAGCAGCAAAAATAAAAAGTCTCCACAGCTGTTAAAGTGTTGTTTTCTATTAAATGTGTTCTTAAATGTAATGCTACTTTGCAAGATTTGTAAGGAAATCATCAGAGTTCATGAGGTTAAGATCAGAAAAGTAATATAACATGTGAAAAACCACAAAATGGGCATACTGAAAGTCAGATTGAAAAAATTCAATTAAAACTAAAATAAGAATCTAAACTTCATATCTAAAGAAAGGCACTCATCTCTGCTAGATGCTCTATTTACCCTTTGTGCTTTTCTATTGAGTTGTATTTACGGACCATTTCTGCCTTAATGATAGGACAGCTGAAGAGAGACAGGAAATGTTGGCAGAAGAAAGTGGGGGATGACATGCAGCAAAGGGCCGCTGCGAACCCTCAGCTGCTGCGATGAAGTCTACATCCATAAGGGAAATGTAAGTGAAGAGCTTGGGTATAGATGGTATAGTGCAGACCTAAGTGACAGAGAAGAGATAGCTTTAAAAAACATAAAGAATATAATGTTGAATTTGAGAGTATCGATAGGATTCAAACCAGTTTTGTTCCTTAAGGGATTTAATTGAGATTTTATTGGAAGTATTGGCGGGGGCCAAATAATGTTCTGTATTAAACAGTTTTTAATATTTCCAAGAAAAACCAAAGAACAATGTTGCCCTTCTTTGGTTATCAAAGTTAAACCAACATCGAGAATGTTTCATTAGAAGCTGCAACCAATTTCAATAAGAGAGTGTTTCATTTTCTCCAAAAAACCCCCACTTCTTTAATAAAACATTAAATAATTAAATACAGACTCAAACATCTGCTCTCATTCAAAGTACTGCAATAGAAGAATAAAATGAAGGGCTTTTCCATATTTAAGTTTTATTACAAAAGTGAGTTAAGAAACAAACCCCATATTAAATATGAAATGACATTATATCCAAATGACAGCCTTTTAACTCCCATTTGAGACTAAACCAATGAAGCCCATGAGTCTCAAACTATAAAACCATAAAACCAGGGACATAGAACTTATTTATTTTCACCTACAGATGAATATATGTATCTAAATGTGTTTTTAGAGTTAAACCAAATCGTTCCTGCCAATGGGCACTGCTAAGCTTTATTTCCTCTCATTATTCTTTGATAAATTCCATTTGCACAATATGAGTACATTCATCATTGGTGACAATGAAATGTTTGTATAGTTATAATTCCACTTCTCTGCCACTTGATTAATTCTAAATCTTTACTCTAAAGCAGCATTGATTCATTGTTTTTGAAGCAAATACTTAAGAAACACTCAAAGAAACTCGAACCACATAATGCACTGTCAACACTGTTGGACTCTAATGAGTGAGCTTTTATCACCATCGATGAAAACATTACTTTCTGCAAGTGCATCTCACCACAGAACAGGGCAAATACATTTCTCTGACATACAATGTAGTGTTCAAACATGATAAAAGGCAATAAATCACAATGATTGGAAAAGAATTTAGGAGTCAGGGAACAATTTCTCTCTCCTCTTGGGTTAGGGGATTTCTAAAAAAGGAAAAAAAAGATAGGCATGGCTCCTCTGAAGCACTTTATCACAGTGACTTCTATTAGCATAGTCCTATCTAAACAAATATAATCTATACTTTGTACACATCAAGCATTGTTAGCCCCACCAGTGCATGGTAAAAGGAGTCAAACACCAAAAAAGGGGTCTTAGTGATGTCACCCATTGGTTTCTGAAGAGACATTTGAAGTCAACTGTAGTGGTTGCAGATGACTTTAAACTCAGAAAACAAACATAAATCTTTTGTACCATTTTAAGGATGACACTCATGCAGAGGCTGGCTATGACAAGTCAGAAATGTAGTCTGTTAATTTCTTCCATTCTCTTTTCCAAAGTAGTTAGATGAGAATTTTTTTTTTTGACAAATGAGAATAGAATATTTACATGAGGGATGATCTTGAGGCAGACACTGGCAGGAACCAGTCTAAAATAAATGCACCATTAGTGTTCCAAAAATAATGCAGTACTTATTTTCAGATCAGATACAAACACCTGTAGAAATTATAGGAATCATACTAAAAAGATCACTACAAAACAAAGTACGTGCTTGGTATTTCTATTGTCAGAAAGGTTCAATATTTACCTGTGTGAATTATGTAGGTGTTTTGCACCTGCCCCTTCCAAACAGTTGTTCGATACCGTAGCTACTCAAAGACTGTTGAGCTGTGTTGTCATTTGCAATCAGCAGACTGATGGAGACTCTGCAGTGAGCCGTATTGAGCCCGTTAAGGCCAGCACCACCAGCAGGCTGTGAGCACTCACCTCAAAGTGAATGGACTTATCTTTCTGCATACAGATCTTACCCCCATTAGAGGTAAAGACAACGCTGGTCCAAAAAACTGTGCACACAGAACAACTAAAATGTGTTTGAAATTTCAAGTCCAAATTTAAACATTGTTTGTTTGTGATTATGACAGCCTTGTGAGTCATCTTTTTTCAAGTCTTGTAGTTACTATTTTGGATTTCTTCAGTGTATTTGAGTGTGTGGGTAATGCATTACTTTTAAAAAGGGTTGTTTGTTTTGGAGCAGAATAAGATTAAATCAGGAAGGGAACTATTATAATTCTTTAGGAAATACTTGTATATATACAACAAGATGAATCACATTACTTGGAGGGGCATTTTGAATGAATTAACAAAAAAAAAGATCTGATTGGTTAAACATAAACAATGGTGAGGAGTGGAAACCAAAATCTATTTCTGGATGCTTTTGTGGAAAATAAAATGCATGAGTGAATGAGAATTTGTGTAATTAGCATAACTTAAATGATGAAAGCATGACGTTCCTGCAAGGATGCCAGCTGCTAATCATAACCAGTGAACTCCAGAAATATCTTTAGACTTAAAGCAACAAAAAGAAAGAAGAACAATGACTGATGACACCAAACAAACCAATAGGAATGAGGAAGATACTTATGGATTAAGGCTTAAAGCAATCAAATGTATAAGTAAAACCGTGGGCTTTAATATTTATAATGACGTGGTTCAATAATAATTGAAATTACTGCAAGTGAAGAAGTGTGTAAGACCTCAATGTAGAACCTGGTTTTAATTCAATAACTCACCGTCTGTGTGGCCAATTTCACCCACCTCCACAGTATTTGTATGCATGAGTCAGGATTTCAGAGCCGGTTCTGTGCCTAGTCAGTGTTTACAGGTGAGACCCCAGGAAACATAAACTGCTGCTAACATGACTAACTATGAATTGCCTTTTTTAATAGTAAGGTGAAAGATATCTCAGAGT
The DNA here is from genome assembly GCF_947650265.1 of Symphodus melops. Classification (NCBI taxonomy): domain Eukaryota; kingdom Metazoa; phylum Chordata; class Actinopteri; order Labriformes; family Labridae; genus Symphodus; species Symphodus melops. The sequence goes on along the minus strand of NC_136692.1, from coordinate 12,579,533 downwards.
ATCTATTAAAACAGAAGTCAACTGTTCATAATGAAAACACAAGTATTATATGTAACACTGTGGAAACATGCAAGCTCCCATGGGCCGGTCTTTCTGCTTTTATCCCTGCTAACTCAAGAGACTGAAGCCAGATGTATTCTTTGATAAGAGCACAGACCATGACAATGAAAACATCGCCTTGTCAACACAAGGTATACTGCTACAGAGACAAGAAGAGCTTGATTCTGTCCAAATTCCTTGTTAGCCAGATAAATTTGTCTTCACATATTTCAATGTTTTCCTTAAAGCTGTGTTTCAGCATGGCACAGTCCAGGCGTACAGGCTTCCTGTTGTGAAAATATTTCATTATTTTTCTGTAATTGCTCATCGTAGTGCTGACTGTACAAATATTAGGATTCAACATGTGAAAGCAGTTCATTAGTTAACAGCACAGCTGCAGTGTCTGAATGTAATGACTGTATGCCCCTAAGAGAGTGAAAGCAAACAGTTGTGAAGGCAAAGGGAGTGGTCAGCAGAGGTTACTTATACTGTTGCTGAAACCTCTTAAACTCTAGTGCTTCCCCTACATAAATCATGTTGCTGAATCATGCAGCCTTCAGATGTTGAATTCTCCACAGCTTTGGCTGTGAAGCAGAAGTGATACACTGGTCTGTGTTTGACAGAGACAGTAGTCTTTTTGGAGGTTTTTAGACTCTTTAGAAGTCTGATGTGGGCCTAAAGACTTCAACTCTGCAGATACAAGATCGACTGCAGATTGAATGGAGATGGGTTCCACCATCAAGGACTACAGAGGGATGTTACATGATATTATAGAATATTTGAATGAGGGTAGTCAATCATTGATCAGAAATCAAATTTGCAAAATGACTTTAAAAAAGATAAAAGGAGAAAGAAGTAGTGACGGATTCTGTTAAAAAGAGTTTGTATTAAGGCAGCACAATAAGGATACTGATTTTTCATAATTATTTGAATAAATTCCAGTGATTATCGAATAATATTTTTGCTCAGGAAAGTTTGCTATCTTGGTTAGATAAGGTAATATGTATAGGTGAGCCTCTGCATGGATTTTAACTTCTATCCCTATTTTGTTTTTAGAGGCAATTTGTAATTTTGAAAAAAATAAAGAAAAATAAAAAAATCTCAGTATAATATATATTTCTCACTCAATGCAGACCTTAACGTGTCCATATTTCTGAAACTAATTTAAAGAAAACTGTGCAAGTGGCGGACAAAATTGTCCAATGATCAAGCAGCAATTGCCTACGGTCTGCATTGTTGTATGCAGATTAACACAGATTTTAGCTCTCACATTTGTTAACATGTGCATCCCCTTACTTGAAAGCTGGAGACCTACACAGCACAGAAAAAAAGGTAATCTTATGAGGAACATTTTGCGCAAAAAAGCTCCACAAATTCTAATCAAATAAGACGGCTGGGAGAGCGACCTAACCTGCCAGACACAGCGATTCAAGGAGACAGATGCCTATTGGCACATGTGGCTTGGATTACTCAAAGCATCATAAGTGAGGACCTTTCAGAACTCCCAGAGGAGCTGTGGGATTGCTGTTCTCACCCCCAAGAATGTTAGTTCACATCTAACCCCCCCCCCCCCACAGCTCCTGCTGCCACATGCCCCCCCATCTCAAGCATTTTAAAAGACTTGTTCTGTTCGTATGCTACGAAGGAACAGGATTTAAGGAAAAAGTGTTAAAATAAACAGCAGCGATGTGTAGATGTGTGAATATGATGAGGGGTCAGATGAATATTATATGCTATACAATGAATAGAAAGCAGATGTAAAAGACACAAATTAAGTGTTTATCAAACCTAAAATAAAGTAAGTCTAAAATAAAAATCTATATTTACAAACAAAAACATAAATGAACACCCAAATTGTAAATAAATGCTTAATTATTTTTGTTTAAGGCTGTGTCATAAGGTTTTTGAGTTTAAGACTTAAGTATTTAATTCTAGTGCTAAAAGCTGCAAACAAAACTCTGAAATGTGATTTATGTGTCTTTTACATTTAACAACCCAGAACTACTAGTACTATGGGAAAGAGCCTTTCAGTCCCCACTCTCCCCTTGTATCAGCATTTGTGCCTCATTGTGTTTTGAGCCCCATACGGTTTGATCAAAGATTGGAAGCACTATTCCAAATCTGTGTAATCTGTAATCTACGATTAGTAATCTCTGTTACCTATCACCCAAGTTACTCTTTTAAAACTTTAAGCAGCTAACATTTACCTGTCCGTCTAAAAGTAGCCCCAGGGTTTAAGGCTGTCTGGCCAAAGAACACATGCTAATGCTGCCATCTAGGCTTCTACATGGGGAATACTGAAAGTTACAATTAAAATGTATCAAAAGAGAATATTATCTGTATTTTTTAGAAGAGACTCTTCTTTATATTTTTCTTGTGATTTTTCATCATTTTTTTCGCCAGCTTTTCACGGGTAAGAATTCCGTTTTCGTTTAAAAGTACTTATCTTTTATACAGCCTGTAAAACATACACCTCCTCTGTCCTTATACCTTTTCTGTCATTATGGAAAATAAGGGTAAAAACCATAAAACCAGTGTTGCAAGGTCAACTTGGTTTCAAACAAATTCAGTCATTATTTCGCAACCTAACAAAAGCGTACCCTTGGAAATATCTTTCCTACAGTATAACATTTCAGAAAAGCTATGTACATGTATCTAACCTTATGAGTGTAAAAAAAATTGTATATTATATTGTATACAATACATATTGTTAATAATTCTGGAAGAAAAAAAAAAGACAAAGACAAAACAAACGAGAACTTGTTAACCCATCAACATACAACATTAAATCATAATGTCAGTCATCGAGCAACAAAAGCTATAATCTGAAAGTAGCTGCATAAAGAGCATTCAGGGGTTGCCTGGTATTGGCAACTGATATTTCAATAACTTTTATTTCTGCAATTATTATTTAACTATGATAAAAAATAGGAATCTATACCAAATATATACAATGTTTTTTTTATATACAAATAAACAATCACATTTTCAATCGTACAATTTGGGTTTCAAATCAAAACCCGCCTTATTTTACGACAGCTGCACCTCTGACTCCACCATGAAAGATAGACAAGCATACCATTTTCACACCTACAGAAATCTTCTGAAGAACTCAGGGGGTTGCTGTTATTTATAGAAAATGTAAAAAAAATCCACTAATATTTTACACACTCAATCAATATCAGAACATCTTTGTTTTATTGTTAACCAAAAAAAAAACATGCATTAATTTTAATCATCCACAGACCACGCAGACCTTGCAATGTTTCTATCCAAAAGCTTTCACATTTTATTTCTGATTACATTAATATCCTCATTTTAGGAGATTTTCACATATGTCTGATGTCCCTATCAGTAAGTGAACTTAACCACACTCAGGCAATAGAAAAAGAAAAGAAAAGAACCCAACAACTCTAAGGGCCACACACTTGATTTTGCTTTATGCTGTGGTCTCAGCCCTAACAACTTTGAGACAAAGGGTATCTGTGTGACACCACAAACTGTCTAAATATCAATCTTACATCTATTATCATTAGCATAAGTGTTCTCAGAGCTGCTTAACTTCAACTGCCATAATGAACAACCTTAATCAGGTTGGATCTTCAGGAATAACACATTAAAGTCCAATGTCTAGAACTTCTCTTTTTACTAAGTGTCTTGAAATAACATTTGTTTTGAATTGTCGCTATAAAAATAAAGATTGACTGATTGAATAAAACATTCAATCAATAATTGTGGAATCTAACATCTGCTCTTAATCAAAGCACTACATTATAAGAATAGAATGCAAGAATAACTTTAGAATTTTCCAAATATAAGTTTTATTAGATCAGTGAGTTATGAAACAAAGCAAACCTTGGTGTGAAATGGCTACATCATCATCAAATGGCATGTATCTCCCCCTTGACACTAAACTAATAAATAAAGAAGAAGCCCTATACTTCACAGTTCTTTAGAAACAGTAGTATGCGTGTAGATAGATTGTTTTGTTATATGAACCCTTAAAACATGGCACATGGTTTTCCTGTAGATGGTGTTTAATGGATTTGAATGTCACACAAACATTTGGACTAAATTCATATCTACACCTGGATTTCTGCCTCCAACAGGCTTGCAGTGACAGGCCCTGAGTCAAGTCTGATACCTCCTATCCCAGTGTCAGAGACAACAGGTGAGGCACTGGGGGTCCTAACTGTAAGAGAAGAAAGAGATGGAGAGAAAGTAGGGGTCATTACTGAAGGGGTAAGTCCTGTATTCCTTGCTAACGGTGAATATACAAATCTGCGGTTAGAGGGCTTCCTTCTCAGGTTTGGCATACGCACTGGCTTTTGAGGCGGTACAGTTCTAATGCCAGGCTGAGCCACTCCCGTTATGAGAGGGGGTGGGTACATGAGATAGCTTGTCTCCCCTGCTAAGTCCTCTCGGCCCCCTTGAACCTCCTCATCAGGAAGCATCCCGATATCGTCAAAAACTGAGGCCAGAGTCTGGAAGTGTGGCTCCCAGTTCAAAACATTGTCCCAGTTGTAGCTTCCTTGAAACTGCTCCTCGAGACAAAACAGCGACGACAGAGAATCTGCAGAGGCTTGGGCACCTGAGAGGGGTGCGTATCCGCTCATATGCATGCACTCCTGTAAATCCCTCTCTCGCAGTATAGCTGGAAGAAGTCCCTCCCCTCCTCCCTCTTCTCTGAAGTGGTGGAGGCTTTCTGTGCTAGCCATCCCTGATATTAAACATTTATTGAGTGATAAAAAATGCTCTGGTCCTACATCAATAGAGTGGCAAGATATATTGTCCACAGATAATGCAGAGTTTTGCATCTTCATGATATGCTTCCCTTCCAAAGACTCATCCCTTTTACAGCAGGGGTAAGCATTAATCCACTTTATCTCCTGGTCCTCTGCTGTCTCACCTTCTGCCGATCCACGGCCGCTTGAGTCAGATGGAATGTATGGAATTGAAATGTCCCTTTTGGTCACCGAGATGCTGGGCCGTTTTATCTCTTGCAGAGAGATTGAACTTTGTGTTTCACTATTTGATCCACAAAACGAGCCTGTGCTGTGGTTTAAGTTTGGAGCGATGGCAGTGCCTTTCTTGACTGCTGCTTCCTTTAGCTTGTACCTTAGAACCAGGCACACAAATATAAGAAGGATGAGAAGGAACATTATAAGTGAGACACTCAAACTGAGCATGTGCACATCAAGTGGCATGCCAGTAAGTGCCTCTGCTGAGCTGGAGATATTGACAAAAACTAGGCAGTGGGTAGTCTTGGAGGCCAGTTTGGGGCTACCTGCAGATACAACCAGCTTCACCATGTCCTCACTAGCATAGCCGCCTTGTCTGCGATACACAGGGCCAGATACAAAGATGGCACCAATTGTTTTGTTTATTGAGAAAAACTGTGATGATTTGACTAAGGAGTACTCCACCAGTCCATCAACCCCACCATCATGGTCCATCGCCATCACAAAACCGACTGTTTCTCCAGGCTTGGCATTTTCTGGTAGGAGGAAATGGTACTGCTTTTGGGTAAAGACTGGACTGAACTCATCTATCCCCTTGATGCTCACATGTACTCTCACTGTAGCTGCTTTGTTGCCTTTATCCCTGGCCTCCACTACAAAACAATACTCGCTCTCCCGTTCATAATCAAAGGTCTGTCTGGTGTGAATGTCTCCTGTTAGGGAATCAATGGCAAAGGCTTCCTTCCTCTCCGGACTGCCACTGCCATAGTCCATGAAGCAGGAGGACAAAATAGAGTAGGTAAGTTGCCCGTAGGAACCCAAGTCATTGTCAACAGCATGGACAGAACAGGTATGGGTAAATGCTGGGAGGTTCTCAAACACAGAACAGTTAACACTAGGGAACATGAAGTATGGACTGTTGTCATTTTCATCCAAAACTGTGATAAAGACAACTGTAAAAGCCACTTTACGTTCCTCAGAGGATTCACCACCATCAGATGCTCGGATGGTGAGGGTATATTTTGAGTCTTCTTCATAGTCAAGAGAGTTGTTGACCACCAGAAGGCCAGACTGAGGTTCGATCCTTAGGTGACCTTTGCTGTTCCCTGAGATAATTTCATACCGCAACAGTCCGTTTATTCCCAGGTCTGGATCCTGAGCTCTAACCTGAACCAGCCTGGTACCTACATGGCTGTTTTCACTCACCTGTGTATGGTATTCTGTGCTGACAAAGATGGGGGCATTGTCATTACAGTCTGCAACAGTCACCATAACAACAGCAGAGCTGTTCAGTGGAGGTGTTCCTCGATCAGCTACGACCACTGTTAGTGCATAGCTCTCTGTCATCTCACGATCCAAAGGGTTACACAGCACAACCTTTCCCACATTCCTTATGAGATTCTCTACCTGAGCCATTTTTACTTCAAGACAGAATCGCTTCTCCTCGTTACCCCTGACAATGGTGTAGTCCAAATGGGTATTTTCAGGGCTCCAATCTTGATCCTCTGCAGACAGAGTCAGTAGGGTGGTGTCAGTAGGTGTGTCCTCTGGAACAGTGATTGTGTAGACATCTTGATGGAACAATGGTGCATGGTCATTTGTGTCTGTCATGTGCACATCTATAGATGTAACAGCAGACTGCACGGGCTTGCCTTCGTCTTTTGCCTCAACCAGAATATGAATTTGATTATTGTTCGTAATGGCCTTCAAAGGTTTATTCGTGAAAACAGAACCTGTAAAAAAAAAAAAAAAAAAAAGCATTTGTCAAGAGCAGTGTTTCGGATCAAGTGATGAAATGCAATGTGAATAGAATTGATCCGTCAATGACTTGGGAAATCAGGCCATTTTTTAAAATTCAAAACAACAAAATTATCTTAAAATCTTAAAATAGGGCCCAGTGTTCCCTGGAATTTGCACTTTTCATTGTTCATTTGCTGATGAATTAGCATGCAATAAACTTACAGCTAATTGTCAGATTCTTTGTTTGTATGACTTTCTTTTATCAAGTTATACAAACAAAGGGCTGCAATTACCTGTTTCCTGCATTCTCGTGTTAGCAGGCTCATGTTAGCTAATGTTGACTCATAGCTTCACATTGCACAGAAATTAACCCAGAATGGCAGTGATCTAAACACACTTATATTAAATCCAAAGAAGTAGTGGGTAGACTATGTTATACTTCTTTTTTCTAGTCCTTGACTAAATCAGCTTTATAATAATAATTTACACTTTATTAATCCCACGAGGGGAAATTCGGTTTTACACTCTGTCTAACACACACATAGGCCGAGATACACACTCATGCACAAACAGGGTTCTAGTGACATGCATTAATGGAGAGGTCTCAGAGTGAGGGGGCTGCCCACAGCGAGCGCTCCAGAGCAGTTTTGGGGTTCGGTGCCTTGCTCAGGGGCACCTCGGCAGTGCTCAGGAAATGGACTGGCACCTCTCCAGTTACCAGACCAGTTTCCGGACTTGGTCCGTGCCGGGACTTGAACCGGCGACCCTCCGGTTCCCAACCCAAGTCCCTACAGACTGAGCTACTGCCGCCCCAATACTCAAGTAGACCGTCCTGTCCATGTAAACTGAGGTATGACACTGAGGTATACACTGCTCCGACACTAATAGAGCTGGTAGACTCACCCTTCTCACTCATTGTAGATAGTCATGACTCAGAGAGACATTTACATTGGACATACTTGATTGTGGCTGTATTTATGTGTAAATGTCACACATTTTTCCACAGACATTTAAATCAGTCCCCCTAATGTTTAGAAACACAATTTGCTTGCTTGATGCCAACATTAGATTTATTTTAGAGCATTTTAAGTATGCCTCTACCATCATCGTTCTTACCATTGTCTGGTTGGATGTAGAAGCCCTCTAAAGGAGATGACAGGAGACTATAGGAGATCTTGCCATTGAGTCCAGAGTCTCTGTCAGTAGCAGACACTGACAAAACAAATGTGTCTGCTAAGACCAACTCTGACATCTCCACCTTAAAGAGGGAACAAGTAATTACTCACATGTGCATATCTTTTGTAACAAGACATGCTTTAAATAGGTACTGATTATAAAAAAGGCTGGTAAAACAAGTTATTCTGACTGTATAGAAGCACATGCACTTGCAGGAGGCAATCCTTTGTAAGAGGGTTGTTCCTTTTGTCATTTAAATCCCATAGCAACATGCATACACACAGTTATACACACTGCTTGGTGACCCCAATCGCTTGGTATATTAACAGTACCTGATAAAAGACCTTGTTGAACACTGGTGCGTTGTCGTTGACATCAAGCACTTGAACTTTTAGCTCTCCGGTGGTCTGGTGGAGGGAATCAGAGGCCCAGACTTTCAGCGTGTACTCTATCTGTTCCTCATAGTCCAGAGCTTTAGTCAGGGTAATCACACCAGTGTATTGATCAATGGCAAAGGGACCATTGGTGCTACTGTTGTCTGAAAAGCTGTAGGTGATGGTGGAGCTCAGGTCCACGTCATTTGCAGTCACCTGGGTGACCATGTAACCTGCCGGAAGATCTGGAAAGTAGGAAAGTAGATGTCAAATAAATGACAATAAAAAGAAATTGAATAGTGACAGAACTCAGAGGATTGGTCTTACTCTCTGCTATAAGCACAGGCTTAATGGGGGGGATGGCAGGGCTGTTGTCATTAATATCCACCACTTGGACTCTGATTGTAGTGGAGCTGCTGAGTGATGGGTTCCCCCTGTCTGTTGCCTGCAGAATTAGCCTGTAAAATAAAAGTAAACAAAGGTTAATGGATGGTGCATTTCTGAAATATACTGGGTTGGATCAACAGATAGTTAATGTATTGACTCAATGATGGACTTCCTAAAGGTTTTTGTTCTTTTTCAGGCTCAAGCTCATTGGACGTGTGTTGTGAACCTGCCAATATACAGTATGTCAATCTTTTGATAAATCACCTAAACAACAGTAACATACTAAACCACACTTTAGACACTTTAGACCAGGTATAAGGTGGTCTAAAGCGCAGTTGTTTCCTGCACCCTCATTATAGCAACATGCCACCTTTGGACCTAAACAGAAATCATTTTAGGAAAAACACACCCCGGGGCGCTTACAGAAGCCTAATTTCTTTTTCTATTTAAAAGACATGAGTGCTGGGCCTTAAAATGACAATTGAGTCAAAGAATATGGGAAAGACACCTGTGCCAAAATGCTTTGTGTGAAGCGTACATTGGTGCTGCATGTCAAGTTAGCTCTTTCCTATAATGTCGTCTAAAAATATTAAGGTCAAGCTTTTATGCAAGAGGGTGGTATACTTGTATGAGGGGATGATCTCACGGTCCAGTAAGACACTGGTAGCAAGAATCCCACGAACAGAGTCTAAGATGAATGCTCCATTTATGTTTCCAGACACAATGGTGTACTCAATCTGCCCGTTTGCCCCGCTGTCAGCATCAGATGCAAAAACCTGCCGAAAATATGGGAAGGGTTATGAAAACATCACAACAAATATGATACGGCTGTAAAAGGAGGTTTAAATACATGCTAAAACATAGTTACTACCTGCATGATGTAGGTGTTTTGCACTTGCCCCTCCCAGACAGCTGTTCTGTAGCTGCTGTGTTCAAAAACCGGTGCATTGTCATTCACATCCAGCAGGCTGATGGAGACTCTGCAGTAAGACGTCTGCAGCCCGCTGTCAGCCAGCACCACCAGCTGGATTTGAGGGCTCACTTCAAAGTCCAGGGAGTTATCTTTCTGCACACGGATCTCACCTGCATTAGAAGAAAATAATTATGTTCTATCTGTTCCATCAGCTTTTTTTTTCATTTTGGCTTGTTGATCCATCTTTTTATAAGATCAGAGAAAAAAGTAACCTTTTAAAAACTTTGTCTGTCTTATTTCAGTTTAATATTTGAGTCTAATGGCATTTACTTCTTTACTTTAAGCAGGCATGAATTCAAAAGGGGTTGTTTGATTTGGAGCAGAACAAGATCTAATCAGTCAGGCAACAATCATAGTTTTTCAGAAAATACTTGCATATAAACAACAAGATGGACCAGATAACTTGAGGGAGCATTTTGATGATATTAAACTCAAAATAGACTGAAAAAGCTCTGATTGGTTAAACATAAACAATGGTTCAAGAGCAAAACTCAAAACTTATTTTCTGGAGCTTTTGTGTAAAAATAAAATGCACGAGTGAATGAGTGATTTGTGTAATTAGCATAACTTTAATGATGAAAGCAGGCATAACATTCCTGCAACAATGCCAGCAGTTAATCATGACCAGTGAACTCCAGAAATGACTTCAGACATGTAGAAAGAAAATGGAAGAAGCACTTATTTTCAATGTCATAGTTTACAGTCTCTTACCAGTGTGACGGTTGATGGAGAAAATAAGATCTTCGTTGCCGCTGAATATAGAGTATGTAATCCTCTGTCTGCTGTTTGTTTGATCACTTGCCTCCACTTTTGTTATCCAAGTGCCTTAATACAAAAGAAAACATTAAAAGGTCAATATGACAATGTGACATTATGAATGTCCATCAGAAAACTTTGGCCAAATATCAACCCCTTTATAGATTATTGTGATTATTATGCATAGACAAATCAAGGTATAGCGTTGGCATTAGACAGACAGACTTTTAAAAAAGGGCATCTGTTATTATTGTTTCACATGATCAATTGTACAAATTACATGTTAATTTACATGTTTGCTATCGGTTAAGTTGGACTATGTAGACATGTTTATTTTGTTGTGCATGCAACATATTAAAGCTGTTTTTTAATGCCATTGTTGCTCATTTATTTGACAAAAATGGAAAATCACCAATAAATATTTTGGTATCTTGATTAAAGTATTTTAGTCTCTGCCTTTTCAGTCACGACAAATGGCTGTCTATCAATTAATAGTCTGCACAGGGTTTCTGCAAGTCAAATGGAAATGTTCACATCACTGTTGAAAAGTGCTCGCCCAAATAAACAGGCTGTCTAAAGAATATACCAGTCTCGAGTCATGGTAGGTAAATTAAATGTGTTTCTCGACAAATAATTTACGTAATAATATACTTGCTGTATGAGTGTCTTAAGCTAACATTTGTTATGAATCGGTGCTATACAAAAAAAACAAACAAAAAAAACCAGATTGATGTGTGGTGGTATTCTCATTTAACAAAATCTTTAAAACAAATTGAGAAACTGCAATGACTAGATTTTAGTTCAGGAAATGTTTCAATTTTGGTTTGTAGTCTGAGTGGTCAGAGGTAGGAAACATACCAGCTCTGCTGTTCTCCTTGATAGTAGTGTTATAGACTTTGTTTGTGAACTGCAGTCCTTCCTGTTCTCCCTTCAGGTGGATGAAAAACAGGCATGTGGAAGTCAAGGCAGGTTGTCCTCTGTCTGAAAGCAGAATTTGCAGCTTCCTCCCGGAGAATCCTGCTCTGATTCGTCTCCTCAATGAGATCTCTCCTGACTCCCTGTTAATGTTGAATAGATTCTCCTCATCTGACAACATAAACCGAATTGTCCCATTCTCACCCTGGTCACTGTCAGTTCCTGTCACAGTGGTGAGGATCTCATTAGGTAGAGTCCTCATAGAAACCCACGCACTGATTGGATTTTCATCACAGAGTGGCACATTGTCATTCACGTCTTCTACCTGTATTGTCAATGTTGCCATAGAGCTCAGTGGCCCTTGGCTGCAACTATCAGTAGCCACAGCTCTGAGGGTGTATGATGCCTTGATCTCCCGGTCCAGAGACCTGGTGGTGCGGATCAGCCCTGTTAGAGGGTCTATGGAGAAGGCCCCCTGGCTGCGGTCCTCCGCCAAAGAATATGTTATGTCCCCGTTGGAGCCCTCATCTGGATCGAAGGCACTAATCTGCAGCACCTCTGCTCCTGCAGGGAGACCCTCGCTGATGGAGGCATGGTAGCTTTTAAGGGTGAAGGAGGGGATGTTGTCGTTCTGATCGAGAAGCAGTAGCTGGAGTTGGGTGGAGGAACTTAATGGTTTAGGACCGTAGTCGCAGGCCTGGATTGTAAGGGTGTAATTTTGCCTCTCCTCCCGGTCAAGGAGTTGTGTGGAGCTGACAGCCCCTGTGTGGCTGTTGATAGTGAAGCGACCTCCGTAATCTTCTCCTGCCAAAAGTAAACAAAGAAATATTAATTCCTGCTGCTTTGCTCATCATTTCTACCATTTCTCTCGCTGGGAGCTTTTAACCCCAGTTCAATATTTGTCTTCTATATGACTCACAAAACCAAAAGAAATCATCAGCTCAAAGTTTAACTTCATCCATGAAGTTATTTGTAATGCCTGAACACACTGTGACGGCTAATTCAAATTTGTCTGTTCAAGTCTGATGGAGGGCTAGGGCTCGAAACGCTACATGTGGTGATTAATTTAATTCCCATTAAATATTAATTGGAGCAGCTTCTGGTGTGTGGACTTTGTCTTCCTCTGTCTTCAAATCTCTATTCATAAAACATGTCTCTTAAGTTACTCTCCATTTTGTTTTACAATGTTAAAAGATGTAAGCAGCAACCTTGGTGAGTGTGATTTTATGACTCAGACAGAACAAAGAACAACTACAGAGTACTACTTGTGTCCTTTACCTATTATGGAGTAATGAATGGTTCCATTTTCTCCGTGGTCTGGATCAGAGGCCTGAGCGGCGTGGATGACCCCGGGGGGCAGGTTCTCTGGCAAGCTGATCTGGAAGGATGACTGCATGAACTCTGGAGGGTTGTCATTGTCATCAAGCACAGAGCATAGCACTGTGGCCGTACCCGACAAAGGCCGTGTGCTGCTGTCACGAGCCTGGACTGAAAAGAAACAAAGGAAGTCATACTTACTGCATACATTTTGGCAAAAAACTTTCACTAATAGCTGTCTAATCTGATTCAGATTTCTGCTTGAAGCAGCACAATGATTTTGGCAGTTTAGTTTGAATTGTTTCATTATTGGTGGACCTGAAAGAGATTTATATTTGTTTCACTGATGGACTTCTATCTTATTGATGCTGTCATTATAATGTGACAGTTCTACAAATATCAAACTCATTAAATACTTTAAAAGGTAGATCAGCCCAAGTCTGTTTCCCCTTAACGTCTTTACAAAAGTTTAATCATTCCTTCTGGCCAAGCAGATGTGCGATTCATCTGTGTAAGGCCGGGAGATTCTAAACAAACATGAATAAATCAATAAAATAAATGAATAAAAACCTGTGGTGAAACAGTGTTATCTCAGTAGCCACCGTTTGACTTTATGACTTACTTTTGACTTTTGAAACAGGGGATTGGAATAACATCAATAAAATCTGCAAATTTGATAACAGGGGTGTTTTTCAGTGTGTTCCGAAACACTTCTTTTCACTGGTATCATGTATTTTTAAAGTTATTGTGTAAATATAATCATTTGTTTATGTCTAACCTGTGAGGGTGAATTGTTGCTGCAGCTCTCGGTCCAGGTAGGAGGTGGTGGTGATCAAGCCGGTGTACGGGTTGATGCTGAACAGCTCGTATCCAGGGCCGGGCAACAAACTGTACCACACCACAGCATTCTCCTCTGAGGGAGAAACAATGAAGGTAAATTTAAATTAAAGACAGAAATCATCAGTTCTCTCTGTGAGAGACTTTTCTTTTGCTTCTATATCTCTTAAAGCGGCAAAGATTTATTAAGTTCAGTGTGTTCAATTTTGTAATATACATTATGGATTGGGCTTTAATTTATTGAGCACAATGGATTTTTATCAAAAAATCCTTCAATGCGAAAAACAAACTCGTAAAGCTAGTGAAACATAAAGAGTATAAAAAAGTTATATGTCACACTTATTGTGGACCTCCCTGCTCTGGGTAGAAAGACCAACACAGACCATGAATGTCATCTTTGGGGGAACATTGGGAGTGAAAAACTAGCACAAACTCTAGTAAAGGAATAAGGGTGGGAGAGACAGAGCTGAGCTGCCAGCCGCAGGGGTTCAAGAAGACGGATGAAAACTCAGCACCTATTGGCACATATGGCTTGGATTATGGCAATCATTTGATCTGAAATGTCTGGGTGTTAGCTGCGGGCTTGCTGTTTTTGGACACATTTAACACCCCCCCCACGTCTATACAGATCCTGCTGCCACATGCCTTACACACCCCGTCAGCGGTTTAAAAGGACTAGTTCTGAAAACCAAAAGAGGAGAAATGGAATCTTGGGAGGCCCTGAGCATAAAGTGTTAAAATAAACAGGACTGATGTGTAGAGTTGTGAATATTATGTTGAGGGGTCTGATGACTGAGATTAGCTTGATGTACAGTCAAGCAGATGAAAACACATGAGGAAAAAGGGGGCAGGGGTTGGTTTCAATTACACTGCTAATGGAGTGAAACTAAACAGATGAAAACCTTGATCCACTGCAGCACTGAGGTTCAAACAAACAAGGCAAAGTGAGGTGACGCTCAACTGTAGCATGCTAATATGTGCCTATAATGATAAAAGTTAATTGTTGTACAGAGAAAGGTTTTGGGGAGCACAGGGATGATTTTCACATCCTGTGGTCTAATCACACTGAACGTTATGTTCTGGAAACTGGAATGTACTGGAATGAAATAGTAATAACCAACCCATGATGGTGTTGGATGCACACAATTACAAAGTGCTTTTCTAAAGTCTGTAAATGTATTTCATATTTTTGTTGTGACATTTTTTTTCACAGGTTAAGAACAAGAGGTGCCACTATTAATTCGTCAGTCAAAAAAAATAATTTTCTCAAAAACCACTTTGTTGAAAAATGGATTTGTTTCTTGTTCCAGCTCCCGCTGTTCCTGCTGTGCCCTAAGCAGACATACATTTCATTGACTACATTTTCTTTGATAACTCGTAAATTTTGGGGTTTTTTTAGATCTTGACCTTGTTTTTTCATTTTTATTACAGAATAACAATGATTGTCATTTTCCTATGACAGTTTCGTATATCTACCTGTGATTACTTTCTCATGATAATAGCATCAATCTTTCGCAAAACAAGAAAAGCATAAAAACAGGCTGGTCATGATTATAGGTGAGATTAGGCTCGTGCCCACAGTAATGAAGTACGTTTAGCCTGTTTCTATTTCTATAGAGATTCTGTTTTGTGCTCTTGCAACTCTTTGGATACAAGATATTTAGGAAGTCAAGATCTGAGGAAAACAAATGGAAATACTTCACAAAGGAAAATGGAGTAGATAAAATGTATGACTTGGTTTTAGAACTATATGCCTTTTCTCCATTTAACATTTTTATCCACTCAACAACTTTCTGACACATTACTGAACGTAAATTGAGATGAGATCTGATTAATATTACCTGAGTCATCATCAGTAGCAGAGACTCTGGTCACTGGTTCTCCAGGGTCTCTGTTCTCAGCCACGCTGGCATTGTAGACACTTTGACTAAAGACCGGGGTCTGGTCGTTCACGTCCAAGACCTCCACCATCAAAGTCTGGGTGGAGGAGAGTAAAGGCAGGCCATTGTCCACCGCACGCACAGTCAGATGGTGGAGACGTTGGGTTTCATAATCCAGGGGAGCAGAAAGAAACAGCATGCCTGAAGAGGATGGAAGATGGTAAAGTGATTGTTTCTCTTTCATTTTTGAAGTTACTTGATTCTAACTTATTTAGTCTCGAATAACAACTTCTAAATGATGACAGATTGATCCAGTTCTACCTCAATACATAAGTGCTGAGAGGTTATTGTGGGGAAAAAAATCCTGATGTCCTTATTTCAAAGTTTAAGTTTTCAACATTCGTCAGTATTATGATTCAAAAATGGATGAAGAGAAACATTTTCTCAGTGTTGACCTTTAATCTTGGAATATGAGGCAGAACAAAGGTGACACTTGCCCAGATTCTGTTTACTGTTAAACGTATTGATGCTTTCGTGTTAGTTTTAATTTCTCATGACGTCTCAAATCAGAGGTAACGCTATATTAGTCTGCTATGTAACTTTATTTATTTATTTTCTTTAAAAAAACATGTAAAGCCAACGCAAAAGCGTTTTAATTATAAGGTAGTGATACACTTCAGCCGCAGCCTCTTGTGGCCAAAGTGAGTATTACAATAAAAACACAGAAACGTGAACCTAAAAACATTTTTAAGCAGCAAAAAGCTTTTGTTCCAGCTGTTTACACAGATGTTGAAAAAGTTACTAAAATGTATTTATAGAAATATATATGCATATTTATATTTATAGATACACGTGTTTAAATTTATTCTGGTATCATCAGTAGAGATGGGATACACAGGGGAGACAACTATTTAGATGGTGTAAAAAAATCATGCTGGATACAAATTATATCCTGGGTAAAATCAATATTTTTTTTAAAAATTAGTTAAAAAATTCTAATTGTATCGGGGGCGTGCGTCCCCATGCATTGAGGCACAGCACACGGGTGGCCCGGCTCACGTCCAGCCTGTGGCGGTCCCTCCCGTTTGTCTCTCCCCACTTTCCAACCCTATCCCACTATCCTCCTCTACAATAGAGGCTATAAAAACGCCCAAAACAAATCTTAAAGGAAAAAAAATCATAGTTGACACTCATACAGTCTGCACATAAGAGAAACAAAGGTTTATCTTTTAGGATGCTTTAAACTTCTATTTTTCTATGAGTTGAATGCACTTGACTGAACACTTATTACAGGCCTTTTTCAAGTGTGCAGCACATGAAAAAAGGCATCAAGCCCAGTCTATTCATAATGCAGCTCTAGGCCTCTACAAAAACTGAAGGTCATGAATTAAGAGCTGTACCTGTTTTCTCTTCCAGTGTGAAGAATCCTTTGTTTCCAGCCAAGATGACATAGGAGATGACCCCATTCTCCCCTAGATCTCCATCTATGGACACAAAATGATGCAGCAGACTCCCCACCTCTGCATCCTCCATCACCTGCACCGTGTCAGCTGACACAAACACTGGCCTGTTATCATTCACATCCTGAAGAAAGACCTGAACTGTCACTGACGTCTGCTTACGCTCCTCCTTCCTCTTTGCCTGGTCTGTGGCCTTCACAGTGAAGGTGTAGCTGGGAGTGGTCTCTCGATCTAAAGGTGCTGTCACAGTCAGACTACCAGTGTATGGGTTGATCTGAAAGGGGAAGCGTGACGAGGAGGGGCTGACTTCAGGATCGAAGTCTAGGGAGTAGCGGAGAGCGCTGTTACGATATGTCCCGTCAGAATCCCTGGCGTGAAAGGCAAACGCCAGCGATCCAACCGCAGCGTCCTCTAACAGACCGAATGACACCAGCTTATCGGGGAACCAGGGTGTGTTGTCATTAACGTCCTCAACTATCACGTTCACCAGCACCGACACGTTCACTTCAGGAGCCAGTCTCATGTCTTCAACTTGAACCAAGAGGAAGTACTGCCCTGCTGACTCGTAGTCCAGCGGCTGGTTGATGTAAATGTCTCCAGTGGTGCTGTCTATACCAAAGTGAATGCTCCCATCGCCCTCGGAAATGGAATATTGGAGTCTGCCTTTATCTGAAACGCTGGCAGAGCCGACAACAGTCCCTGGCTCAGTGTCCTCTCTCACAGTTAAACGTCTCACAATTTGCAAATCTGAAGGGCCATACACAGCCTCCAATCCCTGAACCTGGAAGTGACATAAATACACTGAAATGCTTTTGGTTCTTCATTTTCAAAGTATGATAAACTTTAAAATCACAGCAGAATTATAACAAGTAAAACAGGTAAAATGGTAGTATAATAAGACCATGAAATAGAAAATCCCTAACGTAATGATTTGCATAGAAAATAGCTCCCCAAGAGAATTTCAGATTAAAATGTGTCATGCAATGATCTATAAGAACAGTTTGATATATGTCCCTTCGAAGAAAAAGAACACATATCTACACCTGATGAAAACGTGTGTTTCTTTCCTGCAGAATCACAACACTGGCTTGTTTGTAAGTACTTAATGGATCTTGATGGATTAAACTTTAAATGTGTACTTAAAATCTCAATTCAGACTTAGAGTCCAATGTGCTTCTAAAGTTGTTAAAATATATGATTGTATCATCAACTTTTATTCTAAGAGAGTCGGAGTTGTAAATGCAGACAGCTTTCAGTAAATTCAATACAGAAATGGCAGAGTAGTAGTGTATAGACCTAAAACAAAGTTTGTTTGGCAAATAAAAAATGGCAGACTGTAGGAGAGTGTAGATAGGAGGGATAGGAGTGTAGATATGTGTTAGTGTACATTACAGAAATTAAAATAAATGTTTTGTCTACTTGTACTTATTCATCCTCTTCGACAGTAACTACTGTAACATGTAAAAGAGGAGAAAATTGAAGATATTACATTCTTAATTTAACATTTTTTACCTGTACATGAATGACTGCAGTATCTTCACGAGGTGGGGCTCCGCCGTCCCTGGCAGTTATTTTCAGAGTGTAGTACGTTTCAGCGCTGTGCGTGAAAACCTCTGTTGTCCTGATGTCTCCACTTTCACTGTCGATCTCAAAGGGTCCAACAACTTTATCCTCTAAACCGACTGAGAGAGATACAACAGAACTCATGCTAGGAAAGCACATCATGGAACAGGAATCAAAATTAAAAAACAACAACATATTGTTCATCCATCACCTGTGTGCAGTGAGAAGGTGACAGTTCCATTTTCTCCTGCATCAAAATCTTTGGCAAACATGTTTGTCACCAAGGAGCCTGCTGGTAGACCTGCCCATATCTACAATTCAGAGAGTAACATGTACACAATAAATTACAATAAGTAGAACTAAAATACACTTATTATGTATTTTCTGCAGAGGAGGAGCATAAAAAATAAAAAAAGTAAAAAAGATATTTGACTGTAATTGACAAATACTCAATCTCAATCAAGTCATTAAGAGGTGAATGGAAAAGAACAAGTATGATTAATAGCTGTGTATTTCATTGTTAGGCAACTGGGCAATTCATAGTGCTTTATAGAAAATACCTGAATTATATTTCAACATTGCATTCACCGATTAGGAAATCTCTCTTACCTGGAATAAAAAATGTGCGTCTCATGCTTCCAGGGACAATCTAGTAACTCTTTTTGAACAAAATACTGATTATTTCATTATGGTTACCTGAATGTTGAGCACCTTGCTGGCAGGCAGGTGAGTAAACTGAGGAGAGTTGTCATTGATGTCTGTGACCAAGATGTGAACGGAGGCAGTGGCGTTGAGATGAGGGTTTCCCTGATCTGTCACCATCACTTTCAGACTGTGCTGGCTTTGCTGCTCCCGGTCTAACGCCACCCAGTTTATAATCTCGCCTGGAAAGGTTTAGAAAAGAAGCTGAAGGGTGAAAAATCATGCGAAAAATGGCCTCAAGGTGGTGATATATTCAAAATAAAATCTGAAGTCCTTTTTCTCACCTATCAAGTCATCATAACTCAAAGACCTGACAGGGCCGTATTAACCTGCTAGAACGTAATGCTCCGCAAATGTCGGCCTGCCTGAGGTGCCCAACACATCCAAAAGTAGTATGTGAGAAAGAGCCCTCAATTATTAGGCCCTTCTCTAATGGAATCAACCTGTCAGAGTCCAGGAGGCAGATACTGCTATAATTTTAAAAGCAAGCTGAAAAGTGTCCTTTTTGATAAAGCTTCTCGTTCCTGTGGATTACCTGCGGCCGTGGACCTACTTCACTCCAACTGCTACAGTTATATCCCTCATACTCATAAATGAAAGTATTTCCATTTCTAGCAGCATTACGATAATAAGTCTGTCTGTCCACCAATGAGTCTTGTTCTGCTGAGGTTCCCGTGTGGTTGTCAAGGTGATGTAATGTTGGGTATCTGCAGAATAAATTAAACTTTGTTGATTGGCTTGTTGAAAGTTAGAATTCAAAAATGTGTATTACCTGTTTTTGAATTGATTCGAAAGAACTTCCCATCCGAGAGAAGTATGAAGGATAATTGTGCATTTTTCCCAGAATCTTTGTCCACAGCTTTTACTGTTCCCACCAGGCCTTGAGGCGACGCCCCCTCTGACACGGTGAAGTAGTACACCTCTCTGCTGAAAATGGGGGCATTGTCATTGACGTCAAGCACCAGCACTGTCACTGTGGCTGTCGCTGTCATGTTTGCCAGCGACGCCTCCCTGGACGTCGCCAACACTCGAAAGCGAAACACAGATTCTGTCTCGTAATCGAGGCTTTCAGAGAGATACAGCCAGCCAGTCGTTGGGTGAACCCGAAACGGAGCAGGAGGAAATCCGGCGTCTCCCTCCATGGAATATGTGATTCCTGAGTTTGGTATATGAGCCCCCCGGCTTTCATGGGCCCTCACCTGGATGACCCTGGAATGTTTCCTGTAGCCCTCACCGATCTCCACCTGGTAGACCAAAGTCTCAAAGGCGAGGTTGTGTTCATTTGCAGACCGGTCAACATTGACAGTGAGGGTCAGTGTGGAGCTTAGAGAAGGTTCTCCTTCATCTTTAGCCAGGATTTCAAGGCTATACCTCTGCTGATGATCCACTTGTAAACGCTGATTTAATGTCACTGTGCCAAAGTTTCTATCAATATCGAACAAAGCATTTCTGCTGCTTCTCAGGTGATACTGCACTCTTCCGTTTGCTCCACTGTCGTAGTCATGAGCATGAGCGATGAAAAGCACGGTTCCTGGGAGTGTGTTTTGAGACAATGTGATAATGTCTCTGACTTCGGGGAACACAGGAGCGTTGTCATTGATGTCAGTGATAGTTATGTTGACCTGCGTGATGCTGTAAACTGGTGAGGAGTCGGTGTACGACTGAAGAACCAGCAGGACGTATGGCTGAGACTCGTGGTCCAGAGGTTTCATGTTGCTGATCAGGCCGGACTTTGGATGGACAAAGAACAAACCCTGAGGGTCTCCGGAGGAGATTCGGTAGGACACTGAGTCCATGTCTGTGAAATTGTATAGAGAAATGGACAAGGAAATAATAAATAGTTGGTCTCCAAATTCCCTCATTAGCATTAAAGGTTACATTTAAGGGTAGAGATAGTTTAGTTTGATTTAATTCAGCTTTGCAGGACCTGCCTTCAACTCAAAAACAATGATGTGAATGTAAACTGTTGTTTCCAGCAGTTAAAGAAAAAAAAAAAAAAACATTAACTAAGAGGGTTGCTGTGTCTCAGTTTTAAAGTCTTAAATTCAATCTACAGTGCATATTCTGATTTATGGAAAACTGCTGAAAAACTTACAGACTTATTGTTTTATTCTAAAAGAAATTGTTTAATTTATGTAGACTATCAAGAGAAATGTGAAAAAATATTTAGAATTTTTTTTGGAAAATGTTAAACAAGATATTGTTCAAAGAAGAACCTCACTGTGGATCTATCACAAACAGATTTATTCACTTTTCCAGAGTGAACATGCTGTTCACCTTCTTAGAATTTGTGTGCAATACATTTTGAAAAAGCAGTTATTGTTTTCTTACCAATGAATAATATAAACAGTATTTATCGTATCAAAACATGGTTTATGAAAAGAGGATCTGCTGTTTTACTTGTTTAAAATAATTCAAACTTCGATTCATCTCCATTTAGGAAGAAACATTTTTTGCAACCCATATCCAGAAAGCAGAACTATCTCTAGTGCTGGATATCTCAAGAGGTAAAATACTTTTTATACAGTTGAACTACGATTCTGTAAAAAAGATCTAAAAACTTATGAGCGAGCTAAAGAAGAAAATCAAACATTAAGGAGGGTTAAAGTAAATAGTGAGACATCGGGAAAAAGGGGGGAAAGACAAAAACTGAAAAATGACCATCTTCAAAACAGTCAGAAAAGAAAAAGATGAAAAGAAGGTGAACAAATGTTTATGCATCTCATTTACATATTCACAATTGTAATGGGTAGTCTTACTCGCACACGAACAGACACACACACACACACACACACACACACACACACACACAGGGTTTCATTAAGTAATTGAGTAACAGGCAGAAGATCTCATTATTCCCTTCTTACAATACTTAAAGAACAGTGACACAAGCAGAGAGCTTAACGCTGCCTGACCCCCAACAAACACATCCGACTCTGTTGTTTGTCCTGTAAGTTGTTAATCTGCTAATTGACTAAACCTGAAATGACTGTCCTGAACAGAACAGTGCTTTAGCTGTTAGAGGGGACAGAGGGGTCAGAGGCATGTATCATGTGGACTATGAGGCGATAATCCAGGAATCCAAGAGAGAGAGGTCTATGTTAATAAAAAATAAAA
This sequence comes from Symphodus melops, assembly GCF_947650265.1. Classification (NCBI taxonomy): domain Eukaryota; kingdom Metazoa; phylum Chordata; class Actinopteri; order Labriformes; family Labridae; genus Symphodus; species Symphodus melops. The sequence goes on along the minus strand of NC_136692.1, from coordinate 12,557,336 downwards.
TATTATACTGGCTAAAAGTACAAGAAGCACTACTTTATATGCTTAGAATGTTATATGTACTGATATTTCTACAACATATCTTAAATTTAACAACAATTAATAAACTCTCAATAGCCTTAATATAATATATATCTATAATAATCAATGTCCAATACTCCATTAATATTCATGACGGTGCCATATTTGACTTATTTGACTAATGATGACAACAAAGTTTACGATGGTTTCCTTCCCTCTTCAAGTGCACGTGGCTTAGGAGGATTAACGATAGAACTGCAACACCCCTTTATGTCTAGAAGGAGATTTACACAATGACCACTCAATTGTTTTTGTGACAATCACCTATCACAATAAATCCTGCTTAACGCTACATTTCTGCAGTGTGCAAAATCAGAAAATAATGTCAATGTCCTACATCTGCTTATCTACAGTTATTTACAATACAAAACGTAAGTTTCCTAATTTTGCTCTCCTGGACTGGGTTAACCAGCACTCAGAGAGTGATTACACTGGGTCTTGAAGCCATTTGAGGAAATTTACAACAAACTCAACTGGTGTGCTTGAGAAATCCCTCCCAATTGATGATGCAGTGTGCTAAATTTACGTTACCCTATTTTCTTGAATGTTGTAATGATGTAAGCTCTGTGGCTAGAAATAAAATGCTACTTCGGCTATTTTGTCAACATGACAGCAGCTTGAGCAAATAATGTACCAAATTTGCATCAAAATCGAAACCCTTACTTGAGTCATAACTTAAATCCTACAAAGCCTCCAAATGATGGTAGCTATAGTGAATTGATGGGGATGAAGGGAAATTGTTGGAGGGCTGCCATTCAGAATTGTAAAAAATGTTTGTTATTCAGACAGAAAAGGCAACTATGAAGCAATATCTAATGTCAATTTGTCTGTTTTAGATAATCTGATCTAATCTGTTTATAACAATACATAATGGTGCATATATGCAACAACTTAAAATGTACCAATCCCTGTCTGTTATCCAGCTATTGTCAGATCATCAGACGAGGATGCAGCTACATACACTCACCTGCTGGGTTCACAGCCTCCACGGTCCCCACAGAGGTCCATGGCGGAGCATCCTCAGACACTGTGAAGGAGTAACGTGACCTCTGGAACATAGCTGGAGCCTGAGTGCTGCGTAAAACGTTGATGGTGACCTCTGCAGGCTGAACAGACGTCAAACCCTCCCCATCCTGTGCTGTTATTGAGAGCTTCACACTGGCTGCACCCAGGTGGGTCAGAGGAGAGGTCAGGTAGAGCATTCCTGCAGGGACAGAAATACATGGAGGGTTTCATTCTGTGCTCTGTTTATAAGATAAGGTTGTACAATAATTGAAATAATCAAGTTGCATTGTGAAAGCCATCTAACGTCAGTTATCATTCTTTAATTAGTAAACAAAAATATTTTTCAGAACGGGTCCAAAAACATTAACAATGAACTAATCCTTAAAGGCTGCACACTGAACACTCACAGTCAAAGAAAGGGACACATTTTTGTGATTGGACGCAATGCCTGGAAACAAGATGTGCTGTATGCCAAAGAAAAACTATCCCACACCAGTGTAATATGTCTATACTATCGAAAGTAAATAAAACTAACAATGAATAAATACAAATGAAATAAATTACATATTTGATGTTTTCCTTTTAATGCTTGTTTTTTGTGCATTGGAGTTTTTTAATTAAAACTTTATTGAATGCAACTGTTTGTATTTAACCTGCCCATTACATCCACAAGGTTGAAATGAACTCTTGTTAATCTTACAGAAAGACTAAATAACTAACCGGTCAAAAGAATATCAAAAGAACTCTCAAGATTGATTCATGAGGTGGATCAATAATAATAGTTGTTGTTAGTTGCAGCCATAGCAAAAAACCAAACCAAAACACTAAATCAATTATAAACAACATACAAAAACTTAGCAAAAAGGGGCGAAGAAAAATGAATGATGTTAAATAAAAATAAATAAATAAAAAAAATTAAAGTAAAAAAAACAACAACTATATTTCTATATCTTTAGAGTAACATTTGCAACATGCTGATTTGGTATTAACCTTATCCGCATTAATCAGCATTCTGTTTACTGCAAAGATAAACCCCGGCGTGATGGTAAGTGGGTCAGGAACTTGACTAACTTTGTCACCTAGATTTACCCTTCAATCCCATCTAAGCATCAACTCAAATTCAGCATCCAACCGTCACTGCTGCTCACACTGTGTTCAGTCTGGAAAATTATTCATGTGCAGCAAGACATGATGAAAATGCTCTTGTTATTTAAAAAAAGACTAATCGTTAAAATTCTAAATATTATTAAGTAATACATAGTGGCAGAATGCGGATCTAATGTCTCACTGAACTACATAGGGGATATAAAGCTTTTGGCTTTGAGCAGCACCCCTGCTGAGAGCTGACACCGGTAATCATCTCATGAAGACTTAAACAGAGTAAGAAGTTGTTTATCTAGGAACATTCGGACTGCGAGTCGCACAAGTCAATCAAAGACGAGCAAGTGCAATGTTTCACTAAAGCAGTGCAATGCAATATACATGAGATTCTGTTGTTAATTTAAATTCGTATTATAAACAGTGATTTGATCATGACAGGCTTGTTGGCTGGTGAGTACGAAAACAGAAGAACAAAGAGCCAGTGCAAAATGTAAAGTGAATAGAAAAACAAAATCTTAAATATCCACTTTTTTTTCTTGTTGCTCACTCAACCTATTTTCTATTTTGTCTTGTGAAATATGTTTGTTTTGTTTTGATTTGCCCACATAGTCCACTATACAGTAGGAATTAATAAATCAGAAAGGGGCTACAACTTCTGTGTCACCTACCTGTGTGTTTATCCAGTGCAAACAAACTGGACATGTCACCAGGTAGGATGCTGTAGGTGACTTGTCCAAAGCGTCCAGAGTCTCGGTCGGTTGCGATGACGTTGAGAATTTCTGTGTTGGGCTGCGTGTGGCTGCTGATGCTCATGGTGTACTTGTCAGGGTCAAACACTGGAGTGTTATCATTCAGGTCTTCTACCTCGATGTGCACGTAGGTTTGAGCGCTCAGGCCTCCCTGATGTTTGAAAAGCAAGAACAATAGAATAAACAGCTGCAGTTTGCTTCAAAAAATACTTCAAAATGAATTCTTTATCATGAAGCACTCACGGGATCTTCAGCTTTGATCAGGAGGTCGTGGACAGTCGGCCCTGAGTCTCGATCGATATCCTGGGACACACAAAGCTCTCCGGTGTATTGGTGGATTTTAAAGAGAGGATGTTTGTCCTGCTTGTCAAAGCCATCAGACACAGAGTAAAGCAGCGTGCCGAACTCGCGACTGTCTGCATCTGTGGCAACAACCTACGGAGATCAAATATAACGTTTCAAGCCATCAAATAAAGGATGGTCATAAACATCTGGGATGCGAAAAGAAAACTTCTACAAGGCACAGACATTAATAAATCACAATCTTGCTCAAAGTCTGACATGATGGCTATCCTTTGTAATATGTGAACTCTCATTGAGAGACTTTCATGCTGTGACTACATGTATTACCACGCATGTTTTTAACCCATATCAGCACAGCCTGTCCTGCAAATTTTTTCTGCACACTTATTGTGTTTTCTCTCTTGTCCACTGTTTTTGTTATTGTTAGCTTTACAAAAAGAATAAAAGGAAGTCTACAATAATACTGTGCTTCGAGCGTTGGCTTCTACATACGGTAAGGTGCATAAGGTAAAATGATATCAAGGAAACAGCCAATAATGAGACTAACAAGCTACTGACTAGTTTTTCATCACAGATGTTGTTCAGCCCTTGTAGCTATTATCAGACATGAACTGTCATGTTCCACTGTAATCTGTGCCATCTGTCATGAACAAATGTTAAGTTTTAACCCCTGTAGTAACCATGAATCATTAGCCTTGTCTTGTTCTCCCAGAGAAGATCAACATAATAAAAGTGTAAAAAAAAAAATCCCCACAATCAAAGAACAGAGAGTGTAACTGTCAAGGCCAAACTGCCAGGTAAAGACACACCTCATATCAGACAGAGCTCCTTTCATGTGTGATTGTGCCCGTAACAAGAGGCACATCTTACAGATAGAGCCCTCACTCTCCAGCCATAAACATGATATCATCACTGGCTTTATGAACTCTGATCTGAGGAAACTTTTAGTGACATGGGTCAAGGTCCGATAAGATTTGGAAACATGCCCGGACAGCTTTCAAACTGACTTTACATCCTGGAACATCCTTATGTGGTTAGCAGATTTCTAGACTTTTTAAAATTTCGAATCATATCATCTAATATTCTATACAACGACAACAAACAGACCCTTCCTTTTCATGTTGCTTTTGTCGTTACATTAATGACACTCAGTGACAGAAATAAAAGTGCCTTGCAGAAGGAGCTCTTTACCATCGGAGAGGCTGGGACCAGTGAATCTGGAAAGCTTTTATGAACACCATAAGTTATACATCAAAGACAAAGTGCACACACTGTAAAACCCTTGTTTCACTGCACTTTTCATCCAGTTTATGTGCTTTTTATAGCTCGGTTGTGCTTATGTCAGATAACAATCAGTTTCCTTTTTAAAACTAAATACAGTTCGTAATATTTTTATCAATATGTTCAGTAATTTTTATGCTGAAACGCAAAACATTCCTCTCTCGTGCTGTTTATATTATTGGTAATGGTTAATTGTTGTATTCCTGACTCTATTTATCCCCGTAGGGCAATTAGTGCACCAAGCAGTCGACCACAGGAGCAGCCACCCACATACACCCGGACAGAGCAGGGGAAGCAATTCAGGGTTAAGTGTCTTGCACAAAGACACACATTCTCTCATATTAACTATATTATATAGTTGTGTCACATCTCTGAAGGTACTTTGAGTAAAGATGACTTCAAGTCAAAGTTCAATATTGAACAGTGAAAAACATGCTCTGGTGTAATTATATGTAGGCCTTATCTAAACTGTATTTCTTTCTGCTGCTGTTGGTTAACGCTAAATAAGGCATCTTCTGTAATGAGATTTCAGCTCGTGTCAGTTTGGTACCAGGCATCACATCTGTCATAGTGAAGCTACAGTGCTGAACTGGAAATAGTATTTGTCTTGTGTGTGTGTTTAGGAAGAACACTGATTTCTTTGTGCCAACAGACTGAGAGCTACTTTTGTCTTAAGAGACACAAGAAAGAGACTGCACAACAAAGACCTCTGAAACTGCTCTGACTTACACACACATCTCCTGACCACTTTAGAAGAGAAATCTAGTCTATAACTCAACATATTCTCTTGGTGCCTACATAGTCCCTCCCATTTCCCTCAATAGCAATATCTTTTAGCAAGCACATGGCTGTGGTTCATCTGAATTATACACAGAATTCACTGCAATTCTGAAACATTTTCGGAGGAAGTATTTTCCCCATTGTCCCTATATTAAAGGTAATTCAGTATGTCATAATGTTTATCAAAAGTAAACTGGACAACGTTTCTGGAAAACAACACATTGTTGCAGGAAATGTAAGACATACATTTCAAAGGCTGTCTTTGGTTTACAGCCAAACTTTGTAGGACAAGTCATTCATTGGTTGAACATTTAAAGTTTCTGCATAGAAAGGCTCCCCTAAGTGTAACTGAAGGTGTTTTTTGTTCTTTGAGCTAATGAACCCTTTAAGCTGAATATTTTTTTAACATACTTGTAGAAAGCAGCTCCCAATGTCGCTGTGCTCTGGTATGGACACATTGTACAGCTGCTGCTGGAACACTGGCTCGTTGTCGTTGATGTCCTCCACCTGCACTGTGACTGTAGCCGTAGACGACAGAGTCGGTTCCCCTCCATCCACCGCCACCACTAGAAACCATATCTCTGCCTGTGTCTCTCTGTCGAGAGCCGCGGCTGTCGTTACAAGGCCAGACTCTGGGTCAATGCTGAGCAGGCTGTCCTGGCTGGACTTGAGAATGGAGTATCTGACCATTGAGTTGAGGCCCTCATCTGCATCTCTGGCCTGCATCTGGATGATCGAGCTCCCCAGAGAAGCATCCTCTGGGATACGGACAGTGTAAACATTCTGATCGAAAACTGGATAGCAGTCGTTGGTGTCAGCCACTTTTAAGAGAAAGACCATCTCGCTGCTAAGAGATGGACTCCCAGCATCCGATGCTTGCACCTTGAGCTCATACAGTTCCTTCTCTTCCCTGTCCAGCTCTACGATGACACACAAAGCATAGAGAAAGTCATCGGTCTGCTTTAAGGTAAACTTCCCATCACCTCCCTCCAGCGTCACAATGACCTTTTCCTCCTCAAAATCTGGGTCTGACACAGAAATCCGAGCCACGTAGTCACCAATCGCTGCTGCCTCTGACACCACAGACTCCCCCGTCTCACTGAGAAACAGTACGCTGATGACTGGGCTGTTATCATTGATGTTAAGCACCTTCACCCCCATAAAAGTGCTGCTGTACTCAGGCTGAGCCCCATTGTCTTTCGCACTGATGATCAACTCATGGAATGGATACATCTCATAATCAAGTGGCTTGTTCAGATACACCCACCCGCTGGTTTCGTTGATGGAAAACACCTCATTAGGGTCACTTTGTCGCCTGTTGATCTCATAAGTTATCCTTGAGTTCTCACCCAGATCGAGGTCAGTGGCATGGACCTGGCACACTGTAGACATCACTGGAGCATTTTCAGGAAGAGAGACATGATATTCAGTCTGGTTGAAGACAGGAGGGTTGTCATTTTCATCCAAGACTTTGATGTTTACCTGGAGCACTCCAGTCCTGGCTGGGATGCCCCCATCGAAAGCTTCTAGTACGAGTGTGTATGAGTCTTTTGCTTCTCTGTCTAGTTTTCTTGAGAGGATAAGATCCAGGTTTTCAGATCCATAGCGATACTCCAACTGGAACAACTCCCCCATCTCGCTCTCCATTATCCTGTATCCCTGGGTACCAAACTCCCCCTCATCCTCATCTTTGGCACCATCCAGTTGAAATCGACTCCCTAGAGGGCTCTGCTCCGATATTTCCAAGTAAACATCTTCTGAGGCAAATACAGGTGAGTGGTCATTCACATCTTTCACTTCTAGTCTCACTTTTATCATCTCTCCTGTAAGAGTGGCTGCCACAAACTCGTACCTGTCTCTGTTCTCTCTGTCCAGGACCACAGCTGTAGAGATGATCCCTGTGTCCGCATCTATCTCCAAATCTCTAAACACGTAAGAGTCTCTGCTCTCTGAGATGAAGAATCCGGTGCTTGGCCTGCTTAACCCCGCTCCCAGATCCCCAACAATAGTTTTAGCGGGCAGGCCCTCCTTTACGGAGAGCGTCAGGTTGAACACCTGTCCCAGGGTCTGGGCGCAAAGAAGGGACAGAACGAGCGTTTGGATGAGCACATCCTTGGGACCCATACCTTTTTTAATCATGGCTTTGAGATAAGCCCACTTGTTTCAGATTCGAAGTTAGGCAGCACATTTCCTTGCCAAATCACACTCCTCGATTACATTTAGGATTTTTCCAGATAAGGGGAAGGTAACCAAACCTTACATTTTCGCGCGCAGGAAAGCAGCCAGCAGTCTTTCTCCATTGCTGTTTCTCGCAGCCTGCGGCGTGATTTTGGAGAGTAGAAATCCACACATATCGGAGCGTAAATCCCCCTGGGCTTCCACAGTCATCCTGACACTGAGTGACCACAAGACACCAACTGTGCGCGTTGAACACACCCCCTCTCAGGCGGCGCGTCCCATGCTGATCTGCTCCATCTGCAGCCCTGATTGATTCAGCGAGCGTTAACTCGGCTGAGGGATTACCCACAGGACTGGGTGCTGAAAGGTGGCACGGTGTTCCTGTGACCCGCTGATTCATTAAGTGTGCAGAAGTTAAACAACAGTTTAAAAGCACGAAGGAAACAAAAAACCTTAAAAGGGAAATGTAGTCAAATTTGAACTCGTGTGTTACAGTGGGCCGAATGTGGGTAAATGGTAATAAATAATACATTAAACAGGGTGTAAATATTTTACAGTCTATGGTGCAAACCTAAACATTGTAGTGTTGGTGGCTCCCTCTATCGGTCAAAACGCACTGGAAGTTTAACTGTTGGACTCTCAAAAAAAAACAAAAATGTTTTTCAGAAATTAAATAACAGTGCTTCTCCGTTATAAGCATGTGAAGAGTTTTGGTTTTATTAAAATAGGGTGTTTCAATGTAATTCGTATGACATTTTGTGTCCAAATATAGGCTACAATGATTTGTTTTACATGCACACACACATTTTAAACTCCAGTGTTTCAGCTAGTTTAAAAAAAAAAAAACCTGAATACAATCCTAAGTGCCTATGGCCAACAAATAACAAGACCATCAGAATAAAGAGAGATTACTATTGAGTTATATGTAACTGTAGTTTTCATAGCAAAATGTTTATACATTTACAAAAGGGCAGGATGAGATTGTGTTGTTCTTGTCATGCATGTATAGGCTACAGGACAGAATCAGCTCAGAGATTTAAAGGATTGCTTTGTAGGGGGTGCCAATATGGGGAAAAAAAGCAGAGTTCATTACAGGAGCTTTAATTTGTTATCCTCTTCTGAGTCCTGATCTTGCTTTTTGAAGTACAGGCTAATTCTGCCAATTGTCTTTACTAGGCTGTTGAAGTTAAGCAATCATTTGAATAACAAATTTCATTCTTGTAACTTTCATATTAAGTGTTATATAACACCAGAGGTTTAACTCTTTTCAGTGTCAGTGTCAGTTTTCTTGGAGAACTACATTTAAAGGTCATGAAGATGTATTCATGTCTATAGACATATCAATTAGCTTTAGTACACATCACAGAACAGATGATGAGACCTTCATTTTAAGATGCATTCTTTGTTTATACATCTTAATAAGTCCATTGATTATTATTGTGTAGCTGTACTGGTCCTGCAGGCTTTTTTCTACCCTACAGTGTTTGAGAGACCTGTAACTAAGTGATGAGTGTAACCAATGTAAACAAGCAGCATAGTAACTGAGTCTCCCTTTGTTTGGATCATTCTGTTAACCTACAAACGGTGAAGAACCACCACAGAATCTTCTTTAAAGAAACAGGTTTTTGGTGAAAGCAGGGAAGATGCCTTCTCATATCATGCTCTCCTACCAGTGGGATGACCAAGCTCTTGTAAAAAAGATCTTTAACCGGCTCAGAGAGGATGGTCTGCCGGTTTGGATGGATATTGAAGGAGGGGTGACGGGGAACATAAATGATGCGTAAGTACAGAGGAATGAGCTTTAACCTGTGAACAAAAGAGGCAACATTTTACTCAGTGTTGTAAAAATGATCATTTGGTCTGTGTGTGTGTTCAGGATGGCTGCAGGTGTGGAGGAGGCTGTGGTCATCTGTCCGTTCATGACTCCTGCCTATCAGGCGTCTCGAAGCTGTAAGAAGGAGCTGAACTATGCAGACAGCAGGGAGGTGATCATTGTGCCTGTCATGGTGGCCAACAACTGGGAGGCCAGTGAGTGGCTGGGGCTGATCACTGCAGGCCTGCTGTGGGTGGACTTCAGGTGAGGAGACCTGTCAAAGAATACTTATTTTTAAAACATCTTCATCCTCCATCCAAAGAAAAAATGAATAAAAGCTATTCAATGTTTGTTCTTAAAATGCCTCAGGATATAATTCCCTGTAGCCTATGTCATTTATGTCACAGAGAAAATAAAATCCCAGCCCATTTCAATTTCCTAATAAATATGTTATTAGTTCCTGCCAATATTTTACATACATTAGTAGTGATGTTGTCTTTTAGGAATTTGGAAAAAGATGAGAGCTTTGAGATGTGTGTCAGCTCTCTTGAGGAGGAGATCATGTATAACGCAGGTCACCTCCTGACAGTAGAAGAACCGAGGGCTGAGGAGGTGAATCAGCCGGAACCATCAAAACCCCACCTGATAAGGAAACCGGGCCGGGGGTTTCTCCACGCACTTTCAAAGCTTTACGTCCATGACGCAGGTACACAGAGGTGGAATATAACACAATACATTACTGTATCTGAGTTAAATTAGCAGTCCGAAATGGACAAGCATTTATACATTTACTCAAAGTCCCAAAGCTACACCACATTTTAGTTCTCGTCATAGTTAATACTTTAATCTGCATGCAATTGAAGTATTGATCTGTAAAAGCTACCAGTTAAGGTGACGTACAAGTAAAAGAATCAGTTTATAATTCAGTTGTATCATTTAAAAATGATCTTTTTTACAAGCTCTTTAAGTTTTAATACTTCTTAACCTTTACTTAATTAGAATATTGAATGCAGGCTGTTTACTTGTGCTTCAGTTTCTTTGCATGGCGCTCCCATGCCATTAATAACAGTTTGTTGGGATTTTAAAATATAGACCAAAACTTCCAAGGACCCAGATTGTTTTTCTAGTTAAGCTTTCTGGTTGTGTGGATTTCTACGATCTCTTTCAACAAAGTGACACAACTTACCTTTTTTCTGATCTTTTTCAAGCACAAAAATAGACACAAATACAAATTTCTCCGAATGAGCTCAATCTGTATAGGCATGGTTTGGGAACCAGAGGGTCATTGCTTTAAATCCTGGTTGGACCAAGGACAAAATGTTCAGTGGTGGCTGGAGAGACGCATAGATGTATAGGGTGCCACTCCTACATGTCCCGTAATGCATGTCTTTAGATCCTGTTTAATGTTTTTACAGGTGAGAAGGTACTGGACCCAACTGGTGACACCAGAAACACAGTGGAGCTTAATGAGAAGCCTGGAGAACGTTGTTGCTGGGAGGAGATTAAAGCCAATGGCGCCAAATACTACAGGAACATTGTCACCAACAGATACCTTGGTTAGTGGTGGGGGAAAAAACACCTTTACAGTAAAAAAAAAGAAACAGTAAAATCTGAAAAATCTGGTCTTTATTAAATGAGAAATAAGTTCACATAGCAAGCTAGAAAATGGGCAATACTTTCCATCTCTTTACAAATGGAGTTTCTATTAAGCTGTTGAGTCAATACAAAAAAACCCATCTTTTTCCTCTACAGGATTCGAGGCAGTCACAAACCAGGTCCACTCTGAAGTTAGTCCATCTATGTCTGAGGAGTGGCTGATGTTGGTGGATCAGACTGACCAGAGCCACCAGAGAGCTGTCATAATCAAGAACAAACACTCGGGGAAGTTCCTGGCAGTCCAGGACGGCGGCTTTATAGGACTCACATCGTACAACAAGGACTGCAAATGGTTTTTAGTATAAACCATTCCAGCTTCATGAATAACTGAGGGAAACGGCCTTAATAACAATAAGCTTGATAGAGAATAAAAAAAAATGGTTACTGTGACAAGAATAACAACTTGAAAAAAATCATTAGAATCTTTTCCTCTTCAGGATTTCTGGTTTCCAGTTGATTGGATGGCTTTCTTCAGTCTGCAAAGGCACAGAAAACAAGCATGTCAAATTATCCGCCTGCTTCCTGCAAACTAAAGCTATGATCTAAATTAACTTTAGGCATGACAGTTTAACTTACAGCGGTGTCGTCCTCTTTGTATACTTTAATTGTCTTGTCAGCTTCTGCGGTGATCAGTCTGCTCTCTGAGTGGTCGAACATGCAGGCGAAGATCCCAGACTCGCTGTCCAGAGACCCCGGCTGCACCGCTGCGTGAATCCGCTGGAAGTTGTAGCCCGTTCTCCAGTCCCACATGTGAATGGTCCCATTGTCGGCTGCAATGAGGGAGTACAAGCTGTATGCTGAGGATCATCTCAATGTCAAACCAAAACAATACATGCTAGTTTGAAGAATGAAAGATTTAGGACATTGTGTAATAGTCGTATACCTCCAGACACAAGCACGCCATCAGAGTTAACAGCGAGTGTGTTGATGATGGCGTTGTGGCCTGACAGGTTCTGGATGAAGTTTCCATCTGGAAACATCCACTGCTTGACGTTATCGGCTGAGCCGGAGGCAAAGGTGTATCTGTGAAACAAAGGAAAAAGCCAGACACTTATTATAATAAGACCCTCCTTTGTTTTAAAGTGATGTGAATAGAGATCATTTGAATCAATTGTGTTACTTTTCACTAAATAATTGATCCATTTGATGATTAATATAAATATAGTCTTAGACTACAAAACAAATTCTCTAGCTCTGGAAAGATCAAAAATACAATTCCAATACCTTCAAGTGAGAAATGATCAAATCCTTTGAAATAGAAACTATCTGGCTTTACGCATACAGAATCACTTACAATGTGTATTACTATGTTAACTTATTATAACAATTAAAGTTAAGTAACTGAAGCAGCTTACTGTCTGGGGTGCAGCACGATAGTTCGCACAGACTTTTTGTGGTTTGTCAGAGTCGCTCTGGTTTTTCCGGCAATCAAATCCCACAGCCTGATTGTCGAATCATGGCTGCCTGCAACACATCCATCAGTCATCAGCCGGGATTAATAATGTAATGCCAAATTGATCATTTACAACTTAAATACTTCATAATGGCACAAAATAATTAAAAAAAAAAAAAAAAAAAAAAAAAGATTAAAAAGGGATTTTTACCAGTGATGATTTGAGGCTCTGCAGCCTGACACCTCACTGTGGCCACAGTGTTGGTGTGGCCGGTGAGTGTGTGCACATTGGCTTTTGTTCGGATGTCCCACACCTGCACCAACAGAGACAAAAATGAGTCCATCTCATGAATCCTGCAGAGGGCATTTTCTCACAATATTTCCCCAATGTTTCATACAGGCTGTGTAGGTATCATGTTGCAGACGCTGTTATCTGATAGCCAGGGGTTTCTCTTTCTTGGAAATAAAAGTATGATTTTAACTCCTGACCACAGAGACCAAAAGGTGAAACAAAGCAGAGCCGAAAGGACACTTGGCAAAAGATTTAAAAACTGTAAACCTTTTTTGGCACATTCCTGTTGCTTCAATCCCAAATGTTCCTTACACGCAGTCCATCACATTTTCACATGCACCCGACTTCTATTTTAGTAATAGTGCCTGATAAAATGTTAATAAATAAAACGTGACATGAACCGATAAAAGTAAATAGGTAAGAAGCCTTTCTTTTACTACAAACTGAACATGTTACATCTAATCAGTGTAACTCAATGATGCCAGTACAGAGCATGCAGAGTGGGAGGAGCTTACTCTTGCTGAGGCATCTCTGCTGCACGTCACCAGCACGTCAATAGTTGGATGCAGGTCTATATCATACACAGCACTGAGGTGTCCATGGTAATGCCTGATGACCTACAACACAGATCCACGTTGAAAAGACAATTTCAGAAACACTCCTTTCATTTATTGATTAGCAGCTCAGACTTGTAGGTTACTCACTAACGGGCCATACCTTGTTGTACTCGAGATCCCAACACTTGACTTGCTTGTCCTCTCCACAGGAGAACAAGTAGGGGCTGCGACTGCTGACTGCCACGCCGCGCACCGTGCTGATGTGTCCCGTCAGAGAGAGCTTCAGTTTCCCACTGGCAAGATCCCAGATCTAGAAGAAACAAAGAGCCGTCCAGTCATTTTGCTGCTTTTAAAGAGTGTTTCAAGTCTTTCTGTAGAGCGTGCCTGAGGTTGTAGGATATGTATTCTCATAAAAGTGTTGGCTATTAATATGAAAAACATTACTCCATTGAACATTATTTGCAAGTCCCAAAAAATCCCAGTGTCATTTTTCACTTTTTAATCAGACTCGTGATTAGTAGGCTACCTATAATAAAAGTGTTGCACAGCAGCAATGTGAAAATGGTCTTCTTGTATCATAACAACGGGATACCGCTGCCTGTTGGCATGGAGAGTTATTTCCTCTCACATGGTTGGCTGACTGCTGTAGTCTTTGCGGTGTGTTCTAGTGCAACTTTTTTTTGCAGAGACAAAAGGCGACGCCACAGGCGGTCCTTTGGTGTGTCAGGGCCTTTACACGCCAAGTCAACCAACGCGTGACATCTTCGAGTAAAGCTTGTTATCATATTTCAAATCGTATCAACAAAGAAATCACTACAAAATAAAATCTAGAGTAATGTTAAGCTTCACTCACCTTTATGGTTCTATCAGCAGATCCAGTGACAAACCACTGATTCCCGGGCTCCACAGCGATGGACCTGACCCAACCCAGGTGACCACTGATAACCTATCAGATTAAACACAGGTGTTCAGTGAGGTAAGTTTACCTGGGAATGGAAGCTATATACAGCACATGAATTAGAGTGAGCTGCAATTACCCGGAACAGTTTCCATGGAGGATGCCACTGAGGTTTAGGCATGGTTGGTGCTTTTCTCATAAGGGCTGAATTTCTGGTACCTCCTCCCTCCAATAGAGACTAAAAAAAATAACGCTCAATATCAGGGCAGAAATTCTTACAGGGATTCACAACGAGAGAAAAAAAGCTAACACAATCAAATGAACATGGGACACAATCCTGTGACGTACCACAGCAGACGACATGGGGTGAGATCTTTCTGCTCCTCCTGCATGTCGATGGATGTCAGCTACACTGGCTGCAGTGCGGCTCACATCTTGCCTAAACGTTTAAAACCAAAGGCAAAATGATTGGCAATAACTCTTGACTTTAACTTGGGCGACATGTTGTGATGGAAAAGATGCCTACCTGGCTTGTGAGGGCGGCAACGCCAGAGCCATGGAGTAGATTCCTCCCTCGCTTGGATTCCTGTGCATCTTTGTGTCAGCAGTCAAAGCCACTCCTATTTAATGAAAAACACTGGGATTAATACTTGAATACTGCAGGAGCAGTGAGGTGACTTCCTTCTGAACAGTCACAAGCATGCATGTTCTTTATCTTACAACATAAAACTTACCAGGCCCAGAAGGGTATGCATGAGTTCCTGTGATCAGGTAGTCTGGGTCATCCCCTGAAAGACGTCAGAACAGAAATCTTATCATGAATCCAAATCAACTAGTAAAATCGTGACTTTAAAGCATTTCCTTCATAACTATTGTCACACTGAGAGTCCTCACCTGGCTGTGTATAGCTGTGTTGGCCGAGCATGCTGCCAGGAAGCTGAGAGACTCTGTCTTTTCCTTCCTTCAGGACAGGCATGTGTAAGACTGCACCATACTCTGCTTTTAGTTTCACGTCCATCTTTACCTTGTAGCTGCAAACAAACGTGACAAAGATCAATAAATATTCTTTATGTGCACATTCTACCAAAAGTGGTTTGATTTTGTATGGTTGTCTTTGAATAATGCAAATATGAGTTGTTTCAAGTATCGTTTGCATTTAATTACTTTGAATCAAGTTATCTTGGTAGTAGTAGGCATTGTGAACGCTCTTCTCCAACTTGTGATCTCTACATATCAAACAATACATTTGAAAAATAATTTCCTCAAATCAAGCTGATAAAGTCATTTTACAGTCAAAATGTAAAGTTAACACCACTGAAGAGAACTTCTCGGCAAGGGTAAGGAACTAGCTCTAACTTGCTTTTTCCTGCAGATTTGTGGGACATGGATCATGTAAATCGTGTAATCATGTAAAAAACAAGACAAATAAAAATGGAAATTTAACTTTTTTATTCTTCCTGATCTGACAAAACAAAAACAATTACATCAAAAGTCGCTGCACAAATCAAAACTGGCTTAGACTAACATTTGAGGTCAACACTAGTTTTTTCATGAGTTGAACTTTTAATTTTGGTAAACAGGAGCGATAAAGTTACACGTGTTCAGTATGAAGCAGTAAAGTGAATTACCTTTCGTCATCCAGGGCGACAGACTTGGCATGATCGGACACAAACATATCATGCGTCCTTTTGAGAGACCTGAACACCAGAGTGTGAACTGAGTGCTTCTGGACATCCTGGATAGTGACAGACAAGGGTATTAGAAATTAATAATGTTGCCCACTTCATGTCCGACACTATACACAAACCCACATACTACAATACGATAACTAAAGACAAGTCGTGGTAAGAGGAGCCCAGCTCGCCGGGCCCCACACACCGTGCACGCTGAGCGGGAGAGAAGAAGAAAAAGGCCGATAAATCCGTTTTTAACTCAACTTACCTCAGACATGGTGGCGATTTTTCCTCCAAAAATATAACGAGAGTTAAATAATGTGAGTTTAAACAACTAGATTTCGGCCGCAGTCAAAGAGGTATCACAATACTAGAAACATGACCAGACCGCAGCTGACCGCTGACCCCGGAAGTAAACAATACCGCATTAGTCAATCACGTGTCAGCGCCGCCTGTCGGCCAGGAGGAAAATTCGAAGAAGAAAAAAACAAGACTACCACCCTGACAAAATAAAAACGTTTTTTTCAACGTTAAAGGTAACACATTTGAGTTTTAACTCAAATAGCTAATTAATTGTCAATATATTCATGTAATTTGTGTCAACGGTTATGTCTCACCCTAACCAAAGTTTGATTTCCAAGTTGTGTGTACCAGGTCATGTTTGCCTCCTGGAGTACATTGATTAATTGTTACCCAATCCTTCAGTGCCAGAAAAATGTACCGTCTGGTGTTGGTGCAAAGTGTGTGGGCTGAAATGTTGTTGAAGACTATATCAACAACAATCAAGTTAAAGGTCAAAACTAAATCCAATTGGAGGATTTAAGGATCAACAGGAAGTGGGTGGATCTGTAAAGGTGACTCAGAAAAAGCATTTGGCAATTTGAATATCCATCTAAGTGCAAGTTAGAGTTTGGACTCTGCATGTGGTTACTGAGGTGGGCGATGTGTGGGTAGAAGTACAACCAGTACAGACAACAAAGCAAATAAACAGTCCTAGTTTGGATCAAAATAAACATGGCAATTTTAATATTGTGATGAGAAGTTGGCCAAAAAATTAGGTCATAAAAAAATCAGTTTTAAAGCAGAACATTGAACAAAGCAAATTTTGCAGTTATTCTGTGAAATATATTTTCCAACTTAAACTGTTATTCTGAAGTAAGTGACAAAGTACGTGTGAGGGTGTTTACTTACTGTCATTAACCTGCCTAGGCTGAAGTAACAAGTGTAACTTTTACGTTTTGCTAAAGAAAATAAAAAAGCAATCTTCATTGCACGAGTATGAGATGAAAGTCAGTGCTCAAAGATAAATGGTCTGAGGTTAATTCTCTCAAAACTGAAAACAGGGTTAGACCTACAATACAAAAGTTTAACATTTCATGTTAAATAATTTAATTATATTTGTACTAAATTCTCACTGTAATAATTTAGAGTGCCTATTCAAAGTTATTTAACGATCACAGCCAAGGCTAATGTATTTCAGAATTCAGTTTTTAATGGAAAATAAGATAGAGTACTTTTTGTGACCTATTGAGAGAAGCAATTCAAGTCACTCTCCTTTAACCAAAACACGAACCAACTTTGTTCAAAGATCACAGCCTTGGACATGTTTTTTTGTTTTTTTAAATGTATTTTTATTTAGACTATGAGGACTTTAGTTTTCAGTGCTTGTTTGCAGTCATAAATGTTTCAATTGAAAATAATCCAAAAGTTTGGAGGGCGTAATTCATTTGATTTTTATAGGAAAAGTCTGAGCTGTTGATCTGTTTTTATGTAGATATGTCTAAGATGCATGTATGTAGGTGCATTGTTTCTTTTTGCCCTTGTAAGTTTTGTTTGTAGTGTTCTGCAAGTTTCACACATCCTACCTTATTTTGCGTTCTTGGTTATTTTCATACAAAGGGCTTTTGTCTAATCTCATCATTGTTTAACCATACAGCATTTTCCCTCTTAGTTGCAACTGCCCCAAAAAGTATTGACAGAGCATCATTTATTAAGGAAAGACATTTATTTAGTGCTCAAAACAAGACCACAGACAGACAGGTCATGTGCATGTCACACAAAGACACATCATGAAGTCACAAATTTTCTCATGCAGGATCATTAGTTCAATTTTAGGCAGTTTCAGTGCTGTTGTGCTGAACACATCCATTACAGCCTGATCAGAATGCAAATATATTATTCCATTGTTTAAGCAAGACCACCGAACTGTTTGACTCCAGTTTGTTGTCCACCGCCTGCTGTGATGCGGCTGAGGGGGATGAGCTTCATGGTAGTCTCTTTCAGGGAGTACCAGCGGTTGTGCCATGTGACCCAAATGATGCCATTGTCGTAGCCAAATTCACCGGCATCCTTTTCTGTGTACCTGCCACCTGAGAGGAAGAGAACGACAGTTCAGACTAGATTTCAAACTTTTCTGTAAGCTTGTCTCTGCAAATTTGTTGACTAGTTGCTGATGTATTGGTAAAAACCTAATTTGAGGCCTTAAACAGCACTGTTTATCTAACTGAACTCTAACAAAATTGTTTGGTTTTAGCCCTGTAGTCTTACCCGTGTAGTATTTTCCATTCAAATGTGCAGCATGACATCTGTTCATCCACCAACCAGAGCCATCCTGCATAGCACAGTTGCCATCATACTTGTCGTTGTCCTTGTCGAAAGTGCTGAACAGCATGCCATTGTGTGACGTGTAGAACTTGTCGCTTGGATCGTCACCAAAGTCAAAACCATCAAAAGCATCTCCAGCATCACCACCAAGGTAGTACCCATAAGTGAGACGGTAGTTGTCGGCCTCTGGCCCCACTCTAAACATGGTGTAATCAGCATATCTGGAAAAAAAGGCCTTTAAGTTAATGTTTTTGTGTCCTCTGCTGACTCAGTTTGTTCTTCTTCATCAAAGGGAACCTCATTGTTCGGGTCATATTTGCCTTGGCAGTGAGTCCCTTGGCTTCTCTCTTACATAATCTGTGTGTACATACTTTTTGTTGCCCTCCCAGTCCATAAGCTCTATCCTCAGGACAGTAGGAATGGTCACTCCAAGAGTCAGCTGATGAATCTTCTCATTTCCAAGCCAGAACTCTGTGGTGTCATCTGGTGAGAGGTAACCAAAACCATTCTTGTACTGGACCCAGTCTTTGTGGAAGTCCACGCTGCCATCACGTCTCTGATGACGTAAAAAAAATGTCAGTGTCAAAATGTATCCTGCAAATAATTCTAACACAGACATACTGTAGTTATTTGACAAAAAAAACAGGTCTAAATCTAGATTTAAACACCATGCCATAAAAAAAAGGGTACTAAGAGACAGACTGAAAATGATCTCTGGGGGGCCAAAAGATTCAAGAATGTGTCTGCAGTATGTTCTTTACCTCTTGCTTTAAATAACATTTCTTTTAAAGTTCTGTAAAAATATCAATATTTATTCTAATAGTGAGAAAAACACAATTTAATCAGCCCCATTTTTTTCTATTTTGCATCTTTAGTCATAAAGGAGGGACTACGTTTTACTAACCCAATTCTTCGAACATTATTTTAAGATATTTTGGGATAACTATGTTGTATTTATATGAGTCAAAGACAGGGAACAAAGGGAATGTTATTGACACCAGTAAATGCTTCTTTTTTTTCTCGTGTCAATACATAAAGTTCAACCACAAATCCTAATGGCTAATCCTCATATGATTCCTACTCTCACTTATCCTTAGTTTAATTTTTTTAATTTATGATTGAAAAAATCTCAACTTTTTTTCCCCTGAATTTTGGACTTCATGTTTTCAGCAATGAAAGGAAGCGTACCCTCTGTATAACTGTGAAGCCGCGTCCGAAGCTGTCGATCTCACAATAGACCAGGAACTGCTCAGTGGCCTGCGCTGGCTTCACATAGTACAGACCGCTGGTGCTGGCACCTTTGTTTGCAATATCCTGACAATCTGATGACCAAAAATTAGATTAAAAAAAGAAAAGTTCAACATTAAAGCAAACAGGCCAAAAATAATCATATATACACATACATTTTTGGTATGATTCATTAAAAAAATGTTTACATCTGTGTTACTAAATAAGTGTTACACAACTTTCTTTTGAAATTAGGCCACAACTGATCACATCTAGATTCACTCTGTTTACTTTGCGATGATGCATCTCATTGATTCTCTCTGACTAAACACTGCACAAGGACAAACATTGTTCAGATGAGCTATGATTGACAAACTTCTTGTGAAATGGGGACTGGCCTGAAGGTCATGATCTTTTTTACCTGTGCCTGTCGTGGTCTGGATCTCCACTGTGTCTTTGCAGGGCTTGTTACATTTCTGCTGCAGCTGAATGGAAAGTTGTTTCAGGTCTGCCATTCTCCTCTCGTTGGATGATATCATAGTTTGAAGATCACTCAAGGGAGAGAAACAAATGTGATTAGAATGAGCCTGATCTTTGGTTATTTGTGTCTCAGTTTGTTGCACACAGAAATACAAACATATATAGATCAAATAAACAAACAGATTAAAGCAGGAATCAAATTTAGAAAAAAAATTGAAATATTTTTAATTTAAAGTACTCTTTTAAATGTCACAGATTTGTCTATGTGCCAATGTCGATATGTCGGAAATGGGGAGTGGGTGGTGAAGCGCTCGATGATCTGTGTTCATTCTGAACTGTGTGGGCGAGCAGGGTGGGTGTGCATTGACCTGCCAGCTTGGGGAGGGGGGGGGGGGCTATGATAAGTATAGGCTAAGTTATTAATATATTAAAAAGTTACATAAAGTATAACTTAGTTAACTTAAAAATTAGAATGTTTTAATCATGCCTTCATGAACCAGAAGTTAATTCAGAACAAACCAGTTAAGGTGAAGCTAATTTGAAATTTACTTTTTGTGATGTTAACTTAAAAAAACTTCTTAATCAAAACTTTCAAATATATATTAAGTTATAAAGCAACATGAACAATGTTTCCTCTCAAATTGAGTATAATTACAGTTTACATTTATTATAGTAATATATTTTTGTCAGTCAAACTTGGAATTAAGATCAGCACTTAGATAAATGCTTTTCCCTGTTTGGTTTTATGAGAAATATATTTACTTTGTTGAAAACTCACAAGATCTGTTGTTCCTGTGCGATGATGGTCTTTTCAAATCGAACAATATCATCCAGCATACTTGAAGACCTTTTGAAGTACGACTCTGAAATCCACAATAAACGTCACTCATGACCCCCAACATTTTTACATAAGAGTCATCCTATTTCAAAATATGTGTATGAGTTGAACCAGGTCATATTGATTTATTCAAATATAAGAACAACATAAGATTTACAGCAGAAGCAGGGAAAAAGTTTAACAAACAGTGAAAGACAATTTAATCTGGTAATCACTTGGGGACAAACAGACACACAGTTGTGCCAAGCTCAATATCAGGACGAGAGGTCCTTACCTGACGGAGAACTCTTTTGAGCTGAAATTGCTGAATTTTTCATGTCGACTGCTGTTTCTTCAGCCTCCTGAGTCAAATTGGCAATGGTTTCTAGTTCATATTGCATATTATCTAAATCCGTGTTCACCGCTGGCATATAGCCAAACATGTAGTCAGCCACTCCACATGTAGTAGGACAGTACTTTCCCTGTATGCAGATTGGGCAAGAAAAAACTTTTCAATGAATAAATGTTCATAAAGGAAATAAAATCATCACAGATTTATAGATTTTTTTTTTTTGCAGAAATGTTTAAGCTCATACTTACAAAGCCGTCATTCTGATCGCAAGAGGCAAGGTTGTCACCTCTGATTTGCTACACAAAAAGAAAAAGGATTTCAGTTATGTGCTAAAGACAACTGTCTGTATAAGTCTGAATTGATTGACTTACTGCCGATGAAAAGGAGAAAAGTAACAGAAGTCCTCCTGCTGCTACAAGAAGCGATGGAGCCATGTTTCTTTGGCCACCTGTTGTAGTCTTGTCTTCTTGAAAAATGAACAGTGGCTTGACTCTGTGTGATATTTATCTGAACAAGGTCCTGAGTTCAGGGATTGATAAGGGTTCCATGTGCAAACATCACACACACACACACACTGCACTGGAACAAAGCTGTGACTCCAACATCACTCAGTGGTCATTTCTCAACAATGGTCAAGTTCAGTTGACATTGAAGTTAAACTAGAAAACAGATGCATTTCCACTGTTTATTTGTCAAACCAAGTGCTGTTACTGATGACTAAACAGATCAAAAGAATGCTGACTCACTTTTAACAGTATACTTAGTCTTTTTTCCGAAGACATGATGGTGTTTGTTTCTGTATCGGACATTCAGAACATATTCCAGGTAAAAGGTTGGGAATTATCACACTTAAGTATCTAAATTATTCATCAAGTGATTAAAATCAAAGAAACAAGTTATTGGTGAAGAATCAGTATAATATGATATTTTCCTTGTTAAACATAAACATCAGCTTGTTGATAAAGATGGGCCAAAAAAATTTGGATGGACAAGTTGTTTGTGCAACAAGCATTTGCATGGCACTTTTTGGTCTTCCAACTTTCTGCTTTTACACTACATGTCACAGTTGCCCGTTCAAGCTCACATTCAAACACAGAGGCCAGAGGCTGCTATACAAAGTGTCAAAATGCCCATCAGTTTTAATTATAGTCAAAATACGATGGCTGTACCTTCATGTGCAATTTGGGTCTCAGTGTCTTGCCCAAAGACACTTTGACATGTTAGCTGGGGATTGAACTTCCAACTTTATGAATGAAAGAAGGCCCACACATCTGATATCTTCTCTCCAAGAGCACCGTTAACTACCACATTTATTAACACAATGGCACCCTAGTGTCCTGTTTGTCACCTGTCTGGGTAATTATGCAATTCATTTCTAGTCTTCTCTTTATTTTTATCATTCCTTTATCACTATTTTTCCTTCACAATGTCCAAATGGGCTTCCTTACGAATCCACAAATCTCAATCTTGCTGCATTATAAACCTGAAGAGCCCTGCCACAGTGTTTGCTATATGCTTTTAGTGAAGTGGACTGAACTATTGGTCCTTACTATAGACTGGTATAGTAATGATGTATTTTTGTAGTCCAACCCGAAAAATGGCGTTCCTATGAAAATTCGTCGATGGGATTTTTGCATTGGATTTTGGATCATTGCAGAAAATAAACTCTGTGTCAAACACACGTTTCTGATGTGTAGCTGTTTTGTTCAGCGGGATAATCTTTACAAATGAACATCATTTATATGAAGTTTGAAGCGTTAATGCAGCCGAGAGAAGTAAAACGCTAAGGTTATGCTCTAGCGAACTATACCGCGGTCGGTTTATAATGACGTCACGACCATTACGCTTCATCGGTCTAATCAGCGGATTTCACAAGATAGCTAAACGTTAGCTTAATAAGTTGTTTATTAACCTAACATTTGCAAGAACTGTGAAAAACATGACTAAAGGCTGTAAGGAGGATTAGGGAGAGAGTTCCCAGCGTGATGACATGTAATGTCTGCAATAACAAAATAATGGAGGGACAAGGTCCCCTGTGGAGTGAAGCTTTTATTTTTAGGGCTCCCCCTACTGACTGGCTGCAGTATAGGTCATAAACCCCGCCTCCTCAACGATAACAGACGGGATGTGGGTCAAACTATTAAGTTAAAATACTCGTCACATAATGTGTTTTCCAAACCTAAACTCTGCTGTGATCATTAGATATTATCACCCAACATAGTGTTCAAGTGTTCATTTTTCTGTGAAGTTTGTTTTAAACAAGTTATTTGAGCTTAAAAAACGGGATTTTACGTCATACATGGCGTCGGCGATGATTGACAGCCTTGGTAAATAACTAGTTACGTCGTGAAGGGAAGCCGACATCACGGAGCTTTTCTGTTCAGTTTTTTCGTCTTTTTTGAGCTGGTAAAAGCTGTTCTTTCGGCAGTAAACTAATGTCACGGACCTGTGGACTGTAAGGGATCTTTGACGTTTTTTCGGTAAGTAATAAAGTGTGATTTATGTGTCATTGCTTTAAGCATTAGCTAGCGAGCTAACA